>NW_027071837.1:14441638-15128825 GCF_038088225.1 Cyrtonyx montezumae | reverse complement strand
GTGAATCTGTAAATCCAAGAGAAAGCAATCTGTGGAACTGCATGTCCTGCTTCCAGACCAGTACACTCATTTCCTTGACAAGGTAGCTAAGTGCAGGCAGAAATATTGTATTCCTTTGTTTTTCTGTCATCGGGCGTTACCTACAGGTGCTTTATTAAAGATATCGGGTGGCTTTAAGAAAAACAACGAAACAAAATGGGACACGGCGCGCTGTTTAGGTTCCCACCACGCATCTCTTCTTGCCTCGCATTTTCATTCAGTGTTGAATATCGAGCAAGGGAGCAAGAGAAGCGCAGGTTAGTTTTTTCCCAGGCCTGCTTCTGCCTCGCGCCCGGTTCCTGCCAGCAGCAGTGTGCTCAGCTGAACGCTTCCCCACGGCAGTTTCACAGCGGAGCAGGGAGCACCCCGAGCAGCCCCCACCTCCGGACCGAGCAGCGCCATCTGAAAGCAGCAACGGCAGCAAGGCTAAAAACAGTAAAAGTAAGGGATAGGTGAAACATAGGTGAAGCGCTCGGGGAGATATCCGCGTACTAATTACCTCTACTACCACAAGGCGTATTTTCTGTAGTTTACTGTTAGGATTTTGTTTCGTCGGTAACATACGGCGCAAAGCTCATTTAAAGCAGCCTGCCCCGTAGGCGTTTAGTTTGCTGATGATAGAGTCGGACTTTTAATAGGATTTAAACAACAAACGCAAAGATAAAAAATAAAGACTGTATGGGCAAAGCCTCGCTAAAAATACGCATTTCCGACCTGGTGTAATATAACGACCATTTTAAAGGCTCGTAGGAGAATAATTTATCGTTCCAGTTTTTAACAGGCGGTCGAACAACACAACTGCGGCTTCAGTTCGGGTTCTTTAAGTCATGAAACTGTGGGTTGTTTGGTTTTTTTCCACCTTCTGAGCTCGATCCACCCCCGGGGAGGGCGGGCTGGAGCGCTGCGCTCCTCCGCTGGCTCCACAAGAGGCGTTTTTCTTACCAGCTGTACAAAATGTGTGTTTAGCAAATCCATTTTTTTTTACGAGCAGAGGGTTCGCTCAGTGAAGGGAGTTTGGGAAACGGTTGGATCCTTTTTAAAACTTGCATGTAAAGCTGAACCAAACCGTGGTGATCGCTTACAAAGCCCAGCTACCAACTCCAAGCTATGGGAAGTTCGGCGGTATCCTCACGATGATGCTCCTTTCCTTTGTTTTGCTGTGGGGTCTCCTGGGTTCTTTCCTTTTTGTTTTGGAGTTTTGGTTTGGTTGTTGTTGTTCTGTTTTTTGTTTTTTGGGTTTTTTTCGGTATTCTGTTCTCTCTCTTTTTTTAATTTGTAATTTAAGTTCCTATTTTTGGTCATTGAAACTGCACTTCAGAGAGCAGAAAAATTGCCAAGCAAACTAATGGCTGTAAAAGCATAAACTGCATGTGTGGGCATCAATTACTGAGCCTCATTTTAATGAGGTGTTGTACAAAGAGTTTTAATACATTTTGTAAATAAAACTGTAAAGAAAAGAAAAAAAAACCACACAGAGTTTGCTGATGTTTTCCCCAATGAGAGGCACCACTGTGGGCACAGAGCTGTGCTCTGGCTTGGGATGCCCAATGTTTGTTCTGTTTGGGGAAAGGCTTTGGGGAACAGAGCTCAGTGCTTCAGGGAAATAGGACTTCGTGGCTTGGCACCCTCAAAACAAATGGTGCTGCCCAGGGAACTGTGGGTGCCCATCCCTGGAGGTGCCCAAGGCCGGGCTGGGTGGGCCCTGGGCAGCCTGAGCTGGGGGGGCAGCCAGCCCATGGCAGGGCTTGGGCTGGATGGGCTGTAAGGTCCCTTCCAACCCAAGCTATGCTGTGACTCTCTTGGCATGATGTGGGCAGGGTACGTGGGGCTGAGCTGGGGCAGTGCAGAGCCCACAGGGACGGCATGCAGAGCCATGTACAGGTGAGACAAACACTGAGCCCACCAGCACACGGTGACAGCACCACGCAGGAGCTGCTCAGCACTAAGAGGGGACTCAGCCCATGCAGTCATGTCCCCGGGGCTCAACACTGCAGTGCCACAGCCCCACGGTGCACCGCCGAGGGCTGGTGCAGAGCAACACAACTTGTTTGTTTTTTTAAATACTTATTTACGGTTATTAAAATAATAATAATAATTCATGGTTATTAAAATAAAATTACAAAATTTCCCCGGTGCTCAGATTCATCGCCTCAGTCTGAAAAACTGATTCTATTTTGCAGGCAGCAAGACATAAACAAGCTCTGGATAATGATAGCTCTATTCAATTAAACCAAGGGATTTAAGTACAGTGATAACGTTTTCATGGATATTATAAATTTCAAAGCACTGTTAATTCAGACTATGCCCATCCACAACTATTACTGGGGACAAAATCGCCTGCAGCTGCTGCTGTCCACACCCGGCACCAAATGCCTGCCTGGGCAGCAGTGCCACGGCCTCACCACCCTCAGTGAAAAACTTCCCCTTCACGTCTAATCTAAATCATCATTCTTTTATTTTAGAACTGTTTCTTCCTTGTCCTGTCACTGCCTGACCATGTAAAAAGTCAGTCCCCCTCCTGCTATAAGCTCAAGTATTGGAAGACCGCAGTGAGGGCTCCCAGCTCCCTCAGCCTGCCTTCATAGCAGAGGTGCTGCAGCCCTCTGAGCATCTCCATGGCCTCCTCTGGGCATGTTCCAACAGCCCCACATCCTTCTTGTGCTGTACTCCAGATGAGACCTCACGAGGGGGGCAATCCCCTCCCTGCTCACTGCCAGCCCTCTGCTGATGCAGCCCAGGACACTGTTGGCCTTCCGGGCTGTGAGCACACACTGCAGGCTCATGTCCAGCTTTACAGCCACCAGGACCCCCAGGTCCTTGTCTGCAGGGCTGCTCTCAAGGAGAGAAGTTTGTCCATGTCCCTTGGGATGGCATCCCTTCTGTTGCATCAGCAGTCTTGCTTAGGGTTGATCCCACTGTCCTTATCACTGACTAAGATACTGAAGAGCACTGGTCCCAGTACACCCTGTGGGGGGACAGTACCTGTCAGCAGCCTCCACCTGGACATGGAGCCACTGACCACAACCCTCCGGCTGTGACCATCCAACATCTCCTCACACACCAAAGCCCAAGAGGCCGAGGCCCTGCTCCACAGCCATGTCTAAGAAGAGAGCTGGAGGAGCAATGGGGCCGGGGCAGAGTGCTGCTGCCAGCTGCAGTGGGTTTGTGCTGAGCCTGCAGAGCCCTGGGGCTGGATCGGGACCGCCGTGGGAAGCAGCTAACTTTGGCTCTGGTCTGGCCCTGGGGAGCACAGCTGCCATTGGTTCTGTTCCAGGTTCAGGTTGTGCTTTACTTTGGTTTCCAGCAGTGTGAAAGCAGCAGTTGAACTCGGCGCTAAATGAGCAAAGGCCAAAGGGAAGTAGCTGTGGGAAAGGCCTGGGAGGCACGAGGCATGGTGGGGCACAGGGCAGCGCAGGGCTGGCTCCCCATGGCAAGGATGGGGTAGGGCCCATTAAAGCCTCAGCACGCCTAACACCTGAAGCAATTGACCCATGAACGAGTTGCGAGGCAGGTGCTGTGCAAAAAAGAGAGGAAAGGTGCGGACACGCGGGGACGGACCGGGCCGCTCCTGCCCACACACGGCGCTGAGGCGCGCCGCGCTTCTCCGGAGCAACACTGACATGCAGCGGCCGGGCCGGGCACACAGCCCCAGCAGCAGGGGGCTGAATTCCAGGCAGGAGCTGAGCGGGCTCGTTAGCAAAAACCTACAAAATTAGCGCGCTTTGAGCTGAGGCAAATAAATATAAACGGTATTTACTTCATATTCTGCTGCCCTTTAAACGGGAAGTTTGCCGTCAGCGCAGGGCACGGTGGCAGCAATACAAACCAAAGCACTCCCACAAATAGAACATCTGCTTGTCAAACTGGAAGTGTAACCCTGAAAATTGCAACCATCTCCGTTAGAGATCATAAAGGTGAGGGCACAGACTGCCTTACAAAGACTGTAAGGGGCTGCCAGTACAGGTGAGGCAGCTTTCAAGGCAACGCACAGCTCCTGCAGGAGGAAACCTGTGAGAAACCTCAGCCTGTCACAAACATCACCTTACAAAGCTCTGCGACTGGCACGGCTCCATCTTTTCAAGTAATTCTTCAAATTAGCTGCTCCTTTTGCTCTTTCTGTGAAGAAAATGCCATATGCCATAAGCAAAGGTGCACAAGGATCCAGCTGAAGCACGTATACCTCAAGTGCTGCACACCCAGGCCAGGAGAGCTCAGCTTCCAAGAGACCTCGTATGTACCAAAGCGCGTTCAGATGACACTGCAGCCACTCCTCCCAAGGACACAAACTGCTCTTATTTCACAATCCCTCTTTTTTCATCATTTTCACTTAAGATCCACAGCCCCAGAGTGAGAACAGTTCCAAACCCAACGATTCCTCACCCAGGTGAACACGTAGCAGCTCCAAACTGAGCTGCCACTGCCAGAAGCACCAGAGCCCCTTTTCTTGACAGGCATTAAACTAAACCCACTGAAACCAAGCCAGCCTCATTTGACCAGACTAGGAAACCAAGGGGGAAAACAGTACCAAACATTCTTATGAGCTCTGGAACACAGGCAAGCATCTCAAGATGCCAACATGCTTAAAGACAGCAAAACCTTGAGCTTGAGAAGTAAAACACAGTGCTAAAAGAGCAGCCACCCCCCCGCAGCCCCAGCTCATCCTGCCCAGCTCCCCACGGCAGTAGGTGAGGCAAGAAAGCGACCACACGCACACAATGATTTACGACCCATTGAGAAAACTATTGTTTATTTAGAAAAAAGGTTACACTGGTAGAATTCAGCAGATAAAAAAATCTGGTTTTTCTTTTTCTTTTTTTTCTTTTTCTTTTTTTTTTTTTTTTACTTTAAAAATGTCATTGTGAAACTTTTCAGACTAAAGTTCAGCGATAAAAAGCTCCTGTAGCTGTAATTGAAATTTTATTTCGTGTTTTTGAAGAGAGCAATTTCCAATTAATCTAAAAACAACGTGACAAACAAAAGGTGCAGCAGGGGACAACCGAGCACAGGTCGAGGTCGGGATGAGGGATTCGGGTTTGTTCTTTTTTTGTTTGGTTTTCTTTTTTAAACAAGCCAACGTCGTACACATAATATACAAATAATCCCTAGGCATCGCATGAAAACAGTGCTCCCACTTCGTCTGTTGTTTTCTGTATGTGTTTTTTTCCTTCTTTTCTAGGTCACTGGTATTCAAAACAGGCCAAGTAATAAATAAAAACTGAGTTTAAATGAGGTAAATTCGAAAAGGTTCAATAACTGTTTATTTGTGGTTTCCAAACACCTAAAAGAACGCATTTCATACTGAAAGAATTACTAAAGTCAGGCAGTATTTTAGACAACCTAAAGTGGAACTCTGTACACATGAAACCTCCTTTGCACTATGGCAACTGTTTGTTTGCAGCACATTGTGCTAAAATATGGAATAGGTAACACTTTCAGCCAGGTACTGAAAATAAATGTGTAAGAAACTAAGCAACAAGTTAAAATACAGTAATGTACAACTCAACAATTAAATTCTCAGCACGGGGAAATAAAGCAGAGAACTGAATAATTTAAGGAGATGCAGATGGGTCCTCTTCATTCACAAATTTCTGTGCAATCTATACTCTGGAAAATACATTTCTGGTCACAGCTGGATATCTTCTCATCTCAATCTCACCTGCAATGAAAGCACATAGCTGGAATTAGACACTGCTCAGATGAATACCCATCTCACAGTTCAGTATTTTACTCCATTCGAAGAATGGGAACCCTTAGGCCTCATTTGCTCCCTAACTACACTTTATTCCACAGCAAGAAATACGTTAACGTAAGCATCGCAGTGTAAATAGTGAAATACTCATTTAAAGATAGAAATAAGAAACAAGTAGGCACTTGTCAAGGTAAAATCTGTTGTATATGTACGCCCTTCCCAAAATGTTGAAGTCCCTGAATTAGACAAACAGGGAAGCATGAATCAGAAGCTGTTCATTAGGAAGGATGGTATAAAAGATTCAACAAACAGGAACAGGGCATCAGATCCCACAGCTACAAAGAGCATTTTTCTGTACTTCTCCACGTAGATTATGGGGTGTTATTTTACAGCAGATGCTGCAGTGAAGCCCACTGCACACTGGATGCTTCAGCAAGCAGCTGTCTTCACCCATGCACCTGTGGTCATGAAAACTCACTCGTGCTTTCATAACTAACTACAGTTCTTCCTTGACACTGAAATGCTGGCCAAGAGACAAATTCTCATTTCTGTTCAAGAAGCTGCACACCCTCAGTAATGGGCTTCATCTGCCAAAAATCCTCCTCCAAAAACTCAAAGAAACAAACCCGAGATCAGACAAAGATCAAACAAAGCTAAATACTAAGAAGAAATAAGCTGAGCTACCATTCTTCACCTGCACCAACAGCCTCCACGGAGTGCAAGCAGTCACTGCAAGCTTTCTGTCACCCAGAACCCCTCTACATATTTGCATTCAGCTTCAGGTGCAGAGTGATGGCACCAAATGAAACTCTTGAGATCCTTCTTCCAAAGCATCCATTCCCACAATTCCTCTGTGAGGCCACAGTCCAGCTGTGGAGAGTACCTTCAGAAGATACTTCCAGATGATCAGAAGATTTCAGGAAGTTTCTTCCTCTGCTAATTAAACAGTTATTACTGAAGATGAGGAAGCAGCTCTCCTGAGCCACTATGTTTCTGTTTCCAAAGCAAAAAGCATTTGTTAATCTAGCAGAACTTCACTTTTACTGTTTTGATTCAGGTTTTGCTCACAGTGGTAGGTTTTGCCTGATGCTTTATTTTTATGACCCACGCAGAGCACAACTGCACTCCCTTGCAAGGGACCTAATGAGAACACTCCTCCATTACGTTATGCCAGCCTCCCTAGGCCTCCTGAAAAGGAATTCCCAGAGAGCAAAGTATTTGCACCCTTCAGATGTGATCTCTTATTTTAAATATTCTGAAGCTCTTCAGTTTGCATCTATCACAGTCTCAATTTGATGCCTAAAGCATATACAGCCACTCGAAGAAGCAGCATTAATTTGAGAGTCCACAAGTAGTAAATATCCCCAGTAAGCTTCAGCACAATCACCTCAGGTATAGATATTCTCCAACATTGCCTAGTCCAACTCCCTTACTCGAAGAACTAAAACAGGTTGCTCTGGGCTGTGCCATGCCAGGTCAGGGCATGAGGCATCAATACTAAGGCTGGCAACCCCATACTTCTCTGGGCAGCCTGCTCAATATTTGACTGCTCTCACAGATTTCTGTCCTTATTATTAAATGTAATTCTTATGAAAAGTGTTTGTAAGAGGTTCCTCTGCTAAGAAATAGCACAAATTCTCAGCCTCATTAATCCTTCTTCAAAATCTGAGACCAAGAACAACCTGTCCATCTAAAAATGTGCTCTCATCTCCCTCTGTGATCATATCAGTTTAATAAGTTTAATGTGTTTAATATGTGCTTTTCTACAGTCAGAATAATATTACTCTGAGAAAGCAAATAGCTCAAACTGCTATAACATGCAGCTGAATAAAAATATTTCATTTTGTTTGTAGGTTTTGTGAGCTCTTAAAGTGAACACACGGAGAAATTAAACAATTCATCAGTTCTAAGTAGTGAACAAACATGGGAATTATAAAGCACTTGGATGATTTGGAAACAAAGGGAAGCCATATTCTTTAATATTTGTTGAATACCAATAGGTTATTTTCATATTTACCCAATATATACACACTTTATAAAAATAGCCTGCTTGTCTACACAGAAAGATTGGTAGTGGTGTGTGGCTCAAGTTTAGTAAGTCAGGTGAACTAATTTTAAATGGAGCAAGGTTCTTTGCTTCTCAAACAACTGAAAACAGAAGACTGTTAGATGCAAAACTGAGGAAAATACCCTCATACCCCTACAGCTAACTTTAAGTCTTTGCATATTTGCAGAAGAAAGAAAAAAAATCAGAACACTGTTAGCTTCAAATCACTGTTTTTCTAAACTACAGTTACTCAAAATACTTGTCTGAGGGGTTTTGGGTTTGTTTTTGGTAAATAGTACACTCATGGCTTCATCCTCCTTAAAGTGGAAATGAAGAACTGACTTATTACACAACTGTAGCAATTTGATTTAGCCAATGCTCTCTGTACAGATAAACTGAAAGAAAGGATCAAAGTCTTCAGTGCATTAGGCAAGGGTATTCTTAACTACCAGAGTATAGGATCAAGGCTGGCACCTTATGGGTATATCACAGCCATCAATCTTCAGTTTTGTTCTTGATGAAAGCACCCAACAGTTGGACTCCTTAATCACATCACCTTCCCCCTTTCCTTTTTGCCACATACATTTAAGCACCTGCTGCAGTTCTGTGCTAATGATGGGAAAGCTATTTCCCTAGGACAACATTGTTTAAAATAGTGTAGTTTCACCCCTTTACCACTCAGGCTGGTGTGTGCCAGTGTTTCCTCTACCATCAAGAAGAGCCACAGCTGCTATCAATTTGAAGAAAGTAATCAAATATTTTTTACCTTGGCTGAAACACTCTTCATTATCTGTGCTTGTCTGAAGATTTATGAGTAGATTCAGCATTAAGGAAAAAAACCTGTGTTTCACAATATATAATGAAAGCAAGCTGCTACTTTGTATTTTTCCTGAAATGCTGACATATGGAAGGATATTGTTTCTTTTCTTCTTTCCCTCCAGTGCTGTCTCGTTTTTCTTTCTTTTCTTTTTCTTTATCATGCCTTGATTCCTTTAAAAAGAAAGAAACAGAAGTTACATTAGTACTTCATTACAGTACAGCTGTACAGACAGAAGTATTCTATGGTCCATGCCTAAAATTCAGGGTATTAGTAACCAGCTTTTAAGAAAGACAAAAAGCTCAAAAAGCTCTGTGATGACCACTATCAGTGAAGAACTACAACTGGGAAGTAATTACAACACACTTCCCTAGTTTCACAAAAGGAGTTGTAACACACGCACTTGAGAACACAAATACAAGCAGTTTATATTTAAATATGCCCTGCATTTACATAGCTGCACTCCAAAAATACACCTGGAAGTTTAGAACACTCCAGCATAATTTCTGAACTTTACTGGCTACTGATGAAGGAGCTATTCCTCTAATTTATCCTATCAAGAATGACTGCTGAAATATTGAGAGCCAAAAGAAATTCCAGAAGCAATTTCCCTACAAATCCAAGGTATACATTTTCAGGCCAACAAAAAGCACTAAAATCAGGAAAACGTTGGCTTATTCTGACAAAAGCAAGCAACACTAACAAGAAAAAGCATAGCACACAGACAAACAAACTAAAAGGAAATTGACTAAATATACTTCACCTTTTTGCTGCCAGATGAACTCTTCTCCATCTTTTCTGCTTTGATTGAGTCACCTTTTTCTTTTCCTGAAGATTTTGATTTGCTCTTCTCCCTCTCTTTTTCATTTGAACGAGGAGAATCAGAAGGACTTTCGCTTTTACTGTGTTTTGAAGAACCTGCTGAAAAACCACAACAGTTTTAGTTCACAGTGAGTAAGACCTTAACTTCCACACACACACACCAACATACGTACTCGTCCCGTTTTCCTCCTTGCGTCGTTTGGTTGAATCCTGCGGCACCTCTCGGTCACTGTTGGAATGATCCTGGCACCAAACACAATGATGCAGATATTAGGCAATTAACACACAGTGCTGAAGTAGGCATCTGCTTACAAGATTGTTCTGAATTACTGTTTTGAAAACTTAATGTAATGGTGTTATTACAGCTTATGTAAAGTTTCTTAAGATCAGTTTTTAGGGGAAAAAGTAACAGAAGCAAAACCAACCCTGATAAATACTGCTTCTATTTGGACAGGCTGTGCTGCCCATTATTACTGCTAAAACTTCAAATAAAAGCTTTCACATGTCATTAACTTTCCATACTACTAGTTCATAAAAGTTTCACCAACCCTTTTTCGATCTTTCCTGTCCTTTTCCTCTTTCTTCTCTCTCTCTCTGGATCTTTCCCTTGACTTGTCCAAGTCTTTCTTGTCCACTTCTCTCTCTTTACTCTTGGACAGTGTTGGAGTAGTGTGGTTAATGTAGTGCTGTTAAATCAAGGCAATATCATCAAATATTAATATAGATTCCTAGATGTGTAAATAAGAAGTCTTACTCTAACAGAATGGATCTAGCTCAAAAAGCAAGACGTATCACACTACTTTTATTGACAAAAAGTGATTGAAGGCACTTTTGAACTGGTCATCTATCACTTCACCTACAGCACTCTCTCAGCACTGAAAATTCGAGAACTCTTTCACTTATCTTAAAGGCTTATATTAAATAGACACAAGTTTGTTGTTTTTTTTTTACCAGTATTGTCTGATACGTCACAACTATTCATCAGTACTACTGATACTGATGCAGATTCTCTTAGCACCTGCAAATTCTGCCTGGAATTCATTTTTTAAATAGTCTTAACACACAAAGTACTTAGGGCAACTTTGAATAACACGTGTTTCTGTTAAAGTGATACAAAACTCCACCTTAAGCCTGAAATTTCAAATGACAGAAGTCACTCAACATGCAATTCTGTGTGTTTGCTCTGTAACGTGTTCGAGGTTGTTACTGCACTCCCTCTCCTAAGCCACTTCAGTAAGTTCTGTAAAACAAAGCTGAAGATTTGTAACATCAACTTAGTAAGGAGAAGAAAGGTCACAGCAGCGTCAAACATAACACTCCACAGGAATTAAAGGCTGTAACATGCATACATAAGGTAGCACAGTTACTGTAGTGCATTCATATTTTCACAGCAATTATGTATTTAAAGTATCACTGTATTTCTTAAAATGATCAGACTATAAAATACTTCTCATAGAAAAAATATTTCAAAATGAAAGATGTCTTTTTCTGGTATTTCATATACTTAAGTTACAGAAACACACAGAATTTAATAAGTACATTTAGTAACTCCTTTAGCTATCAGTTTTACCTGAAAAATATTTTAATTAATTTTAATTAAACTGTTCTCTGTATTTCTTATTACTGAGACATTTTGTTTCATCAGTACACCCAAAAGAAAGATAAGCACAAGATCTGCTCAGAACAACCTAGAAACTATTAGAACTAACCAAACCAACGGAGAGAATAAAACTATTTGAAACAATACTGAAGTTAATCCTGTCCTTCTAGCATCCTAGCAAATGTTGAACCTAGCACAACTTGAGCTGATGCTAAAGGCACACCAGCAGCATCAGGTCCCTTTTCCCTTCAGCACGTGCCAGAACACTGTTAGATATTCCCATGCCAATGACCTCAGTAGCTCTTTCTTTCTGCTCTTTCTCCTTACTCATCTTCTTGTGTTTTTCCTGCATTATTCCACAGGTAACATTATCCTTATTCCCTGGTTTGCAGTCATCTTTTGACAGTGACTCACAACAAATACATTCTTTAGGCAGCCCCACTTGGCAGTTGTCATCCACAGATACTTTCCACATTTCCCTCTGCTTCGTGTGTTCAAGATGGTTGTTCACGACAGATTCCACTGCTCTCCTACCATTTCAGTGGAGACTTATGGAAAGTTTTATTCCCTCCACCACTCCTTATGAGAAAAGCCTACATTTGGCTTGTCAAATTTTATCAGCTCACTTCTAGAAACGCTGCTAGCTGAAGCCACATCAAACCTGGGGCACTGCCATATGCTATGCAACTCGGACAAAGAGCAAAGAATAACACAAACCTAACTCATGTCTGGCAGCATGTACTTTATAACCTGCAATATAAAACATCATTTCAACGGTCTGCCCCGTGCCCTCATCCTCTCCCCATCCTCCTCAAAAATAAAACAAAAACAAAAATCAAGAAAATCAGGAATAAAGAAACTTTGTTAGCACACAACAGCACTTGACTCTGAGTAACTCACAGCAGAAGCTGAACTCAAATCTTAAAGGCTTCTGCATATCACATCCTTTCCCTCAAACACATGCATGAACTTAAGAACTTCTGTTATATCACATACAGGAAACAGTCAGGAACTGTAAATTCAAGACAGAAATATTACACTTAGCTAATTTTAATAAAATTAAATGCACAAAGTATCATGACAATCTACACACACTATCATTTTAAACCTAGGAATCAAAGGATGCCTCCTGTGTGCAATCCCCACACAGACAGGTACAGCTGGGACTGAACAGATCCAGCTACAAGAAGTTAGCAAAAGCATCCATAAAGCAGTCAGGGCTATTCTGAACTGAAACAAGCCAAGCCTTCTTAACACTTTGTTTCATAAAAAAGAGCTACAAGGAAAACATCAGTGCAGTGTAGAATGCAGGCTGGGAACTGATAAACCCACCGTGCACTTGAAGTTTTACATAAACCTAACAAGTTATCCAGGAAGTCCAAGTACTCAACAATTTCCAATATATATGCATACTATAGTGCAATATATATAGTGCAATATTTGCATACTATTACTGACTGCATGACCCAAAATCTTCATAGCAACTTTAGAAGACTTGATTCATTTCTGACTGTTATTGAGACACATTTTAAACATGTCCAAAAGAAACAGCCAGAAGCTATCTTTAGTTCACAGTATTTGTGTCACTATAGAGCTGCAGAACCTGCCTAAAATCCTAACATTCTGGGATATCACTAAGCTCTCAGGACTACTCTTTAGTACAAACTCTTGTAAGATACTGCATCTGCAGCATGTTTACAGGAAGCAAACAAGCATTATTTTGAAGGATGCTTATGATCCGATACAACAGTAGCACAGGGAGAACAGTACTGAGTCCAACTGAGTGTTGGACTCCATCTCTTGAGGTCCTTTCCAACCCCTATGATTTTATATTTTACCAGAAGTATTAAATACATTTTTGTTTTAAAATAACTATTTCTATTTAATACCTATTAGTCTAACTATTTCACTACCTCTTAGAACCAGATAAATGACTTACAGACTTTTCTTTTTTGAATAAACATGCATGTTTCTGTGAGGAGCACCACCAAGTTTATTTTGATCAGAATATCCAAAGTTAGCTTTTATTTTTCCAGCTTTCATTGACTATTCAGATGCATAATTTTGTTTAATTTTCTGGAAATAAGTGAAGCCAAAGACCCTAATGGCTGTTTTGCCTCTTTTTCATTCCTTCTACAGACTAAAAACTGAAGGAGAAATTACCAGCTAAGAAAGAAAATGTCTTTAAAATATTAAGTGCATATTAAAATTTAGGGACTTTTCTTAATGTTGCTTTCACCTACCAACTCCTACACCAAAGTTCTACATCCCTCTGACACTATGCTAGGATTTACAGCAGTGGAACTGGAATTTTGAGGTAGTTTGCCATGAGACCAAAGTACATTTTCTCTGAAATGAAACACTAAGTAAACTTTGGTGGTTTCTAAAAGATTCAAACCTTTGTTGAAGAGTCCTTGAGTTCGTTGAGGTTGTCCTGTAGAAAATGAATGGAGATGACACGTAAGCTGGAATAGTTTTCAGAAACCAGAGGAACTCTGGGAAGCATGGCCGTACCCTTGAAACAAAAAGCAGCTACTCCTTCTGGAATAAATCTTAGGTTAATACTTCACACAGAATAAAATGTAGAAACTATAGTTTGTTTTTTAAAAAAGGAAGAAGAAAAAAAGACATCTATTCTCTACTCATTATATTAACTACAAAATGTATATAGATACCCAATTCTTCAAAGAACACTGAAAAACCACTCTCCCACCGAGACAAAACAAAGAAAAATAGCCCTTAATTCTAAATACTGCCGAATCACAGTTGAAATAGGATTAAAATGCTTTTAAACCCGTATCTTCTCCACTTTCAGTTAAACGTGGCAGAATTCACTCTAGAACTTTACATTGCCATTTACAAAAACAGGCAAGAAAGTCTTGTTAACTGTTTTGAGTAGTTATCCCTGCTTCCTCAAAATTAATAACTGCTACTCCAGTTCTTCAAAATTAGTCTAAATCTTTTAAGCAAATCTTACATAGAAAAAGATACACTCTTCTGGGAAGAAAAAAAGAAAGAAAAAAAGAGAAGCTTGTTCTAAAGTTGATAAGATGATGAAGTTTAAAAGCCCACATAATCCATCACAGTGCTCTTGATGAAGTATTAGTAACTTACAGTTTTAAATGTTCAACGTACTGCAAATGCAAAGATTCCACGAACATAGGTGGTTTAGAAATAAAATAAATATAGAGCAAGGAATGGCTACCCTGAGTCTTCAAGTAGGCTACGCCCAAGGTATTGTGCTGCGCTTGAATGCTTGGGGTTTCTCTTTGCTGGGTAGTAGGCTTGGTTGCCACATCTGGTTTTACTGTACCGCAGGGCTCAACATGGTGGGAACCCATTGGAAATAAACAAACCTCGAAGGGAAGGTACGACAGAAGCTGCATGCTCACTGATTACACACAACTACAGGAGAACTGATCACCAAGGAGACTTTAAAATGGAACTCCTTTCAAGACTCCTCCTTGGAAGGCACATATCGGTATGACGCTCATCAAGAAGCCTGATGAATTCAGAGGTATCGTACATCCCGTATCATCCAGGAATCTTCAGCGTTACAGATTCTTCAATGGAAGTGCAGAAAAATACGCTCCACTCTGCTGTAAAGACTCGTTTGCTTGTAGCTACCATTGCACTCCAAAAAAACTGACTGTTTAAAACAATGAGGCACTTCTGTGTAAAAATTCTCTTGCAATTTCCAAACACAATTTAGGAAATTTGTGCTAGGTCCTTGAAGCTTTACTTTGGTTAATAAAAAATATTTTAATAGAAAAAAAGACAGTCCGCCAATAAAGAAAAGGAATGCATTTTCTAATGCAATATAAAACCTCCAGTGGTTCCAGTGTATACTTGGCACAAAACTTGAAGGAAGTCGGACATTGGCATCCCAAACTTGTGAGCCTAACATGGGCGCTGCCTTCCTCAGGCTATACTAACCTTTACTGTTGAGGAATGTGATGGAGAAGAATGGATATCAACTTTGCGGCGTTTTTGTTCTGAAAGAAGGAAAAAAGGAAAACAAAATTAAATTACAATTAGAAGAGGCCATGACTTCCTGAAATACCAAAATAATCTCAGTTACAATTAAGTTTTACTGCTAAGTAAGATTTTGTTTCTCAGGGCACCAGCACACCTTGACCTCCCTACACACGTTTGCAGAAAAATAGCTAAATATGAAGAAACTGCTGCAAAACTTTGCTCAAAATTTCTTTTTTTTTTTTTTTAATATCTGTACCTAAAGAGGTGAGCAGAACAGAGAACATTCCAATCTAATCTCTTCATCTGAAGAAATGCAAGTATATAACTCAACATCAGCCTCAGTTTATGTGAGCTTAGAACATAACGTTAAGGACTTGAGATCTTTAATTTTTGAAGGAATCGATAAAGTTTGTGTCCTTAAGGAAGCGTATCTTCCACATCCCTTATTTTCTTTCAATTCAAAGGTCAAGATCAAACTCCCAGAGCACACTCTTCAGGAGGTCTGCATTAAGTTTTAGCAAAACTTCTAAGTTACATAAACACATTCTAATAAATGACCATTTAGAATAATTCTTCATGTCACTAATTCACATACAAAAGTTACTGATAGGCTTTACAAAAATCACCACTGAAAATGAGAACTTTATACATTCACACACTTTTCATTTTAGAGATATCCTGAATACCTACTTTAGGCACTAAAACGTCATCACTACATAACAGCTAGCCGATCTCCCCCCCATCAGGGCTGAGGAGTTGCATGTATTGGCAATCAGAGATTTTCTAATGATGTATTCTTACTGTTCTAGAAAATAAAGGAAGTTATACTGACAGACTTACCCCTCTCACATTCTGATGCTTCTGATCGGGGAACAGGAGACTTCAAGGACCCAGCTACTGGAATCTTTTCTCCTCCTTTAGTATTTTCCTTGGATTTCATATCCTTTGCTACATCTTTTTCTCTGGATGGCTCCTTTTCTCTCTCCTTTTCAGCAACTGACTTTGCCTCAGTAGTGGTAACAATTGCCTTGGATTTTTCTTCCTTCGAAGCTTTTTCTTCTTTCTTGGCCTTCTCCTTCTCTTTGTCAGATTTTGGCGTTTTCTCCTTGATCTCTCTTGGTTTATCATCTTTGTTTGCCCGTTCTTCCTTTGGTTTATCTTTCCCATCCTTCCCAAGTGCCTTCGTCTCTGGAGTGGTAGCTGGAATCTTCTCTTTCTTTTCTTTCTCTTTTTCTTTCCCGCTTTTTTCTTTCTCATCCTTCTCTTTAATAATTTTGCTGCATCCAAAATAAAAAGACCAATTAGCAGACAAAAAAACCCCTACCTTTTGTTTTTTAAGAGTCTCACTCCTGATTCAATAGAACTTCCTGCATCAATCACTCCAGATTATTTTGCTTTCACTTCATTGGAACAACAACGAGCAAGAGTACTAATTTGTTCGTTATTTAACTAGAACGGAATGCATTTAATAAATGTGTCAGCTCAGTATGGCTATGTATTCTGGCAGAAGTCTTCCTTATTAAATTGAAGAAATGGGAACGAGTTAAACAGCACGTAAAAGGATTGAAAGGGTAGGTAAATTTCAAGGAAGACAAGGGAGAACATCAAGGGAAGAGGAGATTTCTCACCTATTAGAAGCACTGTTTCCATTGCTTGTTGTCACCTTCGGTGCAGCGTTGACAGTTTTGTTAATGACTTTCACAGTACCCTGAGACTTCTCCTTTAGTTTATCTGTTTAAAGAAAGAGAACAATATTTCAGTAACATACATCTCACTAATTAAAACAAGCATCTTAGCACACTCATGCAAAACTACATGTAGCTAGTAGTTAAAGTATGTAACTCAATGCAGACTACACTCTTGCAAAACCAACCCCAACCAAATAAAGTACACAACACATACTGACATTCTTTAAGCTCACACAGATGTTTTTCTTTTCAGTTTAACAAGCCAGATTTTAAGACAGTAGCCTGTAAATATCAATTCAACTAAGAATCAAGTTTGTTTACCAGTCTCTTCAGCAGCACTTTCCTCCAGTTTTGCTGTATTTATTGTGAGTGATGTAGGCATCCCAGCACCACCTGGCCCATTTTGTACTGTTGCAGCTACAGCATTCCTGGCAGGTGGGTCTTTGTGGTGGAATTCATTTTCAGGTATCATAAAAGGCTTCCTACTTTTCAACTGCCCAGAATAGCTGCAAGTCGCACAGATTGTTAAATATGCACAAACATAAAGCAAAATATGTGTTGAATTTTAAATGAGGACTTAATCTAGCAGTCTGTTATTTTTCACAGTTTTCCCCAACTGATATGCAGTTTCTTCCCCTTTTTATCAATAAGCTCGAAGTAAAAAAAAAAAAAAAAAAAAAAAAAAAAACCTCACCCAACAAAAGCAGCCCTACCTTGAAGCCCTCTTTGTTGCTACCAGCAACACACACACACTCCTGCCAAACACACAAAAAATAGCCCTCTGTTAGCACCACCTTAACTACCCCTCAAGCGTCTGTGGATAATTCTGTTTTTCATATGTCTGAAAGCATTATTAAGCATTTTAGTTCATCATTTTAGAACTCTATAAACTTCCAAATTATGTAATCTTGCAACAATAGCCCTTGGCTTCCTCCATTTTACTCCCCCTTTTATCTACTTGCTGTTATACTATCTGCCTACCAATAAGCTATGCTCTTGTGAGTGAAAATCTCTACTACTAAATGCGTTTTACTAGAGTCTTGAAATTAGTGATCATCCAGCACGACATGAAAGTTTTCATTCACAATGCCAGCCCTGAGATGCAGGATCATGAAATCTTCTGTGATAAGGTAAAAATCAAATACGTTAGGACTGTAAGAGTTCCAAGTCTTTAGAAGCCTTTAATGATCCACTTTTCACTTTTAACCACTTTCTTAAAGTAAGGTGTTGTTACCCCATAGCCAATGCATATAGATCAGGTCTCTTCTCTTTCTCTTCCTGACATATCTTATGCACTCTTCTTTCCAAGGCTTGGCCCAGGTTCAGCACTTTTGGATACCATGGAAGGATTTTGGTCAGCACAATCAGGATATTTCTGATATGCGTATATTCACCAGTTTCAAGGCAGTGCACAGAAGCCTAGAACACAAGTTAAATCTAATCAATTCTTTTCATTAACATTTCAAAAAAAAAAAGTCAAGTTTTTCAGCATTTTTACTTACCTTAGTTAATTTATAGTGCCATTTGTGTACCACATGTCTAAAATTCTCGTAATCCAATTGATCAGCTTTATTTCCACCATCAAATCCAGTCGCACGTAATATAGTTAGGAAGCCTGGATAGTTGCCACATTCCTATGTATGCACAAGAGTAAAAATAAAAATTTACTATTTAAAATACTAATCTTTTCCAGGATGCATTAAAAAAACCCTAAGAACATTGTAATAGTTAATACAAAAGAAATACTTCTTCACTGACTGCTACAGATTAAGACAAAAGCAAGTTTACGTACCTTTTCATATATGACTCTGTCACTGTGCCATCTAGTCACAGTCTCCAGCATACAGCATAAAAACCTGCCATATCTACTGGCTTCATTTTCTGTACAACTTGCTACTGTATATATTATATCAGAGAAAACCTGTGAATAGTAGCAGTAAAAAGTTACTTTGACTTCACTGAATTACAAAGAAGTATCATCAATACTTTCGAATAGATCTCATCTAAACTACTGTTTTTAAAAGAGGAGATCAGATTACAGAAATATTTTGAAACCAAATCAGGTTTGCATAGAGAAATAAAAAAGTTTTGTCTGCTGAAGCTTCTTAGCAAATGTTCTATTCAATTTCAGGTCATTATTATACAATTACTGATCTTCATTCTTAGCCCAGAATCCAACTGCTGCATATCTCTGCCCCAGACAGAGCTTTCTGGTAAGGTGCATCCCCACTGAAATATAACTGTTTCAGCTCTAAAGTGTTAATTTATTCGAGCAGGTGGAAATGAACACGTAGAACACACACTGCATCTTTGAGTAAGAATGCTCTTTAGGACCTGTGAAATCAGAGCACATCCCTACTTCAAAAATCTCAAAGAAATCCTGGCAACTTTTAGTTGAATGTTCATACAAAAAAAATCAACTTCCCAATGACTTTATAATGAAGCCCCATACAAATTCTCTCAAAGGTTACAGCACAATCTGTTGCAACCATACACATGATTGTTAATAACTAACTTATATGAACCCTTACAGCAGAAAGCACCAGAAAGGTTCTCATCTTCCACAATGGTAGACAGCTGGTACTGCTGGAGCTGTACGACCCAGGAAATCAGGCTACTGCAGCTATCAGTACCTCCTATGGCATCACATAGTACCGCAGCAGTAATAAAAATTAATCTCATGTCTGTCAGCAGTTAGAACATCCCATGAACTATGCTTCTTAGGGCAAGCTTAAAGGAAGCTGCTACTACAGCAGCATAGCATGCATAGCTGAAATAGGAGGGCTAGACAAAGCCATAGAAATACAGATCACTGCAAACTTGTGAAACATGAATGTAATTTGTATGACTGATGATGACTTCTCCCTAGAAGTTGAGCTGTCTGAAGATAAATCAGAAGGAAAAAACCTCCAGAAAATAATCCACAGAAGCTCTAGGAGGGAGAGCTTCATTTGCAGAACAGAAAGCACAAATGGGACCTTTTCACTGCTACATAGGTTTTAAAATTAAATTAAGTAATGACTTGGTTGAGATCTCTTTTGGAAGGCAAACAAGATACTAGTTTTGCATGATTATATATACACACAGAGGTCTAAATACTTACCCTATCATAACAGAGAAGCGTAGAGAAGTTGGGTGTTTTCTGCTGATGAACCAGCTCTACAAAGTGAGCACAATAAACCGCATCTATCGCCGAAAAAATGCAGCGAGGAAATATACATAACTGCAAAAACTTTGTGATAGTCTCATTTTTGGTAGACTCTTCAAAAGCAAAGAAATCAAGGAAAAAAGAAATCAGTACATGAATGGGTAAGGAATTCAACTACTACTCCCAAGAAATTCAGTATTTCACATCACATTCTCCACTTTGTATTCCTGCCATATCTTTGACACTCCTCAAAGTCAAAATAAGCTTTTTAATTTTTGAGGAACAGGCAAAAGAGTATAAATGTTACAGCAGACCTTCATTTCTTACAGGGAGAAGTCTTTTGCTACAAAGAGAAAAAACTCAATTTTTTTTTTTTATGAACTGCTACAACTACTCAGATTCCACATACAGCTCCTCATCACTGTGCTCGAAGTTAACCCAAATCACTCACTGCAAGTTTATATTTTTATGACTCAACACAGCAACTGACACACAAACCATCCTGTAACTACAGCCTCACATCAAATCCATCGAGCTCTTCTTTTCTAAATCAGCACAGTATTTAAAAGGCCTTGCTGTTGCAAGAATACAACATCTCCTTAGAAAGGAACTACTCAGCATTTGCAAAGACACCCTACATTCTAATTAGAAGTTTCTTCCTGACAGACCTTAACACCAAGAAATCAAATTTTAAAAGCTAACATTTAGCACATTAGTGTAAGCTGAACCTTTAGTTCTGGGGACATCAATGACTATACACACACACAAACTTACTTGCCAGAAGCCAGTTATCCTTCTCTAATTTCAGTCTCTGCAAAACTCTTTGCACATGCTCCAACTGTTTCTTCTCCTCCTCAAGAAGTTTGTCCTGAAGAGCAGTGCAACGTTCTTTTTCTTTTTTCTTTTTGTTTGGAGGCTGTGAAATGTCAGTGCAATTGATTTAATATTATACTTACACTTACTACAGAGCAATTAAATTCCTGGTAATGCTAAGGAATATTTAGTGAAATGGCTTTTTTGCATAACACTCAGCTCTAGTAATCAGCTGATTAACAATGGATAACTAACGACGTAAGTGAACAGCTCTAGCACAGACACAGATATCAAAGGATGGTCATCTGATAGATTTTTTTCCAGTAATTTTTATTTAGTGGAGCTACTGGTAGTTTTGAAGTTGTATAATTCAGACTTCCTTATAATTCCAACTGTGAGAAATCAGAATGGGTGCATCAGCTGACATAAACCTCTCTCAGTGGACCAACTTATTCAGAGTTAATATAGGTTTAACTTTGGTTAGCTCAACCCAAAAATACAATTACATAAAATAGGTGAAACACCAATTAAACGACTAACTCAATGTAGTACTTTGGTATATGGACATGCACTACAAGTCAGCAGTTCATTTTTCATAGATCTCTACCAAAATTAATGCCCACACACCACCACAGAGGCTACAATTGGTGGTATCACTGCACCAAGATAACTTCCTCCCTTAGCACAAAGAAGGGCATGCGAAAACATTTACTTATATTGTAATACAGGATCTTCAAAGGTGAAACCAGAGCAAAAATTTTTAAACATACCATCTCCTGATTGTCATCTATGGCTTTCATCTGGACTTTAAGTTTATTGACTTCTCTGTCATAACTGCTGTGTGGGACAGCAAGGTCATACATCGTCAGAGACCAGAATGTGGCGTAAAACTGAGGACTGATGTCATCCCAAACCTTGGGAGGGTGCAGAGAGATCACAGCTTCGTGAACAGGAGCCATCACCAGTTCACATGCAGTGATGTATTTGTGAACTTTGTGTTGCTGTTTATTTCCCTTTTCAGCTTTTTTAAGTTCATCGTATTTTGACTGGGGGGAAAAAAAGAGAACAAATATCATCTCTGTATATAAACCAAATATAATTCAACTTCCCAGAAACTTTTCTATGCAAATCATCCTTACATAATAAAATCTATGTACATAAGGCACCTGAGAACATCACAGTGAACTTTTAGTATACATCCATGCTGGGTATTTATCATCCTTCACAGATGCTCTCTTTCAACTCATCTCTTCCTACAGCAAGGTATTATACTATGCACCAACTGAAAAATTATTTTCAATATTACTGCAGTTGCACAGGGACAAATTTATCTTGATACTTCCTTATATACCTCGCCTTTTGACAGCTGCAACACTTTCCTCCACAGCAAAAAACCTAAAACATCCACAAAAACTTACACACTTGAGGAAACCTGAGTGGAATAACTCAGGATCACACAAATTATCAGAAGAGATGAAATATTAGTTACAATTGCAATCACTTGTGCAGAAGCTAGCACATGGCCTATATTTTCTATGAAGATAAAGTAGAATCTCTTCCAATCCACAGCTTCTGTCTCTATCTCAACTCTTCAAAAAGCATCTGGAACTCTTAGTTAAGCAAACAATCTTTGGAGGAACCTAACACAACACATAGAAGGGCATCTTTAACAGCAGACAAACAAAAATGAACTGAGCTGTACTTACTGAAATTTGGTGCGCATACATGGGTCTCGAGAGGAAAAACGCAGCATCGTGAGGTGTGTGAAACTCATTACAAAGAACATCAATGGAAGGCACTCGCTTAATGTAATCCTCCGTGCTCAGATTGGATGCTAAAAACCCACCAAACTGTACCAGGGTGTCATGGCACTACAAAAAAGGTAAGAGTTAGAGAACAGGCTGGGTTTTTTTGTTCAGAAATTAAGCTTGGGAGGGCTTGAATGATCCTTGTTGGTTTTTGTTTAGGTGGGGACAAGTAGTGGTTGTTTGTTTTTAAAATAAAAGCATTAACACACTATGGCAAGAAATTACACTTGGAAGGAAAAAAAAAAAACACCTTTCCGTGCCACATAATTCTACCACTCATCAATGCTGACTCAACTGTGTCCAAGGAAAAGCATTACGAAAGCTGGCAGAGCATTCTGTCCTACAAGAATTAAACTTCCTACTGCCTAAGGCAACACTGGAGTTCAGTCTTATCCTTAAACTTTCATACAACAAAAAAGTTCATCTAAAATAGTAGCATCAGAAAAAACATGATGGCCAGCAAAAAAAATTAAGCTCTTATTTCTGATGACAAAGAGCAGTTGAAAGTCTATATTTTACTCAGAAGCACTAAGTATACATTATGCTGACAGCTGACACTGATGTATTATAAAAGTGATATCACTGCAAATTGTGCTCATGTAGAATACTGATACATTAGAGGTTACCAAAGAAAAGGATGAGTGCTTATAAACGCGCTTTTAACTTACTTGATCATAGAGTTTGCCCACCAGCTTCAGATGTTTTTCCCCTCCTTCTTGAAAGATCACACCATTTCTCTGTTGAGCCATAAGCAGGCACAGAGGAAGGGCAAGATCGTGGTCCAATAATGCATCCTTCAGTCTCTGAGAAGACTTCTTTGTATTCCTGATTTGGCCAAAGTATCCACCCTGCACAGTACAGAACAAAAGTCGCTTAAGTTTGGAAACAGTACATCAAGAATGTAAACAATACGTGCTTCTGAATTTCTGACAAATTAACATCAATTTTGTTTCTTATCTGTTAATAAAAAATCTCTGTGGATCCTATGCTGTTAGAATGTATATTAGAATCAGAAACAAATTCATCTTGCATGCTACTAGTCTTCTATAAGGTAAATAGAAACTGACTTCTCACCATGAACTTCATGACACTAAATCTTAAATCTAAGTTTGTGATCTGTAATCTGCTCAAAGTCTTTTTCCCATTCAATAAAGAAACTTCTGATTTTAGTTCTGAGCATAGCTATTCATCTGCCTAGAGAGTTATCTAGGTCAGACTCATCTAAGTCTTTGAAGCCAAGGCTGCAACAGCTTTAGCCATTAAGATGGCTTAAGATGTTACTCCACTCAACAGGGAGTTGCCACACTCCAATCAATGCTGAACAGCAGGACTGCACAACATACAAGCTCACTGGCTGCTATAATTTGCAACCTGTCATGGAACACCAGATAATGAAGGCTGCTTTCATTAATATGGGATGCTGAGAAACACAGCAACTAAGGCTCAAGTATACTTTGTCTTGGCTGCCTGTCTGTAAGGCTTGTAAATTCAAAGGAAGAGGAAGTTCTGTGATAGAAGTAGCAACACCTCTCAGCTATACTGCCAGTGGTCATGAATTAGAGTATTTAGAAGCACCATTAACAAGCAACAGCTATTATTAATTAAGTTAAACATGAACACACCTCAGCTTTTAGTTGTTCTCCACCAGTCATGGCTTCCAATTGCTCCATTGTCATTTCTTCTGTAATTTCTATCCCTGCCATTTTTTGTACTACCTCTTTTAAAATAAGCAAATCAAAGCTGCACAGAAAACAGAAAAGCAGAGTAAAAACAGGAAGAATCGTTTAAGAACAAACTGACATTCAATGCACAGTAGATAGTAACACTGTGATGCATGTTAAACAACCACATTTTAATTACTTTTTGGGGAAAAAAGTAACTATGCTGTTGCACACAAGGATTTCTCTATTGCAGGTTATTTTATTTAAAAGCAACACAAGCACTCAAGAGTTGTACTTCAGAGTTACCTAAAAACAGATTTCAGCGTTTTTAAAAATACTGAGTGCAGTGCTATTAGCTACAAGTATCAACAAATTACTCAATTTAGAGCTCACTTTTGTTGTTGTTTTTTTACATGCTTCATGCTGATATATACCAATGTTTTACCTACTGTGAACGTGGAAATCTCAGAAAATTTCTCTACAAAAGTGCCACCTTAGAAGTTTACTGGCAAAATTAGTCTAGTAAGTTAATTCAGAACACAGCAGACATTTTCCCTTACAACGCAGGGATATACACCACACTCCAATAATCATGCCCTTCAGCAACTAAGCTTTACTCCATGTTCTGAATTCTCTAAGGGTGATGACTTTCCAACAGAAGTACACAAATTGTATCACTAACATTCAAAAGAGTAATTTTTTTTCTAGTGCCTTCTTAAATTTTGGTCAACATCTTCTACTAAATAGGTCACAAAAAGTTCTGAATTTAAATATTTCATATTATTTATGTATTTTTGTTTGCTTTCCAGGTACAAGTGCGTTTTCTGTTTAGGAACTGTGCAGTAGCAGATACTCTCCAGTCTAAACACTTGATTATTTCAGTCTCAGTGGTAATTTCTACCATCAATTTGAATTTAATAATTGTCTCCTCAAAATACTTAGTCATAACATGTCATTCTTGGTAAAGACAAGAAATACTACTTACCCTCCTGTGTAGCTCAATGTCATTGTACCACCATCAGAATACAAAACAAATTGGGGACAGGGGGAGCACATGAGACTGAATGTCTACATTGCAGGGAAGGGAAAAAAACCTGGAGATCTCAACATAAATACCCTAAAGTAGTATGTTGTATTATCTCCTGCTATCTTTCAGCAAGCATAAAGGGGTTTATAATAGAATATAATTCAATACTCACCTATGCAATAAGAAATAATCCATTACAATTAATTAAAGGAAGCAGTATTACTGGTTATAGTGGATGGACAAAAGAATGTAAGGAAGACTCAAACTGCAAACCTTGTTTAAAAAATTTCTTGTAAATGGTCAACACTGATGTACAAAAAAGCAGTTCAATCATTATTAAATAAGAAAGTATTTAAAACAATAAAAAACCCTAAGAGATCTCTGTAGAAAGACATGAGACAAAACCTACAGTTTTGAACAATTTTATCCTATTTCTAAACCATACTTATTGATAGCTCATAGTATATATATATTTTTTTTTCCACATAACGTACAGTATCTCTGACAGTATGACACTGGTAAGGGTTTTTTTTTGTTTGTTTTGTTTTTTCTCACCTGGTTAGGTAAGAACATTGTTGTTTTTTTAATCTCTAATCTTCTTTAATACAGTCTTTAAAATAATAATATGCCACAGCGAAACAATTACAAAAGAAAAAGCCCAGCAAATACGTTATATTTTTGTCTATTTAAACTTCAGCTTTCTGGTAAATCCAGTGGAGGATTATCGTTACTAGAGAAAGTTCTAGTCTAGTCCTCACACATCAGCAGAAGTAGCAGCCAAAAAAAAAAGATTGTGTTTATGAGGATCAGCTGTGCAAGTCTTACCTTTTCCCAGCTTTTAACTGGTTGGCTACGTATTGAAGTAGACCAGCAAGTTCAATAGGGTATTTTCTGAAAACAGCACCACAAAAGCTAGCCAGACCTAAAGCAGGGAAGAACAGTTGTGATTGAACCTCAAGGCATTAAGTGAAAAGTGATTAATCAAGTACAGTGCTAGCAGCATGCATACTTTTGTAATATAAAGAAAAACATTTTCCAAATTGTTAAACTTGTCAGCTCTCCATTCAAAATATTAGCCAGCAGATCCAAGTGGAAGATGTAGCATTTTATCTTAAATGGTACTGTAATAAAACAAAAATACTAACTCTGCAGCCAGCTCGAGATAGTGGTGTCATCATGCTTCATTCTCTCCTTCTCAGGGTTTGCCAGAGCTTCAATGATGCAGACTTCAGTGGAGTTAAAGAGAATGTTTTCCTCTATTTGTCAAAACAGAAGCTATACAGAACTTTTTTTTCCACAGCTCCACAACTTGTAATGTATCAATATGATAAGCAAGTAAAGCAAGCATGATACAGAGGGTCCAACAACATGTTTTTAAAAAATAATCAACAAAATGGTTACTTATTTACTGCTTCATGTGTAAACTGTAGATTAAAACAACTTTAAAAGGAATAATTTTCATAGTGTCAAAGTAGGAAAGAGAAAACAAAGTGCTCTGTAATTCAATAAGCGTTAAACTTACTTGCAAACTCACTGAAATTTCCAGCAAACAGCAGCAACAGCAACAATAGTTCTTTACTGACAAAAGATTTAATGCAGATACAACTACATTAGTGCCAGATGTATTATTTACATAAAAGGATACATGCCAAGACGTCGTAATTCAGTGAAGTGAGGTATTTCAGTGAATCAACAACTGGGGTTATTAAGTTATCGTATTTCTGTATTTGTGATAAAATCTGAAAGGAACAAAAATACATTGAGCTAAAAAAAGAACAGTATATCATGTCGCGTAACAAACCAAGACTGTTAATAAAACTACTTTTGTCTTCAAAACCTATACAAAACACTCCTCGAAAATAGTTTTATAAGGCCCTAAACCACTTCCAAAGTAAAGGAATCCTCATTGATTTCCTTAGTACGTTTGAGAAATCACTGAAACACATCTCTAAGGTCTAAAAATAATTCTACACTTGTATTTTCTTTAAAATTAGGCAATTACAACTTTAAAATATCCAAAAACAAAAATCACAAAACTATTTCACTGTTTTTAAGGCCTCTTAAGAATTCTAAACCTTACCAGTAAGTCTCCATTGCTGCTTCCCTACAATGACAACCACTTCAGGAAAGAATACAAGTGAATTGCATTAAGTTTCACAATGTTCCCCTTCCTACATGATTTAAGCATATGTGCATACACAAATATATAAGTATCAATCCCTTCAAGCAACACCTGAACACTAGCAAGTAGACCATTCTCACATAACCCTATCAGCCCATCTCACCAGTGTTAAACACTCACATACAGAAGCAGATGTAATTTCCAGAGCAGTTTTAGTTATTCAATAGCTACTGTCATATTTTCCATCTCAGATTTGTTTCTGTACTACTAGGAAAATAACCATACTTTAAAATCTGCACTACAAAATTAAAAAAAATTCTTAAGTTAGAACTGCACTCCCATATACCACATGTCCCTTTCCATACATAAGCATCTATAGTTAGGATAAAACAGCATTTAATTACATGTAACTACATACATAATCAAATAAAATGGTAGGATTGGCATGGCTGAGTTTCCCAATTTGTCTTCCAGATGGTTTCACATTTTCCTTAGTTAGACGCCTGGAGAAAAAAGAATGTTTTATTAGAAAAGTTAAGCTAAAAAAAGTGGAATAGGTCAGCTCCAGTGAAGAACTTTGTTAGCTGCAGAGATTAAATCCTCACTAGAGGACATGTTTAAGAAAATTTAAGTATAGAAATATTGTTCCTCTAGGAATCTGAAGCCTATAATCCTATGACATACAGAGGGTAAAAAAAAAAACCTATCAACCCCACATTACTATGGACTGTATTCAAGTTCCAACTCAGAGCACTTCCATTTTGGAAACTGTCACAGAACCAATAGGACATACTGTAATAGCCTTCTTGCACCTCGTGCAAATTTAATTTAGCCACAGCTCAGTCACTTAGCACTTGTTACACTGGTTTATTGGAGGGGAAAAAGAGCCCCCTCAATGCTGATTTTGTTGGGGGATGCTATGAAAGCGCAACACAATGAAGATATAAACTTAACATTAAACACAAGGGAGCATGTTTCTTGAATATTTAAGCTCAAGGCATTGCACTGAAAGTACAACCTAATTGCATCAAAGTATTTGTGAAGAAATTTTGCCCATTATCAGTCTGGGTAGAACCCTTGGAAGGAGACTATATTGGGTTTCCAGTTCCCATGAGTATCTCCAACATGAAGACAATCGTTGGAAGTGAACCTAGAAAGAGACTTCTGTACTTAACAAGAATTTAAAGAATAAATCAAACAATGCTGTTCTTATTTAAATTGTACTTCAATCTTTCCAATGTCAGTTCCCAGCCTCAATTCTCTACCTGGAAATGGAACGTTAATTAGGTAACACCTTTAAACAGTCTGGGCAATAACTCAGTGAAACAACTGATACAATCACAAATCACTGTACCTTTGATTTACAGGCTTCTAGCATTATTTACTGTCAGCATTGTGACTCGTGCGCACAACAGAAACCCACTGTAGAAGGGACAAGCTTTTATCACCTACTCTAGCTATGCTCCAAGATATAAGAGGATCATAATCCTTTCCAGATTTCATATCTGCAGCCCAAAGCCCCTTAGGATATTTCTTTCTTGCCCATGTAGAAAGGTTCTAGATCACATCATTTACTTGTGGCCCAAACTACACAACAAAGAGGATCCAAACCCCTGACAACAATAACATGGAGATGTCATACCTGAAGACATATCTCAAGTTGTTCTTCATCTGCTTGAAGATGAAAACAAACCATACAATTCAAAAACAAAAAACAGTTGTCCCTGCTGTAAAAGCTACATAAACTGACAAGATGCTTCAGTCTGCTGGGACCAAAGAGTCTCGATGCCTAGAGAAAGCCTGTCGCATTCCCTTAAGGAAAGCAATTCACCAACTGCAGCGTACCCACAGAAAAGTCTTTGAACCATTTAGTGGGTCATTTTCCAGATTAAGTACCCTTACTGGTGGCCAACTACTCTGTATCACTCCTAATCTGACAGTTTTTAATCACAATACATCAAATATGTCACAAGCAAGGATTATTGATGAAATTATTGAGTCAACAGAAAAGGAATATATTTGTCAAGGTGTTGGGTTTTTTTCCTTCCTTTGGTGAAATGCAATACACTACATCACTGCTGATAATTTATGGAGTTAGTCAACTTACTTCATGATATACTTGGCTCGGTCTATGGTTTGAGCTTTAACTTTCACAAGAAGTGGATGACTATTGTATGTTTCATTCTTCCACTGTCCATAAAGACGGTACCTTGAAAGATGATCAAAGGAAAATTACTCCTTATACTGACAGTTTAAGATAGATGACTTCCAAAGAACGGAACCAAATGACTCTACTCACCGATACTGGTATGGAAAAGTTTTGAACATTCCCCATAATTCTTCAGACATGCATGCATTGCAGTCCATCAGAGACAGAGAAGGAAGCAGAACCTGGTCGGTAATACTCAACACGCAGCTAAACAGTATCTCCTGAGATAGAGACAAAAAACTCAAGGTAACTAGCAGACAGACAAAAAGCAACATGAATTGCACATCTTACCCAACTTGTTTTTGTATTTGACTACAAGATCAACTTCCTAAATGAGAAAAAACAAACCAAAAAATACTGAAAGAACTTCAAAAATGCCCCATCAAATCTTTTATTAGCTGACTCGTGAACCATATACATTGCCAAGTTTACGTGACGTAACTGAGCAACGTAGCTATTTTCAGTGCATTATCTTCATATTCTAAAATAATTCATAAAAAGATACACTAGACTTCTATGAAGTGCAACAGCAAAAAATTGATTTACTTTAATTGTATTAAAGGTATTCCTTGTCCTTACACCTACTTCCAAAATTATGGATTTAAATCTGAAAGCGTTGCACACATTCTCAAGATGCAGAGTACCAGCTTCCTTGTTCTCAATTTTATTTTTTTAAACATTTCTGTTTCCCACTGAGTATACTAGAATAACCACAGGGGACAAAATAAGTTTCTTATTATTATTATAATTACTCTCAGCTTAATCCCATAGAGTCATTATCTTAGCACTAAGGGAACATGTTCAGAATAGCATAATCTTTAATATCACGACCCAAACCATAGCATCCAAACACTAGAAAATTATCTCTGTCAGTACATAATTCACACTTCCACGTATGAGCAGGTTCTCGTGCCTCCAGATGAGATTTCTTTGCAACAAATGACACAGCCATGGAAATAACAGTTCCACGAGTCACAACCACTTGCCAGTTACAGACTCTATTCTCTTCCAAGCAGCAGTTCCCTTCCAGTCAGGGAAAACCAATGACTTTACACTCTATTTGGCAGTTTGTTAGGAGTGTCATTTCACCCCTAGGACAACTTCCTGCAGGCTGTGGACAGACTCAGCCTACCACTGACTCCTGACCCACATCGTTATCTTTCTAACCCAGAGAAACTTTCTCTGATGTCAGAAAGAGTGAGATAAACAGTATCTACAGAAGAGCAGTGACCTGCAGGCTGCAAGCTCATAGTAACTATGGCTTACTCTAGATCTCCAATGATACTAATAATTAAACTGGGATAATTGAGTTCAATTTTATTAGTGCTTTTAGTAACATTTCAGAAAATTTCCCTCCTCTATGTCATGATTTAGTGTAGTTACAAGAAACAGAAGTAAAAAGAACTTGCTGAATGAAAACTACACAGACTTAAAGCAGAAAATTTGCTTGTTCATCTGAAGAACAAAACAACAGACCTTTCATTAAGTTAGATATCAACTGCACACCTAGGTTTTGCTGAGGCCAGACTTGAATTGGTCAGCGAAGAGAAGTTACCCTTTGTATTATGAGTAGCCTTCCTGCATCTAATTTTCTCCCATTTTCTATGCTTTTTCCACAGTAAATTATTTAAGATACAAGACATCATCATTAGAGGGGTTCCACCTGATTCAGAGTCACTAAGTAGTAGAAAGCACTATGCTAGAAGAACAAAATTAAATTTGAGGAATCCAGGGAAGGGGAGGTGGGAAACACCAACACCACAGTAATGCACAACTGTGACTGGCTCAAACTTCCCCGAAAAGAAAGACAAGACTATAAAGACTTTTTGGCAAAGAATCAAATGGTACAGAGAAAGAAAGGCTGCACAGTTATTAGCCTCAAACTCTCTTAACAACTCCTTCCTCTAAAATAAGCTCTCTCCTCAAAAGAGGACGTTAAAATTGACAACATGAGTTCACCTCCACAAATAAAAATAGACTGCTATTTCACTGATCTAAAATACATAATAAAAGCAGCGTGTGGGAGGGATGAGATTATGAGAACATTTAGAACTCTGACAAGAAATACATAGCATTTCTAGCAGGGCTAGTTCTTATGTTCATTTCTGGATTGAAAATCTTCAGAAACTCACTCACCATTTTCTCTTTTTCTTCTTGCTTGCTTCCATCAGACTGAAACTACAAGAAGAAAAATGAAGTTAATTTTAGAATAATTAACCTAATGGTTAACAGCTTCAGGACAATGCTTTCTCAGCACAAGCATACACCTAGAGGGTCACACGCCTAGCAAATGTTTAATTTTCCAGATCTGTTAGCATTGAAGTAGTTGCAGGCCTAGTGGGTGGAAGGGCATCTACACAGCTACACAAATCCTCTCCAACTTTCATTAGCACCATCTGCTGCAATGTATGCTCCCAGTTCTGCACACTGCAGTGCTTTCATCTGTTCATATACGGCCATTTCCTCCTCCAGCCAAGTCTTAATATCTACCTTCGCCATCTCTGAACCACGTAGAAGATGCATGTAAGCTTCATGCATAAATGTCTTGGATTCACTATGTTCACGCATGCAGCATTTGCAACCCCCAATAAAGTTTCAAAATACAACAGTCCACAGGATTTTTTAAAACAGTTGTTTTGGAAAAAAAACAATACAGGGCCAAATGAAACCTGCTGACATTTTAGAAAATACCATCAGGCTTATAATATTACTCCATGAATTTAAGATTAACTCATCACTGGTGAGTACAAAAATGATTACTGAATTACAAAAATTAAAAAACTCACAAAATCCTGACTCACCTCTAATCAAATGACACACTTGCACTCGGCCTTCTACCTTCTTTGAAAGATTTTTATCTAGTTAAATTAATCACTAAAATTATGTTTTCCCATAATTTCAGTATGAAATACCATAAAATATTATTAAATCACATATTTAGAAGCACCCAAAGAATCCAAAAGTCTGATGAGGGAAGGAGTTTGGGGTTTTTTTTCTGCATCTCCAATTGCTTTTAAAGCAATGCAGAGTAGATTAGTGTACTCTCAGCAGTATACATGTTGCTCATGAAATTTTTCTGATACAAGGCATCCCAGTCTCCATCAAAACCTTGAAAAAGTGACTTCCTACAATCCAAAATCAGCAGCTGGAACTTTACAAGAGCAGAAGTAGTAATAAAAAAAATAAAAAAAGAAGTTAGGGTTTCATAAGGAAATTTGCTGTGTTTTGTTATACTTGTTCTCACTCAAACATATGCATTATCTAGAAATACCTCTTGTGGTCAGTTATGGAAAAGAAAACACCCAAACCTCCATCTGGTGAGTAATTCAGTAACTACACCGTCTTACGCTGTAGCATAAATTTAAAAGTTTCTGCATAGTGATTCTGCATGCTTACATGGAAAAAAGAGGTAATAACTGAAGTAATGAAGAAACCTACATCTGTATTATATATGCATATATATATACACACACACAGAAACATATGTATATGTGCACATAAACATACACTTGATTTTCTTACTGGAGTGAAAAGTAAATTTTTGACTTCTACCTAAAGAAACAGGACTTCCAATTCAATTATCAATAGGCATAGATTCATTTCCCCATCTTTCTCTCACAACAATTCCCCTTCAAGATTTTAGCCTTTAATTATGAAACTGCTTCCTTCTCTTTTTGTTCCACTTGCCATAAAAAAGCTTATTAAGCTAACACATCAGTAAGAGCAAAATCATTTCCAAGCTACTCTTGAGCATGAAAGCTGCAATGCAATGTTAGTAGTCAAACTTTAAACTACTGTATGGGTTAACTTACAGCCAAATCACCTCATCATAAATACATCTACCACGCGTTAAACTGTTTAACATGCTGTAGGCAATAGTGCACTAAAACTTTCCTTATGTTACCTTAACCACTCTGTCACTGATGAATTTCTTCGTAGTTCCAGCCTAAAGCAAATAGCTAAGAGTTGCTCATCCTTGTCATAAATACATTATACTACCATTTTTATATTACTTATTAAGAAAGAACATGTATGTATTTATAAACATGAACCAAACTGCAACAAAGTAATCTCCATCGTAATGTGCACTCGCACAAAGAAACAAGGGCTTTCTCACAAATCTTTGGTACTTAATCACAAAGTAGTCCTGATCGTCTGCTGACAGAAGTAAAACAAATTATTCACTTGAAAGAATGATTTCCATATTAACTGCATTTTCAGTGCAATACAAGGCATCTTTCAAATATCAACACCAGTAGTTACCACTACATATCTCTAGTTATAAAACCACTATGCTTAAGCTATTAAGAGATGTTCGTTTACGTTCACTGACAGTTCAATTGATCAAGAATTAAAATAAGGTCTTCCAAATTCTTTTTCATTTTTTTAATATACATAGTAAGACTCAAGCACCTTCTGACATGAGAGGCGTGAGCCCACTTCCCAGGTTCAATAAGCTGTTTTTTGTCTTACCAACCTCTTTCATAAATGCTTTTCCAATGCGCACCACTTTTGCGAATAAAATGGGATCATGGGAGAGATGAGGACCAAGGTAGCATAGCATGTTGAACACTTCCTTTCTCAAATCTTCAAAACTGTCTGCCTGTTTCGGTGCTCTCTTGTTTGGCAAAGGAGAAATTGGTGACCCTTTAGCCCCTTTTGGTACACCAACCCTGAAAATGAGACACATCATTTCACATGAAGCAGAAATGAAAATTTTAAGAAAAAAACCTAAGAACACGACAATACAGCTAGGCTTATTAGTGAAGTTATGCTCGTAAGTTCTATGTAGCATTGCACTATGTAGTAGAAACTACTGTTTCAGTTACTTTCCTCTTTACCTGCGGTACAAAGGTTCAATCGTCACGTGTACAAGCTGGCAAAGGGCAATTGCAATAGACTTATGTGAAGTAGCATAAAACAGAGGCATCTGATCCATAATACTTTGTGCGTGCTGCCAGTCACCGATTTTTAATAAAGCTTCCAATAAACCAAGCTTCTGGTTATCCGGAGGCTGCAAGACAATAAATGATTAGTGTAAGTGTATTCATCAAATCTAACACTTTTCTTTAAGCATTAGCCAGCTGTAACCTACAAAAAGAAATCCAGGAAGAAAACATGCATACACATACAAAATATGAGCTCAGAAAACAAAATTCAGCTAGAAGTTTACACAGTAAGGACACTTGGCCAAAAGTAATAAAATTATTCCACATAGAAACTAACAGCTTCTTCTATAAAGTTAAAAATGAAATAAAATGCGTCTGGTCACACGCAGCTTACTTCCCTCCACCATGTTTTAAGAACAAAACAAGCATCTAAGAACTATTGGCATGACACGTTCTAGATCTAAAAAAAAACCCATTAATTTCTCTCAACTTTTTCCCATAGAATTTCTCCTACAAAATGAGATTTGAAAGTCAAACTTCTCTCTCCCTGAATTTGCTTGTATCCCCAGTTTCACATCAGCTCTTAGTCCAGCTCTAAGGCTACAGACAGTAGACTTCCCACTTTGCAATATAGAGAGAATAGCAATACACAGTTAAAATGGAGTCTTCAAGCAGATTTGCATGGGCAAAAGTTTGCTAGACTGTTATTAGATGACTAAAGAAGTGAAGGAATGTAGCTAAGTGCTGCACGTTTGACATTACTCTGAGCCTAAGCTAGCATTACACAGAGTGACAGAAGATTCCAAAGTCTAGGCCAAATCATTTAAGCACGTTAAGGCCCTCCAAAAAATAATTTATTTTAAATCAAATAGCCAAGAAAAACTGGCGACAATAAAAACTGCAAGCTAAATGCTTCTGCACTTCTATAGTGTGGATGGACTTCTTGTTCATTTTAAAACTACTTTGTAGCACTTGCAACTCTATTTTCCTGACAATTGTGGAATAAGCAAACAGCCTCGTATACAACAAGAGGAAATTCCCAGAGTGAAAAGATACACAACTCCTCTCAATATCCACGTTGAAATAACAGCAATGAAATCTCAGGTTTTCTTCATTCAAAATATACACATGCACATCAGAGCAAGATCAGTCTCTGAAATATCAGTTCCCCTGATGCCAAGGATTGTATTTTTAAGTCACCCTGCAGTATGCTAACAGAAGGGTACACTGATCTTTTACTGACATTTTTGAAAACTTCAGCAGCTGAAAGTAAGCTTGAAACCCACTTCCAGCATCAAGGATTTCTTAAAAATCACACTGCTTAAAAACAATCTGTAACTATTTAATTGGTATAAACATTCCAGTTAGATACCAATGATCAGATTGCACTGTAGTGTGATATTTCATTTCCAAAGTAGTCACTGCTTTCACATACACACTGCTGACTGCATACATCCTCAACTAAGCATGCTCTTCTGAAATATGCCCTCCAACAGCAAAAGCACATGACAAAGAAGAGGGTCAATTTGGATGTGCTGTCAGGTCTTGTCATACTGCTGAGGTGGGAACTCAATTTTTTTTTTTTAAACTCCTTATTCACCTGTTCTCAGAGTAGCATTTTGATATATGTTAAATGCATCTCAAAAGGCAAGAGAAGATGATGCACTTCCCAATACTAAACTATACTTATTAAGAGTCAATTATGATACAATAACACGTTCTACTCACAAGAAATAGCACTTGATGGCTTTAAATGATATTAAGTTAGAAATTGATGAACATTTTCCCCCCCTTACCCACGTATGTATTTCACTGTACCTTATCCAAAGCTGTCAAGTTAAAACTGCACACTGAATTAAAAGCACTCAAATTGAAACTGCTGACAGCTATCACATGTAGTCCCTCTATAAACTGCTATGAATGGCATAGCTCATAGCATGGGAAATAATTAACATAGAAAGAAGCCTCACAAGAAACAGAACACACTGCATAGCAGTGTGCAAGGAATCACAAACTGTTTAAATACAGCTCTACATTTTCCCTACCACACATGCTGTCCCCTTTCCAGTACAACTGTGTAATGCAAATAGTTAGCCATTGATCTTTTTTGTGTATTTTATTTAAATAAGATATTTGAGTAGCACTGAAAACACTGAAATGAAGAGGGAAAAAAAGTCCCTTGAGAACTTCTTTTTTAAACTACAGCTTCAATACATTTAAGTTATAACACCTAGGGCAGCATGAACAAGACATGACACAGTAGTACCTTAAATATAAAGTGTACAATTACACCAAGATAGATCTTATTGAAAGCAAAGAGGACAGTTTCGACTTAAAACGCACAACTAAAACTTACTTCTCTGTGCAATGCAGAATAATTATATCAGCATTCTTAAGTCTGGTAATTCCTTACTTATTCTTGGCTGAAGGAAAGATTACAATCTGTGTCTGAATTTTTAAGGCTTTGAATAGGATTATATAGTCACAAGACCAAGAAAATACAGCTGCTGAAAGACTAAAGTATACGAATGCTAGGACATTCTTAGGGGAGTTGATGCAACAAAGGGGGAAACTTAATTAGTTAGCCAAGGAACCAAGAACCTTAAACCTAGAGACTAAATCCCAAAGAATGCATGTTTGCACATCTACCATAATGGAAGTGGGATCAAGTGGGATCAGTACATAGAGAAAGCCTTCCGAGAAATATAGATGCTTGGATATCTTCTTTTTTCCCCAAAACAAATATAAAAATATCTTCATAGTCAATGACTACACTCAGTTTACAGTTGTTTTCTTGAAAACTAAATTCACACACGCACTAACCTTTTCAGTTTTCTCCTCCTCCTTCTCTTTTTCCTTCTCCTTCTCCTCTGTCTTCTCAGAGGATAAGACCACCATGGTAAGTTTTCTCACAATTTGCTTAGCTTCCACTATCTCTCGCTTGTGTTCTTCAATGATGGCATTATCCCCTGGAAGAAGCTAAGAAAAAAGAACAAACATTATTCATTTTCAGAAATATGTGAACTATTCCTTCCTGATGTTATCAGCTGAGCACCAGGCAGAACTTGTGGCACTTCCTGACACTAATCACAAATTTAACTCTTGGAAAATTATTCTCCTTGTTACCATAGACCAACAGAAAGTACAGTGTTTAGAAACTTCTGAAATCATGGACAGATTAAGAATACACTCTTCACCCCCCCCCAACCCTTACCATCACCAGTTCACCATTCAGTAATAGATAATACTGTTAACAACCAAGCACATGACTGATAATCACATTAATCAAATTAAATGCCTCAAAACAAAAGGAATGCTCAAAAGCATCATACATTTTCCATTAATCACGTAAATAAAATTGTATTTCACTGCTAAGAAAAAAGACAGGTAACCTGAATATGTACAATTCATCAGTCCTACATTTTAAAGAAAACCACTTAATGTTTTACAGTATCTCCTATTTACCAGCAATTTGAGTTGAAATGTAACATCTGCTCCTTAAAAAGGTGTTACATTAAGAAATCTCTGATACAGTAAAGCCTGAGAATAACCCTGTACTTGACTGAGTGAGGAAGATAATCCTACATGTCAGAATGAAAAGTTCAAGTTGTGAGAGAGAAGAAAAGAACTCTGCTCCTGACAGGGACAAACTTTATTCAAGTTTCATTCCAAAAATCATGCTCAAAATTTTAACTGCAAATAAACAATTGTAACTTACTGGGGAGTCAGAACCTCCGACAAAGTACTCTTCTGCTGTTTGTAAACATGGGAATTTCTTTTTTTTTTTTTTTTTTAAACTGTTCCCTCTTCTTACAAATTCATAGAAGAAGACTATCATCAACATCAAAGAAAAGGTGCAAGAACTTTTCCATTTCTTACAAGTTTGAGGGAAGAAAGAATCCCACTTGGAAAAGTAAGAAGTTTAAAACACAGCCTACTAAAGTTCACCAAGAAATACCTTGTGAGGAGAGCCAAGGAGTAAATCATATATATAGTAGATATTGAATCCAAAATATATGATGTCTGTATGCGAGCAAAAAGCCATTCTTACAGGACTGGGGCATGGGGGAACAGGGACATTAGCACGAAGCATAAGCCCAACAACTGTTGTACAGAAGGTGCACAATATATGCTACTTAAAACTAAACAGCTATGTCAGTTAATTTCAAGGAGCTCCCCTAAGAAGTGAAATTAAGCCTGCCTGAAGAAGAGAGGGAGAAAAAGGTACGTCAAATGTGCAGTCAAAGGTAAGACATGCAGACAGGCAGAGAACTCTGCAATGGAAGTAGACTGCAAATGAGACTCAGCATGAGGTCAACATGACTAAAGGCAAGCAGTACAAATAAAAGGAGGGGGCAGTCCAGCTGTGAGACTGTCACAAAACACACACATACCTATTCAGATCAGAGCAAAGACTGCACAGGTTCTTAGTTCTCAATCTAAGCATTTACCTTGCAACTTCATTAACACTTCTTAATATACTAAAATTAACATCATGCATTCCTCCCTCCACACTGATTATCTGAGATACCACTCCCACTCCTGCTCCACCTGACATAGTTTTAGCAAAATAAATAAATAAATCACTGAGAAACAGTCAGATTGCTACTGGTGATATTAACTGTCACACAAATTAACAGCACAACTACATCCCAGAATTTCCACAGCTTTAATTAGAGCTCACTTCCTTGATTTCAATGGAACATTTAAGGCACACGGATATTCTTAAATTAAATCTGGTGCACAATGGAAAAATATTTTGGTAACTAACATTCTGTTTACCATCTGTCTAATTATTATGCAGGTTGGATGGAGTGTTAGACATGAGAATAAATCTCTCAGATTAAATCAGAGCATGCAACTTCATTTTGCTCTTACAAGAATTCTGAATTGTTAGCCTCCATGTGAAATTACAGACCTATCTAAGAGCTTTTTTAAAGCTAGTATTAAAATAAAAGCAGTTGATCATTCTATCACTTTTTTCAAAAATCAACCTCAGAAAAGTATGACACTCAAAGGGTCTAGCTCTTAGTGGAAATTACTCAGGGCATTTAAAGCCTACTTCCTACCACTTAACTCATCTTCTGCACAGGCAGGAGGTAAATCTAGAAGACTGTACACAAGTAACTCAAAGAAAGCATATCAGTTTTCAGTCAGTGCTTGACTGAATATGTGCCATTAAAGTGCTGGGAAATATAAAAGACATTAATGTACACACAGGTATCAGAAGGCATGTCACAAGGCGTAAGCTTTAAGAACAGGATAAAATATCTTTTCTTTTTTCATGTCTGTCTTTTCTTCACTTACATGAACATAAAGATCTTCCAAATCTATGAGATTATGTTGCAACAGCACAGCAGCAACTCTGTATAGGGAGGATGGTGTCTCACCACTTGGATCCTAAAGACAAAAAAGTCATGAAAAAAGTGAAACAAAAAGTGAAACTACTTAAAGCTCAGAGGTATGTTAGCACAGTTCTCCTTGCTAGCTTCTGCTCTGAAGACATTTCTATCTTACTAGAATTAACTGCAGAAGTTTTCAGAAACAACAAGATTCAACTATATTCACACCTTATGGTGTTTGTAGGCAATTTCTCACGTTAAAAATACTTGACTACTCTCTGAAACAGTGGTCAGGTATTGGAACAGGCTGCCCTGGGAAGTGATAGTCACTGTCCTTGGAGGTGATCAAGAACAGCACACATATGGCACCTAGGGACATGGTCTAGTGAGCATGGTGGTGGTGGACTGACGGTTGTACTAGATGATCAGAGGTCTTTTCCAACCTCACTGATGTATGACTTTCTCAAATATCATCCACAATTCCCTTGCAAACATGTTCCTTGCTCCAAACAATAAGCTTTTTTTTCTCCATAAGCTTTTTATTTTATGAACAGTGCTTCTATACCTATGTAAGTTAAAATGAAAGGTGGCATTATCAAGATTATTGATCATTTTACAAGACTGCCAGATGAAAACATTCTGCTCTAAAATGCATCAGAGAATTCCACTCAATTCATGAAATTGTTGCTTTTAAAACAGGAAATTTTACAACAGATTTCAATATTTTTTTTTAATTACAGCAAAAATCTGTTATCACGGACTGAAGATTAACACTGAGTACAATCAATCACCAGAAACAGTACTTAAGAATGCAAACACATTACCTGATAAAATTTGAATTTGAATCCAAGAATATGGCATAGAGTTTGAGGTTCACACATATACATGTAAGACTCTATCAGTGGTACAAAGAAATCATCATACTCAGGCCTGCATTCATAGACTTCTAGGATAATATCCAAAACTCTGTTAGGATCAAGGTTAAAACATCCTAGGGGAAAAGAACACAACAGAAAAGTTTACTATTGCTATTTCTCATTTATATTCTGTTACTAACCCACAAATGCTTTTGTTTCTTCAAGTTAAATCCAGCCTAAATTTAAACGGAAAAGAACGAACTACAGCAAAATAATCCAGATTACCTTCAACTACAGTGACTGTGTTGACTTAGGTGTAAGACTGGATTAGGCAAAGATAGTCAGTAGGACTTCCAATTCAAATTACACAAAAACTATGCAATATCATTTTAGGGCCAACATTTTAAGTAATAAATACAAAGCAAATATCACTAATCCCACTGTGCTATCAGATGGCACAGCCTTCTTCCTTTCTTCCTTTTCCCTTGTGTTGGGGCATGTTCCTGCAGCTGCACAGATGATTATTTATTATATACATTATTTCACATTCCAAAAAAGTGGTAGCTGGATTGCAGCTAGATCCTGACCCAACCAGTTGTGTTGTCACAGCAATTCAGTATTACTGCCAGCATAAGGGAGAACAGTTCACTTATTTGAAGGGGTTAGGAACAAGAGCAAGGACATAGGTTTTTTTCTCATTGTCATCTATCTGCATTTCACCAGAACTCCAGGAGAGACACCACAAAATAAGTACTATTATTTTGAGCAAAACTATCTATATTTCAACAATTTCCATCTTTGTTCCATGAGAAAATGTTATCCAGGAGCATCCACTATGCAGACATCTAATAAAACAGTTTTTCTTTCCCCAAAAGCTATTTCCACTGTATTAGGACCTAGCACACTAGGAAAAAAATTTTATAGGAAGTCCATCTGCGATATCTGAAATTCCAGAAGACAAAAATAAACAGAGAGCCAGCTTCTCTAGCACTCTTCCAAAACAAGTAGTATTACTATGGGAATTTGGCAGTCTTGATCAAAATTCTGTGAAAGATTGCTGATTATAAAATACTAGCACAGCTTTTGGACCACGACTGCAATGTCACTATATAAAACAAGCAACGATGCAAACATCAATACATTATATAAAGTAAGCCTAAAATATAGAGAATTATAGGCATTTCCTGTTTGAAATATATTTCACACCTCATGGTGCTACTATTACCACAAATCAAGTAAGAACTATAAGCAGTGGGGGGGAAATAACCACAAACTGAATTACACAAAGGAATAACATTTGTCCATTCATAAAGGAACTATTGTTCTATTTCTCCAAAACTAGGAAAATATTCATGCACTGAATTTAGCCAAAACATCCATCTATATTATAAATTCCTAATCTACCTGCTGAAAGATGTCAGGCACATCCTCAGAAGGTATTACTTCTGAATATGTGCTGACACAAAGCCACAGAAGGTATGTTTGGGACTCTACTGAAAATATAGTACTTATATTAATTGCAACCACCCATCATTTGCAAAACTCACTTTTACCATAGAAACAGGAACTTCTAAATTTCAGTCACAGATGACCCCAAAATAAATGTTATTAACACAGCATGCCTACATCTCATCATTTGATTCCCAGATGGTCTCAAACAGCATTGTAAGGCTATTTAAGAAAAATCAATGTCTTCCTACAAATTCCTTACCTATTAAAGATTTGATATTTTCAAGGATTAAATCACTAGTGATATTTCCAGATAAGTCTTGTCCAAGTTCTGCAATCAGCTTTGCATAACCTTCGTTCTCCTCTCTCAATAAATTGAATTTCTGTTGCTTGTAACTGGAAATAAACAAATCAAACATTATTAACACATCCATAGTAAAGTTTATTTGTGATCTTACAAATATTAGATTTCTATACAATTTACTAAACTTATTCAAAATAACAAACTGGAAGTTTTATCAGCTATTGGACAAAACAGAATGCAGTAGAACAAAAAACCTTCAGGGAAGTAAGCATTCTCCAAATAAATCCAGTTGTTTTTGTTTTTTTTAAATCAAGACCATTTAAAAGCAAGATTATATTTGTATTAAGAAATTCTGTTATTTCACCCTATGCTCAGCAGTCTTAGAACTGCTTAGCACCTTAGCACTGCTCATTGGGACCTATTGTAGTTTTAAGTGTTCTTTGATACAGAGACTGAAACACTGGATGCAGAAACATATATATACACATACCAACACAAAAATGCATACTATGTTGCTAGAACTAGTATAGCTGCATTTATGGAAACACCAAATGCCTATGCTTAACAGATACAACAGGAAAAGTTTGCTTATATTTTGCAAATTAACATCTGTGACAAATAAAATGAAATATTAAGTATTTAATCTGCACATAATCACTGTAACAAAGAAAAGGTCACAGCAATAGGTCAAGCTAAGACAGCCTTTATTTATTACAACCTTGAGAAACAGAAGAGTGTTAATGAGGTTCTATTATCAGTGATTTCTTAAGAGTACAGCAAAACATCTTTCCTAAAAAAAAAAAAACCTGCATATTTCATTAAAACAAACTTTCTTCTTAGAAAATGCTGTTACCCAATTAAATACCATTACCCTTCCTCACCCCACCCTCCAGTAAAATAAAATAAAAAAAAACCCTTGTCCCACAACTTACAATAGTTTTGTCTTTATTTTAACAGATTTCTGATTGAACTGTTGGGACTGCTTGATAAGTCCTAATGATTCCAGTGTTTCTGGATCCAAGCGCTCCTTTAGGACAGTATCAGACACAAGATACTAAAAGAAAACCAAAAACATCAGATTTGTCAGTTATGAAGATCTAGACACATGCACATCACACCCACACTAATTTTCAACCCCCTTAGGACAAAAACTGGAAACTATTTAACCCAAATTGGAACTTCGTAAGGGTAGAATTCATGCACAAGAATGTCTTGAGTGAACAAGCTTAATTTCTGGTTACAAGGTATACACTGCTAAGCATCCGGGGATGCTATTACAGGAAACACATTATTTGTACAGCTCGTGCCCACTCTCCCATTATCTGTAAGAAATGTTTGTATTTCATAAGATAATTTTTCTGAGGACTTAAGCTTATTCTACACTTCAAAAGACGAGAAGTGGTTGGATAAAGATGTGTAACAAAATGAACTTCAGAAGCAAAGTTTCTGTTTAACTAAGAGGGGGTATGCTCTCCCAAAACTCCTTAAAAGAATTACAGGGAGAACTATACCACCTCACCATAATACAAGAGATAATGGTGCTCAGAAGTCAGTATTAGGTTAGCAGAACAAGTTGAAAAATGCAGACAAAGGAAAAGGTAACAGGATTTTAACCATGTCCTACTTAATCAGCTGGCCTAGTTAAAAATGTGATTACCAGCCTTCTTCCAGTACTGCTCTTCCATCTGTTTTAAGGATTTTTTTACAATTTTCATTGAAAAAAAGAAAACCAGAACAAAACACATAAGCACAAATGCTTTTAGGAACTTAAGAGAAATTCCATTCAGAATGCTGTACACAACTGTGGATCAAAATTTGTGCTTCCTCTCCCTCCTGGAAAAGCAATGTTTGTTTCTGATAGTACTTCTATCACAGAATCATAGGGGTTGGAAGGGACCTCTAGAGGTCGGCAAGTCCGACCCAAGCTGTAAGTGCTTATTTCATCGTTTCTATGCTATATTCTTCCTCCATTCAGAAAGCCCTTACTGAACAATAATGCAGCAACCTTGCTGAATGACAAAGTTGTTTGGTCATCCACCTCCCGGATTCCACTAAATGCACTGCATTAAAAATAATGGGAAAGTAAATGAACTATTCATATTCACAAGCAGCTTTACTTACAAACAAATTACACTGTGGGTTTGCATTGCTGTAACATTAAAACTACATTGAGGATTTTCTGAAAGAAGGAAAACAGTGACATAGGTTGGGTTGCATCTTTAATTTTTATCTATATTCATAGACCATACCCGAGAAGAAATAGTTACAAAAAAAGAAACTAGTCACCTTCCTCACCTAACTGTAACTACACCACAGGAGACACAAATGGAAAGTTTCACTACATTTCTAGGACAGAAAAGACAGACTGCAGCACAGTAGTCGTATCATATGGCAAAGCAGTTTGAGTATTATTACGAATTGTAGCCAATAAGAGATGGAACATTGTACACTCTCTCTTCTGAAATCACCAGAGATACAACAAGCTTGCTCAAGCTCAGTTAATTAATTCATTTAAATAGGAACACAAACTGGTCAACCTGATGGGGCAACAGGGCTACCTACATCCCAAACATCCCAGGATGCTTTTCTTCCAAAAAAAAAATTAAATTAAAAAAGAACAAAATAATTCACCCATCATAACCTCACATCTTTAAAGTTCTCCAAATAATTTTCTTAGATTTTGGCACGTACAAAAATAAATAATTTCTAAATGCAACTTACCAAGCAGGATAATACCAGTTGAGTAAAATTATCCCTTTTAGTTTTTTCTTCTAAACAACTTGTTTCAATATCTAGAACAAAGTAAGGTGAGGAAGAAGAAGGTTAAAAAGAAACCATAACTTGTGAAAACTTGCCTATCACCTTGAAGGAATTTAGATATTTTCTTTTTATTACTGTTCTGATAAATGCTAATGATGATACAATGCAAAGTAGCTTGTTTGTACTTCACTATCTTCCTGCTACTTCGTATCTTCACTTTGATGCCCATGCAGTATTTTGACAACAAATCTCACACACCCACAAATCTTGTGAAAAGGCAGAACAGAAACTAGAGGAATGCCATAGCATTAATTACTTTCCCATTCTCTCCTGTAACAAGAGCAAATGTTAAGAATCAGTAAGTTGAAGAAAATGGGTGGTCCTAGCCTTAATATCATAACATTCTAGTCTCTTCTGCCTGGACTTCATGCTGTTTTTACTGCCCAGTCTGCAGTCTTTTACTAACTATAATTCTGTATTTTAGTTCTTTCTTTCTTGTCAATGACTGGATGCAATTCAGAAATTCATTCCTGTGAGGAGAGCCATAAAACAACCACCAAGGAACAATGCTCATCTAGAATAGCTGAAAAAAGGAGTGGAAAACTGTTAAATAAAGAGGTCAGGCTCTAAGGCATACGTTACCATAAATAAGTGTACACACACACAGAAAAATGGAACCCACAAAGTAACAAAAAAAACTCTGAGAAAGAGGCCCCCTAAACAAACTGGGTGAAAAAAAAAAACAGATAACAGCTTAGAAGGGGAAAAGAACATTAAAGGAAGCTCAGGAAAAAATAAGCAAGAACTTGCATCAAATTTTGTCTCAGTTTGAAACAGATCCCACTCAAACTATCTCTCTGCTACTTGTAGATGCCTGGTATTTGGCTACGTAATTTCAGCTGAGTGAAGCAAACATATTAGTTTTAGTTCTTCAATTAGTTCAAGGAGCAACCCAGTCAAGCACTCCAACTCTGCTGAGAAGGGTGACAGCGCTGGGCAATATGAAAACTAATTACTGCAGAGAAAAAATGATACAAGTAGGCAGAGACATATTATGAATGAAATAGCCAAAATGCATCCCCTACAAGTTGCAGAATTCGAGATACTTATACGAATGTGACCCATTGTGCACAGCCAGCATCAGCACTGCAAACCCAGCCTCCTTCAAACCCACATCTGTGATGAACAGACTGGCAACAGAATGCACTGAGATTGTTGAGAAGAACAAAGAGCCACAGAGCCAGATGTTAAATCATGGGATGAAGAAAGTATATTAAAATCCTAATAACATGATAGAAAGAGCTCTGAATCAACAAAATACAACACAAAAATCCAGAAGTTATTAACACAGTAAGAAGCTCCACTAAGTTTGCGGACATTAATTTGGCAAACAATTCCAGCTGCCTTTAGGTTTCTGGAAAATTGGTACAAGCCTCATTTAACTAACAATGACAGTGGAGATAAAAGTATTTACAGTACACACTCTGAGAATAGAAGACTGCATACCAGTAATGCAATTTATTCAAAATACTTATAACTACACTAAGTCATTGGCTGCACTAGCTAGCATCCAGCATTCTTACAAGCTTTAACTTCTCTTGGCAGAGCCATTTCACTTCCCTCAGTAGGTAAAGATACCTAGAAACTGTAAAAGAACAAAGCAGAATGAAAAGATATTAAGAATTTCAATACAGAAACACTGAAGAAGAATCAACACATTTTGTAATTTTCAGTCACGCTTTGCAGATCAAATGAGATACCCTGCAGAAATGAACAATTAAACGCACAAAGTATGTATTTCTTCAAATCTGTCACAATGCCAAAAGGAAGCTTACAGCTTACCTAAAATACAGAATGCATCAGCTAAGATGGAAGGCATGTCCTCACGGAATTCCTAGCAAGGAAAAAGGAGAACACGTAGTGAATGCAGAATTACAACACGTATGTTTTGAAAATCTTTACTCCACTGCATAAAAGTATTTAATCAAAACGTTCAAATTAATAATGCATTAGTAAATGAAGTGGCCTATTCACCAGTATCTAAATAATGTACTAATTACTGGTTGCAGTGAAAACGTAATGAAAGACCCAGTAAGAATATTTAGGAAACATCTGAAATAATCCCAACAGAAAAATCTACATACATACATGAGATTTAAAATCTGAAAGGGATCTTCTACCAGTAATCAATGTCATTCATTCCTATATGTGCATAGCAATCAATTTCTAGAAATAAATTCTCTGTCTTGCCTTATGAAACATGGGGAAGAATACAAGTGTGTGCACATTAAGAAAGAAAATTACATTCTCCCCACCCCCCCATCTATTCCAGTGATTCCCTCAGTCTGGAATATCAAGCATAAAAAAGTTTAGTCTTTATAAGGAAATTATTATAAATTTTTAAAGAACCACACACAATTGCTGCATACACCTCTGAAATTACGCACACCAATGAACAGAGATGAAATCCTAAACAGACAAATTACAAGACTGTAAAATAATTAATATTACATTAATGTTGGATTATTTGCTGCTAGTAACAGCGTGCAGACACTTCCACATGTCATTTTGCACATATTACAGTTGCTGACTCACACCCCAGCAGCCAGTCGTGTTTCTGTTTTCTGAAAATACTAACAGCTGCCTATGGGAAGCATCCTACCTTTGAACAGCTTCCTGCTTAATATCTAATATGGGGTGACTGACATGCAGCATTAAACCTGGCATCAAACCAGCACTAATTCTGTGGGGTGTTTTTCCTTAAATTATACATGAGTGGTTAGTATCTTCCCTATCACATGCCTGCATTCATCCAGGAATAACTAACTGGAAGAATGGGTTCTTTGACTGAGAGACTTTGACATGGGCAAATATACCTTAAATAGAAATCCTCACAAGTTTTAAAGCAAAAGAGTTGCACATAAGTGACATAAAAAGAAAAACAAACAACAACAAAAAGAGCACAAAAGCTCTAGAAAACCTGTTCTTCCATCCTGCAATTTCCAGTACCCTTCTACAATACACACGTCATACACAAAAGATTAAAGGGTTATTACTCTAGATACAGGGAAGAATCTCTAAAAATTGAAGTGTATTTACTTTATCCACATGTCAGGGCATGCACATGAAATGTATCTATTCCATACACTCTATATAATCTCAATATATATGAAAACATCAGCAGCAAACAGGAGCACTGTTTCAAAGGTGCTCATGGGACCTGATCGTATCAGCTGTAGAACAGTAAATAAGCACACTGTTATACTAATTACAAAAATAACAGTAGGTGGCATCACTGTCATGCTGCATAAGCAACTTAAATCCATGTTTAGCATTTACAAAAACCTTAAGTCTCCACACAGCCTTATGTTACTTAATTTGTAATTTCTGCTAACATGAACATAACTACATACCAGCAGGAAAAACAGAAACACTGACATCTACATTTCAAATCACAAATGAAGAGGAAGGATTTGACAACTTCTCAGATATAAAAAACTATCTTCCTGAATATCGTCCATCTTGGTTTTCATTCAGACTTCGTAACAGACTAAGAATTCAGTAAGTAAGCAAATTAATACAAATACAAACTTACTATAATATCAGCAAGTACACCAGAAGCTTGATCATGCTTTATGCTTCCTCTAATAACGTGAGATGAAAGCTCATACAAAGCCTGTTGGATATCTGTTGAAAAGAAAACATTATTGCAGCACATACTAGGTAGCCCTTGGTCTACTTTCTAAAGCCACGTGATATTGCTGTAGGCTTCAGACACTTGGCAGGAGGCACATGGCTCTTAATAAGAGGAACTATTTTACCGATTCCGACAGACAAAATTTGAGCAATGTCCACGAATTCACATAAGCAGAAAGTAAAGGACTACCTATTCTCATGAGTTTACCGAATAACAGTAAAATATGATAAAAAACCACAGTCCTGAGTTTAACAACTTGAACCTTTTCAGTTGGTTTAAACAGACACCTTTAACTTACAATTCATATGAACATTGTATTTTGCTTCCAAAAACTGTTTCAGAAAGTAAAAAACTGGAGAAAAAGGTTAACTGGAGAAAAAGGTGATAAAAAGGACTTCCTAAGAAAGTCTGCCACAACTGAAGAAAACTATTTTACAAAACCTTACATTACACTGAAATATTAAACACAGGCACTACATTAGAGAAAATCTTGCAACATTAAATGTGGTGGTTACAAAAGCAGCTACCATTAACTTGTAAAGAATTGTTCTTACAAAAAAAACTGCAACGCTGCTGTATTTTTAATTGTACAAGAACAGTTAAAACTCCATGCTTCCAACTTGCAATTACACCACACAGTTTGCTCAATAAAAAGCATTTTCAATGTGCATACCCCACTGCAGAGCAAATCAAGATTTTTCTTTAAATTTCAAAGATTTCCTAAAGCAAGAATTTACAACTCGAGGCTTTTTACTTTCATTAAAAGGAAAACAAAAAACTGAACACAACTTACCTCTGAAACTGAGACTATCATGGCTTTTGTCTTCACTGAGAGCGCGACATAATTGCAAACTGTAGTAAAGAAAACATTAAAAATGTTTAAAAATAGATATTAGGAAATTAGCATTAGATAACCCACAAATGTTTCAGGGCTGTTGTTATTCTGGCTAAAATAATTTTAACTCAAGGCAGTGGAAGCAGCTAACTACGTTTTGGTTTTCATTCACACTGATTCAGAAAAGTAAAGAATAAGCAAAGAAATACAAAGCTCCTAATACATCACGTACAGAATAGGATCTTCTTCTGTCACAGAAAAACTCTGACCTGCAATAGTTTTTAACACCAGCACCAGCACAATTTCCTTATACACTGCTTTAGCAAGGATAAAACAAGTTTCTACCTGTAAGTACATACTGTAACCAGTGAGGATTCATTACAGGCTGCAAAGACCTGCTATGATACGATTTCTTGGTCGCTGTCAAAGTCACTCCTTAAACAAATCAGCCACATGTAAAAAGCACACCGAATACCATACAGACTGTTCCATGAAATAACTATTATCACTCCAGGATGAGGCGGAAAAAACAGTTTCACCTTTATGAACAGCAGTACTCAGAAGGTGATTTACCACCTCTATCACAGCCACTAAAGGACATCCCCTAATAACCTTTCTGACACTTCCAAATTTTCAGTCAAGTTCACAATTCTTCTGTAATAACTTTAATATGTAGAAACTGAAGACAATATCAGAGTTACATAATATTCCTACATACAATACTAAGTCTACGGTCTCCCACCTGGCCAATCCTTAAACATTACCTAATAAGCAGGTAGATACTATTGCTACAAAGGATTATTAATGGAAAAATAAATCACAAAGAAGGATTTGGTAGCAATCCATCACTCTTCCTATTTGTATCCTGCATACATTATTACATCTTCAGCAGGACTAAAAAATTGTTCCAGCAACCAAAGGATAACATTAAGCCACTGCACCCATTAAAGACAACAGGAATACTGTTAGTCTTACATATATATATATGAAGTAACCATAAGAAACATGCAACCTGAGAAAAATTGATGCTATGGCAAAAATACCTCTAAAGCTATTGAACAAAACACATGGGCTATATTTCATTTTTCACAAATGGCAAATGCACTTCTTATTTTTGAAGTAAGGATGGATTTTTTCAGCCATTCTAAAAGACCAATATTAATTTTACTCAAGTCAGACCTAAAACTTTGACTGCTACTCATCCATGCAGAAGGTACTCTAAAGGAATCGTTTGTAAGCTCTGCAAACATAATAGTAAAGTGAAAGCTCTGATTCTACAGAACTATCAGCTTATCAAGAAGTCAAACACCAGAGTAAAGTGAGCAGCGAGGAAGGAAGACAAGGCAGAAGCCCCTCCATCCAGTACCAAAAAGCCATGGGATTAGTTCATCAAGTCCTAGCTGAGAACAACAAACATCGGCCTTTCACAGGAATACAAACCATCAACATCTGCACAATTAACCAGACAAGAAAATATAAATATACAGATATTCCCACTTAAAGCTCAGAAAATGGAAGCTTATCAGGTACAGCTTTCAGTTCAACAGTCCTAACATCAAAACGTTTATGACTCTTAACTTTATTCTGGTTCACTTCCTGCCAAGTTTAGGATGCAGTACTTCTCTGCAACCTACATTCCACCTGAGTCTAAATTATGTAATAAACCTGAAATGCAATGTGAGTACAGAATAACCCAGGAAGTAAACATTTAAAAGTGACAGTGAACAGAATCACTGCTTAAAAAAAAAGTATAAAAAATGATTCTGGATTAAGATGGAGGTACATTTGTTTAAACAACAGCAGTTCAGAAGCTGTGCTGAGCACCTATAGAAAAAGTTTGCATAATAGAGCCAGAAACTGAACCTAAGCCTCCTAAATCAGACACAACATCCTACTTAACCAACTGAACTCACACATGGCATACGGCAGAAATTGTCATAAATGCACGTCTGCAAATATTAAGGTATATGCATAACTTAACTGATGCAGATATTTCTTTTGTTGAACTAAAACACAATCGCACTTTGCAGTCAGGATGGCAAAATTACAGCTAAAGTGTGCTTTCCTGACTCTCAGCCCTTTAATTGCTACTCATCATGACATGCCTCATGCACATAAAATAACAAACACCGTGGGAGGGCCATAAACATCGCGTCTCAAAACCTCAAGTTCACAGAACATTACGCTTCTTCAGTTTATCTTGAAGTTTAACACATTGGATAAACAGCCAACCAAGCACACTATTAAAGTCCTGCTTCTCCCTTGAAGGGTCTTCAGTGTGTCTGATCCACCACGCGTGAAAACCAAGTAAAGGCATTCCCATCAGTGCTTGCCATTGCATGTGTATTACCAACATTCCTATGACCTAAAGCCACAGATCAGCATCTTGCTGTGGAAGGCACTACAGAAAACAATACAATTTCAGTACAAAAGGACAGTATATGTATACACAAATAGGATTCTGGACTGATCGGCACGATAAGCAGTCACTCACACACGCCAACGCAATCTGCACGCAGTATCAGGCAGCAGCAGAACAAATAAAATTTAAATGTGTATTTACACAGAGAAGGATCTGAAAGAAAAAGACACGATGACCACATCTTGATGGACCTCTAGTTCTAGTAACTAGGAAAGCTCAAAACTAGCACAATCTACATTCATGTACCTGTATTAGATGTGATTACACACTGGTAGCTGGGTTAATTAAATTGGAAGAGCTCCACAGTTTCCACGCAGACTCCAGAATGCCACCTTACCTATCCACTTGTGACATCCCAGGCCACATGCCAAACCCTTATTTTTTGCTTTTGGACATTACTGCCAAACTCAGGACAAAAGTGATCACATCAATAAAAACAAAGTTCACTATTTTCCATAGGAAATAAAGAAATACAGAAGATAATTAGTTAAAAACTGATTTTACTACAGCATTTCCTTAGTACTTTGTATTTATTTTTCTTAACAAGTAAACTCCTTTTTTTAATAACAGAACTTCCAAAAGACTACAGCTGTATTTAAATCCTGTACATTCTCAAGTGTAGGCAGACCACCACCACACTACTGAGCACAATGTAAGACAACAGCAATCACCTTTAGCATTCGTTAGTAATTGCAGTACAAGCCAAAACACTGAAGGCAAATCATTTACTTTTCTCAGTACACTGCCAAAACACCAACTTGGGCTGATCTAGTCAGATCTCATATTGCATTCCAGTAAATAAATATTTTTATCTATTAATTTATATTTTTGGGACTTTGCTTTAGATAAGCAATTTACTAAAATAGGAAGCATCACTACATCTACTTACCTTTTACTTTAACACTTAAAATATTTCATGTGTTTCAATTTGGGAAGAGAGTATAATTGCTTTAATTTTCATCCAGTTAAAAGAAGTGAAAAGACAGGAAGTTTTAGAAAAGGGCTAAGTTAAATATCAAGAAGTTCCGCCCAGAAAAAGTGGCTTCTCACAAAGTTCTCTAGGATACTGGCTACGGTTGCATTCTCTCACTTCTGTAAAATAATTTCATGCATATTTCACATTCACAAAGCTGACAGTTCTTACCCAGCTGTAATCGCATTTCCTTTAAAACTGATGGCCTCTCTACCAAGCTGCTGTTATCATGTTATCACATAAGGACCACTACAGAAAAAAAAAAAACTTTCAAGTGGATCTACATGTACATCACATACAGAAATACTTTATTAGAGTTACATGTGTATTTCCAAAAGACATCAGTGTATGTTTATACACTTTCCTTTTTTGTTGTTCATACAGAAGTTTAACCAAGCTCAATAAGTAGTCTCCTTATTTATTGTCCAAGGATTGTCCAGATGGATGTACACATTGTGATTGCTAAAATGCCTTAAGCAGAAGAAAAAAATTCAGTGCAAGCCTCAGCATTATTTGGGGGCTCCTGAACAATTAAGATTTCATTGTTTGAAATGCAGGAACTGAACAGACTTCCTTCAGCCTTGTATCACACACACTGATACATATAAACTCCAGCACAATTCAAGCACAGCAGTGACACAGCTATAGGAGGGTCCCCTCCCTACAAAGCAGAGAGTCTGGGGAACATCAAGGTTTGTGCAGAGAGCCTCTATGTTTATTCCCTACCCCGTAACAGGAGGATCATCACCACCTTTGTTGCAAAATCTTTTAAAATACAAGAACAAAAGGAGCAAAAATACCACGCAGTGTTTGCCATATAGGCATTTGGGGGGCCACTTTATTTGAAACTTCAGGGTTTTTTTTAGTTATAACAAAGGGATAAAGGAAATAGAAAAATTAAAATAAGATCATTTAAGAACACACTGTAAACCGGGTACCCGTGTGGGAATTGATGCAGTAATGGAAAACAGCCTGGGGAACGCATGAGCAAACGGCCTGGCCAGAACGCTCAGGAGGGGCAGATGGAAGGCCGAGAAAAGCAAGCCTGCAGCACACCTGGACCGACGGGGGAGGCTGCACTCAGACCCTTCGGTGCTCACAAGTTCCTCCCTAGGATAACTGGGAACAGCCGACCGTACCGAGCCTGAACTAAACCGGCACAGCGCCGTGCACCTGGCAAGGGGCAGAAAGACCGAAACAGCGGCCAAGCCCTCCCAGCCGCAGCACGGCCCAGAGTGGGAGAGGGCGCTCAAGGCCCGGGGCCAGCCGAGCTAGGCCCGGCTACCGGGCGAGCCTACGGCGGAGCGGGCCCAGCCGCGACAGCAGGCCCAGGCCGGCCCCCGCCCGCACACGGCTTCGTCCCCGAGCGGCAGCGCCGAGACGCGGCCCTGCGCTGCGCCCTCCCGCCCGCTCCCACCTCCCCGCCCCCACCGCCCGCAGCCCCTCTCCGTCCCGCACGCCCGAGGCCTTGGGGAGCGCCGCCGCCCCCCCGCACTCACAATTCGTTCCTGCCCCCTTTCTCCCAGTTCTTTATCCACTCGGCAGGGAGCACGGTCGCCATCTTCCCTGTGTGGAGCCGAGAAGCCCGGATGCGGGAGCAACGGGCACAGGTCAGAGGGGACGCTGCAGCCCGCGAGGCACGACGGGACGGCCGCGCCGTGCCCTAGTGGACGGCGCGCGCAGGGCCACTACTGCGCATGCGCCGCAGTACCCTAACGTCCGTTACGCGGTCGACGCCCGGGCCTGTTAACGGCCTTCGTGCGCATGCGCTGCGCCCTCGTGCCAACGCAGGTGTGGCGGTTCCGGTGTCGCAGCCGTGGGTTTCAACGCTGCCATTTTGATTCGGTGCGGCAGTTGTACGCGACGAAGAGCTGCGGTTTGAAATGTGGGCTTGCATAGTTTCAGCATCACGCCCAAGCTTATGCAGCTGTGGAGGGGGGAGGAATGCTCAGCGATGTGTGCTTACAGTGATCGATGGCAGAGCCAGTTTGTAAAGGCAAAGAAAATGCATTGGGACTGTTAAAGTGCTTCGCAAAAGCAGGGCACGTGCATTTCAGCAGGTCTGTCATGTGTTGGCTGCTACACCTCTGTCCCTCAAGCATAGGGCTGCAGCTTCAGGCCCTCAAATACCTTTGGGTACATGAAAGCAGGCATGTACACCGCTCACATGTTGACGTGTGACACTGCTCTGGTTCCCAAAGCTTCCCAGTGCAAATGTCACTGAAAACATCTTTACAAAGTCTGTATTGTGTTGTGTGTCAGCCATTCAATGCTGACGCAGCGAAAGAACATTTTGTTATAGTAAGGGTTGGGCTATTAAGTTGCTTGCTAAATAGTTACTTAATTATGAAATAATTAGAGCTGGAATTAGACTACGGTCAATTATCAAACAACTTTACCAACTCGGCGTCTCTGTATCCATTATGTTGCCTATATACTGTTTACTCTAAGTGGAGTATTGACATTTTGGTGAATGACACAGCTGTCCCAGTAAATGTAATGCTTTATCTGTGGTGCTGATGTAATAGGATTCCTTTGAGTGCAGGGTGCTTTGTAGTATACTCAGTCTGTTTAGGACCTATTCCTGTGAATGTCTGTGCTAGTTAGTGATACCTGTTGAGAACTGCAGGCTAGGCACGAGCACAGTTTTCCTCTTAGGTAAAGGACTGCAACCTTTTTTTCTTATTTTTCCGATGAAAATGTATTGATTTGTAGCTCAAAATTATTCATTTTTTTCAAAACACTGCAATTCTCTGTTCCAATTTACTTTTTTTTGTTGTTGTTGTTTTTTAATGAAATGGTTAAAATTAATAAAAACAATTTAAAACAATGCCAAAAAGCATAGAATAATATACTTCATAAAGAGTTTTCTTAGAAATACATGTGAAATTAAGTATGTTCTCAGAAATTTTAATCAGAGGACTATATTATTCCAATTTCCTGCTTATAACTACTAGCAGCAAAAAGAGGTGGGAAGCATATACAAACGTACAATTATGACACTTGTTTTATAATCTGGATTTGTTCTGGACTCATTCTGCTTTCCACTACTTCCATTAGCATTCCTGAACTATTGGCTTTATGCAGTTTAAGAGAGATAAAAGAGAAAAGAAAAAAAAAAGCCTGATACAAATCTTCACAAAGGCTCTAAATAAACCTCTCCCTCAGTTGGCTAAACTGTATTTTAGGTATCTTTTAGAAATTCTCTTGCAGATAATTTAGCTATGACATGCTTCCTATTATCTATAATCTGTAAATATGTATACATTTATATCATTCGTTCATATTTTTACAACTTCTGCAGTCACAGAATCATAGAATACTTCAGGCTGAGAGGGCCTTTAGGCAGCCACCTGCTCCAAGCACCAGCAGGTTGCTCAAAGCCTCATCTGAGAGTTTCAAATTCTACTAAAGAGGTGATTCCATGGCAAAGACTTTGAGCACCAAAGAGATTTTTCCTTGAGTCAAGTCAGAATTACCCCCATTGCAACTTGTGTCTGTTCCCTCTTGTTTTGCAGTACTCTCTGAGAATACCATGGGTCCATAGTATTGCTGTAGAACTAAGGGAAGCACTTTGTGAATGTGTGTAAAATTTGCTTTACTTGTGATATGTAACTCCTGAAACACAGACATTTTGTTTGATATACAGCAGCCTGTAACATTTATTATCCATCCACTCACAAGGCTTTCGTGTGCTTGAAAAAGTGTCATGGGTGCCCTAAGATTCCTGAAAATGAATCAGAGATCCTTTTAAAAAATTAGGATGTTCCTCTCATTTCAAAAACTCCTAGAGATTTCCATCTCCATCAAAATACATCTATTCACAGAGAATTTTCTTTTGGCATTTTGATTCTTTCTGTTATTTTTATAATTTTGCATTTCCCTTTACAAATGTTTGGATGAAGAGAAGTCTTAAAAAGAATGAGAAATAATGCTGACTGCAAAGCCACTATATGCAACACTACAGTCTTGAGTCACCTCCTGTCCCTCCTGCATGGGTAAAGAAGAAATCTGAATGTTTTTTCCAACTTCATTAAAGAAAATTTCTCAGTTGGGCTCTATGGTAACAGCTGGATAGCAGTAGGTTTTATTTAGCTTATCTGCAACTTTAAGGCTTTCAAAGGTGTGGTATATTATACAGCAAATACACAGTTACAAGAAAACAAGTGTTAATTTAATCTTAAGAAAAAAAAGTGTAAGTCCTTGGTTTTCTACATAAATACTACAGGTTCCAATTACGGTAGCTGTGAATGTGCAAAAGCAGAAAGAAAATGTTTGAACAGCTCATTTCCTCTGTAATAACCTTCCACATGAATTTGTGTGACAAGGAACAACTTTATTATCCTCTCAGAGGGGTACACAGCAGAAGGTTTTGCTTTTCTTGCCCAAACATTTAAGAGTAGAAACTTGGAATAAAATATCCTTTAATATTGTTCGGGTTTGTTTGTTTTTTCCATCGTGTTAATATAAGAATTAATTACACTACATTTCTGAAATATGCAATTTTTTTTTTCATTTGTTGTAGTTTGATTGTTTTTTGTTTTGTTTTCTGGGACCATTTCCTGAATTGTCACACAGAAGAAAAAGGGTACAAAGAAGGCGCGCTTCCACATTTTCCAGATGATTTTCATTTGGTAAATGCTGCTTAGACAAGATTCATAATACACATCTACTGTAGCCTATTTCTATTCAGCCTATTTCTATTCAGCTGGGCATTTGAAAAGAGAAACATCTTCACATAAGTGACTGCCAAATAGATCTTCTTCACTTAGTTGTTTTCTTTTTTTCATAGCTAAACTTAGTATCCATCTGTCATAGATTTAGGTTCAATTTCCTGACCACATTGGCCTGGAAGGGATCTGGTCCAGGTTTTGATACAGTTTCATTCCACTTCTTAGCTTTTTGCTTCCCTGTATGTTCATGCAAGTACTGATAAGAGAATGGATGGTAGAAATACTTACTAAGTTCTCTTCTGCACAATACTGTGAAAAAGTGACTTATTTTATTAAAAATGACGCTGTTAATCTGGAAGCACTTCATCATCTGACCTGAGATTGAGATTGTCTGACAGGAATTAGAACAGGTATTTACTTGAGAGTATTTCAGTCTGCCTCAAGGTAGATTAGTTGTTTGGGGGGTATTTTTTTCCTTTTCTGATCAGCATAAGTAAGCAGAAACAAAAACACCAGTTCAGCAATGGAACTGAGAAATCTAGAAATATAGGAAGAAAGATAATTGTCATCTTAATCACAGTTTCACCAAATGATAAAATGTTAGCAGTAAAATAAAGTTCAGCAGGGCAGTTCCTGCTGGGATTTCCCTGAAGGATGGGGACAAGCTCATAAGTTCATAAGTTCATAAGTTCATAAGGTTGGAAAGGACCTATAAGATCATCTAGTCCAACCATCCTCCTATCACTATCTCTACCCAACTACTAAATTAAGTCCTTTAGCACCTCATCTAAACGCTTCTTGAACAGCACTAGGGATGGTGCCTCAACCACCTCCCTAGGCAGGCCATTCCAGTGCCTGACCACTCTTTCAGAAAAGAAATGCTTCCTGAGGTCTAATCTAAATCTTCCCTGGCGCAACTTGTGGCCATTCCCTCTCGTCCTGTCATTACTTATCAGGGAGAAGAGGCCTACCCCCTCCTCACCACAACCCCCCTTCAGGAAGTGGTAGAGTGCTATAAGGTCTCCTCTGAGCCTCCTCTTCTCCAGACTAAACAATCCCAGCTCCCTCAGCCGCTCCTCATAAGACTTGTGCTCCAGGCCCCTCACCAGTTTTGTTGCCCTTCTCTGAACACGCTCCAGGGCCTCAATGTCCTTCTTGTAGTGAGGGGCCCAAAACTGAACACAGTACTCGAGGTGCGGCCGTACCAGAGCTGAGTACAGGGGGATGATCACCTCCCTGCTCCTGCTGGCTACACTATTTCTAATCCAGGCCAGGATGCTGTTGGCCTTCTTAGCCACCTGGGCACACTGCCGGCTCATGTTGAGCCGAGCATCAACCAACACCCCCAGGTCCTTTTCCTCTCTACATTCTTCAAGCCATTCTGCCCCAAGCCTATAGCATTGCATGGGGTTATTGTGGCCAAAGTGCAGGACCCGGCACTTGGTCTTATTGAACCTCATCCCATTTTGCTCAGCCCAGCTGTTCAGCCTATCCAAATCCCTCTGAAGGGCCTCCCTACCCTCAGGCAGTTTGACACATCCTCCCAGCTTTGTGTCATCTGCAAACTTACTGAGGGTACACTCAATTCCCTCGTCTAGGTCATCAATAAAGATATTAAACAAGATGGGCCCCAAAACTGACCCTTGGGGGACACCACTCGTTACAGGACGCCAGCTGGACTTAACTCCATTAACCACTACGCTCTGGGCACGGCCCTCCAGCCAGTTCTGCACCCAGAGAAGAGTGAACCTGTCCACACCACGGGCTGCCAGTTTCCTTAGGAGAATACTGTGGGAGACCGTGTCGAAGGCCTTGCTGAAGTCCAGGTAGACTACATCAACAGCCTTTCCCTCATCTACCTGTCTGGTCACCCAGTCATAGAAGGAGATGAGGTTGGACAAGCACGACCTGCCCCTGGTGAACCCGTGCTGGCTGGGTCTGATCCCTTTATTGCCATGCACGTGACGTGTGATCTCCCTCAATAACATCTGTTCCATAACTTTCCCTGATACCGAGGTCAGGCTGACAGGCCTGTAGTTCCCCGGGTCTTCCTTACGGCCTTTCTTGAAGATGGGAGTCACATCGGCAAGCCTCCAATCTTGTGGGACCTCTCCAGATAACCAGGAATGCTGATAGATGGCAGAAAGTGGCTCGGCAATCACCTCTGCTAGCTCCCTCAGCACCCTTGGGTGGATCCCATCTGGCCCCATGGACTTGTGGGAGTTCAGATGGAGGAGAAGATCTCTGACCGTCTCTGCTTGAATCACAGGGGGTGCATTATGCACCCCGTCCCAGACTTCCAGGTCAGGGCAAGTACCATTTGGATAACTGTCCTGTCTATTAAAGACAGATGTGAAGAAGGCATTGAGAACCTCAGCCTTTTCCTTATCATCTGTGGTTATATTGCCTGCCTCGTTGAGTAAAGGAGGGAAATTTTCCTTAGTTTTTCTCCTGCTGTTAATATATTTGTAAAAGGGTTTCCTGTTCTCCTTTACAGCAGTAGCCAGCCTAATTTCAAGCTGGGCTTTAGCATTTCTAATTTTCTGCCTGCAGATCTTGGCCAGTTCTCTGTAGTCACCCCAAGTAGCCTGACCCATCTTCCAGAGGACATAGACTCTCCTTTTCTCTCGGAGTCTCAACAAAAGATCCCGGTTCATCCACACTGGTCTTTTGCTCCTCCGGCTTGACTTACAGGACTCCGGGACTGCCTGCTCCTGTGCCTTTAAGATTTCCATCTTGAAGAGCATCCAGGCTTCCTGGACCCCTTTACCCTTCAGGAGCAAGTCCCAAGGGACCCTTGCAACAAGTGTCCTGAACAGGTCAAAGTCTGCCCTCTGGAAGTCCAAGGTAATAGTTTTGCTAGTCACCCTCTTGACGGCACCCAGAATAGCAAACTCCACCATTTCATGGTCACTCTGGCCAAGACAATCTCCAACCTTCACATCCCCTACTAGTCCTTCCCTGTTAGTGAAAAGTAGGTCAAGCAAGGCATCTCCCCTGGTAGGCTCTTGCACCAGCTGAGTCAGGAAGCAATCATCCACACATTCTAGAAATCTCAAGGACTGCTTCCTCTGCGCAGTATTGTATTTCCAGCATATATCAGGGAAGTTGAAGTCCCCCATGAGAACGAGTGCTGGCCATCGTGCAACATCTACGAGTTGTTTATAGAACATCTCATCTATTTCTTCATCCTGACTAGGTGGTCTGTAACAGACCCCCACCACGATGTCACTCCTAAGGACTATCCCCCTGATCCTTATCCATAGACACTCTACTTTGTCATTTCCAACCACTAGTTCTTCAACATCAAAACACTCTTTGATATAGAGAGCTATGCCACCACCCTTTCTTCCCTGTCTATCCCTTCTGAAGAGCTTGTAGCCATCAATCCCAGTATTCCAGTCATGGGAGAGGTCCCACCATGTTTCTGTAATAGCTACAAGGTCATAGTTAGCCTGCCTCACAATGGCTTCAAGCTCTTCTTGTTTATTGCCCATGCTGCGTGCATTGGTATAGATGCACTTCAGCTGAGATATCTGCCTCACCCCTTTTTCCAGCACAGCCTCCTTAGGCGCTTTACTGGAGAGCCCTGTTTTATCCCCTTCCCCCGTCACAGCTAGTTTAAAGCTCTCTCAATGAGTCCAGCTAGCTCCTGTGCTAGGATTCGTTTCCCCCTTTGGGATAGGTGTGTCCCATCAACAGATAACAGGCCAGGAGCCGAGTAAACTGTCCCATGGTCAAAAAACCCGAAGTGTCTATCTCTACACCAACCTCTCAGCCAGTTATTCATCACTTGTGTTTTCCTAGCCCATTCTGTGTCCTTCACCGCCCCAGAAGGTATGGAAGCAAACACCACTTGTGCTCCCACCCCTTGAACTAATCGCCCTAATCCCCTAAAATCTCTTTTCATAGTTCGCAGACTTCTCTGAGATATTTCATTGCAGTCTGCCTGAACTACTAGTAATGGGTAGTAGTCGGTGGGGCGAATCAAGTCCGGGAGTCTTCTAGTAATGTCCCTGATTCGAGCCCCAGGGAGACAGCACACTTCCCTGCGGTTTGGGTCTGGTCTGCAAATGGGGCCCTCAGTTCCCTTTAGAAGGGAGCCACCCACTACGATCACCTTCCTTTCTTTCTTAGTAGCAGCAGTCTCAATGCACGGAGGTGACTGCCTTGCCATTGGTGACCTCCTGCGGGAATCTTCCTGCACTTCACCCCTTATCACCTCTTCAACTTCCAATGCTGCAAATCTATTGCTTAGGGGTATCTGGGGGCACTGGGGAGGCAGAGGGGGAGATCGCCCACGGCACCAAGTAGGGACTCTCTGCCAGCCCTCCCTATCCCTCAGATATCCCCCTTCTGCCCTACGGGGACAGGTCAGGGAGTCCACCAGAAACTGTGGGGGATCTCCCTGGTACCTTTCTCTCTGGCACTCTAGGGAGTTACTCCACCAGTCAATCTCCCTCTCACAGTCCCTGATGGCCCTCAGTCTCTCAACCTCCTCCTTCAATTCAACCACCATGTTAAGCAGATCTTCCACCTGCTCACACCTCGCACAGGAGAACTGCTTAGCACCCTCATCTAGTAGTAGCAGGCTCTGACACTCCTTGCAACCAGAGACCTGTGTAGCCACGCTTCTAGGCAGACCTTCTGTCTGGGTCGCCACAGCCTTCTTAAGGCAAGCCCTCTGTCTTGTAGAGACCATGACAGAAAAAAATAAAAACAAAGAAACGAAAAAAAAAATTGAGAGTAAATAAATAAATAATGGTTTATAATAATATATATATAGATATGATTTGTAATGTGATACTTCGCGGCCCTCCCTGAGCCCTTCAGGGATATACCTCTTCAGCCCTAATCAGCTGAGGAGTGTGGGCGAGGGCGCTGAAACCCTGGCAACGCCTATGCCTCGTTAACACCTACCTCGTTAACACCTGCGCCTCGTTAACGCTTCGTTAACCTCTCGCGAGAACAGCCGTTGGGACTGCCTGCTCTCACTCGGTTCCCGAGAGACTGGAACCTCCCGAAAACCCACCCTGTACCTCAATCAGCCACTGCAGCTCCGGCTGTGCCGACTCCAAAGCAGTTGATCACGAGGACTGAGCGGTACTTCCGGGTTCCGATCGTTGTAAATCCCCCGCCGTTTCCCTGGCAACGCCTACGCCACGTCAGCCTCTCGCGAGAGAGAGCTGCCGGGGTCTGCCGGGACTAGCTGCTCTCACTCGGTTCCCGAGAGACTGGAACCTCCCGAAAACCCACCCTGTACCTCAATCAGCCACTGCAGCTCCGGCTGTGCCGACTCCAAAGCAGTTCTGTGCTACAGCTCCGGCTGTGCCGACTCCAAAGCTGCTCTGATGGGATGTGCTCTCAGCCCACTGGCAACATGGATGATTCCTTCTTGCCTCCTTCAAAGGCACGAGGAAGAAACAGTAAATGCTTTAAGAAACGATTTCTCTTCTCCTACATACACCTTCCTAGCAAGTGCTCTATCAAGAATACTTAGAATCTCAGATATTAGCATTTGGATTTTGAAAATATGGACAAAGTTAGGAGTTTTGCAAGTTTTGCAAGCTGAGCAGTGACAGTATCAGTGACAGGGCTGCTGAGAATCTTGCAGCATTGCCTCTGTCCACTGCAGCAGGAAGGTGGAGTACAACTTGCAGAACAGGTACTGCTGAGCTCACAGCTCTTCTTTCACTGGATTGCCTGATAGCTGCGTGTCCTGTAGGATGGCCCTAGATCATTACACCTTTATGTAGCACACACCCCATAGAACACTGTATTTGACTTAAGGCACTTTGCTGGCAAAGCCCCTTTGGTAACTTCAGTACATCATCAGTCCTCAGTCCTGCACACGATGGGCCTGAGTGCAGCAGCTCTGAGGCAGTGGTCATGCTGGTGTCTGAAGAACTCCAGGGCAGCAGTGCTACAGTTTGTGCTCCTGTCCCTCCTGTCTGGGATGTGATCAGATAACTCCAGATGACTGTGGTGTCTCTGGAGGGTTGGCTGGGTGCTGCTGAAAGCTCAGGGAGATCAAGTCTGCAAAAGCAGCCTCTGCTTACCAATAGCTGCATCTTGCAGGAGCTGATTGGTGCAGCTGCTACTGATGTTTGTGGGCCCTTACATGTGAGCTGGTAGAAGTGTGAACGTTGTAGTTGTCTCACATTTGTTAATTGTGAGAGCTAAGGGGATTAGCACACTGAGAAAATATGAAGGTTTGAAGGTCAACCCTGCATTTGGTGAGTCAAACTCTTATCAATGTGGTCCATGCACTCATTTGCGTTGTGTACCCCAGATATCAGTTATGTTAAAGTGGAAGTGTCTGTGCCTAGGGATAGTCATGCAAGAGGAAACCTGAATTCCTAAACTTGGGACATACAGACTGTTAGACAGTCACAAAAGCTATTTCTGAAACTGTCAGTCTGACTCCTTATTCTCAGTCCCACCTCAGAAAGTACTGTCTATTGTTTATCTGTTCTACTGCTTCTTCTCTTTCTGGTATCTTGATTCTGACTAGAATCCAAAGGCAGTGTTTTTTAAATAAATTTGCCTTTGTTGTGACTAATCATCTCATACATTGCTTGCTTGCACAGCAGTATAAAGCGTTCAAAGACTTCTAAAAAAGTTTGCCCTTCTAAGATGTACAGAGCCCTCTTGAGTTTCCCCCATTCACAAAAATTCTCAGACATCATCGACAGGATGTGGGACAAATGAATGACAAGAGTGACCAATTAAAAGGGACACATTTGTTGCCCATAGGATCCTCTTTGTGCTTATCTTCCTCTTTTCTCCAGCTTGGTTAGCCTATGCTGAACACAAAGTAGGAGATAGGCAAGCATTGCCTTAAATGTGGCCTTTTTTTGAGTGACTGTATCACTAACTTTTAAAACATTGTACTGTAAGCCAACACTAATATTGCAGCATGAAGGAGTTAAAAACAGAAAATCACACGTGGCCATGTGCCAAATGCTTGCTAAGTTCAGATCCCAGCTCTAGACAATGATTAATGGCATTAATCAGTTCAAACAGAGCAAAAATAAATCACTAGTTGTGTGCTTACCATTTTCCTCTCCACTTGGCATTTATCTTTACTCATCTGCTCAGCAAGTTGTGAAGGAAAGTAAGTACTTTGTGCTTCTTCCCAAGCTGATACTAGATGCAAGTGTACTTGGAAGTAGTTTCAGCGAGAAGTATACCAGAACACCCAAAGATATTTTGTTTCATACTTAAATGCAACCTTTTCCACGGGATGTATAGTACTGGATTCAGTACAACCACCTTTGTTTCCTGCTTTACTTTTGCTGAGGATGTTTTATCAGTAATGGATTTGGGAATTACAGGAAAGCATATCCTGCATAAGACCTTATACCTGAAACTGAAAAAGCTCATTACGTTTTATCAACTTTTCCAATTTCTGTGGCATTATGATACCCCTAACTATTTCTAGCTTAGCTTTGGGCTTTTATACTACCTTCACTAAAATGTGATGGGAATGAGGTGGTGAAGAAAAGAAATAAAGGACTGATGTGGATAAAAGGAATGGAAGCCACACTTTTCTGGAAGAGAGAATCAGATTTGATTTTCTGTAGACCAGCATAATAATGCAAGACTTTCATACTGCCTCTGAACAACTCCATTTATTTATCCAATGGCAACAGTTCAGCAAGAACATTGGATGCAATTCGGTGAAAAAACACAGATTTCAGGCATCTGTTCTATATCAGTTATTCAGTTTACTAGTGCCATATTCACAAGAAAATGTTTCTAGTTAAGTCACTGTTCTGTAATTTTTTTTGCATTTGATTTTCTTCCTCTGCTGCGTCTCTGAAATGTCAGCTCTGCAGAGCACAGCTTTTCCCATTCCATTCATTAACCCAATAATAACAGAACAATTAATGTTAGCATTTAAAGATTATCACTGGGCTTCACAATTCTTATGTCAGTAAGATTAGTAAGAAATAAGAAGTTACCTTAATTTCTTAGAGAATATATCAACAAAGGTGTATTCTCATATTAACTTATGTGACTTGTGACCCATTATTGATTGAACAGTACACATCAGTGAGCTGTTAGCAAAGTTCTGTTTATATTTGTCTGACTCAAACAGCCTGAAGCATACTGAAATATGAAATACATTTGTGTAAAAAAAAAAATCATTTGGTATGATCTGATTTTTCAGTTGTATATGATTTATTATGTTTTACAGACTCATAGATTGATGGGGATCTCAGGAGGTGATGTAATCCAGCCTCCCACAGGGTCAGCCATGAGATCAGATCAGGTTGCCCAGGACTACACCTGGTCTGCTCATGAAGCTCTCCAAGTGCAGAGACTGCTTGACTGTATTCATATCTGGAAAGGTCTTGTTTGTTTTTATTTATGTATGTTGTACTTACCCCCCACTAGGCACCACTGTGAAGAGCTTTGATAGCCTCTTGGTACTGGAAGGCTATGCTTAGGTCCCCCCGAAGCTGTGTCTTCTCCTGGCTGAACGAGTCTTGTCGTGTTCCCTTGGCCACACTTGACCATCCTGGTGGTCAAGGACCACTGACTTCACCTCAGTTCAAAGTTTTTCTTGTTCTGGGCTCCCTAGTACTAGACACAGCATTCTGAATGTGGTGTAGTGAATGCTGAGTGGAAGGGGATAATGACTCCTGTGTTCCTTTTCATAGTGTCCACAGTGCTTCCACACAGTAAGATGACTGACATTAATCAGATTGAGAGAGGCATTTCTTTATCTCACTAAACATTATTTTCATCTTTGTAAAACTTTATTTTTCTCAGTTTATCTGGGAATAAGATTCATGGATATGACAAAGACACTCAGACCAATGGAATTCTTTATGATCAGTTGAGATTCACATGTAGCAGCTGCAGGTTATTCCAAAGCAAATAAAAAGCACAGGGAGGCTATCGCTGTTTGAAGTCAGCAAACTAAATTCTGATGTTTTCTTTTGCTTATAAATAGAGACTACTCAACCAATTCTAGCTGGTTTTGTTCATTTTAAAGGAAAGAATAAATATTTGTTTATGTCTAGTTCAAATTGACAAAGATGTTGCCTGTGATTTTCTGCTCAAAGTTAAATAATTTCTTTCTGTAGCTCAGTTACTAGAATTGTACAACTCCACCTGCAGTGAAAAGTACTGAAGATGTTGTTAGTTTTGGATTACAGTACAGCTTAACTGATTCAGAATTTTATTTTAAACTGAACTCTAACTTGTTCAAAAGAAGAACAAGAATCAGCTTGTGTAGAAGGTAAAACATTTTATAAGTACTACTGCCCTTATTGTCATTATTTTTCTTTTCTGTTATGTTTTCTTATATTTTGGTTGCCCCACGTACTGGGACTAGAAGTTTTGGGGTTTGTTTTATCAAAATGTTTGATTTAGACATCAAAACCCAGATGTGGGTCACTGTAAAAGCACCTTGTGATATTTAAAAATTATTTGCCTCATTTGAAAAAGTATCAAAACCTCAACAAAAAGCAATGGCATTTGTGAAAATCAGTGCTAATGAATGTATTAATAATGTCAGGTGATGAGGATTTATACAGTTAAATATTCATATTCACACTGCACTGTTAAAGTGCTAACCTCTCACCGTGTCATAACACATCTGAGACCTTTAAATCAATAAATTTGCTTTGCTATGATGTGAACTGAGTTTTGATTGGTGAGAATTTCTACTCGAAATTCTACTAGAAGCTCTATTAGAGCTATTTCCTAGCGCCCAGGACTGAGGCGCTGTGCCCGCCCGCCGCCACTAGGTGCCGCCGTCCGCCATCTTGCTCCGCGCTGCCGCGCTCCCCCAGGCCGCCGGGGGGCGCTGTTCCCGAGCGGCGCGGGGCTGCCGGGAGCCGCCATTTTCTCAGCGTGCGCCGCCGGACCGCTTCCCGCAGCCGGGCCCGGCGAGGACGGGGACGCGGCGCGGTGAGTTGTCATGCCCGGGGCGTGGGAGCGGGATCCTCGCGAGGGGTAAGGCCGCTCCTTGCCGCCCCCGGCGCTCGATGTGCCGAGGGTCGCCGGAGCGGCCGCCGCGCCGCGCCTGGAGGCGTTGCCACGGGAACGGGCGCGCCCCCTCCTGCCGGAGGAACCCCCGCTGCCCGGGGCTGTGCCCGCGCGTGTGGGACTGCGGCGGGGTTGGGATGGAGCGGGGAGCTGCGCTTGGGATCGGTGCTGTTCCAGCAGCGAGCTCACACAGCGCGCTGCTTTCCTCACCAAAGAGGAAAACGCCGTGCCTACGTACACCTGTCTGCTCTTCGGTGGTGATTTTGGACTTTGTCTCCCCTCCTCCACTTTTTTTTCTTTTTATGCTTATCGCTTTGAAGAATGCTTTTTCTGTTCTTTCAGTAATAATGTAGTTTTGTTCAGGTTTTCAGGAGTAAGAGTACTTCTTCACTCTGGTCATATTTCCTTCAGTTGTCATTCAGAGTGCTTCAAGCAGATCTCTTTGGCATGATAGCTATGTATGTATGCTGATATATTTCTCTTTAGCGTTCAGTGCATTTCTGTCTTACTATTGCCTCCCCGCTCCTCCTGTCATCCTGCTAGGTTCCAAATCAATGGATGTTGGGGCTGGTTTTGGAACACCCAAGTACTTCTGTCCTTTGGAAGCTGGGCGCTCAAACCATCGGCCTAGAACGGCAAAGAAATGAGTTAATGATGGTTCTGTACTTCCTCTGACCTTGCTCTTTGTAACCAGCAGCTAAAGTGAAAGAACTCTGATGTGGGTGTGGTGGTTTTTTTTTGTCTGCTTCAAGTGATAGGAGGCAGACAGTTGGAAAATGTGTGTTCCTATCAGAGCCTTTGAAATATGAAGATGGATTTTGTGAAACTAACTAGCAGATGAAACTAACGTCTGCTTTGGTTAATCTGCTGCTGACCTTGGTTGCTGACAGGGTACTAATTCCTTAGTGGAAAGCTGTTGTAAATAGCCTCTGCATTCTTTATTTTGTATCAGGAGTTGACAGGGTATCACCTCTTGCAGCTTCTTATTTCTCGTAGCAAGAGGTCCATCATGAGGAGTTCTATCCAAAAGACTCTGAACGTGACAATTGGAAGTCAGGCTCCAGAAATAGATTTCTGAACCCAAGGGGAGGAAATCTGCAGTTGTGCAGGAGGGCTGAAGGTACGTGAAAATGGAAGAAGTTGTGTTGCAGAGCCTGAATTGGGTGGTCCTTCAGGACTAGGAATGCTAGTATATTAATAGGTGGTGCTTCGTAATAGCTCAGACTACATCACAGAATGTTTTGTTGCCTTTTCTGTCCTTGGTTGGTTATCACATGAGATGTTTGGCTCCCTCATGTGTTGCTTTGGCCTTGACTGGGTGAGTGAGGGACAGATGTTAATTTCATGAGATGCTGCACATCTAGTTTTAGGAACGCTTTCTTTTCTAGGAATGGAAATTGTCACACTGTGTGCACAGCTGGCAAGCTGTTGCCAGAGATCCTGTACGCTTTGTGTTTAATTTAGTAGAGTGCAGGTTCTGTTTTAAAGCTTGCTTAGTGGACTCTCAGTGACATTGTTCACTGAGGATAGCTTCTCAATGCCAGCAATGTAATGTAAAACATAACACGAAGCTGTGTGTATCTTGAAGTTCGCGGTCCTTCCTCTTCTGTGTCCTGAACAGTTTCTTATCAAACAGAAAGGCAAGCTGAGTGCTTTCAACAGCTGCATTTTTCATATTTCACTTCTGGTTCTGCGTTAGAATTAGTCCCCAAGATTCCCAACTTCCTAACAAACTTTAAATTAAAGTATGGAGGATAATTCAAGAGAGGTTCCAAGCACACATGGTGAGCTGTGTGTATGCACACAGATTTGTTTGGATGTGTGTATAATTTAATCCCAGCAGTGAATGACAAAGCATTCCTGCCGGTGGTACCCAGAGGTGCCGTGGTGCCATACCTGCGGGCTGCTGTTCAGCACAGATGAACTCACTGTGTGAGCAGCCCTGCTGGGCACAGCTCGTGTGCTCCCTGCGCTGCCCTGCTGCTGCAGCTTCTTCCTTTATAATCCCAAGGATTCGACAGTTTTGCTGAGGCATCGATCGCTTTGCTGTGGCTGAAGTCCAGTCTCGTTATGTCCCCTTGTGGAGAGCTCATCTCTTGTCCTTTCCCTCAGTTGTAAGCTTAAATGGTTTGTAGCTGAGCAGTAAAAGCTTGTGATGCTGCAAGCTGGAGCACAGCTCATACCTGAGAAGGGTGGAGCACCGCAGGTCACTGCAGGTTTTGTTTTTTAACATTGCCAGTGTAGTTAATGTGTTCCCAATGACTGGCTTTGTGGTTTTTCTTTCCTAACCGAGAGCAGTAACTGTTGCATTCCTGCAGTGATACACTTTATAATTACTGATTGATACTTTTCCCCCCTGTTTTTAACTGAGTTGCTTAGCGATTGACACAAGTAGCTCTTGATTTCTAGTTTTAATAGGGTTAGAACTTTTAGTTAGGGTTTTAGTTTATTAAGGTTGCTTTGTTGTAAAGGTGCCTCCCTTCAGAGCTGTTAGGGTAGGTGCTTTGCAAAGGACTGCAGCTTGTCTAACTCAACTCAGAGGCTACTAATGGTCATCCTATTAAGTTACCTTAGTTTTAAAAGAAAACAAACCAGTCCCCTGAAGTACTGGTAGGATTTCATGGATGAAAGTGCTTCCTTTTGGGGTATCATAGTAAATACGGATTCTAAGCTTTTCACTATCAAAACAAATGGTTCTGGAAGTTCAGCTGCAATTTTCTTACACAGATCTTGAAGTTAAATTGAAGTCCCATTAATAATAAAGAAGTGACGGAGCTAAAAGTTCTGAAGTTAAAGCATGAAAATGACATAGAATGCAAATCTTGTATGGCTTAAATTGTACTTGTAAAATACATGTAGAATATAAAAATGAACAATCTTGTGTAAAAGTATGTCTTTGTTATCCCTTGATGTAATTGTTTTGTGGTGCTACAGAACTGGAAACATGTAAGAGGCCTTCTATGAGAGGGGGGCTGGTAAAATGTTTACGAGAATTCAATTGCTGGTAGGAGATATGGAAACAGGATGGAAAAAACTGATAGGCCAGCTTTCCAAATGTGCAAAAATAAATTTTAAATTACTGGATTTTTTATTTTGTATTATTTCTGTGTGGTTTGTTTGGAAAGAATGCTTCCAGAATCTCATAAAGCTTAATTCCAAGCGATCTGTAGTGGGAAAAAAAAAAGTGGTAGCTAAATCATAGTCTTCTATATGATTACAAGAGCACAGTGCCTTTCTTGAATGATGTTTCATTATATTTCTACTTCTGCTACAAATAAAACAGTTATCCTGCTGGAACTGCCTGACAGACTTCATCCTGTCAGGGTTGCTTACTCCTACTTTTTTATTTTGTTTTCTGAGGGGGGATATGTGAAGTCTGCTCCTGGAGTTAGTTCTCTACCTTTAGTGTCTCCTTCCTCCTCATTCTCTGTATGCTTGACATTTGGGTTTTGGTAGGAAGTTTTTGGCTGTTTTTTTCACCCTTCTCTTGCTCTGCCTTATTTTTAGGTACTGTCATCTGTAGGCAATTCATTTCAGTGGCAGCAACTGTCAGATGTAAACTTCTGCTTTGGATAGGTTTTCTCATGTCCAAACTGAAAAGGCCAACCTGTCTCTTGCACTTTACTGCATGTGAAGCAGTAGCAAGGAGCTTCGTTCCTTCCTTTTCCCCAGTGGGGAGCTAAGTAGGGCCAGTCTGAAAACCCAGTAAATGAGCTGATGCACTCAGGTGGAATTTGGTGCCAAAGAGAAGGGTGTTGTGGAGTTACCTTCCCTCTTTATTTAAAGCAAGCAAACCTCTCCAAGCAAAATTATTATTATTATTATTTTTAGTGGCTACTCATAGGCAGATTTGAATGTGCTGAAACATTTAAAAGCTTTTTAAGCTTCTTTCCTTATTCATCTTTGTAGATGTAGCTCAGTGAGTAGCATGCTCCTCCTTTGATCAAATTGCAGCTGAGCAGGCAGAAAGTGACATATGCATGGTCTGTGCTATGCGTGGTCAGCTGGTACCGCGTGTCCTGTTGGAGATCTACTTGGTGCACTGCTCTCACATTTCAGGATTCGGTCGACAGTAACCACTAACGTTGCTCTCATAGTGAGCAGGTCAAGCAGTAGAAGGTCTGTGTGGGATGTATGCTGTGGCCAGGAATGCGAAGCTGTGCCTGTGTCCGTCTGGTCTGAAGGTTACTGCCATGCTTGCCATTTGGAAAGAGACAAGAACTAAAAATAACTCCTTATAATGTCAGTCTGTTGAGGATAGAAATAATAATGTGTGATAATACATGCTTGGAAGGGAAAAGCAGATTCATTGCTTTTCCTTTGAAGCATTTCAGTCTGAAGTAATGTGATGGTGTCGTCTTTTTGCATAAGATCATAATTTGCACAAAACTTGAATTAGAAATGTCTGACTTGTAAACCTTAGGTGTACAGTTTTGCATTTTGAATAAGGTAATGCTTTCGTTGTGAACTTCAGACTTTTTTTTTCCCATCTGAAGCTTAAAAAGTAGACTGTCCACATCGACACTTCAGCCTGAAACTGGGAGGTGACTTGTGGAGATAGCGCCAGGTATTTCAAAGTAGGATGGAACTTGGCTCAGCTTCTGGAAGTCTTTCAGGTTAAAATGGGCTTTGTTTACTCACTTCATATATAAGGAGATATTTAGTGCTTCAATAATAATAATAAAAAGATATGTCCTGGCTTTTTAAGTGAAGACTGTATTTATTCACAATAGAAGGTCCAGAAATTTTAATTAAACCTATGTGGAAAGGGTTAAGTAAATCCTTTTCTAAACTCAGTCCTGCTGCTAGTATCATTAGTTGGCTACGTATTGTTTTGTTTCTCAGTCATAAATCAGATCTCTTTCTTCTGCAGTTAATTCATATTTTGGAGTGCTGTTTCTTTGCAAGATGTTGCTTTTCATCATTACCCCATACAATATGTAATGCCTATAATATTACATAACATGGCTGATGTTTCAGTTCAGCCTTCCCCTCTCTCCCTCCCTGTGTCTTTGCCCAAGTTTTCCTTCTTAGTCCCTCAGTGTCCTTACAGCAGCACGCAGCATCCCAGCAAACACCAGAGGATTGGCAGAGTGAGTGGAATAAATAAATACAAACTGATGTACGTGGTAGTTTGTCTCATGCTGTTACTTCTGCAAGGAGAGTCTGTCACATAGGAGATGTACCACCCACTGGATATTTTGAGTTCTACAGCCCTTATTTTTAAAGGTGAGAAGTTATTTCAGGAGACGAGCTAAAAATGCACCACTAAGCATGATATGCTTATAAATATTCTGAAAACAAAACTTTCCTTGAAAGTAATTCTTAAATTAAAAACAAACAAACAAAAAAAGAATGTATTACTTGTAACCAAAATCTTTAGGACAGAGGGAGCTGGGAAGTGCTTCAATGACACCAGAGAAGCAGCAGGGCTGGCTCAGGCAGCAGCAGGGTGAGCTGCAGGGCAGCCCTGGCAGAGGGCACTGCAGACCCCGGGCCCTACTCAGGGTATGAGTTCAAGTTGCTTTGGCAGAATACCTTGTTTCCAACATGGAAAATGATGACTTACTGTAAGAAGTGCATTCACATTATAACAAAGTTCTCCTAGTATTTGTTCTTTATGCACATGAGTAATACTGTTGTACCAAACTTATTTTTTTAAGAATTGAAAGCTTTCAGCAGTGGGTTGCAATAATGCAATATGAGCCCTTGTTAAAGTAATGGACTTTGTATATCATGCTCATCGTTCCAGTAAGTGGTCACCCATCTGACATACGAAACAGAGTTAGAAACTGAGGGAGGTTTTTGTGTGTCCAGGAAATCCCTGAGGCCTGTCAGACCGGGGCCTTGGTCCATCTCCTCCCCTCCTGCCAAACTCAGAGGGCGGATAACAGAAGGGCTCAGTAGGTTGTCTGTGATTGCCTCAGTTGTTTTGTTTGCAACTGATCAGAAAGGGATGTAGAAGCTCTGTTCTGGTTTGAAAGTATATGGGAAGCAAATTTAGTATGTGAAAACTTCCATAGAGTTGTGGTTTTTATCATTTCTGAACTTGTTTTTATGCAAGTAAAAATAAACACCCTGCTATTTGTACTTCGAAAGCACTTGCATTTGTTTTGGCTTTTTGAGATACTGGCTGAAGAGGAAGCTCTGAACTTTGAAGGATGTGAAGTAGGCTTTGTTTGCCACCTTCTGGGAAGTCTTTTGGGTGTGCAGATATCAAAACAGCATGCAGCTGAGGCTATGTGAGCAATGCAAATTACTGTACTACTGAGCTGGAGTGATGATGATTCCACTTCTGTAAGATCATTTGAGCTCTTTACGGGAATCACCCTAGAGGATTTTAAAGCAACGCTTTTAGAAGGGGATAAATATGAACTCTTAAACATGTAGAATAATAATTCAAAAGCTTTTTGTTTTTGTTTTTTTTTTAATGTATATAAACATAGCTACAGCTTTCATGTTACTGCAAGTAATTATTGAGTTTTGCCCTTCAAATGTCAAAGCAAGTGTTCAGGTCGGGTGGGTAGGTCAGTCAATACAATTCATTTGCTGAGCTAGAGCCGCACCGCAGTATTATTTCAGATGTTATTACATAAGTTACAAACTGACTTACAGAAAGCTTCAAAGTCAGTGCTCAAACATAGCCTCGTGCCCGTGGCTGCATGCAGGAAGTATGCTGCCTCTCTGATGTGTTTTCTCAACCTGGTTCGTTAGCTTTATCATTGCAGCAAAGCATGCCACAATCTTGCAGGGTGTCATAATCTTCCCCTCCCCATTCTGAAAAGTAAAAAATGTTTTGCTCCCCCTGTGGAGGCTGGATCTGGCATTGTTTAAGCAGTAATTGTGACATCTGCACTCACCTTGAAGAGAATAATATTAACACAGGTGTTGAAGAAGGACTGAGAACAAAGCTTGGAGCCAGATGAAGGCCTACTGGTTTTCAGGTGTTTTCAGTGTTATGCTTTTTGAAGTTTCTTCTTCTTTTTTTTTTTTTTAACAGTCTCAGACAAATGCATCTCATTGAGTGAATGGAGCTGTCATAAAGGGTTGGATTTGGGTGTGTGCATGCTTGCTGCAGCACCATGCTGAAATCTTTGATGACAGTGACTGCTGACGATGAGGACAGTACCTGTCATTGTGCCAAGCACTTGTAATAACCAATTGAAGGTTTCTCATTTACTTTATCTATCTTACTGGTACAAAACTTGTTCCTGACTGGCACAAGCAGCTGAAGCCTGTAGTGGCAACTTGAGTGAGAGAGGCTGCTGTGTGCTGGCCCAAACTCATTCCAGACAGCTGAGGAGCTGCTGTAAACACCAGGGGAAGGCAGGTGCATCAAAGCTTTACTCTCAGGCACCAGAATGTCACTCAGCTGAAGAAACACGGCACCCTTTCTTGAACTTGGCTCTCAGTGGTTGGATGCATGCTCCTGAGGAAGGGACCCTCCATACCAAAAGGGATATGTGTACCCGTCGGGGGACTGTGGCCTGCAGGCAGCCTGCACCAGGGTGGGAACCCCTTATTTGGAACACTGACCTGTCCTGTTGGTTATCGTTAATGAAGTCCTACCCACAAGTTAGGTAGCTCCCTCAAATGGAGGGAGCGAAACACAACAGTTGTGCAAGAGGGATTAGGAGATTAATTAATTAGGGGATATGAAGATTTCAGTGAAAATTGCCAGGGTTGGTTGCTAGTTTTGCTTCTGGGCTCTCCTGAATGCTCTCAGTGCTCTGGAATCACTGTTGGCTTTCAGGCTCCAGTGGGAACCATCTTTTGACCACTGACTGTGACTTGGCACGCCCTGTATTTATTTGCATGGTGTGGCTAAAACAGGAATCAACCTTCAGAATTTGTTGGTTGGCTTAATGCAAAGATTATTGCTAGTCACGTTTGGGGTATTTTTAAAAGAAATGTGATACTTTTTTATCCATACTGTGTCTCATTTTTGTTGCAGGGTAAGGAGAGGAGTTTTTCACTCACGTAGTTCAGTGGATGCAGCTACCAGAGCACTGCTTTTGTGAGGCACTAAAAATGTTAGCAAGTACTCAGAGGGGAACTAAAAACTGTAGTTTGTTTCCAGGCTGTGCTGTAAGTCCTGTACGTGCCTGTGGGAATGAAAATAATGATAGAGGAGAGGCAGTTATTGGAGCTGACGTTGCTGATAGTAAAGCTAAGCAGCATTTTCAGGGTTCACATCTGCCTTTGTAAAATTGCAGTTAAAATGTGGGAAACTTCTGTGATTTTGTTTTTCTGAATATTTTGTGGACTTTGCATCACGTAGAGTGAGAGACATCAACTCCTGAAGTCAGCGTCTGCCTTTGGGCTGAAAAGGGTTGCTCTGTCTCAGTGTTCTGCTCAGCACCTGGGCAGCGCTCTTTGAATGGATGGGAGAGCTGCAGCTTGGAGGATTTACCACTTCCTCCAGCTAAAGATCATTAAAAACAAAAGCAGCCAGATGAACCTAGTGCCTGTGTCTGTCACTGCGGCTGATAGGCTGTTTCTGAGTCCTCTCCAGAGGAACTGGGATATTTCTCTGTTTAAGATTAAACTATTCAGCAATGTGTACTAGCAGATAGTTTTAATTTGTAATGCTTGTCTGTACCTCATTTAATTTCTTTTTTTCTTTTTCCTGGGCAGCGTGGCTTTGTTCTATGGAGTTACAGGTGGCTTGTTTCTGAAGTGTCTGTCATCAGTTCTTAAGGCTTTTCCAGTTCTATAAATGAGGCCTTTGTGGGGAGGAGTGTACTTTTTCTTTGTGACCTCAGAAAAATAGTATTTTCTCTCATCCCTCTGCTACTTGTTGATCTTGTGTACCAAAGCTTCGGCATGACTGAATTCAGACAAGCCTCTTTCCTCCATTCTGCTTTTTCTTCTGTACAATCCTGTCTAAGCAGAATTGACCAGATAAGAAAACACTCAAGTATCTCCCTCTAAAGGAGTTACTGTGTCCAGTAAAAACTGGACAGACAATTAATTCTAACAGATTGCATATCTAATTCTGTAACTCCACATTCTCAGTTCAGAAGCCTTTTGGCAGCTTTTGTTTAGTTCTTCCTTAATGTCATTATTCTCACAGTGTTCAAATGGGAAAGTAGGTATGCATTCCAGGCAAATTCTTATTAGTATGATTTTGTAATGTATTCCTGTAACGCTTCATAATCCTCCTGCCTTTTCTTATGCTTGTATCCTGAGTCCTTCTGTCTGAAGTTAACATATATATGCTTTGTTTAGGGAATTTGAAAGAAGAACCCTGCATATGAAGAGATGACGTGTAATGGCCCAGATAGCTCGGATCCCGGTGCCATGCCAGCCACTGATGGCGACCAGGAGTGGGCGCAGGAGCACTACCGGCTGGGAACCTTTATGGAGTTTCCCTGTGATTGTCCAGTTTCAGCATCAGCACTAGCTCGAGCTGGCTTTGTTTATACTGGAGAAGGTGATAAAGTCAAGTGCTTCAGTTGCCACGCGACTGTTGAAGGATGGCAGCCTGGGGATTCTGCGATTGACAGACACAAAAACCTTTCCCCAGACTGCAGATTTATTACTGAGTCTGCTTTTTTGGGAAATAGCGTGCATCCTCTTGTGCAGAGCCACCAGCACAGAACTGAAAATGGCTCCAGCAACGTGGCCCTCTCCTCTGCACTGGAGGACTCTGATGTGGAGGCAGATTACTTGCTGAGAACCAGGCAGGTTGTGGACATGTCTGATACTCGGTATCCTAAAAACCCTGCTATGTGCAGTGAGGAAGCAAGACTGAAGTCCTTTCACAACTGGCCGGCCTACGGCCTGTTGGCACCGAAGGAGTTAGCCAGTGCAGGACTCTATTATACAGGTGTTGGTGATCAAGTTGCGTGCTTTTGTTGTGGTGGCAAACTGAAAAACTGGGAACCTGGTGATCGAGCTTGGTCTGAACACAGGAGGCATTTTCCCAAGTGCTTTTTTGTCCTGGGTCAGGACGTTGGGAATGTTTCAACTGAATCTATTTGTGCTGAGCTTGGAAGAAGCTGCCTAAACAATGAACAGCACCCAAGGAATCCATCCATGGCAGAGTATGAAAGGCGGATACAAACATTTTTAACTTGGATGTACCCTGTTAACAGGGAACAGCTTGCTGAAGCAGGGTTCTACAGCACAGGTAGGACAGACCTCCAAATGGCAAATGTATCTTACAAATAAATGTTGTGCAAACATTTTATGATGGAGAGTATAATCATTTTCCTATTCTAATGTAGAATGGTTTGCCAGATTGTTAGTTGAATTGAAGTTTGTTCTGCTTTGCTCTACTAACTACTTTTTGTGTTTCTCTTGCAAGATTATATCCATCCTGTCAGGTATTTTAATACAAACTTGTCATACCTTCTTTCTTATCAGTAGAGCGTCAAAATAAGTTTCCCTTACCTGCTAAAGCCCTCCTAGCATATCTTTCACAATGGCAATTATTGAAGCTAATACTTTAACAAAAGAAATGATGTGCTGTCCTCCAGATAACCACCTCAGGTCTAAAGAGCAAGTGCTTAGCTCTGAAGCCTCTGAACAAGACAGCGCAGTTTATATGCCATGTTAATTAGTTAATGTGTTTACACTATCATGGCAAGCAGACAACCAAAAAAAAAAGTGCCATTACTACCTACTGTAAAAGCTTTATGAAAACAAGGACTCCACTGGAAGAGATTTTACTCTTAGAAATACAGCATATAACTTGGATAAGGCTCTAATATCTTTGTGCATTGCTTTCTCAGTCTGAAGAAAGCAAATAATTCCTTATTGAATTGCACAGTGCAGATAAAGCTCTTTGAAATTCTTCACTGAGAGATGCTGTGCGAAGTTGTGCTATTATTAGGTCACAAAGAAAAGGGGATTATCCAGGATAATTTCTTGCTCTCATCTTAATTGGCTTCTCCCTTAGTAGCTCCCAGAAGAGCTTTTTAATCTGATACCGTTTGTTTTACTTGTGGCCATAAATAAAACTCTTGATATATCCTTACATAAGTGGAAGACAGGCAATATTTGTAGTCAGCACAATTGTTTTATTAGTTCCATCTTGAATTCCTAACAGTAAATAGTTTACTTTGGCCAAGAGAGATCTGTACTGTGGAGGTAAACTACACAGGCAGTTTATCAGACCAAATGGCTCTTAAAGTGGCTTCTGCGTTTCTGGTGGGCTGAGGAGGTGTTAGTTTTGTTGAAAAAAACAACCTGAAGTACCCCTACCTCCTCTCGTTTCAGTCAGCATCGTATCTGAGCAGTTTCTGGTGCAGTCTTTGATGGCAGTAGGCACAGTGCTAGCAGTGGAAGAATGGCATTTCTTCATCTGCTGCTGTGTAGAACACTTTAATTTTAATGGTGGGCTGGAGGAGCTAAGGACACCCTTTTGAATTAAGTTCCTATTAGTAATTTCCATTCTTGCTTAACTATGACTTAATTAGAAAACAGAACTCTGGTTGTGAGGACAGATAAAGTTGTCAGTTACTTTCCAAATAAATTTTTGTGGTAGTCACTTAATGGCTTGTTTATCAGTGGAATGTGCTATCTGATAATAGACTCTTTTTAGCATTTGCTTTTTATCTCTATAATTACTTGCTAAATTAGAAGTCAGAAATATTGTAGGTGTCTCTATATTACATGACTTTGAGCTCAATTTCTTTCCCGAATGTTTGTTTCAGATTATATTTGTTATACTCTCTAAAATGGAGTCTTTTCCAATTTCAGTTTCTTGTTTAGTTTTACAGATGTTTGTTTTCTGCAGCAGTGCAGTGTTTTAGCTGAGAACTCATTCTCAGACCTACTAAAAATATGTAACTTGGGTGTTTGCTAAGGTAATGGGGATCACGTTGTGTGCTTCCACTGCGGTGGAGGATTGCGAGAATGGAAGGAAAATGAAGACCCGTGGGATCAACATGCCAAGTGGTTTCCTGGGTAAGCTATTCTTTGCTGTTTTGTTTTTGCACATCGTAGAACCACAGAGTCCTTAGAGTTGGAAGGGACCTTTAAAGGTCATCTAGTCCAGCTCCCCTGCAATGACCAGGGACGTGCACATCTGAGTCTTTGTCACAGTATAGTATTTTGTTTTATGACAGAGCCTACTAGTAAGGATTTCAGAACACTGACTGTGACTTTGACACTCTTTCTATTTATGACAATGGAGGTTTTTTGGTTTGCTCATCCTCATCAGTAGCAGTGTTTCAGAGTTTCAAATATACTACGTAGATGATTCCGAAAGTAATGCCTCCTATTTAGTTATAGGGTTATAGTTCTAGTTATATACACTACAGCAGAGGCAAAAAGCACAATAGCACTGTCTGATAGAGCAAATTCTCAGCTACAAAGCATTACTTTCCATCATAAGTCACCACCATTAGCTATGCTTTTCCACCAGCAATGAACAAGGGCCCATACTCGTTTAAAAATTAAATAAAACCTGCCTCAGCTACTGCCAGCTTGGACTAGCTGAAAAGAAATGGAAGGAAACACAAGGCACTTGCATTCCCAGTGACTGCTGCTTTGTGATTACCAACCATTAAAAGAATCCATGTTTTGACTTATGTTAGTTATTCATTGGAATTTTGTACTTTTATAAACCTGTGGCATGGCCAACAGCTCTTCAGCTTTCTGTTTCACCAAAGTTGTGCGACACAAATACTGCAGAAGCAATTGAGAACTGTTTAGGAGTGCTTAGGTGATGTTAGTGATGTTGATTAATTGTTTAGAGATCTGGGAAGCAAGCATCCTATATGATGTAGGAATTGTATCAAACCTTTATGAAGTTACATTATCAACTTCTGTTTGCTGCTTGTGTAGTTATAACTAAATATTTTTGTTTATAGGTGCAGGTTCTTGAGAGAGGAAAAGGGAATAGAATTTATAAATAATGTTCACTTAAGAGATGGATGTAGGGATTCAACAGTAAGTGTCTTGCTTATTAATCAAGTATCATTTACTAAAATAGAAAACAGTCTTAACATAATTTTCTAATAAAGTCAATCTTCTGATCATCTGCATAACTGTTAGTCCTCCTGCTGCTTCTTTCCTTGGCAGAAAGTGAAAAACATCGAAGTATGTTTTGGTTCTGCCATTTGAGCTGTATAGATTGTACAGTTGTCCCTACTGTCCCTACTTAGGTAATGAATGCCAGGCCATGCCAGGCCAACAGTGCTCTGCAGGTGTAATGTATTGCTGATTCCTGTAGTCTGGGAACCAAGAACCATGTGCATCTTATTGCAGCAAAGAAGGGTTAAAATGAAAACTTAAAGCAGTGTGATACCATAACAAAGTATTGATCACTTTGCCAATGCTTGGAGCAGAGCAAATCTGCTCTAACAAGTAGTTTTACTCCATGAAATAACTGAGATCAAATGTTCTGTCTTGTAACTGTGTAGGTTTCCTTGTACTCATTCCAGAATTGTAATTTTGTCATCTTTTCATTTATTTATTTATTTTTAGATAGAAGCTGCTGAAGTTACAATACTTCCTGAAGGTATCTATGAAAAATAATAACGATGGTAAAAAGGAAATGGTTAATTTCTATGTTAACCCTATTATATTTTTTAAAGTGGCAGCTAATTGTTGGGTGATATTGTTCTACTGCTTCGCTCCTTCTAAACAACTGCTCAGTTAATTTTGTTTCTTATTGGGTAACTCAGATCATCATTGGATAAATATTGTAAAGAAGTATTTGTAAACCATGAAATTACCTGCATTGAATTAGTGGTGGTGTGGGGTGAATGCTGCAGAGTACTGAAGCAAAATGATCGTTGTCATTTTTCATGAGGTGGGAAGAGTTAAACTGTCAAATGGCACGGGATCTAGGAAGCTGAGAAAGCTTAAATAGCTTATGTGCAGGAATGTCTAATGCTGGAACAATGTTCCTTATGAATATGGAAAAGATGAGGTGGTGAAGGGAACAACAGGCGGACAGGCAGCGTCACAGGGAACAATAGCTCTCAGTAGGAAGGGTGCTTACACAAGACCTACCTTAAAAATTCTCAAATATTGCTTGTTTGTGAGAGGAAATTGCGTAAAAATTTGCTCTCTGATCCATTGTGTGAAGTAAAGAAGAAATTAGTTGTTCATGTTTAATGGGAGAGTTGGACACAGGACACGCTGCTGGAAAACCTGTTCAAACAATTACGTTAAAAAAGGGAGAGGAGGAAGAGCCATGGATTGAAGAGCAATTTTGTCCTAAACGAGTGCTGTGTGTTTTCCTGGAAAGGCTTACTGCAGAAATTCAGAGATGATTGTGCTTGTGTATTGGTTTCTCTTATCAGATGGATTATCTTTTCTTTCCTGAGCTGAATTACAACTAATGTAAAGTTAGAAAATACTTTTGTATTTAATGTTCCTTGGGATCTCTGATGAGTTCAGTTTTGGGATTTATGATGTTAATTACGTAGGACGTGATTTAAGGAATTATGTTGCAAATGTTGAAGTAGTTGATTTGAATAGCAAAGCTGGGAGGATTTCCATATTATTATAAGTAGATGAAGAGAGACTGGGAAAAGGAGGGTTGAAAAGCTTTTGAGTTTTCAGTGTTTTTCCAGGGCAGCTCTCAAATCAGAAATGTAGTTCTTTTTGCTAAATATCTGCTTAGGTGTTTGAAATGCAGTGAATGCTGTCAGACATTCAAACTCATCTTTGTTAAATTCTGTTGCTGTTCTTTTTTTTTTCTTGTATTGTTTTAGATAATCTCTTACAGAATCAGTTGGTACAGAATGCCATACACATGGGTTTCAGTTTGTCTGAGATTAGGAGCATTATGGAAAAGAAGTTGCAGATGTCTGGAGAGAGCTACACATCTGTTGAGGATCTGGTAGCAGACCTAATAAGTGCTCAGAAAGAAAATACAAAGGGAGAACCACCAACAGAAAGCTCACTTGAGCAAGGTGAACTTAGTAAATTGTAAAACCTGTGTGTGTACTTTCACAACAACTCGTTAGTCTATGAAGTATATCCTACAGTTATCTATTCATTCTGACCTCTGACTCAAGTCTTGTTTATTATGAAAAATTAAATACTTCATTGCTAACATTTTCCAGGTCTAAAGCTGGTGTCAGAACTAAAAGCACTGAATAGAAGCATTCTCCTCCTTGGCCAATAAGGAAATATACTTCTGGACAGTGCTCCATTTTAATTATTTGTGTTGCAGCTGTGCTTGGACATGCAGGTCATGCTCAGAAAGCCATGGTGGTGCACTCTGCAGATTGACCAGAAACAGGTTGCCCGACTCAGGAGCTTGTTTGTAGTTTAAAGACAACCATATGGATGAATTCATAGGGCGAGAAAAGCCCATCTGGTTGGCGTGATAGGCAGAGATCTCACTAGCCCATTCCTTTTAATAACATTTTTCATGGATATTATGCAGAGAAGGAAGTTGCAATGAAGATGGCTGTTATTTTTGTGACTGACTGCAGGGAGCTTTCCCTGTGCTGGAGGAGAAGGCTTTTGAACTGTGTATTTTCAAATGAGGCTTACTAGAAATTACAGAGCTAATCTACAATGCAAAACATTATTTCTGTATGACAGTTCTTTAAGCTTTTGAAGTATGGGCATTTTCATAAACAGAAGCAGGAAGGGAAATGATATCCTCGTTCTTTAACTTGAGGAAACTTGTTGAGGAAAAGAAAACCCAAATTACTTAACCAGGGTTGACAAACCTTTCTTCCACCTTCTGTGTAGGTTTTGAGAAAGCTGTGGGTGGGAAGTCCCTGAAAAGAGCAGCTCCTGGTTGCAATATGCATATCCTAGATTCCACAGATATTTCAAGATCTTACCAATCTAGGTAGCTGAATTCCCTGCACTGCTCTGGGAGGTGGGGGAAAAAACAATTGAGGATTTCATCTTAGTTTGGTTTCCCATCTTGTGTGGGTTTATTTGCTTGTTTTCTTTTTAAAGGTGTAACCTCTAAATGATATGGAAAGAAAAACCTTTGTCTTTCTGTGGAGAGGGAAGATATGAGATGACATACTACGGAAGTGTGCTAACTACTTTGTGTGTTTATTTTTCTTAGATCTCAGTATTGAAGAGAAGTTAAGACGCTTGCAGGAGGAAAAGCTCTGTAAAATCTGCATGGCTAAGGACATATCAGTAGTCCTCATTCCCTGCGGTCACTTGGTTGCTTGTAAGGAATGTGCTGAAGCAGTTAATAAATGTCCCCTGTGTTGTACAAATATTATAAAAAGACAGAAAATTTTTATGTATTAGTAGATGCAACTGCTTGATTTCTTTAAACGTGTGTATTGTGATAACAGACGGTTGGGTGTTCACCAGTCTAGCACACACTTAAGGCACATCCTGCTTTGGAGATAATGTGAACAGAAAAGCTTTAATCAGCACCCTGAGACATGAGTTGACTGTCAGAAGCTGCTAGATTTTTTAGAGCACTAATATCCCACTGCCTCCTCAGTGCTCTCCTTACTTTTTGTGCTTTTACTTCACAGTTGTGATTTAAAATAATTGTTACTGTATTTTCAGACCTGTTTGTGTTCACACTTCTACTGGTCTTCTGCAAATACGGGAGTTAAATATACATATATTCTTTCAGGAAATGGCATAGGAAAACTGAGTGTTTTGATTGAGTAGCACTGATGGTGCATTTCTTCCCCACTAACAAATTGGAGAAATCAGAGAGTATACAAATAGCAGAAAAAAAATCTCCTTTTTATAGACTGTTTCTACTAATTACCATTTGCTCAGCTCATTTATCAAAAATAGACCTGCTTAATTCTCTCTTCTAGTGGGACCAAGGATAACAGCCTCATCAGAGGAAATAAATTGCTTTAGGGTAATTTTTATAATGTTATTTTGAATATTCAGATGTCTGAATAGATTTTTGGGGGTTCAAATTCTTTCTGATTCATTGGATGCTACACGAAATACTGTTACTATTTTGAAAAACATCAGCTAAAATATCTTTTGTCTTCATTTTATTCTTGTCCCTTGCCTATCTTAAAATAACATCAGTAGGAGCAGCTTTGCTATAGGTTCTATGTCTTCAAGGTATGATTGTCTGTACGATACTTCTTAGAACAGTAATTAGATGCCTTTACTGCCACTGAAGGTTGTCTCTCTATCTTGTTGTTCTTGTTTACACTTGTAAGCCTCTGTAACAGGTCTCAAATAATAATTAACAGGCTAAACAAACAGGAGCAACACAGAAAATAGCTCTGGATAGTGTTGATTTTCTTCTCTTCTTAGGTTGACAAGTTAGGGACATCCTTGGAATTAATGGACCCTTTTAAAACTATTTTAAGCTTTAAAAATGCCTCTAGGTATCTATGACTGATGAAAGATGGAAACTGTGACTGATGGTAATTGTGATGTTAATCAGAACACTCATTCCTAAGTTCATTTGATGTGCTACATAAAGACACAAAATGCAGAGTCTGTCCTAGGACGTAATCACCTGGCTGTGTTTAGGTTTTTCTGCTGTCAAACTATGTGTACTTAAACCCTCTTAAAATTATGTTTCTTAATTGAGTTTTTCTAGATCAAATCCAATACTGAATGGCAAGTATATAACTTATGGTAGCTTTGCTTCATAGACCTGGTTTGGCAAAGCAGAGCTTTATTTATGTCATCATTCCTTTGTTTCACTGTGGAGGGACTCTGTATAACTGAAGTTTATGCACACAGAGCTGCTTAAAGGGGCAGGCCCTCCGTAAGACATGTACGTACTCATCTTGGAAATTCTGACTCTTATTTGTATGTGTTCAACTCAGGTTCTGGCATCTCACAGATGCTGTGCGATTGAAGATGTTAGCTCTGTAGCTTTGGTTGTGACGTAATTGAGAGAACACGTAAACCTGCTGCTGAAGATTTTAATTCGTTACTGCAACTTTGAGTTTATCTGTTGTGATCAGTAGTTCCCGTATCCCCGTTTACTGTTTCTGTGGCTGCTGTATAAGTTGGCCTCAGCACACAGGTTTTAGCCTTCTGCTTTTGTCAGCACACCCCTCCGTATACAGATGTCATTCCTTACAAGCGAACTCAACGGAAATGAAGGATGTTCTGCGTACCCCGTGCCCTTCGTTGTGACAGGAGCTCTGTTCTTTCAAAACTTCCCCCATACCCGTGAGACGTTCGATGTATGTCTGCCTCATGTTTGTAACACTTAGCATTGTCCTGACTCATTTTTCTGCTGGCATTTGAAGTATAGCTGGTTTACAGTAACACTAATTATATGACTTCCTATTCTGTGGGCATACTAATATATTCTGTGTATACAAAACTTTTATCTTGGGTTCTACACACTAAGTAATATATTTGATGAATTATACTTTATAAAGAATATATAGTTTTTCACATGATGAAAGTTTTAAATCCAGTATACAGAAATGTAATGTCTCTATTTTTTGCTAGATATTTGCAATGATGATATGAGATCTCACAGAAGTGACATGTTGCTCCAGTGCAATTTTGTGTACATTTAAAATAAAGTGCAATCCAGATATTCTTGGAGTCAAGTGTTTGATTCTTACATGCAAAAGAAATAACAGGTTGGATTCTCTTGCTTTTTTGTTTCATAACTCAGCTGTTGCTAATTTAACACGGGTGGTAGAAAAGAAGAGAAGTATGTCTTAGGTAGATAGGAAATAATCTGTGGATTGTGTGTGTTATTTTTTTTTTTTATTTTAATATTTAGCTAACTTTTGTAATAAATTGGAGTTTGGTTCCTAGGAATTGACTAGAAACTTCATAAAGAGCTCAGCACTGCGATTTATGTTCTTCTGGGAAAAAGAGATCCGTCATATTCTGGTAAGAAAGGTTTTGCTTTTTCTCTTTTTGAAGAGGTCAGTGTTTGAGAACTCATGCATACAGGGCTTTTCGGGACTGATTCAGGTTGGCAGATCTGGCAGCCTTGTCTCAAGCTCCCATTTCCACTTACAGGGAGGGCTTGTGTCATCTTTCAAGGGAAACTAAAGGGGGTGGGGACGAGGGGGGTGTTTGCACAGGAGCTAGTGTGTCGCCTGAAATAGCTTGTTTAGTTATTGGTGCAAACCGTGTTATGCTGCCTTGCTTAAGCAGATAGGTTACCTAACCTTGACCAAAGTCACGTGAGAGTCTGAATGAGCTGGATCTAGCTTACTGCCTGCAACTTTTGCCATTGAGCTATCTGGGAAGGAGACTGACCACATTCTGTTTAGAACTTGCAAAAGTAAATCCAAGTGGGGAGGTGACTTGGGGCATGGATCTACTATGTCAGCTCCTCAAGAGAAAATAATAGAAGTCGGTCACAAACAATACCTTCCAAACTGCAATGGAAAGAAAACGCATTAGCCAGTTTAAATGCTAATTTACACGAAGTGCTTCACTTTAAAGCTTCTTAATACTTCTGGAAGATGTACTGTATGTATGGGATTTTTAAAAGATAGAGCACTACGGTGCTACACTGAATTTGAATTATTTGGGAACATTAAAAGGTTAAGAGCCTGCTAGCAAGATGGCAGATCTGCTGGGTAGGTTTAGGGTTTTTTTTAATTATAATCAGAGTGCTATTCAAACTAAATGCTAGAAAATAATCAGCATAGTCATCAAATTTTGACAGCTTGAATTGGGAAGATTTCTTTTAATTACTTTGATTTTCAATATCTTAAAGGAGCAGATGCTGATACTGGGCTGAGTATTTAGAGAGAAATGGAGGATGCACATAAGTGGATTAGCATCACAGGTCCTTTGGAAGGAAGGTTAGTTGCAAGACAGAGATGCCTGAAACTTGGTTTCTATGAGAGCTACCTGGAATTAGGAGCTATGGAGGAAATTCAGGTACCCATATTTGGTTGCTTTTTTTACTGCTTAATATGTAAAACCCTCTTTCTTTTTTACTGGCAATAGCAGAGCTATTTGCTGCTCATGGTATGTGGGAGATTAATCCACAGCCCATAGCGTAATAACAAGGATATCATTGATTGCTTACAATTTTATTTACTTTTTAATTCAACTTTGCTTTTCAAAACTTCTTGTAATGTTACATATCTAGTTTTGACCACAATGAATGCCCACGTGCATATTTGGGTTAGCTGCATGAGCTGCCTGAAGCTACAGGACAAATGGTTTGAAGCTTTCAAAGCACTTTTGTTAACCTAGGATACAAGTTTTAAAGTCAGTTAGAAATGGCACCAGTTGAATGAGGTGTCAGTGCAAACGCTTGACTGCTGTATTTGTGCAAGACTTCAGAAGTGTTGTGTGCTAGAGTTAAATGGCATAAGGTGGAATAAAATTTGGTGACCACTCAGAAGAGAATCTGTCCTGCTTTTCAAAGCACACAAGTTCTAGTGCATCGTGTATAAGGCCTGCCCACAAAGGCCACACAGTGAAGAAGAACATGGAGTCTGTCTGGGTCTGGCTCTAGCAGTACCTTTCTGTGGCCGTAGGTAAGTGAAGGACGAGCTGTTGAGCGGTGCTCTTTACCTTCCACTTGGTGCAAGATTGACTCCAGGCAGCAGAAGGCTGGGTGCCCCGGGGCAGGGTGTGACACGGCCTCCACAGCTGCTTTGAGAAGGGTGCTGCCTGCTTCCCCAGGTCTGGTGAGATTGCCCTCATTCCTCACGGAACTGAGCTATGAGTTAATAATCAACCTGCCCTCGCCTCCTTTTAGCTTTGTGTTCTGTGTGTTTAAGTTTTGCTGAGTGAGGAGGAAGAGCTCTCCTCAGCTGTACCTTCGCACTGCTTCGGGTTGCTTCAGGTACTCTGAGAGCCTCTGTTGGGCAGTTTCAAGGGACGTGCTGATGCTGCTGTTGAGAAGTTACTGAGCCATAATGTGGCTTTCTGTGAGGAGGGCGGTGACCTGTGATAATACACAAAAACTGAATTTCAGCAGTTTATCTTCAATTTCTTTAACTGGGACTCCATTTTTAGGCAATACTGATGTCAATATTATGGTAAAATTTCCAAAATCCTCAAGAAAATTTGGGAGAAAATGCTATTAACTTTATTGTATATATGCGATACTGGAGGATAGGTGAAAACCACTTAGTTCCCTGTGGATGATTACTAATAGAGTAACTTATGCACAGCATGATGGGATTTATCACTTGAAGAAATAGTTATCTTCTCAATACAGGCTTTTCAGAGGTAGGTGTTAAGCTGTTGTACTCTCTTTGAACTCTTGCATAAGAGAGTTAAGTTTCCAAACGTGGGATTGGCTTTACCTCTTTTTCCAAGACCCGACCCTGACGGTGTTATATGGGAGAGCCGCGATGGGATCTGCTGTGCTCAGTGCTCCCAAAGGCTCTGTGCAGGGAGAAGCCCCTCAGCTGCTGCTGGTGAGCACTGTGGGACTTCTGTGAGCCCTCAAAAAGAAGTTACGTTCTGAAAAAGTATTCTTAACAGTTTTAAACATCTGTGCAAACTGCCAAGTTGTCATGAGTGGACTGTTGCATTGCTTGCTGCATGCCATGCAGTGTTTCATTAAGGGAAAATCTCGATTACAGCTTAACGATGAGATCACACTTTGTTTTATCTTATGCTCCATCAGAGAGTTCAGGCAGCAAGAGTGTCCTTGAGCCCCACACCCGAGGGGAAGGAGGGCAGGCTTTCTGGAACAAGCTTTGAAGCTGGCTGACAATGAAAACTAAATGAAAGGAAACGATGATAAAGATACAGGTTGAATGTTAGGAGTGTGCTAAGTTGGCCCAGAAAACCATGCAAGCTTTTCTGAAAGAGTAATCTGCTCCTTGATCTTATCTGTCCTGTAGGCAGCTACCCCCACTGCTGCACTCCCAAGCTCCAGCCTCAGCAGTTTGTGGGGAAAAGACCAAGACAGATGGATCCACTGTCAACATCCAGAATGGGAGTTTGCCTGAAAAGACAGAGAGAGACGACTTGTTGTTTTGATGGATCGTTTTCTTCAAAGCTTATTGATGACAGTTTAAACATAACAATATATGACTTTGCTTGTTTACCATCTTTTTGCTCTATGATTCTGGGCAGAGTTTAAGCTGCACAGCAATGTTTCTGTGCCAGTTCCACTCTGACCTCACCTAACCACAAGCCAGCTGCCTTCCTCCCCTTTTCAGGCCAAACCCAGCTCTGTGTCATCATCTCAGACCCATGACAGCCATTATCTGCTTCTCACTGCACCTCTGTGTTGTTGGACAGGCTGTTGTTTCCTGCCTCTCACCATGCCCTTTGTCTTACTCAGTGTGCCCAATGTGAAATACGTTTCTCTGTACCTGTGCCTCTTCTGCAGGTTTTGTCACCCATGCTGCTGTGGTGCCTGACTCACAAAGCACTCCCAGCCCCGGGATGCCTCTGCCTGGGTGGCTGGCTTGCTCCTATCCCTGCGAGCCTCCTAGTTTGGGAATGGGAGTAGAGAGGTAGTGCTCACTGTCACATCTGTAAGGCTGATGTCATGCCTATAATGATAGCAGCTCCTCTTACCGAGGAGAAGGGCTTTTCATTATTTCCTTCCAGTATTTGGCTAGGCTTTTACACAGTTTAACAACGAGAACTTGGAAATGTGGCTACAGGGTTTTTATCTCAGAGTGAGACCCAGCAGCCCTCAGCTCAAATATGGGAACGAGAGCGGGGCCCTGGGAAGCAAGTGGCACAGGCTGACAGCTGAGGGAAGAAATGGCAGGAAGGCATTTGTGCCTGGCTGGGGTTCTAATTCATTTCTAGAAGCATGAATGAAGCGGAATTGGAACTTCTTTGGTGACAAAGTCACGAGCTATGACAACGCAGGGCACGAGAGCACAGTGGGCAGAAACTGAATCCAAGGAAATTCAGAGCTGAGCAAGGTGGAAAGGACTGGTGAGAAACAGGGACAAAAAAGGGTGATTTATGTTGGCCACAAAAGGAAGAAATTATTCACTGAACAGGGGAAGGCCTAAGGAGCTACTGATGTGAGATCTCTCTCCTGTGAGTTAGGGGAAAGTAACCCATTTTTTGGTCTTTATTTCTGTGTCTTATGTAACAGCTCATCTCCAAATGGTTTCAGAGCAGATTTCCCTAGAGCGACTGAGTCCATTTCAGAAAGTGGGGAGACAAAATTGGACTGGGAAGACTGCTTTTCGTCTCTGTCCCCAGCTAGACACGTTAATAATATGGTAGTGGCTTATTTAATACAGGTGATCAAGGTCACCACCTCACCTTGCAATGAGTCTAGTACAACAATTCTGATGGTTGTATGTTTTTTCTTCTTTTTGCTCCAACTCTTATAAGCAAATCTTCAAAAAAAAAAAAAAAAAAAAGATAAAGTAGCCAGTCGAGGGATGTGCTTTTTATTCATTCATTTTAAAAAGGAAAAGAGGAAACAGAATTGCTGAGTGAGTTCCTATTCTGTTGCTCTCAAAGAAAAGGGAGCAACAAGAGCACGAGTGGAGGAGTGAATCAGCCATCTGGCAGCTGGAGGGTGTTCTGACCTCCTCTGCTGGTGGAGCTGTGGCCATTAATCAGACACGGAATTAGTTTGGTATCTGCCCTCTCTCAGCGCTGTTTCTTAAATGGGTGACTGATCAAGAGCTCTCTTTGGACTGAGTGTTGTAAAAATCCCTGTTGTAAAAGTTGTTGTTAAATCATCTCTGAATTGGGCTCACAATCCCTGACTGTGGACTTTGAAGTCTGAAGGGTGGCTGTTGGAAGAAAAGTGATGCAGTCCCATAAAGTACTTCCTCCTCCCATCTTTCTCAGAGCTTTTCTGTCAGATACAAATCCTTTCTAGTGAGGTGCGAGCTGTAAAATGTCTCCATTTCCTTATGCTTGGGTAACAGGTTTCTGAATGGTTATTTTATTGAAAAATCTGCTGGAATGCTGAAATTCTACACAGAACCTTCAGGATTCTTCACAGAGTGTGAAAATGGGTCAAAGCCCATCTGGAACTGTGCTTAGAAAAGAGTGTTTGTGTAGCAGGGAGGGCTCTGCATCACACCTCCCCTGTTGCTACCGGTATTGGAAGGCTCAGGCTCAGAACAATGATTAGTTTTGGGGGAAAAAAAGAAAGCTGAACATGGGCTCTTTGTGGAGCTGTTTTTTGTCCTCCACAACAAACACGATTCAGAACTTGTTCCACTTTTCTGCCTCCTCCGTATACAGTTTGCAATTACTTTTTAGATGTGTGCCATATAAACTGTTTTCTGTTGATTATTTCTATCAGCGTAGCTCTGCATGATGAATTCTTCAAACCCAATCTTCCATCCTCTGGAACAGAGCAGGCACATTCTGGGCCTCGAGGAGCTGCCTGCACCTCCAGTTGTGCTGGCTGAACTGTTTGTGTGGTTGTACTCTAAATAACATCTGAGAAACGATCTGGTTTGCGGAGGGAGGAAAAAAAAAAGATAAACCAATCTCTTTGGAAGGAAACAGCCCATCCCACCTCTCCGATGATGCAAGTTCTGCTTACGCAGCGTCCGCAGATGAATGGAGCAACTGGGAGGGAGTGGAAATCCTCCTGGTCTGCTTGCCCAGCGATTGGCGTTTTGCTGCTGCACCTGGAGTCGGGTCTCTGGAGAGCTTCCATGAGCTGCTGTCACAAGCGCACAAAGCCGAGTGTCAGCTGAGTCAGGATGTGCAGAAGTGTTATGAATCTGAGCTCTGAAGGGCTGACTCAGCGAAAATTCATACCTGCCACGGCGCTGTCGGCACTTGTGCACGCATTCCTTTATAACCACGCCCTAGGAGCGATGTCACGTTTTCATCATTAAACACAATTACCTAAAACAATCTCAGCTATGAGGCTGAGCGTGTCGAACTGCAGCGTTTCCTCAATGCACTGTGTACCTGGCGAGGATCTGAGTGCTTTCTGCACAGCTGGCTGAGGCTGCCGGCAGCACTCCGTGCTTCTCCAGCTCTCGCAGTGAAATGTGATGCTCTTTACAAAACGCTGGGTTTTAGTGCAAGGAGCCACTATGGAAACTGCGCGGGGCAAAGCTCTGGGTGCTGTTCTCGTGGAGTGAGCTGCTGACTTTGTGTGGGGATGGTGCAAACAGACCCTGCTCCTTTGATCTTTTTCTGCGTGTCATTTAATAATACCTGTACATATACATACACACACACACGGTGTGCACGTTTAGAAAGTATGTGTATATTTATGTTCAAGGAATGTTTTATGCACAACTTCCACGTCTGTCAGCGGCAGCTCACACGGAACACAACAGCTGCCGTGGCTGCAGGCTGCTGCTCGCATTCCCCAAAAGCGGACCTCTCTCCTCCCAAGTTTCTTCACTTAGATTTTCTCTCCGAGCTTTCCTATAGAAGTAACAACCGCGCACGCACTTTGCGTGCCTCCATGCAGGGCCGTGCTCGGTGTTACGCACGACAGGGGAAGAGTTAGTGCTTGTTTTTATTTCTAAACATCCAAATGCGCTCTCCTCGAGTCCTTAAGCGATGAAAAATAGGAGAGAAATCCCGCGTTCTCGCGGGTAAGCTCCGCGTCGTGGCAGGCAGCGGGGCAGGGCCGGGCCCGGCGGCGGGAAGCACGGAGCCCAGCCGCCTACGTGCGACGGTCACGCCGAGCTCCGCGGCCTTCGCGCACCCGATCCCGGCCCGGCCCCGCCCGGCTCTCTCCGCGGCGCAGCGCTCGGACGGGGAGGGAGGGAGGGGAGGCGGAGAGGCGCGCGCATGCGCAGGGCCTTGTTTACCCCGCGCGGAGCTGCCCGCCGCTGCCCGCCGGCAGATGTCGCCCCACGCCCAGGAGAGCGGGCCGCGCCCGGCGGCCGCCAGGTGGCGCCTGCGCCCTCCATTCGCTCGCGAGCCGCCGAGCCGCGAACACCCCAAACAATCCCCGGCGCCGCCGCCAAATTAAATAACCTGCCCGCACCCCGCCGGGCCCAGGACCCCCCCCCCACGCCCCGCGGGCACGTCTCCGGGCCGGGCCGGGCGCGCGAGCGGCGGCCGAGCCGGGGACGGAGGAGCGCGGCGCAGCGCCGGGGCCTTCTCGCCGCTCCGCGCCGACGCTGGGCAAGGTAAGTTAGAAAATGGCGGCGAAGCTTCTGGAAGTTTGGAGGGGGGACGCGGGAGTGGAGCGCGCGGCGGCGGAGCGGGGCCGGGCCGGGGCGCGGCGCGGGGCCGCGGGGATCGGCGCAGCCAAGATGGAGGACGGCGGGGCCGAGCCGCCAAAACGCTCCGGCCCCCGCTCCCCACCCCCCCTCCTCCTTCCTCCCCCCCCCCCCCCCCAACCCCGTAGCGCTCTGCGGGGAGGGGGCGCGCGAGCGGCGGCGCTGGCGTAGAGCGGAGGGGCCCCAACCCCCCCCCACCCCCCCTGGCACGGGCACCGGGCCCGCTCCTCCGCCCCGGGGTGGGCCGCGGGCAGGCCGGGCCCGGCGCTCGGCGAGCTAAAATGGAGAACCTCCTTCTCCTCCTCCCCCTTCCCCCGAGCCGAGCGGCGGCTGCCGGCAAGATGGAGGACCCGGGCATTGTGTGCGCGCCGCCGGGCCCGGCCGGGCGGAGAAGGGCGCAGCCGGAGCGGAGCGGAGAGGGCCGAGCGCGGGAGGACGGCGCCGTGAACCCGAGCCGGGACGTGCGGGGACACCGCGGCTCGGCGCCTCGCGATCCCTCCCCCGGCACCGCCGCGCCGGGAGGATCCTGCCGCCAATCCTCGGAGCGGGGCCGCGCTCCCCCCGCGCCCCAACAACGCCCGGGAGATCTGTGCCCCCCCTTCTCCCCCCCCCCCCCCCCCATTATGGGACCCCGCGCTCCCTCCGAGCACCGTGCAGAGCGGCACGGCGCCGCTGGCTGTTAATTGTATTGACTTTGTGCACAGGACGGGCCGGGCCGCGGGGCCTCGTGGGGGGGAGGAGGACGAGGAGGAGGAGGAAGAGCCGCTTCCCGTGCCGGGCTTTTGGCGCCACTTTCCCGGGGCGGTGTGCCCCGCTCTCGCGCTTAATGTACGTGCACTATGGGGGAGAGGAGAAAAGCCAAACAAACACAAGAACGCACGCACAAAAAAAGAAGCCCGGACCCGACTCCAGCGGGGCCGAGAACTCGGCCTCTCCTTTTTATTCCTCTATTCGCGCTTGCTTTCTGCCCCAGCCCTGCGCTCCGCTCCCGGAGCCCGCTCGGCCTTTTCCTTTCTGCCCGGACCGAACCCACCCGGCGCCCCGAGCCGCTCTCAGCGCACTGCCTTTCCTTTTGGCCCGCTCCGGCCCGGCCGTGTGCGAGCGCTTCCCCCCCCCTTCCCCCCCCCGCCTCCTTCCTCCCCGGGGCCCATCGGGGCCGGGGCCGGGGCCGCGCGGCGCCGGGCGGGACTCGGGTTACCGAAGTGCGTCACGCGCGGCCCCGCCGGGCCTGCTCCGCCGCCGGGCGCCTCCGCGCCCCGCCCGCCCCGCGCCCCACGCTCATTGGCCGGCAGCGGGCGGGAGGCGGCCGCTTCCTCCCTTCGCCCGGCCGAGCTGCGGCCCCGGAGCCGGGCGGGTTCGCGGGGCCGGGGGGTGCGGGAGCGGCGGCCGCCTTAGCGCTGCCCGCGGCGGTGCGGAGCGCCGTTTCGGACGGGCGGAGCGGCCGTCCCGGCGGTGGCCGCACCGCTTCGGGGCTCTTCCCGCTCGGTCGCGGCGCCCGGCCCCCGGAGCGGCTCTTCCCCGTGCCCCCCTCCCATAGAGCCGTCCTTCCGGCCCTTACTGCTGTTCCTGGGGCGTGGATCTGCTGTAGATCTGCCCGGCACTCACCAGAACACGCACGTGTGGGCCGGTTACCGAAGGTACACAAATAGCAAAGCGGTGGTGCGACGCGGGCCTTCGTCTCTGCCTTCCTGGCTCCCTGTGCGGGCGAACCGCTGTCGTGTGCCCTTTGAGCAACCGGGGAGGGAAATCTGGGAAGTTCTGGCTGCTGCCGTGAGTTTACCTAAGGGTAAACAAAGAGGAAACAGCGCTGGGGACAATCTTAAGTTTTCCCGTGGAATCGAATGGCACTCACGTGCCTCCCGTGCTACATACCTGGGCCCAGGTTCTGTATTTGTTTTTTTTCCTCTCGTTTACATTTTCAGGAAGATGTTGCCAGAGTGATATTAGGGCCTGCTGCCCCCTGCCTCAGGTCAGCAGCTCTTTGGCACACCAGGTCTCCGTGGTGTGCAGCTAAACATAGTGATCACCAGTGCCGCTGAAGTGGTTCAGGCTAATAGTGCTCTGAGTTTAATGTATGGAATGTATTTGGAATCTGTAACTGCAAAAGCTTGATGGATTCATAGCTGAGGAAAATAATCAGTTTGAAACCTGTGATTTGGTGAAGCAGCATTCCATTCTTAAAATAGCAGTATTTGACTAGCTGGCCGTGAACCTGACTCAAATCCCACAAATATGTCACGATCCTCATTTACATCCTAACATATTTAAGGACATAGATGTGTGGGATGAAATAATTCCCGCTTGGAAGCCATGTGGATAGCACTGATAAGTGATCCCCTTACTGTGTTTCAACCCAGTCTGTGAACGGCATCAACACTTTTGAGCTTTGTATTTGAAATAGTAATGTGGACAGATTCTCTTCAATATTACATGCTCCTGCAGTCTCCTGTAGAAGATAGCTGCGGGCTACGGCCCACTTGAAGGCAGGCACTCTTGGTGGTGGAAGCAGCTACACGAGAATTAGTTAAACCTTGGGATGGCATTAGCGTGTCAGCGCTGCAGAGCTTCTTATTACATTGTTCATAGTCATTTGCAGTTCCAAAGTAGATCAACTGGAGAGTCCCCATTTGTCTTTCTCATCTGTAGTGCTGCTGTAGGCACACGGGGAGAGGTTAGGTTTCCTGGAAATCGTGTGCCCTATGTGTTGCACAGACCCTAAGCACTTGAGTTGCTTGTTTTTGTCAAGTCAATCCCAGAATTAAGCAAATGTTGGTGCCCATTACTTTGGCTTCTTGGTTGTGTTCTTGCAATCCTGTGTTTTGTTGAAGGAGCTGAGGTTTTGAGCTCAGTGTGACCATTCCTGCTCCGAGCAATTTAAACATATCAGCACATACTGCAGGTGTGAATTTCCAGGGTGGTACTGCCTGTTTATTTTTGGGTGAGGATTCAAGGAAACAGGTCTGGTCAGGGATGCGTTGCAGGTTGTGTCTCAGTTAGGTGGATGCTGTTCTTCTGAGGGCTTCGTCTGCTTCAGTAGTTGTCCTGTAATGGAGTGATCGATAGCAGCCAACAGTGTCACAAGGCTGTTGAGCTCTCCTCATTTTCTTGGTATCGTTAAACATGTCCACGTTAAGAGCATCGTTGACAGAGAAGGGAGAGAATGAACCAGTAACCAGTCCTTTGGAGATGGGGGGGTGGGCATGTGGAGCTTTGCACTGGGGAACAGGAAGCTCGTGCACACGGAGTCCGTGACGGAGTGGAAAGGACTCTTCCACGTGTATCCCAAACACTTAGCAGGGCTGGGGAAGCCGTGCTGGCAGGGCAGCCTGAAGGGCAGGGACACGGGGTGTTTTGGCCTGGTATGGTGTGTTTGGCAGGGAGACTTCTTGCTAACCTTCGCTGTGTTATGTCAGCAAAGCTGGAGCTCTTGTTTTAGTGTTTTTTCTATAAAGCTTCCTTCCGCCGTTCAGCTCTTCCACCATTTCTGTTAATAGTTTTTGCATCTCCAGGTCAGTCCAGTGACTTCAGGTGGCTTTTTATATTTAAACAAACACCTGTTTCCATCAAGTCTGGTGTCTGCAGGTTAAGGATGAGCCATGAAATGTAATGTGACTCTTAACAACGTCAGAAATTTACTTGTGTCTTGCAGTGAGAGCTTGTGGGAGCTGGAGTTCCAGGGCATGCTTCTATTCATGTATTATTTTACTGCAGTTTGTTTTCTTTGAATTCAGTTTTCTCATGTCGTGGTCCATGAGATCTGGTGAGTAAATACGAAGTTAGGGGCTCTCTGGAACAAGGCCCTGTTCGTATGGCAGGTGAATTTAGGGCTGATGCTGGCTTGTTCATGCTGGGAAATGTGTGGGGCCCTTATGTGATCAAACATTTTCTTAGGTATCAGTTCAGAAACTGCCATCTTTTCACATTCTTTCAGTTTGATGGCCAGGATCAAGTGCTATCTCTAATGGGTTATACCACTGCTGTGTTTCACAGCACGCTGTGTTTTTAGTGCTCGTTTATCTCCAAGCTTTTTGCTATTAAGGAAATCACAGATGGATGAAGTATTGGGTTGAAAAGAAGGCGCAGTGAGGAGGTTCTCTTCCTTCTTCTCACTAACTGCCCTGGGCCAAACAGAGCTGAGGAAGTCTGGCACCTGGCTTTGGAGAAGGGGATGTGAACAGATGGGATCCTGGGGGGCTCTTGGGCCACCCCTTGGCTTTCAGTGGCAGCTCTTTTCTAGTCCTCACTGGCTGTGTTTGCTGGGGGAGCACAGTCTGCTTTTAAGCTTCTTTATTCCAATGTAAGTGAGAAATAAGGTGCACATAGACCCACATTTGTATGCAGTTACTTCATCTGATCGCTAAGTCAGATGGAAAGTAAAAGTTAGCTGCCTTGCAACTGCTTTGTAGCTGTGGATACATGTTACTGTTGTTTGCCCTGTGTTTTGTTTTTTGGCTGTAGGTTGCTATCACTCAGTGAAGGAGGGCTTTTTTTTTTGTAAAAGAGCATAAGAGTACAACTGGAAGAATATGCAGATGAGAGAAGGCTGGTGAGCACTGGAGGATTGATTGTGATCTGTGATTGGGAACTTAACAAGAGTGCCCACTCGAAGCCAGGTGTCTGGGGAGCAGAGCACACCTGGCTTTTGGTGGGCCATGCTTGCTTTTCTTCAGTCTCGCAGTTTATCGGTGCTGCACATAGATCTTAATTCTCTTTGTATTTATTTCAATAAATGTTAGTGGCTGGGTTAGAGAAAGGGAGAAGGAGGGGCGTCAGAGGGAGGTTTGTTTTTTAGAGCACAGCATCAGTTTTATGAGAGAATGCCTTCCTTGCAGCACCTCAGAGGGGGAAAAAAGACTTTTACTTTGTTTGCAAATAAAGATGAGTGGTTGAAGGAGAGGCTTTTCTGTTTTTGATGCAATTACTTGGTGTTTCTTCCGGTAAAAATCTCAGGTTACCCCTTCAGAAAGATGAATGCTGGGAACTTGGATCGTATTGAGTCTTAGCAAGTGGATAATTTACAAGTAATATCATTGGCTGGTTTTATTTGAGTTGAGTATGAGTGCAAGGAGGGGAGGGTGTGATTTGAGAGGGGACATTCGAGCTCTGTATTTCTTCTGTTCTCTTACGATGGGCAATTGATTATGCAGGTAACTAGGGGTACTGAAAAGTACTTAGAGTAAGGAGTGTTGGAGATGCAGTTTTGTAATTGACATGGCGTGCATTTGAGGTATCTAGTCTTTAATTTTAGGATGATTTTAGATGACGTGAGTCCTGTAATAAGGTATTTTGGGTAGTTATGGATGCAGTAGACAAATAAATTAATTTGCTTGAGTAATAAGGCACTCCATCCTGAGCACTGGCAGTAATCTTCCTTGCACATGCAGTCTTCCTAGAAGCAGGCAACTGATGAGTTATTCCAAGGGAGTAAACTGGGGAAACTTGCTACAAACTTTTTAAAATGAGGAGGAGCAGTGACTGCCATCTAAATATGGCCCTGCTGTAGCAGACAAATGGGAAGGCAAATGCATCCAGAGTGACTGCCTCCATTTAGATCACCTTGAAAAAGAAGGAATCCCATCTTCATAATTTAAGAATAGCAACGGAAGTAACTTTTCAATTTCATTATTTTCAGCTATTTTGATATGACAACTACGTTCTTACAGGAAAGTTCCAGTCTGGCGTGCTGCCATATGCTGATCTATTTTTATTGTTGCTTGAGGTGCCTTTTGGAAAACGCATCCCGAGTGGTTCCTTGTACGTGCGGGCGAAACGAAGCTGTGCAGAGCTGCGATGGAGGGCAGGCCCATGGTGGGGCTGGGGGATCCTGCTTCAGGGCTTTGCCTGCTCATGTTCTGAGCACCTCCAAAATGGAGTTTTTGCAGTTTCCCTAGCAACTTACTATGTTGTTCTCATTTGGAAGGTCTGAAGTCGTCTTACTATACTGGAAGCATTGATTCCCTGCCTATACCCTGCTCTAAGTCCTTGATGATGGAGGCTTGGGAAGCTACAGACCTATATTAGAGCTGACTGTGTTCTTTATTAGTAATTATGGTGGGAAAAAGAGAAATACCTTTTGGTGCCCGTTTTCCTCTTCCCTTGATCACATTTTCCATGTTTATTTTTCCCATTACCCAGCCTCAAGCTTCACTTCTGCATCTGTGATTGCCCCTGCCAGTAGAGCTGCCTTTCCTGGGTGACTTTCCCTCTCACTGAAGTGTCACTCGTGCACCAATCAACACCATTTTTAATACCGCTTCTTCAGTTCTCATGTTTAAGCAGTGATATTTTTGTTTGTTCTCATAAGTATTATTTCTAGAAGTCAGTTCATTGGAAACTGTGGTAACCAGGGGGGAGAGCTGCCCCAGTGGCTGTGTCGTCTCTGTGGTATGGGTCTGTCATAGGTGGCCAATAAGCAAAAAAAGTGAAACTGGTTTTTACACATTGCTTTGCCAGCTTACATTCACCTCCACTATTGTATGTTGAAACTACTCGTGTTTTATTAATTGGGCTTCAGTTCAGCACTGCTAAGTCATATTTTATAAGCCAGTGTGTTTATAACAGTATTTATTTATCTTTCAAAGCATTTACCAGTTGCAGTGCGTTGCTGATGTAGCTCCGTGCCTGTGCACTACTGTGAGACAGGAGGAGCTCTGTAAAGCTGGAGACCTGTGGCCTGACAGCTGAAAAACAATCAGACAAATCAGCCTCGAGGCGCTTTATTTCTCTAGCTGTGCTGCGTTGTCTTTCTGGTTACATTGCCCGATTTTTGCTCACTGCTGGGATGTTGTTATGGGAGGTAATCAGGTTCTCTTCCTAGAAGGTATTGTGCTGGTGCCTCAAAGGGGTGGTGTGGCAAATGGTGTCATCAGTACGATACCAAATGACAAGTGTACCATTGAGTAACTCCCTTCGCATGCAGGTGGTCAGGCATTAAGATTCCTCAAATACGAGAACAGTCTCTGCAGAACAGAATTCTCAGTTTTTTCCTCTGTGTGCCAAGGGGATATAAGCGACGTTACGCATACCTTGAATTCAGAACTGGTTGGGGAAGTTGTGTTTACAGAGTGGATTAATGGATTCCTGTGTAATCCTGCAAGTGGGCTTAGGGTTCCTCTGTCTCCAATGAAGAGAGAAATGTTAACAGTTCTGGATTCATGACTGTGGCCGTGTTCTGAGTAGTTTGGAGCTCTGAGACATTTGTTGCTGTTTTCCAGTTCGTTTTTTCCAGTGAGCATCATTATATATTAAGGGATCTTAGGAGATGAGCAAGGGTTACCAGGTAAACAGAACTATACCAAAGAAGATGGGGAAGTGTGAGAAGGTGTGGGTGCCTGCTGGAACCATTTGAGAGGCATGTTCTGTGCCCAGCTGTGTCACCTTGGTGTTGTTTCTGTGTTGCTGTTAGGCTGTTGGCTCCATCAGGCGTAGATGATTGCTTTCACGTCAAGTCTGAGTCGTGGAACAATGCGTTCAATCAGATGCGCAAAATGCAGATAGATATTTGCCTTAAATGTCTGAGAAAGTTAAGGCTTTAATTTTTCACTTGCTTTGGGAGGATGTGTAGGAGAGAGCTCAAGGTAGCAATCAACTGAGAGAGGAGAGCAGTGCTTAATACACAGAGGGCAGCTGATGGAGAGAGCTGACGTGAAAGGCCCAAACTGGGCAGTTACGTAACCGAGAGTCGTTTTGGAGCACACGGTCCACGTGCAGAGATCCCTGCCCTGCTGAGCAGTGTCACCCCCTTCCACCTGCAGGAGATGTGTGCTCATGGGGACACCAGGCCATTGTGTTGTGATGTCACCAGTGGAACGGTCCCAATCCCTTGGCTGCCCGCTCGTCTCCATTCCTGTGACTGTTTCTGTCCAATTGCACCCTGTAGGTGAACCTGCCTTGAGGGGCTGAGCTGCAGAGTAGGAGTGGTTTTCTGCATGATAAATGCCTAAATCCCTGTGGAGCCACTGTGTGGAAGGGCACAGGGCTCCTGGCAGCAGGAAGGAGGTGCTGCCGGGACCAGCCCTTTGGGCTCTGTGTCGGCCATCTGGGCAGGAGGCAGCAGGCAGCAGGAGTGCTTTCAAATGACTGTAGGACTGGGTAAATAAAACTTTACTCCTGCTGTCATCTGCTTTCCTACCTGATCTTACTCGAAATACCATTTGGGCTGTATGCCAGTTCCAAAAGTAATCCTATAATCTTTGCTGTGATCTCCCTTTTATCTTTTTCTGTCTGAAATGTTACACGGTTTGTAATAGATCAGTTAGAGCTCTGCGAGGAAATTCAGGACTGCTGTTGATTTGCATTAATGTATGCAGGCAGGGAGATCGCGAACGTTTCTCTTGTGTTTCCTTCTGCACCCCCATGGGAAGCTGCCCAGGTGTTGGCTGGGATGGGGCACAAGGGTGAGGCAGGTGTGGGAACGGGGTGGCAGGAACCTGTGCTCTGTGAGACTTCCTTCTAGCCTTAGCATGGTTAATCAGACGCTGTTGTCAGAACCCTGCTAAGACCTCCTGCTTCAGTTGGGTGCGTACCAGCCTGTTGTGGTTAGATCTCATTATGAGCCTTTGCACTTTGGAGTTTTCCGTGGTTTATGCAAGCTGTAGTGCCAGATCTACACTTGAGGTGTGTTGTAGGTCCACGTTCTGTGAACCGGCCAGTGTGGGCTGTCCTACACACTAAGTCCTGTTCCTCCCACGTCATCCCCTTCCCAGCTTCCCAGTTTTTAGGGGCATGCTGAGGCTGCAGGTGTCACCTCCAGCAGCATCTGGTAATAAACCCAAGCATGCCCTTTGTAAAAAAGCTCATAAAAAGTTAATACTGTCTTTCAGAAATTGTGCAAAGTAGACCAAGTAATGCCTGAACACACTTCCCAACTCTTATTTCTACCTGTTTTGTTCAGAGCAACTCATTTTCTTTCTGCTGCTGGAAGAAAACTTACCAAACATGTTGGTTTTCCTTCTTTTCTTTTTTGAACTAGGTGGAATCTCCTGATTTTTCCACTAGATAGAGGATGGTGGCTTTCCTGATGTGATGGGGAAGAGCTTCCCTGTTAACTGATCAGAAACTACAGCATGGTAATAGATTACTTAATTCCTCACCACTTTGGAGTTTACATCTGAGAAAACTGTTCTGTTTTAGGCAGAAGCTGTGATTTGCTGAAAATAAGCTTCTATGTGAATAATCAAAGTGACAGCTACGCTGTAGGCTGTGCGTTTTGCATCGCGGAGCTGTAGTCTGGTCAGAAATACTAGACAGCCAAAAAGCCAGATGTACAAAGTGTTTGGAGATCTGTAGATCATTCGAGATCATACCAAGCACCGTAGAGGCTCAGGCTGTTTGGTATCCATCTGGATAAGCTGTGTTGGAAGAGGAGCTGCTTTTTGGCGTTGATCTTTTGTAGAAGGAGATGAACGTGGCTGTTGGGTATTGGCTTCCCAGTTCTGTAGGTGCTCTCTGGAAAGCCTGTTGTGGATGTTGCTGTGATTGCCTGATCTGTATCAGGTTCTCTTTACTGCTGTAAAAACGTTTCTGTGGGACTTCCCTGCTTGGAGGCATGCCAAAGTGAGTGTGTGGGAAGACTTAATACTTGCTGCTTACATAGCATTTTGTATGTTCAGAGTCATCTGCAAATACTAACTAATCTTTATTTAACGTTCGAGCCCAATTTCTGTCACTACAAATCAGTAACAGCCAGTTATGACCCCTTCTTTTTTAATGTCAAGAGAACTAAATGCTGTAAGCAGCGTAGTTAAGAACAATGTTTTCCATCTCATTAATGTACCATTTTTGTCAGTGCTGTGCTGGCGGAGTGTGATGTAGAGAAAGCTGTGGATGGAGTACAGGAGGGCCGTGTGTTGTAGGATGCTGCCTGCTGCAAACCACAGCAGTTGGCTCATTTTTGTGCAGAGTTCCAGTCTTTTCTCTGCTAGTTGTTGTTTCTGCTGCATTAAGGTTTATTTTTTTTTTCCACTTCGAGGAGCAGCAGCAAGGGATACTGTTATTCTGAGCACGCTTCTGAAGAACTGCCATTCATTCGTCTTAAAACTCAGTCTGAAGTTGAAGCTGATTTTAATTACCGCCTGTATGTGCGTACTGAAAAGTCACTGAAGTTTTCCCAGTGCTGTGGTGTTCTCACGTTAAGCATCCTTCTAAATAGAGGCTTCAGCTCTTACTCGTGGCTCAAGGTTTTGTCTCCTCAGAGAGCTAGAGGAGCTTGTTACGCATCAGCGTTGTTGAGCTTTGGTGTATGAGGATGGTGTTTGTAAGATCAGAACATTCACAACTTGGGAACTTCTGACCTCTGAAAGTGTAAAACTGTGCCTTCTTCTGAAAAGTAATGTTCTCATGTTCTGTAAAACACAGGAAAAAATAAAGCCTGAGTAACCCACATGCAGGCTTGGTGCTCTTTAAGAGCTCTGATCTTTAGATATTAGAACAACTAACATGTCTATTTCTATTTGGTTATAATCCAGCAAAGATCGGTCAAACCAGCTCAGGTCTGATTGCTGCCTAAACATTTTCCTTTTGTTTCTTTTCTGGTAATTATACTATTTTTAGAGGATACACAAATCAGGGAAGAAAACCATTAGAAACAGTGCTAGTTATCGTTACAGGCTTGTGGTATTGAAGTGGTGAGTGCTGTCTGTAATTGAATAAAGCTGGTCCTGGCTTCGTGTGGAGCAATGGCAGGCACTGACCATGTCTGACGTGCTGAAGGAACATAGCAGTAGCAATAACAGTGGATCAGAGAACTGAAATGAGCCCACTCGCAGCTGTACTTGGTGAAGCATATTAACAAATGACCACTTGTTTGTTGGGTCGTTGTCACTTCATTGGTTACTTAGCCCAGAAAAGCCACAATTTCTTGAAGTTGGTATAAAACACGCTGTCAGCTGGTAACTGGAAGGAAGATGGAGGGCTGGGAAATGGAAATCCCTGGTACTTGGGCACTCTACTAAGCAGCTCCTTCTAAGGGTGAATGACGTTTTGAAGAGGCATATAAAAGGCAAATACTGAGAAATAAGGAAGTGAATGGAACCCATTGGAGTGCTGAAGGTTTAATAATTGTGTTTTGTTCGATGTAGATGTAACAAATTCTGTATTCCCACTCATCTTTCAATAAGAAAACGAGTGTAAACCGTCACGCTCTTGGGCAGAGCTTGATGAATCCCATCACTTCATTCTGAGGATTTGCTGGTTCCTACACGAGTGCCTCCACACACGCAGGGTTGGGAGGTGTGTGGTGCCCTGTGTGCATCGTGATGTTGCAGGATGTTGGCTGGGGGGTGGAAATCCTGGGCAGCCACATCTCAGGCCACTAAAATTTCACTGTATTGTTGGTTGTGTTCAAGTGGTTCTCTGGAGACACTGTTCTGGGAATATCACCCTCCAAATAAAGAGGAGAAAGGTTGTGCAGTTCGTTCAGAGAACACGGAGGTAAAGGAATTATTCGCTTGAGTAGATCGCAGACACTATCACTGACATGCTGCTGCAAAAATATTGCTATTTTGGGCATCATACAAAATATTAGCTGGTGCAGTTGTTGTGTTCATGAATAAAATAATATAGCAAATCAGAGCAATTAATGTATTTTTTTATAGTCGTGAAGAGTAAGCACAAAATGTTTATTACTGGAATGCAAGAAGTGTTAGTTGAAAAGCATTTGACCTTCAAATCTTGGGAAAACAATGCTAAGGAGAGCCTTCATATGGAGAATGTGCATGAGATAGGATTGAAAGGAGAAGAAAGGATTTAGCTTGAGAGAAACATGAATTAGCAGGAAACAGAACTGTCAGAAATGGTCATCTCGGGTAAGAAAATATTTGTAAGGATGGTTTTAATGATACGGTGTATCAGGAAATGCGGGGTTTTGCAACTAAGTGTACTAGGGAGTATTTGGTAATGTGATTGGAAGTACAGTCCCACATTGATTGTGGTCAGGTAGATCCTGTGGCATTCTGGTTTGTTACTTTCCATTCCCTTTTAGGGGATGAGTGACACATTTATCTTCTACTCTTGGAGTTGCCTTCTCCTGCTACATAGGTTAGGCTTGGTTTTCTTTTTAAATCACTGATGTATTTAACTTTGTAACCTTTGTGTAAGGTGGCATTTGAAGTTCAGTTCCTCCTGTGCTCTGTGCCTCCCTGTGCACCTGCCTCCCACACCTCCCTGCTGCTTTCCTCCTGCAGTTCAGGTGCTTTTTTGAGGAGAACACTGGATTCAACAGGAGCTTTGTAAAGGTGGGCTTTGGTTGTCTTTAGTATTGGTTTAAGTCTTGCTTCAGTGAGATAATTCTTTTCTAATTCACAAAACAATCCTGTTTTGGTGCCCATCCTTTGTGAAAAACACCTGGAAGCGCACAGAATCCAGCTGTCAACAAGTCAAGAGTGCTACAGCTGAATGTTTGGAGGTTCCTACCCATCCTACCTGCTGGACAGCTTAAAGTTAGAACAGAATGGCACGTCTCCCATGTCCAGGTCAGACCTGGCTCGGTGTTCCCACAGACTTGCAGAAGCTGAAAGCTGGGGCCACATCTCCTGGCCGCATGCCTTGGGGCCACTTAGCCCACGTGGTGCTAGCTCTGTGCTCGTTGGGCAGCTCCCCACCTGCTGGGGCAGCTGGCTGCAGTTTCTGCCTGTCCCATACGTTCGATCTTCCTGTGCTGAGATTCTTTTTTCTGATCACTTCATTCTAGAATGAGAGGTTATTAGTTCTGCAAATGTTGTAGGGTTATTTGGAAGAGGCTGCTTTACTCTTGCCCTGAGTGTTGTTCCATGTGTGTGGTGACAACAGAGGTGAGCAGAGGTGTCAGTGTTGCCTACCTGCACTGCTGCATGGGGTACAAAATGGGATTTGTAGGTTGTACTTTTCTTGAAGGTGTTGAGAAATACTATCAAACTAGTAGTTTTATACCGGTAATAAAACTATTACCAGGTACTAGATTTCTTTTTGGTAGGAGTCTGATTAAAACGGCAAAAATATCACAGGAAAATCAGTGCTACTAATTTTTCTTAATAAAGGGATGCTGTCCATTTCGTTATGGCTGAAAAGTGATACTCTATTTGGTAGCTGTTACCTTCCTGAAATCATTCTTTACCCATGCCCTTCCTGTTTGTCTCCTCCCTCTCCTGTTCCTGCCCTTACATATTTAGGTTTATGGGTAGCGTCTGTCTTCTAACAGTGTTAATTCTGCCGTCTTTAGGAGTTCCCTGCCCAATTTAATAGCGTTTACAGAGTCTTGCATTGATGGTTGGTAACTCCTCCTGTGAGGTGAACTGTCACTGAATCATGGGATCACCTCTTGCTGTTGTAAGCAGAACAGGACAGGTGGCAGTGGTAGGGATGGGGGCTGTGGTTCCGCATTAGGAGTGATCACAGATGGCTGTAGGGAGCCCAGCCTGGACCCCGATAAAAAGTGCTAAGCTGGAGAAAGCCTGGGGACGTGCGTGCCCTGTCAGGGACCTGTTTGTGTCTGTGGGAGCACAGCTGATACCTTAGTGCCAGTTAAGGCAGCAGGCTGAATGGGAGAATCATAGAGCCATTGAATCACCACGGTTGGGAATGGCCTACAAGATGACCCAGTCCAACCGTCCACCCATCACCAGTCATTCTCACTAAGCCACGTCCCTCAACATGAAGTAACGTGCTTTTTCCTTCTGTGTTTGCAGTTCTCCATTGTTTGATTAGAGGTGTAGGTTTTTGGGCATTAATATTTATTTGAGATACATCGTTATCCCTTCTCCCAGGATTGTGAACTCCCCACATTTACTTCTTATGGTCTTGTTTCCAGTTTCCTTATGTTCTGGCCAGCTCACTGTAACTATTTGCATTTCTGCAGTATGTATCTCTAGCTGTAAGGTTTTTTTTAACTCATACTGTCCAGTAAATCCTCTTGCCATTAGCACTTGTTGGAAGGTGCAGAGTGTCCAGTCATGGCAGGGGAAGAGTGTGAGTTGGGATCCTTTATGTCTTTGTGCGTGGCCAAAGCGTGTGAGTTTATAGAATAATAGAACAGCCTGGCTTGAAAAGGACCTCAAAGATCATCAGTTTCAACCCCCCTGCCGTGGGCAGGGTCACCAGCCACTAGGGCAGGCTGCCCAGAGCCACGTCCAGCCTTGCATACAGCCTCCAGAGAAAAAAGAGGGTTCCTCAGGGTTCTCAGCAACAGTGGCTTAAACTTAAAAACTCATTTTTCTTGTCTGGTACCACTGATTGATTACTGGAGGGTAACTGTTTGGTTAATAGCCTGTTTTCAAGAGGAAGTTAATCAAAACGCTGTCTTTTTAAATGAATAGTAGCTAAATATTTGCAAATACTTCCGATAGTTATGTTTTGAGTGTATGCCTTCTGCAGATGGATTTCTCTGCGTGTCATCTTGCCTTTATAGCTGTAGAAGCACAAGGAGTGTTTCTTACTAACCAGTGTACATCAGCTGATGAGTTATTGCATGGGTTTGTCCTCCGACTGCCCCTACGCCGTGTCCTGTAAGATTTAGAGTTGATGGGAGGAGAACTGCCAAAGCCTCCCTGAAGCACAGAACAATGGTTGTGGGTTAAAGGGAGATGGAGAAAATGTTAAAAAGTGTAGCTCGTGCCTTCCTCCTGATCAGTCAGGGATCATAAAGGACGTGGGGAGCCTGTGCTGCAGGGGCACATCGTGTGCTAGATGTATGCTAATACTCAGACACGTTGAGAGCTCAGTGCTTGTTCCCAGGCACCGACCTGTGCCTCTTCCTCCCTGCACCTGAGTACCAGCAGCACTGGGGCTGTCGTAGCAGCAGTTCTCTTCTACAGTGTTCCTGGGGAAGACCAACAAGGGGAATGCTTTCTGTTCCAGCTCTGCAGTTTTCTTTGGGGTTTGGCTTGTGGGTGGTCATTATTCATTCTGTTCTCAAGCTGTTTTATTGGCAAATAGGTAACTTGCATCCAATATGCAAGACATGGGTTTTTTCATTTGTAAAAGTTGGTGAAGGATTTGTTTTAAAACGAGTAGAAATTATTATTAAAAAACGTTTTCAGACTTAATTAGTCATGTCTTTCATGAGTGATTTTATGTGTTCATTAAAAATACTCAAGTACTAATAAATTACCAACACCGGGTCGGAACGGAGGTTGGCTAAATGGGGGTTAGCAAATGTTTTTCATGTTAAATTCTCTTTGCTCGTCTGCAGAGTCCCCCCATTCCTTGCTGTCCCGTGGGGGCTGCAGGATTGCACTGGTGCTGGCTTGATTCTTTGTGGTGGTTGCTTTTAATGGCAAACGTGAACCCAAGTCTTGTGTTCTCTCACCTTCTCCCCCACGTTAGAAGTGCGGGGTGCTTGTTACCTACCTGTGCTTAGCTGCTGTGTGTTACTGATGCTGCTTTAATCAGCCAAGAGCAGTTTCCAGAGCACATCTTGAAGGCATATTGTTTCCTTGGGGATTTATTGCATTTGCAACATCACACCTCTGTTCCTGCTGCTTACAGAATATGATTATCAGCCATTAGTACTGAATACTTAAATGTGGTCACTGAGCAGTGCTTTCCTTCTCATTGCCATTTCTCAGCTGCTCGTTGTGAAGGAGCCCTCTCTGGTGTCTCATGTTTTGTTCACTTTTCATGCTCTTTGTTGATTCCTGTACTCAGAGTTCAAAATGAATTCCTTCCAGTTCTGCTGACAGAAATGTTGGTGGGGTCAGTTGGTCGTTTACAAAGTGTTCTTCCTACAATACAACTGCTTCATTTTACTTTGTAAGTTAAAAGTTCCTTCTTTATTTTGCTGGTGATCAGTGTTTTTGAGAGGTCTGTACATGTTTAGGGGATTACATTGGTGATTCCACCATCCACCCCATTTGATCTTGAATTGTGCACTCTAGAAAATGGAAAAAATTGCATCCAGAGCTTTGGACTTTTTCCTTCGTGTTGCTTAGATGAGAACTGTTAACAAGTAATACAGTGTCTTGTGCATTATGGGCAGTGTAACATATGAGCACAATTTCAAATCTGTTAGTTTAAATCCTTTAGTACTTAGAGTCATCCTTGTTGTGTGTTACTGCTGCCTGCAGGTGAACGTGTTTCAACCATCAGTGCTTGTGTGAGATGAGATCGTGATTTCAGAATACAGATGCTTCAATAGCCATGTGTATGTTAGCTGCATCCCAGTGCAGGACGTGGTAACTCACAAAGTTCACCTTTGTTCTTTTCATTTCAGCACAGCTAATCATCATAGTGCCTGAGCCTCCATGTGTTAATTGGTGAGAGGCTTGGCCCAAGTGTGCAGCTGTGACACTTCTTTGTCATTTCTCCATTGACAAATACTAGCCTCAGTTGGAACAAGAATATTGGCGTGGGAAAGGGGAACCACCCCATGGCATTGCTTCCTGCTGGCTCTTGAGAGGTATAGGTATTTTGACACAAGAAATTCTTGGGAGGGTTCTTGAGATGGAATTTGTTTGCTCCAAGGAACCACACCATGTATAAAGTGAGTGATGAATACTTTCCTCAGGATCGTTGGAGGAAGTGAAAATATCATATCTGTTTCTGAAAGGAATGGTGGACAGTTGTCTCTTTTTATTTTTCCTCTGCAAAATTCTTTTGCCTTCCATACAGATGGGGAAGGAAGCGATTCCTGGGGAAGTCAGGTAAAGATAAGCTGACACTGTTAATAGTCAGAGCCAAAACAACTTCCATTTTCTCCCTAACGCGTTCTTTTAGGGTACACAGTTGTGCTGTAATACACAAATAAATATGGAAATAGCACGAAGAATAAATCTGCCTCCGTTGCTGTAGGCTGTCTGTAATCATCGTGCACTTAATAGATCATCGTATGGTCCAGTAGAGAATGGCATAGCATTATTTTGCTTGTGAATAAGTGATTAGTATTTAGACATGCTTTAGGGAGACCTGATGCTGTTCTCTTAGGCCTGTAGTGGTCAGGTGTCCTTCCTGAGCTGCCTTCTTTAGACAGCATGAAATGCCAGTATTGGTGTATTAGCCACTTCTCAGGCATCTCTGTGTGTTTATTGGTGTGGAGGCTTTGTGAACAACATGAAGTACTTCGTTTCTTTGTGTCACTACTGCGAAGGTGGCGAAGGCTGTTTGAGAGCTTGTGGCTGGCAGTGTGTTTGCTGTGTGCACATTGAGTGCTAGTTTGGTAACTGCTTTTTGGCACTTTCTGTGCCTTCTTATTCTGATTAATGTATGTGGGTCTTAATTGGAATTGATTCCCTGGGCGACTTGGGCAGAGCTGTGTAAATCAAGTGGTATCTTCACTGGTTAAGGCTTTTCTAGTTTCTCAGATGGTGTTTGTCCTCAGACAGTCACTCAGCACGGAAGTTCAGTTCAGGAGCAACAAGTGAGTTAGTGCTTGTTCCTTAGTGCCGCATCTCCTGAGCAGTGCCTTACCTCTGCTCCTTCCCTGCAGCCACAGCTTGCAGAAGAGGGATTCATTGGTTTTAGTGTGCTCTGCTCACCTGTGAGTGGAGCTTGTTACACCTTTCTGCTTTAATTCTGCTTTGCTTACATATGAGGCTGTGTGTTACACAGTGTTCTCGAGTACTTTTTACACTTAGCATATAAAGTCTTAAGTTAATTCACATAGTAATAAAATTTATGTTCTGTAATTAGTTTTTTTGGCAGGCATCTGTTTCGCAGTAATGAATTGGTAGCAGTTCCTAAAATGTCTGTTGACTGTCTAGAGAATTGTAGGAGAGCTGGCATTCTTAAAATGTTTCACAGAACTGAAAGAAGTGGGCTGCTTTATTTTAATTCATCTTTTCTCAGAAAGAAAATCCCAGACTTTTCAACTGAACTGAAATTAAATTGTTTGGTAGACTGTTTTTTCTTTTCTTTACTGCTGAATTTCAAGGGTAGTAGCTCTCTCTCATTCTCAAGTCCATCCTTAATCCAAGAATATTCTGAAGACACAGGCAGTAGTTACAGTTCTTTAAAATGCCCTCCCCTCAAAAAAAAAAAAGCAACGGAACAGTTGGGCACAGTGTTACCTATCATCACAATTTTCTGTTTGACTCTTAACAGCAGTTAGAAACCCATGGCTCTGCGTGCAGGTTCATTTTAGGTTGCTTGCAAGACTAAATTCATAGCATTTAATGATCTAGGATTTTCATACCCTTGGGCAAGATTATAGTAAGTGGAGGTCAAACTGAACAACCGCCAGACCTAATTTACACTCAGATAAAAATGTTCTTGTCTAACAATTAGATTGAATGCTATTACCTCTTTCCCTGACTCTTGCTAGAATTTGGTGTATACTGCTTAAAGACCAAGGCAGGCTGATGCCAAGAAGGAATATTAGTTTGTGAAATCATGCAGGATCGGCTATCCATGTTAATGGCCCCCTAGTGTGCTTGTGCTGGAGGGGCTGGGAGATTAAATCCAGATAGGATGTTTTCTTAACATACAAAGTCTTCTTAATGTATTGTCAGTGATGCTAGGAGAAGTCTGGAGAAGATATGTCCTTTTAAATAAATATATCTGAGTTTTCCCAGCCAGATCTGAATAATTTGTTCCAGTAGAACTACTGTAGTTGCTTCCTCAGGTCAATTAGTGGATTCATAAGCAGTGTTCTGCCCCCTCTGTAACAGGTCCTGACCAAACTCCTATGGGGTTTCTGGTACAGATTATGTGAGGAATGAAACCTGATGGGTCACTCTGTTTCCTCTGATGTTATATTTGAGTAACAGAAGTAAAGGAAAGGTGATAAATACATTTCAGTCAAAACATTTGTGTTAGAGTAATTAAATATTGTACAGTTTTTCTGTCAGCTAATGTTAATTTGCAGTGATGTATGCATGTGGGAAATTCATTTGACTTCTGTAAAACTTGAAGAGCAAACCTGTTTAAAAGAAGAAACACTTCTAATCCTGGTTAGTAGTACTGCAGCAAGACATTTCTGTACTTTAAGAGCAACTCTCAGCAGTAAGTGGCTTTTTGAGGAAGCAGGACACAAAGGTGGCAGTTTGCATTACTGATGTTGGAGATCAGTGCAGCAGCTTACAGCTCATCCAGCACTGAAACCATGCTTCGGGAAAAGCTGCGACCTTGTGATGCTTGAGTATGCTGTGTGTGTGTGTGAAGGTACGTGCTCACTGATCTTAATCCACTTACTGTGTTTTAGGCTTCCTTTCCCCCACAACGAATAGCTAGCTCCTTGGTAACAACCTGTATGTAATTGATGCATTGTGTGTTTTTAAGTAGACCTTGGTTTCAGTAGCTGTGAACTTGGTATAAGCAGCAAATAATTTTGAAGAGTGGTGATGAGGTTGGAACCATTTATTTGCATTAAATGCTATGGTTTGGTTCTAGAATCTGAGCACTGATCAGACGCTCTTGGTGGGAATAGGCTGCCAACAACATCTGTTAGCCATAAGTCAGAGCAGGGCTGCTGAGTTCAGCACAGGAGTAACAAATAGTTGTGTAATTGATGGCTGGCTAATTAAGTCTAGCAGAAATGCTGCTCTTGAATAACAACATGAGGAAATTCAGCTGGATTAATTTTGTGTTTCAGAAATTTAAATATGTGGTTTAGAGAAAGTAGATCGACTTATTTAAGTATTGCATAATTTCAGTGGTGAACAGTATAAAAAAAAGAGTAGAAGGATAACGTGATCTAAAAGAGCTATTGCCCGCTTTACGTAATCTCTCTTCTTCGCAACTATTTAAAAGACTTGGAATTATGCTTTCAGTTGTCACCAGAGATGGTCTGTCATTAGTAGATGTTAGCTTTAATTGCCACTAGAGATGATCTGTCGTTAATAGATCTGACTGCGAACCAGAGCATATGCAGTGTGAAAACTTGTTCTCTTTCTTCAGTGGTACGATATTTGGCCTAGTTGGGTAATTTTCCCCAAGGCAGTGAAAATGATAAAAACAGCTCAGATTCTTCTCTTCCACCTGAGCCTGCATTTCTGTCTCGGCTTTCAGACTTCTCGCACCAGCGAGGTGAGCGTTGGGACGCAGCTGGTTCCTGCTCATGCCCAGACACTGTTGTGTGTCACAGTATTCCCGGCACGTGCCCCTCGTACCCAGCACAGGTGATTCGGTTGGAGCCCTGTTGTGTGCTGCTCCTTGCTTCCTTGCTTTCTAAAAGTTAAAAGCGGGAATAAGAGGGCGAGCATGTCCTGCCTCATCTCAATGGCTCCTACTGCGCTGCTGAGCTAGCAAGTGCAACAGTTGTGACTTCAGACTTGTATTTCGTGTATTCAACGTTACTCAAGTAAAATAGATACAGAAACCAGGATACGATACTTCCATAATGCAACCAGGGATTTTTTAACAAAATCTGAATACTCCCTTCTGGAGGAGGGGGCAGCTACTAGCTACAGTTATTTACATCATGAATTTGTAAGGATGTAGCTTTGTGGTCTCTTTTTTTTCCTTTACAGAAAGAGGAAACCAAAGGTTCGGTTTTGGTCCATGTAACAGGCTGTACATGTTTGTATTTTAGACCTGCGTGGAGTGGATGCTCCTGTATCCCTAAGGCGCCTAATACATAGCATTTCAGAGACTGATGGGAGGATCATTTCGAAAGGACAAGGCTCTCTGACCTTTGCTTCAGAATATTTTATGCACATTAGGAGTTTCTCATTATTTGTCAGCTTGCTTATTAAAATGAGTTTCATCTGTAAGAAGTGATTCTGCTACTTCATGTTAGCTCTTAAAATACAGGCGCAGTATATTGTACCTCTCACACTTCGCGTAATTTGTTACCTGCCACAAATAAACAATTACAGAATTGAAAGAGCTTATTGATTTGAATAATGCCAATATTTTTGCCATGTTTTTAGGACGTACCCAAGTGGCCAAGCTGGCTTCCTCTGGATGTTTAATGAGTTTCAGTAACTAACTCTAAGCCTCCATGGAAGAGGTTCCAGCATCAGTCATCTCTCTCACAAAGTCCTTTTAAAGAGAGTTCTGTTAGAGGTTAAATAAAGGAAAAAGAAGACACTCTTTAGACTTGATGACATGTATTTTTCATCCATTAATGAATTATTATCATTCTGCATTGTGGGCATATTCAGTTCTCTAAATTGTGTGGGGGAAAGTCATGCATATCACAACTGCTGTTTCATATAAAATTAGTATTCAGTGCTGAGAATCTCCGAACAAACCCATTGGGATTTTAGCCCAAATGTTATGATGTAGAACAGGAGCAAAATGTTGGGTATTAAAATCTTGATGTTGTGACTGAGGATGTATGGAGCGCAGATGTTCTGAGGCTGGCAGAACTGCAGGGAGAAGTTCGTAATGAAAGAAACGAGATTTTTATCTTCATCTTTTCTGTTTTAGGGGCAAAAACAACTTCTGCATACTTGAGTGGTTGCTTGGATTTTTTATTTTTTAAAAATGATTCTTTAGATTGATCCTTGAAAGAGCCATAATCCACTTAGGGAAAGGCTTAGATTTTAGCTGTTGTTCTGCCTGGTCTGCATGTGGCAAAATATTTCTTCCTCCTTTCATAAATGCTCCTTTTCCCTTTCTAACAGGACTGGTTTGATTGTTCTATTTAGTTGTCTTCTGCACTAGCTGGCTCGCTGCCTGAGCTGGGATGGATGGCTGCACTCAGTTGCTCACCTTGGTGCTGGTGGAATGGTTTCTTGGAGTTTCATCATAAGATCTTTGTATTGCAGCAGTGAGGCTGCTGGTACCCACAGTGATCAGCTGAGCTTCCTGGCCGTGGGTCAGGGGGGGGTGTGATACCCACTTGGTGCCCCCATTTTCATTTTCAAAAGTTAGGATCTAGGCTGTACGGGGTCTGCAGTACGGGGAAATGGACACAAGTTGGACCAAAGGAGGTTTAGATTGGACATAAGGGAAAACTTCCCTCAGAGAGTGGTCGTGCACTGGAACGACCTGCACAGGGAGGTGGTGGAGTCACCATCCCTGGCAGTGTTCAAGTGGCACCTGCATGAGGAGCTATGAGATATGGCTTAGTAGTTTGTGGTAGCAATGGTAATGGATTGGACTGCATGATCTTGTAGATCCTTTCCAACCTTGTGTTCTATGATTCTATGATATTGCTGCTTTCTGTGCTGGTGAAAGCTGCTCCTAAGTGTCCAAGTCTTCAGAATGTGTCCTAGAGGAAAAAGTGGGGAAGTCACAGTGCATATACAAATGTGCAGTAAGTTAGACTTGGCAGGCAGGTGGGGTTTGCATCTGGACAAGGCAAAGCTGAGTGAAAGGACAGGGTCTGCTGCAGGTGGTCCTTGGGGGTGGCAGGTAGTGCCAGATGTGTTTGAGCACTTAGCAGATTAGTTCATCTGTAGACTCTGAAGTATCAGAGTTGGTCCAATGCAGATTGATCTTTTTATTTTCCTTTAGACCCAGTCAAACAATTGCAGTTTAGACTTCTACTTACTCCTTGGTGCTTGTTTCTCGGCTGGACTCGGTCTCTGTAGTTGTCATCTGGAAGCAGTTGAGCTGTTTTTATGTAGTGTTGAAGCTTCAGCTAATAAACTCTGGTGGATCTGAGCTGATGAAGCACAGAACCAACATACACTTTGCTTCTCTGTTATCACAGTGGGTGAGAAACGTGGTGGGCTGTCTGTGTGCTGGAGGAGCTGGCTCTGGGAGGTGTGTGTGTGTGGGGGGGGGGGGGGGGGGGTTACTTTGCACTCTTTGGTAGTTTTATTTTGGGGGAGGTTCCTGTATTTGTTACGCTGACCATGTCTTCAAGTAACAGTGATGCTACTGTAGCACGTCCACGTAGTCTCCTGTCTAGGTCATATAGCTGAACACAGTTATCCTTAGGCACAAACTGTCTGACCTGGGCTCTTCAAAGAAGAAAATCTCTGGTAGGAGGGAAGGCTGAGCTTTCCTATGAAGTGAGACAGCTTACAGGCTCACATCGGTCAGTGGGAGCAAAACAAAAAGCAGAGCTTGCTGGATAGAGTGCCTTGTCTGCTGGAGACCCAACCGCTGCAGGGCACTGCTGTTGCCCACCGTTGCTGGCTGCACATGGTGCTACGTTGTGTTCTGGTCTCCTGCTGCCTGGATGGTCACCTGCTCGCTGTGAACAGCACTTCGGCTGTAGCTTTGACAAGAGCCAACATTTTCAAGGGTTAGGCATTACTGAAAAGTTGCAGAGGGACATATGTTCTGGTGTTTAGTTCAGGGACTGGGCAGTTACACAGCTGCAAGGTGTGCTGGTTGTGTGCCATAGATCAGTCAGTACTTCCAGTACTGCTTCTGGCTTCAAAGTAGGCGCATGTGGCTTTTCTTTATCTTTTTTTGTTGGTGGTGGTGGTGTTTTTTATTTTATTTGAACTTTGGTTGTCATCTGACTTGGTCTATATTCCTCCTAAGAGCCTCATTTTCCACGCAGCCGGACTGCAACATCTGGAAGCCATCTCTCCTTTGGCAAGGAGAGATGTGGCAGGCACAGTGAGGTGTAACTCCTTTCGTTATCATACCTTTACCTTCTTACATACATCCAAACCAATCAAAATCTGGCTGGGAATTTCAGTTGTGTTTTAGAGAAGCTCAGGGATGCTTTTGAGCAGGATAATTAGAAAGTATTATTTCCTATAATGTGGGCAACAGTTGCACTTGTTGTACAGTTGATTGATTTTTCAGTATTTTGTAATGCTTGCATCATTTGTTTTAAAGAGCTCATTGGACAGCATAAATGAGCAAATGCAGGCATGGGAACATAGGCAGGAGCTCAGCTGGGCTGTGGGCTCCAGCTCCAGGGCCAGGTGGGGAGGTCAGCAGTGGTGTCAGAGGGCTGGGGTTGGCCTTTCTTTGTGTCGCTGCTTTCTTTGGGCCTGGCTCTGTGGGATGGGTCTGAGCCACGGTACCGCAGTTTGGTGAAGTCCAAACCGTGCGAGGATGAAAAAACTTTCAGAATTCAGTTTTGCTTTCAGAATTTTGTATTCGGCCAAAAAGGAAGAATTATAAAAACAGAAGAAAAATGGCAGCATGATGGCAATAGGTCGTGAGGTTCTGGGTTGGGGTGTTGGCTGTGCCCTGAACTCCACAGTGGGCCCAGTCCTGAGGCTGTGTGCATCACGTGTGCTTGGGAAGCGCTTGCAGGGCTTTACTTGTTGGGCAAATGGCACAAAAATAACATTGAACCTGAAGGTTTTAATTGTGTTATTGCTCAGTTCAGTCTTGATTATGCTATCATAATACGATCAAACTGCTGATATCGTTAGAACTAAATCACGTTAAAGTGCAGTTGTACAGCATAGAGTGCTACTTTTGAAGTATGTTTCCTACGCTTTACTCAAATGGCCAAATTGCTTTACAGCTTGTTGGCTGTTGACATACTGAGTTGTTTAATCCTGGTAGAAATAACACGCGCTCTCAGGCCTGTAGGGAACACCAAGCACTTGCTCAAAGTCTAGCTTTAAAATCCCTTGAATTGCCTACTTGGGAAGATGGATGCAGAGGGAATGAGAAAAGCTGTAATCATTTGGAAACAACCATATTTTAGGAAAAGAAAAGTTTAAATGTCTTCTGATTGCTCAGGAAGTATCGAAGGACGCACTTTAGTTTATACCAGCTTTCTTCTTGTGAAACAACTCCAAGAAATTATCGGGTAGACTTTTGGTCCTTGATGTAAATCTCATCTGACTGGCATTTTAACTGTTGCTGCTGCAGAAACATCAGCACCTCTCCTTCATGGACAGATAAATAATTCAGGCACAAACTTCTTCAGCCAGCAAACCATTTTTGAGTCAGTGGAGAGCATCGCAGCTTCCCAAGTTGTCTCATTTTCTGAATTAAGGAAGCGAGGGCCCATCTGCTTTTTTCAGATGATTAACTGAATTTCAGTGAAAAATCAATGCCCTTCGTTCTGCATTTCCTCAGTCTTTGTCCTGACTGTGCAGCTAAACTTTGCGTTTCTGCATTGCCCAGAGTATGATACTGCTCTGCTGAGTTGCTTTATAAGGGACAGAAAGAGAGGGGAACAAAATGGAACAAAAAAAGCTATGCACGTAGGGGGAGCCCCTCGAACCGTATTGTTTGGCCATGCGCTCATAAAGGAGCGTTGGTATTAGTGCATTTGCACAGGGTGTGCAGCCCAGGTTTCTGGGGCAGATCTCGGCATTCTGTGTGTGCTTGTCTGCGCTGTCAGTGTGCGTGCTCCTGTGAGCAGGGCTGCGGGCTGTGCTGGAGGCCTCTGCCGGGTCACAACATTTAACTTTTCTTTAAGCACCTTTTCAGATTGAAAACAGTCTTCCACTGAGGACACGTGGCTCTTGCTTGTAGCAGATTATTTTAAATAGAAACTGTTGCGTGTTGAGCTAGCAACATGTATACCATCGGTGGTCCTGGACTGCTTTTGCTATTCTCCTGTTCTTCAGTTCATGGATATTTGTTAGCAAAACGCCAGAGGCTGCTGCGGTGAGGAGCTGCCTTGTTTCTACAAAGAAAGCATATCCTGAAACTCTTCTGCTCCCAGAGCCGTACAGCAGGAGCGAGGTGCACGTCTGCCATGGAGCCAGCCATGTGCGTGCATTCATCTCAGGGAAAGGGCAATCTTCCGGTGTCCTTCTGTCATTTAAATATGCAGCTGAAGGAATTGTGCTGCAATATTACTGCTCTTCTGGCAATCTGTTATGAAGTTTATTGCGGAGAAATAACTGGGTCAACCTCTGGCTGACCTGTCTCCTGGAGTTCCTTCAGTTAGCTTGAGGCTAGAGCTCCACCTTGTGATCTTTCAGCAGGATACATTTTCTTTTCATACTTAATAATTTAATTATGATTTCACGAAGTTGAGTGATTCCTGAAAGTTTCCGTAATCTGAGTGATTTCAGCATCTGCTTAGGGAAATTAAAGTTGATATCCTAAGGACGTGCAAATAGGCAAAAGATAAGATCTGAAGGACTGCGTTTTGTGTTGCACTTGAGGTGGATTTAACTTACTAAAGGATGGTGCATTTTATTGCATGTCATAGGTTCTGGAGGATTGCCAAGTTCAGAGCGGGATCTGCGTGAATGTCCCTTTCCCTTCCAGCCTGCTCAGGGAAGAACATGGTATTTCAGGAATTCTGATGGGACACTTCTGTGTGCAGTTCCCATTTCTCACTGCAGGGCTGCATGTGGCCCATCAGGGCTGTGCAGCAGGGCAGGGCCAGCAGCACTGCTGGGATCAGGGGAACAGCTAGTCCTAATGGCAGAGGGTGCTCAGTGGAAGGGGGCACGGTGAACTTCACGGCTCTTTGTTGCGTGCAGCTTGGTTGTGGCAGTTCTTGTGTGCAACATCGCGGCAGCTGGGTTTTGGGTTCAAGGCTATTGGAAGTATTTATGGGAATAATAGTGATTATAAAGAGCAGAAATAGCTTGTTTGGCAGAAAAAATCTCCAAGGTGCTTGTGGGTGCAGGTGGTAGTTGAGGAGATGTGCTCCTTTCAGGCAGTTTCCTTCGGGCACTGCTGGTAGGGAACGCTGGGCTGGCTTGGCTGCCTGCCACAGCTCTGGGATGCTTCTGGGATCCCTACAGCTGTACTGGGCACTGCTGGGGCCTGGGCTTTGTGCTGGAGCTGCCTTACAGTCCTTCAGGGCTCAGCTGTAAGTATGGTTCTCTGTTAATACCAGTGCCACGTTGCACTCACAAGGACCAACTTTTCCTCCTTCTCTCAAGAAGAATTTTCTGGACCTTAACTCTTAGTAGCTAAACTCTTCAGCCCCTTGGGGGAACGTGGCCTTTCTTATCTGCTCTCTGCCTGGGCAGTGCCACATTTCCTTTCTTGTTCTGTTGCTCATTCTGAGATGAGTGAGTGGATATAAACCACAACAGGCCTGGTTTGGCTTTGCTGACATAAGAAACACGCAGTTGGGTCACTTTCCCATACTTCCACATAATTTTATTGCTTTTTTCTTCAAAGTGTTTCTTTGATTCTCCAAAAGCAGATTTATACGGATTGGTACACTTGAAATAATTGTAATCATGAGCGTGGAGTGTAGTGTCATGCACGGAGGGAGCAGACAGCTGTGCTGACACAGGCCTGCCCTGCTGCTGAACCAGCCCGGCCGGCTGAGCGGGGACTGGAATCTCGAGGTCTGTTGTACCCGTGTCAGTGGGGAGCTGCAGTAGGTGACACGGACTGACCGAGCCCATGGCAGATGGGCAGCAGCTATCCCAGGCACGCCCTGGTTGGTGTACAGACTGGGGCTGGGGACAGAAGCAGTGATGTAGTTGGTGGCTGTAGGCAGGGGATGGATGGCAGCGATGCCATTGCCCTGCAGGGACTGTGGTTGGAAGCTTTGATCTGTGCTCTGGTTGCACTTGGCTGCAGTGCTAGCAGGATGTCTGGGCGTTCACCTGCCTACCCTGAACTTCCCTTCACCGCTGTTTGTTCCCACATAGCAGCGTGAAATGTGAAGAAGCAGCATGAGATAAGTTCAGGGTTGATGGTTTCTCTCAGCTCTCTAAATTCTGGAAGCTGCAGTGGCCCCTAGCATTCAGATACAGCATTTGCAGGAACAAGTGTACAGCCTTGATCTGTGCGCTGGGCTGAAATGCAGGCTCAGAAGCACTGCTGCCAGACGGCGAGCAGCATGTGCTTAGCATGCCGAAGTGACATCCTTCCCACACGTACCTCATCAGCCCAGCAGGCTGCACACTCAGCAGTTCCCAGCTCTCAAGGCTCTTCTCCTTGCTGTTGTCTTCAGACACCTGAGTCTCAGGCTTTATTGAACTGCACAGAAGTTACCGTGAAGCAGGCAGTTGGCATAGGAGGTTTCAGTGTGCGTGGTGAAGTTTCACATTTAAAGCATTCAGTGACTTTCCCCTCTAAGCATGGGGCAGCAAGTTAAATAAAAGAGGAACTGGCAATATTATAATAAACTTGAAAAACAAGGATTTTGCAGTCTTACATTGTAATGGTAAGGTGTTACGCTGCTTCTGAAGTTTTTCTTCATAGTGTGTAGCAGTATTTTCCTCCTTGATGTTTCTTCAGGCATGTCAATTGCTTTACATGCCCAAGCTGTTAGAAGCCTGGGTTGTTGGCTCGGAAGGGTGGGGATTTGTGAAGCAGGTGGTTGGGTTATAAGGACTTCTTGAGAGCCTCTATGTGCTAAGTGTTGGCAGGGTTTACACCTTGGAGATGAGGAGTTGGTGTACATATTGTCCTTAGGTGTGCACGCACTGTGCTTTAAGCTTAACACCAGTTCTGCTTTTTGGTTTGGTTAGCCATGGTGTCTGAGTGTTGCCAGCAGAGCCTGGGCTCTGCAGAAAGCAGTGCTGAAGTTCGAACTTCAGTCTAGAATAGACTTTGGAAAAAGTTACTTGCAAGGTGCTGATGGAAACCTTTTGAGATGGCTCGTGGTGATCTGAAAGGCTTTATCGAATGCTTTTGTATTTCTTTTTACTGTGATGCTCTTAACATTTGTGGAGGTGCTTTTTAGGAAGATCGTGGGAAGGGTCAAAAACACAACATCTTCAAAGAGAGAAAACCTTGGCTGGAAATGGTGATGTGATCTAATGTTTTCTGTGTTTCCAACTTTTCCACCTCTTCATACATGGAAAAAAATGAACTGTGTTTAATTAATTAATTTATTTTTAATTACAGAAGTTGACTGAGACAAAGGAAGAAAGCAAAGTGAGCTTGTGCTTCAGCCTGGTTTTTGAATATCTTTCTAATACAGTGGTGTTCCAGAAGATGATAAAGAAATGATAGCAGCTCCAGAAATACCAACTGATTTTACTCTCCTTCAGTAAGTGCTTCAGGAATTTCTAGTTCCATACTTCTTAGTGGTACTAGCTACAGCTGGTTGTTTCCCTTGGAACTCAAATGGGGGAATAGGGTTCTAGATCTTCTTTCTTACTGAAAAATTGATATAAATAAAGCATTGTTAAGAGTTTTTCCTTGAGCATTCAGTGGTGAGCAAAACAAATAGGTTTTTGGGGGTTTTTTTGCTTGTTTTTTGTTAATTATTTTTAAATCAGTTTTTAGTCTTTGCTGATAAGAAACCATCATGACCAGCTTCTCTGCTTCATGCATTTAAGAATGAAGGTACTGAGTAAGAAACACTTCGATTAGGAGTAACAAGAATGCTAAGCTCCCTCTTTTTAGAGTGATGAAACCTTGGGGTATTTACCCTTAATAACTGGGGCAGGTTGCCTTCTTAGAACACCAAGTGCCAAGTGCATTTGATGAGACCACTAAGCTTCTTTACCCTTTTTAAGAGTAGGCATTTGAGTTTACGTTATTTTTATTACGTTTACACAAATTTAAATCTATTACTTTGTGATTTATTTATTCATTTATTTCTGATTTAGATGTGGTCAATGAAGAATCTGCATTCTGATGCAGCATCTATTAATGATGTAGTATATCAAACAACTTTGGCAGTTATTCTATTAATACATCTTTTATATAACCTTAAAGAGAACAGATGAAGTCTGGTGGAGAAATGTCACCTGACACCTTCTTTCCTCTGCACGTTTTAACGGGGCTGCTCAGTGGTAGCAGGAGATCTGTGGAGGCACTTTGATTGTGAAGGAAGGTGGTGGTTTCATGGCTGTGTTTTCTCTCTCTCTCTTTAAGTACTGTGGCATATATTATTTGTGCTGTTTGATGATGGAGATACTGTAATTTTTGCACGTGTCAAAAGCAAAGTTTCCAACCTGTTGCTATTTATGTTGACCTTTACCTGTGGAAACCATGCAGTGAGGCTGAAAGGAAGTGTTTATGCAGGATGGGCTGTGACCATGGGGATTTGCTCCGATTTGTTCCTTGAAAATAGGCTTAAACATGAGGAACTGACAGTTTCCCTGTTGGAGGTGGCTTACTGAACCGTGGGCATAAAGTGACTTCATGTAGTTTATTTAAGAATGTTTCTGCTAAAATGTGTAAACAGTTTGTCTTTTACCCTTGCAGGGAGTCTGAAACGCACTTCTCTTCCGATACAGACTTTGAGGATATTGAAGGAAAAAACCAAAAACAAGGCAAAGGAAAAGTACGTTCGTTTCACTGGGACGCTGAAAAACTTGTACTGTTACGGGAGTAGCAGTTCAGCATTTATTCTAGAGCTAAGACAGGATTGTATTTTTTAAATTAAAATGTTCTGTGGGGAGAGTTCATGTTTGTATTTTCATTGGAATATTGATCTTGACTATCAGCACGATATTCCCTTCCTGCTGTGGAGGTGCCTAGCGATGGGGGGAAAATCCTATATTTAAACTTAGTGCTAATACAGTCTCTTCTGGTTGGTGTCATTAATTCTGGCTCTGTTTTCATTGGAAAAGCAAACAGAAACCAATAATTCAATTAAAAATTCCTTAATCTTGTTTAAGCACTAGGAAGACCTTTTGTTCGTATATTGTCACAATAACATTTCTTAATTGCCAAAAGATTAAAGAGGAGGAGGAGGAAATGGAACGTGTAGAATCCAGGTAGTCTTTGTATCAGTCAGCATCAGGTGCTACTCAACTTCAAATTTGAATCTGGTTCTTGCTAACATAAGACCTGTGTGTAGTTGCATCGTATAAGTGATACTTTAGTACTGTTTTCTGTGTTTCGTTTTGTTTACTACATAATAACTGATGAAGACTTTTGTGTGTTTGTGTGATTGCAGACCTGTAAAAAGGGTAAAAAAGGACCAGCAGAAAAGGGGAAAAGTGGAAACGGAGGAGGGAAACCTGGTGGTCCAAATCGGATGAATGGACATCACCAACAGAATGGTGTGGAAAACATGATGCTGTTTGAAGTAGTTAAAATGGGCAAGAGTGCTATGCAGGTAAGGCTTGGGATATCCCTGAGACTTGGATGACTGTACAGGTTACATATAACAATATTTTTCCATACACGTGATCTACTAAAGTTGAGCCTTATGTATTTTTTGCAGCTTTTAGTTGTAGGTCAAGATAAGGGCATGTTTTCACATTGCTGAAATTAGAATTTGGAAGAACTGATTTTTTCATTTCTGAATGCCAGATGTGAATAATCAGGTGTATAATGAAAAAATTACAAATTAATATTCCAAGTATAAATTGGCAAAGAGTTTGCTTGATTCTGCTAATCTTCAGTGAAGAGAGGGTTAAAGTGTGAGGCTGCCAGCCATGGAGTGTTCCTGCTGACTCACTCATGTGACTCCTCAGCAGCCTGGCTGTAAGTCTATCTTTGGGATTGAAAATGTAGAGTTTACAGCTTCTCTGGTACATATGCAGGAAGCTGGGTCTGTGCGTGCAGTCCTGTCGGGGGTTTGCAGGCTCCTGCTTCAGACTGCAGGTTTTGGGGCAGGATGTGGAGTGATTTTTGTCATGCTTGTGTTAGTAAATAAATGGTTTGCTGTATCTTTTATATATTTCTGCAGTAGACAGGTTGTACTGTATGCATGAATGATTTAAAGGTGATAGCACATGAATTCTTCTCACATATAACTGTTACCACATTTTTCCTGCTAATTTGCTTCCCTTGAAGGTTTTGTAGCAGAGCACTTGTGTTGCTTTTTGGTTTTACTTGCCATTATGCTTTGGGTTAGTTAATGCAGAGCACTTAATGCCCATACAGCATAGAGCAGTGCTGTTCATTCTGTTACAGCTCATGTGCGTGGAACAGTTCATCACAGGGACAACATTTAGGAGGAACATAGGGAATTGCAACTCTTGGAACTGAACACCTAAACAGTACCTTCAGAGAAGTTTACCAGTTAAAAACAAACAAACAAGTCTGCTTCTGTAAAAAACTGCTCATTATTTTTGCTCTCTTTGAAAAAGTGAGGGTACTGGAAGGTATTCCTGTGCTTTTTGTCCAGGCCTCACTTTGTGCCTGTGTATGTCTATGGGTTAAATGGCTTTTTTTATTCTTAGTTTTGAAAAACTGATGCTGTATGAGTAAAAGGTCATTCAAGCATTTTGTTCTGCATCAATCAAAAACGATGAAGAGTTCCAGCTATTCATAAAAGGGCTGAGAATCCCTTATGGAAAGCATGTACGTAATGCCAGCAGTTCCATTTATGAAAACTAAATGTTGTATTTGTTTGTTTTCAGTCTGTAGTGGATGACTGGATAGAGTCATACAAACATGACAGGGATATAGCACTTCTTGATCTCATCAATTTCTTTATTCAGTGTTCGGGCTGCAAAGGTAAGGAAGTGAAACTTTATGTGCTCCTTATGTTCTATTACAGCTTGATTTTGAGTCTGTAGGCTATAGTTGGGTGAAGTTGGGTGCTGGGGGAGGAGGAGGGTTAGAGGTGTTACACAGAAGTACTTTAAAAGGTAGATTAAATCTTTTGCATTCACACCGGAGAGAACACAGTACTGGTACTTAATGCTTCCCACATCTTCCTTGGTTGCTGGTATTATTTCAGAAAACCATCTGCCTTTAGTGTTGATAAACTTAACTTGCTTGATCTTGGAACTGTAGTTTGTATTTAATTTATATCAACGGGTGTTCTGAGGTCATTCAGTAGCCTTGTACAAGTGTTCTATGTGTCAGGTGTTAATGGACAGCTTCATGGTAGCCTGTCTATGGTAGATTGTATTTTCATTTTTCTTATGTTTGGGAGCTTCTGCTTTTCCTTCCTCTAATCCACATCCTCCATTCTCTTACCCTTTTAGAAGAGGAGAAGGAAACTTAACTCTTGACTGCACTGGAGTGTGTCAGTGTGACTGGATGTGGTTTGCTCTGCTCAAGTGTCTCCTGATAAACTTTTAACACGTACAAATCTCCAGAAGGCTAACAGCATTTCTCAGAGTTGTTAGTCATACTTTCAAGTGCAGTGACCTTTAGATTATTGTTACCAGACAAAATGACAGAATCTGTTACTCCTTTCTGAGATGATACTTGTGAATTTTGCAGCGTAATTGCAGTAAACTTTAGGAGATCTTTAGGAGTTGTGTTTGTTTTAATACCACCTTTTGCACTGTCATAGTTTAGGCTAAGAGAAATAGGAATTTCATGAAATTACTGGATTTATTGTAGTGCAGAAGATAATAGATAGCAATGGGGCTGCTTGGAATTGTCTGATATCATTTAGAATCTTGAATCCAAAATGATCACTTCCATTTACTATATTCTGTAATATATAATTTTCTGATTAAGAGGGCTGGTGCACATTTTCTTGACTCCTGAGTATGAACGAATGAGTGAACTTTAGTGTGCACACACTGTATGTAGTGACAAGAAAACCACTGGTATTCCTCTCTTCTTACAGATGCTCAATTGAAGACTTTTAACTTATATTAAAAAGTGAACCAACCAACAACAAAACCCAACGATCACCTTAAAGCCACCATCACTAAAAAAATACCCATAATCTGTTGGTTGGGTGAAAATTGATCGTAGCAGGATACGTCTTCTGCCTTTCACCTCTTTGATTCAAAGTGTTAATAATCTAATATCTCAATTGTAGGAGTTGTTACAGCAGAGATGTTCCGACATATGCAGAATTCTGAAATAATCCGAAAAATGACAGAAGAATTTGATGAGGTAATTTAATAAAAGTGCTGAGAATGTGTATTAATTTTATTTTGTTTTTAACCTGTCCTAATCTTATTGAATTGTGTTGCTGAAGATTTCTTTCAAGTGTAAGAACAACTGTAAAAATGTCAAAACTTGATGAATGACAGTTTTATTTCCTAGCCCCACAATTCAGTGAAGGCTCTGTGTGTTTGTAAGCTGGCCTATTAATGGCTCAGGAAATCAATATTCACTTTCAGTTTTAAGACAGCGGGAACTCCGATTGCTGTGGGGCAGTATGAAGTGCTACCTCTTTTTTCCTCCACACCTTCCTGTGTACGTGAGGCCCTTAAAGGCTTTTTTAAGGAACTTGTGAAATGCTTGCTAAATTTGCTTCAGCGTGTCCATTCATCTGTAAACGGTGGCCATTTTAATTTGATCATGCCTCCTGGTAAAGACTTCAATACTTTGTGCTTCTTGGGAATTGTAGCTTTTTTTGCTTATTTTGCAGTATTTACTGTAGACCTTCTGAACATTGTCTGTGCATATAAAAAACCTGAGCTGTAAATTATGGTGGATGCCTCTTAGTGGAATGAGGTTATTTGGAGGTCTTGGCTCTTAAGTTTTACTCACCTCTTTTTAATCTTCATTTAAAAACAACTTTTAAGACTTTTGAAAGAGCTTCCTGTTTCTATTTCTGTTTTTTAATAGGACAGTGGAGATTACCCGCTAACTATGGCTGGTCCCCAGTGGAAGAAGTTTAAATCCAGTTTTTGTGAGTTCATTGGAGTACTCGTCCGACAATGTCAATATAGCATCATATATGATGAATATATGATGGATACTGTCATTTCACTGCTCACGGGGCTGTCAGACTCACAAGTCAGAGCATTTCGGCACACTAGCACGCTGGCAGGTCAGTGAATTTTTTTTATCTGTGTATTGCTGCCATGTTATGTCTTGTGTTGCACAGGAAGAAACTGTTGAATGTTTTGATATTCAACGTTCAGCTCGTGTTCCTTCATATGATACATGTCTCTAATGCAGCTAGTTTGGGTACAGCTTTCAGTACATTACTGCAAATTACTTAATTATTTAAGGGATTCCTTACCAGCTGTACTTCATTTTGTTAGCTTTAGGTCTATTAGGAAAAGCAAATACCATATTTCCAAAATGCAGTTGAACCTGTACGTGCCCCGAGTTCAGTCAGACCAGAGTCATATTATAAATAGAAAGCAATTTTCACTACAAATTTGAAGTGTGCTTTATACTGAGGTGTTGTAATTCACAGTAGGATTTCCATTTGTTGCATTAGAAATAATTGTAAAGAATTTATCATCAGTGGTACAGTCACCAAGTTTTTCTATTTTAATTGATGTTGTTAAATTTGTTCTTGATGTGGTTTGAGTGTGACATGTTTATTTAAAACTCTCCACTATCAGCAACTCGTGAACCTGCACAGGGTAAAGAGGAAGGGCCTAGGATGGCGTGCAGCAGCCAAACACGTGAGGGTTTATTGTGTCAATTTTAAGGTGATTGGACTGCACGTGAGACTGAGTTAATAATACTGAGCTGGAAGCAGTTCCTGTTAGTGTGCTGGAGCTGGCTGACTTACCTCTGACTTCAGCTGCAGGTGGCTGGTCAGATGCTCCATTTCATTCACTGTCTGTGCAGAATGTGCAGTAGAGCACTGCACGTCAGGCTGCTGCTCTGGGATTCCCAATAGCCAAGGCCTTTATCTTAGAAGGAGGAACAAAACCCTTTATTGCTGATTCTGCTGAACCATCGATTTAACTGTTCTACCATATGGCAAATAGGAATTTTGATTCTTCAGGTACAGGGTTTTACTACTTGTTAAAACTTGAGTTGTGCATGAGTAAAAGTTGCTGAAGTTACCCTGTTGCATGTCAGTTTCTGTCTCACAGTGATTTTTGCATTTGTTCACATCAGTGGTCAATTCTGCTGTTTTCTGTGTACTGATTTCTGCAGTTCACACGTGATGTGACACAGCTTTGTACTCCTGGTGATTGGGTTTTAAATGGGGTAGAGACAGCCAACAAAGTCCTTTTTCATATTTCATAGAATCATAGAATTGCTCAGGTTAATAAAAACCTTCAAGATCATCAAGTTCAACTGCAATGTAACCATACTACCCTAACTGACAACCCACTGCTAAATCATGTCCCTGTGCACCACATCCAGATGGATTTAAACACACTCAGGGATGGTGACTCAACCACCTCCCTGGGGAGCCTGTTCTAGTGCTTAACAGCCCCTTCTGTACAACCCTGCTCTCTCTGCAGTCACCTTTCAGATTTTTGAAGAGAGCAATAAGGTCTCCCCTCAGCCTCCTCTTCCCTGCACTAAAAAGCCCCAGTTCCTTTAGTTGTTCCTCATAAGGCATATTCTCCAGACTTGTCGCCCTTCTTAGGACATGCTCCAGGACCTCAGTGTCCTTTCTGTATTGAGGTGCTCAGAACTGAACACAGTACTCCAGGTGAGGCCTCACTAATGCCAAGTACAGGGGCAGGATTACTTCCCTGGTCCTTCTCACCACACCATTCCTCATCTAAGCCAGGATGCCACTGGCCTTCTTGGCCACCTGGGCACACTGCTGACTCATGTTCAGCCAACTGTTCATCAGTGCACCAAGGTCCCTTTCTGTCAGGCAGCTTTCCAGCTGCTCCTCCCCTAGCCTCTAGGGTTGCCTGAGGTTGTTGTGACCCAAGTGCTTGACCTGACACTTGGCCCTATTGAAATTCATACAACTCATTGATTCAGTCTATTTACATCCCTCTTTAATGCCTTACTTCTCTCCAGCAGATCGGCACACTTTCCCAACTTAGTGTCATCCATGTACTCAATGAGGGTGCATTCAATCCCCTGAATCAAGATCACTGATAAAGATGTTAAATAGAAGTGTCTCCAGTACTGAACCCTGGGGGCACCACTCAGGACTGGCTGTCAGCTGGATTTAACTCCACTGACCACAGCTCTTTGGGTCCATCCATCCAGCAGGTGTTTTACCCAGCAGAGCTTATGCCCATCCAAACCAAGGGCAGCCAGCTTCTGCATGAAGATGTTATGGGAGACAGTGTGAGAGGCTTTACGGAAGTCAGTAGACCACATCAACAGCTTTACCTTCATCTGAATGACATCAAGTTTGTCAAGCAGGACCTACCGTTCATGAACCCATGTTCACTGGGCCTGATCCCCTGGCTGACCTTTAGTTGATGTGTGAAGGCTCTCGAGCCATGTGTTCCATAACCATCCCCGCCACTGATGTGAGGCTGATGATTCTGTAGCTACTGGGATCATATTTCCAGCCCTCTTTGAAGATGGACATCACATTTGCCAGTCTCCAGTTCACCAGAACATCCCTGGTTAGCCAGAACTGTTGAAGAATGATGGAGAGTGTCTTGGCAACTATGTCTGCCAACTCCCTCAGTGCAGTCCGTGTGACCCCATGGACTTGTGCTGTTTGCAGTGATTTAGTGATTTTGGCTTTTCCTTTTCATCTTTATCTCCTTGTCACATGTATGACAATGTTTGGAAGTACTGGCATGTCTTTGTATTGGTGTATCAGCTTTCTGTGAGTGAGACATGCCCCAGTCTGTGCCCTGCCTGTGCAAGCCCTGGTCTTAGAGTTAAAAAGATGATAGGAAAAATGAATTTACTAATGCCTACTCTATAAGTGAGGAGGTGGCCAAGTTGGTCTGAACTATTTTTAAAAGGAATGATTCAGATAAAAAACAGACACACACACAAAAAAGCCAACAAAGCCCAACTTTTTACATTGTGGTCAACTCTTCCTTCTAATTCCCTGACATCCTTTGGTGCTCACGTGCGTAAACAAAGAGATGAGAAAGTTGCCTTGTTAAAATTAAACTATGGGAAAAGAATAGTGCAGTTTGGTATGATTAATTGCCTTAAACATTTCCTTTTGAAGGAAAAGAGCTGTGTTTTTGGGACTGAATGATGGGGTGACATGAATCTATTAATTGAATCCCATTCCAATAATGGGCTCCTTTTAACATTTCTTGGACGGTTGTAAATGGGGGGATGTTTGTCCTGCATATCAATTCCATAATAATGCTTTTAGTGTTGAAAAATGGATGTAAGGATAGGAACAAAATATTATTTTATCTGTTGTGTTGCTAAGTCATGGTGCACAACAGTTTCAAGTAAAACAGCGCTCAAGTCCTGAAGTTTGCTGATCAAGAAACTGACAGTGAATGCTTTCATAAATATAGAAACTGTTGACAGGAGGAGGTATGAGGATGTTCATCTGTCAATCTTCATAGGTCAGGTGCCTCAAACCATCCGTCCTTTTTCTGCTTTGTTGCAGCTATGAAGCTGATGACTGCTTTAGTGAATGTGGCGTTAAATCTTAGTATTAACATGGACAACACGCAGCGGCAGTATGAAGCAGAGCGAAATAAAATCATTGGGAAACGTGCTAATGATAGGCTGGAACTCTTACTACAGAAAAGAAAGGAGGTTAGTGCCATTTTCTTTTGCTGATGTGCTTTGTGTCTGCTGGAGGATGAATGCTGCTGACTAATTATTTCTGCCCCGGGACTTGGGTTGGGTTTTTGGTTTGTTTCTGTAAAGGTAGTTCTTATTCTATCTGTTCATTCTTTAATTTCTTAATGTTTAACATGTGAAAAACGTAATTACTTCTCTAATGCTTCTTCCATTCTGCTTTTCTGTAGAAAGAGGTACAGTTCACGTAGTGCCACCTTAGGGAAGTTAGCAAGAGAGAATGCAATTGGTTTTAGATGGGATTTGTTATGTTCTTTGATGAACTGCCCGAAATTACAAAGATTACCATGCATGGACTGTTTTGGCTTCAAGAGAAAAACCTGTCGATCCTGGTGTGAAATATTGCTGTTATGATGTCAATATTAATCATAGTAGAAATTGTGCTATAGGGCTTCTGGCAGGGTCCTTTCTGTTACACAAAACACCAAGCAAGTTGAAATGCAGCCTACGTCTGTTTTCTTTCTTTCTGTGCTTAAGGGATTTGCTGATTCACTGCTGACAGTGCTGGCTTGCTGAAAGCTCTAGCTCTTTCAGGTTTTAGTTTTTAAATTTAGTTTTTCAATACCCAAGAAGCACCATTAAATGTAGTGCACTAGATGTGTGTGCAGGACCAGTCTGCTTATGTATGATACGTGACACGCAGATGAAGGCAGTGATGTGAAAGTTGACTTCTTGGGAATCTCAGTTTTTCTTGCATATATTGGCTGTTAGGATTCCCTAATACCTTTTCTAGCTTTAGTTGGGATTTTTGTTTTTTCTTGGGCTAAATGGAAATTCACTTCAAAGTAACGTTGCCGTTCAATTTTTGTTTGTTGCTTCATTCATAACTTGGCCACATCTGATGAATGCATCGTGTCCTTTGATTCCTTTTTGCATGTCTTTAATTTAAGTATGTGTTTCCTTCCTTCTCCACCTTAAAGGACAGATGACATTAGATTTAGGCTCAAAGCATGTTAGATATTTTGGTTAGTTAATCTTTTTCTTCTACTGCTTCCTTAGTCCTTTATTCTTTCTTCTTTGCTTCCAAGTTAAAAATCTTGTAATGCTGTGGAAAATGTTGGGTTTTGTTCATGTCAAATTCTGTGGAAGAGGTCCTTTATCTTGCATGACACCTACCCATCCAACCCAGTATTCTGTCTGGGTAACATCACTGTTTCTTTCATTCTCACTGGTGGTTTGTTGGCATTTTATATTTGTTTTCATCTGGCCTACTGGGAGACAGCCTCTGTGGTACCTACTGGGATGTCTACTTCCCAGTCTTTAGCTATTCCTATTAACATTGACTTATCCTGTCTCACCTTTATAGCTCAAACTGCAAAAATAAGATTGTTTTCTGACAATATTTACTTGTCTTTGCATCTTTTAACTGACTTTCCTACACTTCTAAAGCAAATACAACTTTCTCTTTGAAAACGCTGTACATATTGCTTTTCCAGCTCTTGCTTACTTGAATTGAGGCTGTTTGTTTCTTACATTATTTTTCAGCTCTCTATTTTTATATTTGGCTTTTTTTTTTCCTGCTGCTCTGCATTCTTGAAATCATTTTTTTGCAGTACTTCATTCAGATTTGTACTTCAGGAAGGATTTAATAGCCATACTTGTAAATGGTAACTTAGTTTGGTTTGTCTAGAAGGAAAGCTATCTGATTGAACTGTAGAAGTGGTGCTCAGTGTTTGTGTGCTCTGTTCGTTCTTTCAGCTTCAGGAAAATCAGGATGAAATAGAGAACATGATGAATGCAATATTTAAAGGTGTCTTTGTGCATAGATACCGGTAAGTTGTTTTTTTAATGAGTTTTAGCTTAATTAATCCAGTTTATTAAGTTGGTGATAAGTTGTTTCTGATTATTTATCTTCTTGCTCCTGTTGCCTTTCTTGTGTCTGCAGAGATGCCATTGCTGAAATAAGAGCTATCTGTATTGAAGAAATTGGAATATGGATGAAGATGTACAGCGACGCCTTTCTCAATGACAGTTACTTAAAATACGTAGGGTGGACTATGCATGATAAGGTGAGATGCCCTAAGGATAAGGAACAAAATCATCAGTCATGAAGTCCACGTTGTCAGTTGTTGATCCTGCCAAGCCAGGTTCTGATCTCTCAGCTGTTCTAATCAGTCACTGTTTTACTTATCTCTCTAGCACTGGTGTTTAAGATACATATAAAGTACTGGGAGGGTTTGAATGCATTTAGAGAGTATGTATAGATTCGTAGGAAATGGCCCTTGCTCTTTATCTAGTTACTTATTTTTTTGCTGATGCAGACTTCTGTTTTGTAATTCTATTTAAACTGTATGCATTTCATGTGGAATAATCCAGCCATATAGGCAAACAGTTTCTCTGTTTTGCCAAATGAAGAATCTACTGTAACATCCCTGTGTAATTTTTAAAAACGTATGAAAAGAAGTCCTCTTTGGTAATGGGGAGTGCCTCAGGCTGCTACTTGCAAGCTGGAGATTATTTTCCACTTGGAGTGGTCAAACGACATAGCTTGTGAATGATCCTTGATTAATTGTAGGGTCAGCAGATTGCCACAGATATTGTATTGGAGATTCTCTTCCAACTTGCAGTGAAGCACATTTGGGATTCTCACCCATGCTGTTTGTGGGTTTGGGATGGCAAAAATGGTTACTCCTGGCAGTGGAGTGATATGAAACTGTGTGAAGTCAGTTGTCCCAGGCCTTTGCAAAGTTCGTCCGTATCGCTGCGTTTTGGGAGCAATGCTTGTCTGCTTGGTAGTTCTGATCTCACAAGAGGTGTTTGATAATGCTATAGATGTTTCCTGTTTTAATTAAGTGAAAGGAAGCACGTTGTATTTTACTTCTAAAATGTCGTAAGCATTCAGAATTTATCTTTAGAGAATGAAACAATTATATTTTGACTTAAAGATACCAACTACAATGCAACATTGATTTTTTTCTTTACTTACCATAAAAAAGGACGTTCTGATGTCATTAATACGGTTACTGATAGTGCACCTTGCCAACATTTCGTTTTTGAATAAATTCAGATGGCTAAAGAAACTTGTATTTTATGATCTGAAGATTGCATCCTGTATGTGAATTTTAATCCAGTTCTTGAAATTTTATTGTAGCAAGGGGAAGTAAGACTGAAATGCCTAACTGCTCTGCAAGGGCTTTACTATAATAAGGAGCTTAATTCCAAATTGGAACTCTTCACCAGTCGATTCAAGGTTAGTGTGACTTAATTTTTTTTTTAAGAACATAGGAAATTTTGTTTGTTTGTATGCTTTAATTCCTTTCTTTCCTTTCTCAAAATACCTTCTTTTGTGTTCTTAGGATAGAATTGTGTCTATGACTCTTGACAAAGAATATGATGTTGCAGTCCAAGCAATAAAATTACTCACTCTTGTTTTACAGTAAGTATATCTCCTTAACTGACCTATAACAAATATTAAAACATGAAAGTATTTCTCCTATCTGTGAGCAAGGGCAGTAGCTTGACAGAACATGGATAACCTGAAATCTAGAGAGATGTCTGTTTCTTATGCCAGAACAACAAAGTGTTACGGAAGTAATCTGGCTAGGAGAGTGCTGCTACTTACCCATCACAGTTAAGTATGCATAAGGGCTAGAAATGTAGAATTGAGGCTTGTGAGTTAGAAGCTATTGTGGAAGACTTAAACTAAAGAAATGCAGTGTTTCCTGAATGGTAGTTGAACTCTGAGCTTGGGGACCTACCAAATACCCTTACTGGTTTGGAACTTTTGCACAGGGAGACTTAGAAAAAATGTTTTAGGATGCTCATTTGAAGGGTAAGTTTAGATTCTCTTTGATTTCTGTCTCCCCTTGCTGGAGTTCCTACTTTTTTGAGACAGCCGTTTTTTCCTCTCCTTCCTCCCATCCTCACCCTTAGGAGTAGTGAAGAAGTTCTGACTGCAGAAGACTGTGAAAATGTCTACCATCTGGTTTATTCAGCTCATCGGCCAGTAGCAGTTGCCGCGGGGGAATTTCTCTATAAAAAGTAAGAGGGGAAGTTTTATTTGGTTTTATTTGCTTGCTTGTTCCTATAGATTGTGCTATAATACTATGTTTATGTTTAACTTTGATTAAGAAAAAGTGAGTGATAAACGCCCAGATTAAATATTTAAGAGAACAAGACTTCCCATTTGATACTTTTCAGGTCTTCACTTAGTATTTCTTTGCTACTTTCAAGTCTTATGTCGAGAGGCTCAGTAAATGTATTTTGCTAAAGGGGAGCATGAGACCTGAAGCACCTGCAGTTATCAGTGATGTTTGTCAAGTATTTGTTTTATAATTACATGTTCCACTGGAAGCTGTCAGTGAAATGTAGTTATTCAAATGACTTTCGTATCAAATGACTTGCTTTCAAAATAAAACCAGAGTTTCACAGTAAGATAAGATGAGCCCATTTGACTATGGCAAAGGCAGGAAGAAGACATTTATCTTGAAATAATTCCTTTTTCAGGCTTTTCAGCCGCAGAGATCCTGAAGATGATGGAATACTTAAGAGGAGGGGAAGACAAAGTCCAAATGCTAATCTTGTGAAGACGTTAGTGTTTTTCTTTTTGGAAAGTGAAGTAAGTTGAACTGTGTGGATGTTTTATTTTGTTCTACTTAACCAGTAGGGACAGATGGAGGGATATTAGCTGTTAATCTGTCTTAATTTTCCTCTATTACTTGGGCAGTCTGGGGGACATAAGACTCTCTGGGTTATGTTTACTTGAAGGATCTGCCAGGTACGAAGTTAGGAGATAGGCTGTGAGTTCTCCTTCAACAAAATACTCTTGCCCCCAGTTCTCCATGATAACATCCAGTTGAAAAGAGATTGTGATTTAGAAATTTTTATGAGGAGAAAAAATCCTTGAGAAACGTGAAATGATCCAGTACACTGAGCACCTGATTCTGAAAAGGTCCCGAGGACCTCCTTTTGATGAAAGAATTGAGGGTGTTTGCTGTTTCTCAGGATCACTCCAGTGGGTCATATATTGCAGCTCTGGAAACTGGCCACACAACCACTGCTACTTACCTTGTTTCAGAACCTGCAGCCTAATGGTTTTGCATTATACTTTTTTGTATACTTACCAGGATAGAACTCAGTAAAGGTTAAACAGGAGAAGAAAAGGCAGCCAGACAAGCAAGCCAACCCATCAACTGTCTAAACAACAACAACAAAAAAACACAAAAAGCCCTACCAGATTCTCACAGATCCTGCAGCACTTAATTCTTTGTAACAGCTGATCTGGATTCATCTTTTAAATTAATTTGGGAAGACAGGTTTCTGTTGAACCAGACAACTCACAAAGTTACCTGATTTTGTTTGGCTTTGACCTGGTTTTGGCAGATTCAGAAGCCAGCAAGAAAAAAAATCCTCCTGTTACAGCAACTTGAGTAATTAACTTTACTGCTGATAACGAAAAATACTTGTTCTCATTTTAGTTGCATGAACATGCTGCTTATCTAGTGGACAGCATGTGGGACTGTGCAACAGATCTCTTGAAAGACTGGGAATGTATGAATAGTCTTCTGCTGGAGGAACCTCTCAATGGAGAAGAACGTAAGTGATTTTAGTTGAACTTTCTGTATATTGCTATGCAATTTCTGCTAGCTGTGATTTATAGAGGTAAGATGCTTAAATCCAGGTCACCATACATTCTCTGTTCTTTGAATGACTGTGATAAATCTGTAATTATGAAGGAGTGAGGTGAGGAGGAGTAGGAAGAGATCACTTCTGGTGGGAAAAAAGACAGAAAAAGGAGGGAATAGACATGTGTTGTCCAGTTCCCCCATTGTTCCACAGGTTCAGACTGTACTTGCAGCATTTGAGTAAGTAAGTTGCTTGTGAAACTAGTTCTTTCATTGAATATTAAAGCCACCATATGGGAAATCACTGTCATTTCTTTAATGACAGTAAAAACAGACATAAAAATAAAACCCACTTGAGATAATTCCGTAATTTGTAGGTACTGTGAAATGGGGCTCTGAATGACGAAAGGGAACTAAAATGGTTATGAAACTTGATATTCAGTTAATATTCTCTCAGTTTTGAATATTTTCCTGTGCTGTTCTGTGATGTGCTTAAGTTCTATTCCCCTCTCCCCAGCTGGAATTGAGCTATTGACCTAAAGTGTCTTATTTATTTTTAATGTCTATTTCTTGAAATTTCAGCTTTAACAGATAGACAGGAGAGTGCACTGATTGAAATAATGCTTTGTACAATTCGGCAAGCAGCTGAATGTCATCCTCCTGTGGGAAGAGGAACGGGAAAAAGGGTAGGAAACAAAATCCTGCTTACCTAGAAATGTGCAAGTGGCTGTGTGGGGAAGACTGTGTGGGAAGAAGGAAAAGCTTTTAGGCTGTTGCTGCTGAAGGGATTGAATTCAGAAATTGAGTTTGTCACAGCAGCCTCCAGTGTCTGACAGCCATGGTTTGTGCACTTTTTCATGACTACAGCACGTGTTTAATGTTTGGACTACTGTATTTGTTTTTGCTATTAAAGATATGGAATTGGTTTTAAAGAAGTGTTGGTTGGAAAGAGTCCAAATTCAGTATTTGGAAAAGCTGTAAAGCCCTTTCAATTTCAAAGAGCAAAATAAGGGAGAAGGAATATATTTTACAGCCTCTTCGGAGGCGCCACAGTGCAACCAATCGTTTTTTTTCTGATCACATGAGCTTTAGACAGACCGTTTTTACTGAGACATTAAGCAGAGAGGAGGGCTGCTTTAAAGACTGGTGCAGTGTTGAGAAACCCATTCAGGTACAAGCTGAGCAATTATTTATGTGTCTGGTGGTTGGCAACCCTGCCCATGGCAGAGAGATTGGAACTCTATGATCTTTCAGGTCCCTTCCAACATAAGCCATTCTATAATTCTCTGATTCTGTGAGATGAGTTGAATGAAAACAAATGATTAAAAATGGTAAGAAAGCTGAAAAGTTTGCTGATCAGGACATTTTCTTGCAAGGAAGGTAATGCTTTTATCTGGGTTGTTGCTTCTGTTTTCATCATAATCTTGGTAGGATAACCTGCAGTTTTGAATTGTATTATCTGAGTGCTGAAAAATTTTATATTTTTTATATTGAAAAATTTTGTCTATATATTTTTAACATTAATAATTCACAGTGATGGCAGAAGGTTTGTGTATTGGGTTGTCATTTCATTCATGGCAGTGAAAATTTGCTCCAGAGTTGCTGGTTGTCCTTTCTAACACTACCAATACTTAGGTGCTGACTGCAAAGGAAAAGAAAACCCAGTTGGATGACAGAACAAAAATCACAGAACTTTTTGCAGTGGCTCTTCCACAGTTGTTAGCAAAGGTAAGTTTAATTCCATCTCTAGCTGATGGGCTGTTGTTATAATGTTAAATATAAGCTATTATTTATGGGAAATAATAGTTTTTGATTATGTCTCAAGATTTTTTTCATTAAAACCTCTTTCTTCCTCATCAATCTTACAGTATTCTGTAGATGCTGAAAAAGTCACCAACTTGCTGCAGTTGCCACAGTACTTTGATTTGGAAATTTATACAACAGGGCGACTAGAAAAGGTAAGGAAACATTCAACAGTGTTTCATGCAAAAGGGGGGGAAAGCCGCAGTCAAAAGACAGACTTTCTCACCTGAAATTCAGTCACTATTCTAGGTACAGCTTTTTTTATTAAGTGTGGCTTGCTTTATTGAAACCCTCGTTGAGGATAAGACATGAACTTTAGCTGCAATGGTCTCTCTTTTCTCCTTCTCAGATGCACTGTTTTGCTGCATTGTTGAGAAGCAAGTAGCTAAGAGTCATTGGGGTCAAAACAGGAATAAAATATTTAGTTGCCAGCATAGCCTAAAGGTGATAGAGCAGCAGTAAAGCAACTCAGGGTGAGGAGAGGTGTGTAGGAACAAGTGAAGTTGGTTTCTGTGCTTATGCCTGGGTGTCATGCAACTGAATCTTCATTTATACAGCTTGTGAGACCACGTACAAATGTTTGTGTGGGTGGGAGGTAAGTGCTTCGATGTTGTTTAATTGTCATTGAAAACTGAAGTGTCAGATAAACCCATACCGACAACAGCAAATTTTTAATTATTTCCTAAGAAGACATGAAATCTTCAGGCTTTGACAGGCTTCTACTTCATTTTAACTTGTGAGTTTTCCTCTGAGGTTCACCAGGTTTCTGGATCAGCTTTAATCTGTACCATAGTTCTAAGAGAGAGGAGGGAAGTAAATAAAACCAAAATGAACTTTTAAAATTCCTTAAGCATTCTGTGTTGTGTGTGTTGTCATAATGCCCATGTGTTTGTGTACTGACATTTCTTTTCCTCGTTGTTCTCGTAGCATTTGGATGCCTTACTGCGACAAATCCGGGATATCGTGGAGAAGCACACAGACATAGATGTTTTGGAAGCCTGCTCAAAAACATACCATGCTCTCTGTAATGAAGAGTTCACAATCTTTAACAGGGTTGATATTGCAAGAAGTCAGTTGATAGATGAACTGGCAGACAAGTTTAATCGACTTCTGGAAGACTTCCTGCAAGAGGTATTTTAATGTACAGCATCAACTTCTCCTGCTTTTGTAAATACGTCCATTATGTTTTTCTGCCTTCCTATGCAAGTCAGTGAATTAGGGACTTGAAGTGCAGTTCCTTTAGATGAGGACAGTGATTCTTGAATCTGCTTTAGGACAAGTATCTTTTGGGAATTTGAGATAAATTTCAGATGAAGTGTGAAATTGTGTGTTCACCGTCAGGCTTTGAAGCTTGTGTAGCTCTGTTGTTGTACTGGGGTTCTCTTCAGATGTACTGGTGCCACCAGTCTTGCCACTGATAGCACATTGCTGTTGATAGAAGCTCAGCATCTCTGGGAAACACTTCCCCTGCCTTCTTTGAATTACACGCAGCTGCATTTAATAGCTTAAGAATATTATTTTGTACCTACACTGTGCTAATTAGAAGAGATAATTTTTTGATACTTTATTTAATGCAACTCTGTGGGTCTCTGACATTCAACCAAAACTTGTTTCTCCTCCTCCTCATCTGTGATAAGGAGCATGGGAAGCTTCCTTGCTAACTTTTGGCCACACCTCTCAGATGCAGGCAGACTTGTGCTGAGCTTTGCTTCTGTCCCTCCTGCTCATTGGCTAGAACTGGGACTCCGCAACTACGGGGTGCATGTGGGCCCAGGAGGGATTGGATTGCTCCTGGAAAAGGGAGTTATGTCCCCATTTGTGACAGATAGAAAGAACAGGGGGTAAGGCAAGGAAATGAAGTGTCAAACAGGAAAATGCTCTGGTAGGACTGGTGAAACCCACAGTGCTTTGTTAATGTGTGTCTGCAGAACGGTAGCATGCAGGGGACTTGTGTTATCTCTAGTATACTGATGAGGGTTTTTTGTGACTTTGGGTAGTGTACTTCAATAGATATCTTTATGAAGCTTTTCTTTCGGCTGCTTTTCTCTCCTCAAGTGCAAACTTGTCAGAACTTGTGGGAAAATCAGAGCAAAACACTTCCCTTACCTCTCCCTCTTAAATACTTTCTAAGACTTCTTTTTGTGATTAAAGACTGAGGTACTGACCCGTGGCCCAGCTAGTCCAGTATCTATTGTCTGACAGTGGCCTCTGCTGGATTCTTCAGAGAAAATGGAAGCACCTACATTAAATGTTGTGTTCAAGTAGCCTAAGTTTCTTTTCTTCTCTCTTGTACCCCTCCTCCCCCTCACCCCTGACCCAGCGTATTTTTGCTTGTGCTGCTGACTGATTTCTAAACATGAAGGCTGGTTGCTCTTCCTGCAGTCTGGGGCATGCCATGCATTACCTTCTCTCTCACACTCTTCAAATCCTCTGAAAAAGAATACACAGAATTGAGAAATAATTTAGATGCAGTTGTTTTTCACAATCCTCCCCCCATCTCTCCCTTATTATTATTATTATTGCTTTATAAAATTTTTCTCTTTGTAGTTCCCTAGTTTCCTTAGTGTACTCTGTTTGGGATTTCTTATGATGTGTTTTTGAAACAGGGGGAGGAACCAGATGAAGACGATGCTTATCAGGTCTTGTCAACACTGAAGAGGATCACTGCTTTTCACAAGTAAGTAGCATTCTGCAAATACATGTCAGGGTCCTTGTCATGTAATTTTGGTTGTTGTAGTTTTGTTATAAAATTGGATAGCTCTAAGTTTTATGCAACTTGTGTTTGTTCTAGTCTGAAAGATGGAGTGTCACGTAGAACACATCACATCTCTTGAATATACTAAGAAAATTGAAATCTTCTGTTTTGTTTTGGTGCTGCATGTTATGTGTGTGTATATGTATGTACATATGAAAAATGGATACTAAAAAACGTAAGCTTTTAGTAATTACTAACATAACTTTAAATTACAGAAGTGATGTTTATTTTACATCTCTGCTTCCTTTTTAATGCTTCTAGTGCCCATGACCTGTCAAGATGGGATTTGTTTGGCTGCAACTACAAGCTATTGAAAACTGGCATTGAGAATGGAGACATGCCAGAACAGGTCTGTAACTGAAATATGCTCTTTAGGAACAACAGCAAATAGCTTTTGTTGCTGACTTTTTCTTTTTTACTGATCTTTTTCATCTAATATGTTGTTTTCTTTTGGATTTCAGATTGTTATTCATGCACTGCAGTGCACTCATTATGTAATCCTTTGGCAGCTAGCAAAAGTTACTGAAAGCAGTTCCACAAAGGTATGCCCTTTTCCACATATATTAGTAGACAAACATTTGTATGTACCTGTGGTGTCATCAGCTGGGAACTGTGATAGAATGGATTAAAAACCAGAGGTGTTCAATACAGATGCCTGTAGAAAGAGTTCTTCAGAATCGTTTCAGCAATGTAATCCTTGACTTTTAAGTCATACTATTTCTTTAAATTATTATGTTTTTATTATTGATGCATACTATGGTTAAGTTGATAGAATTTTAAGTCATTTGAGTAAAGAAGTGGAATGCCTTTTATTCTGGCATGGTAGCAGTGCTAAGGAGGAGTGGGAAACCACCAGGAACGCAGTAGTCCTACTACTCTGAGTAGTTTGAATTTGTTTGAAAACTGACATATTGATGACAGATATGTGAGTAACAAAACCTGTGAGATAACAGGAGTTTGCACACTGTCACAGTGCTCTCACTGCTCAGTATGCTGCAGTCGTGCTTTGCTGCTTTTCACCAGGCCTGTGTTAAATGTTAAAATGCTTTAAATGAAGACATTAAAAAGTTTAGCTTCATTTGAAATTTCTTCCTGAAGTCGTGAAGAGTCCTTTCAGATTCTGTCTGTAGTAGTCTTGGAGGACAAAGCTCTGGCACATGTCGTATTGCAAATTTCACTTGAGAAAATTTAGGAGGAGGGTTAGTGGATCCTTGTGACCACTAGATGCAGCACAGCCTGTGGAGTGACGTGGTGGTTTGCTGTGCAAAGTGCATAATGAAAGGAGGATGACTTTTGGAAAGCCACCTGTTTTATAACAGACTTGATGAGTTCCAGAACATTTTGAAGATCTTCTATGTGCATGTATAGATGATGTAAAAAAATAATTTGTACTCTGGATGCTCATGAGCATTCTTTTATACGCTAGCTTCCTACAGCCTCATTAGAAGGATGAATGTTGTGCTCTTATTTGCACTGTAGCTGCACTTTCTGTTATTAGGGTTACTGCTAATTCATCCATTTTCAGATCTGGAATAAGAAAATGTTTGGGATGTGTTTTTGGTAGAGTTGTTCTTTTCTGAATACTTTGCTATTGCAGTTAATTTAAGTAAAATATGTTGTGGGCATGTGTCATCATTTTCAGGAGAGAAAAGAAAGTATTCGATAGCTTACAATCAATAAATTGTGTTTTTAAATTAATAATCCATTGTTATGATCCCTTTGGTTTTTTAATACTGAGAATGTATAGATATTTGCTTTTTTTCTTTATTTTGAAGTGTGATAGTGTGAGCATCCAGTAGATGATAGGAGTGGAGAAGCATGCTGCCTAATTTGTGCCAACGTTTTTTAGTTTACAGTAGCGGAACATTTGTGTGAGATCATGATGGCTTTTCTTCACATTTTCAGTCATGTTAAGATTTGTTAATCCACTGGGTAATTGTGGCCTTACTGACTCAGTAATTAGAGTGTGTTAAATAAAAAATTGGTCAACATATGCTGGCTAACGAGCTTAGCATTGTAGCGTGTACAAAACAGAGAATGTCTGATACAAAGTGCACACCTACACTGTTGAGAACTCCTTAAGTGAGTGAAGGATTTGGAGGCTTTATTAGCTTTTTCCTTAAAAGAAAGCAGCAGTCTGAGTTTTATTGTGTTTTATTTATTTTGATATCTTAAACCCAAAATCTGAAGCTGAGCTAAATTTTGAGGAGTTTGGTTGGAAATGAAATTTCACTGGCTGTACAGTGCAATGAAATCTGTGATGCAGTTCAGCAGGAATGAAAAGAACTTACTGGAAAAAGTAGACTTTTATTGATACTGTTTTTCTGCTTCTGTATAGTAAAATCTGGTAAATTAAGGCTCTTGTAACTGTGGTTCAGAAGTGAAACCTATTGTATTATGGCTTGACTGCTGCCATATATCTCAGGTACAAACAAAAGTGATTTGTCTTCAGGATCCATGAAACATAACTGCAAAGAATTTGAAATGCAGACCCAGAAGTGACCAAATGTAGTGTGCCTGAAGATCTTGGTTCTCTAACAAAAGTGAACTGCTAACTGCATGCTCTTTGTGAACAGAGTGATGAAGGATGAGGATTACCTTCACAGAATAGGCTGCTTAATGAAAGCTGTATAGGAAATTTGATCTTTATTACAATTTCAAAGAATATTTTTTTTATGAAGGAAAGAATATATTCCTGTGTGTAGTTCTCTTAACATTGGTATAGCAATGTGCGTGGTAAAGTTGAGAGAAAAGGTGATATGTAGTGAAAGAGTTCTGAAAACATCCTAAAAGAGTCTCTTTTACTGAAAGCAAGCAAGCAGCTGCTGCTTTTCGTACTCCTGCTGAGATGAAATGACACATTATACCACTGTGTTACCCATCTTCTTGAAGGGAGAGACTTGTTTTGTTTTAAACTGCATGGAAAGTTTTATATTTCTCAGGGTTATTCCTTCTCTGTGTGCCCCGATGCTTGTTTGTAATGTAACTTCCCCACTTCTATGTGAGCTAGAATTTGTGTGTGTAAGAGTAAGTAACTGAAGTAAGGACTCCAAATAAGCTGCACATGCAGAAAGATATTTGATATTTGTGTCAGTCGATGCTTTGCTTGCTCAAAAGCTACTTCTCTAGAAGTAGTAAAGTTACTTTTAAAAATTATTATTTATTTTCTTTCAGAAGGGAGGAAAGCCCCAGCTCTCATCTGACACCGTACCTTATCCCCAAGCAGTGAAATTAAAAATATTATTAAAATCATACCTTATAGGTGTGTCTGTTGTAGATGCAGCTATCTAACAGCTGTCCTGGGGTGAACACACAGATCAATTAAAAAGAAAATGCACTCCGCTCTGAAGTTTTTATTACAGTTACTATTTATTTTTCATAATGAGGAGATTTGCTCATTTCATCCCAAATTCCATTTCTACGTTTACTGCTCAGAGAATGACAGAGCTGAGGAAATTGCATGTTGAAGTAGAGCAGTGGATTTTCATTCACTGCGTATGAAGTCTATGGTGGATAGCTCTGTGCATGTGCATACACTGCATGTGAATATGAAATTGAAAAAGCAAAACTGTTACATGAAATCCTTCTCTTTAAAGGAGGATCTGCTACGTCTGAAGAAGCAGATGAGAGTGTTCTGTCAAATTTGTCAACACTACCTGACCAATGTAAACACTGCTGTTAAGGAACAGGTGAGTGAGAACAATAAGGTTTTCTAATACAATACTTTTAAAACCATGTGAAAATATGAGCAAGAGAAGCTTCTCAGGTTTATCTAATAATGTGGGAAGAAGTGTCTTGGATGCTTAGGCTCAGTGCCCTTTCAGCCTGAGAATACACACTGGTCTGTATACGTATTCTCGTTTATTAATTTGTGAACTAACTTAAACTTTATTATTTCTAGTAACTTAGCTAGCAGAAGCTTTATTTGAAGTGTGTTGGTTTTTTTAAATTACTACTCTAGTTTTGTTTTAATCTTTTTGTTTGTTTGTTTTTTGTGTTTTTTGTTTGTTTGTTTAATTTAATACTGCTTTTACTTTGTTTAAACAACAACTAGGCAGGTCTGCTGTATAAACTTAACAGATTGTGCTTCAGGTGGGACAGTTCGGTCTCGTAAGTCTTGGTTGTCATGACACACATCTATACTGGTGCAGCTTGTGGAGGCTCAGAGTTGGAAGGGATAGGAGCACTGTACAAAAGACAGAAGTTATCTTTTTCTTCTGTTTGAATGTTAACATCCCCACACTTCAACTATGGTGTGTATGTGTTCAAGTACTCAAGACCCACCAAGAAAACGGCTTTCCTTTTCCTACTCTAAACATATGGGGACATACCTGGGTAACTTCTCTTGTTGCTGCATGTAGAGGGTGTTCCTCAGTCTTCATAGCCCCAGTCTGTCTGGATCAGGAGAAAAAGATTGAGTAGTTAACATGCATGTGCGTGTGTTTATGGATGCATTGCGTGCACAGTAACCTGAGGGGTTTCACTGTTGAGAAACAGCATTTGCTTTTCTTGGTCTTCTGTTGGTGCACTTACACAGTGGTCAGTTGTTAACAGAATTAGGTAAGAGAGAATTTGAGACCATTCTGTCAAGTGCTTAGAAGCCTCAGCATTGATGTAGTGCTCATAAAAGATACGATTGGAGCTTGAGATCTAAGGAGTTGAGCCATCAAGTAAAGATACAGATTTTGCTTAAGTTCCGGTGGATTGCATTCTGATGACCTCTTCGTTTTACCAAGTCAAGCAGGATTAATTCTGAGTAAACATTGTGAACAACATTTGAATTCTAAAACTTTTAATCAAGCCATCTCAGGATGAGGAAGAACCAAGCTGTCTTCCAGATACACTTGTGATTTAAACAAATAGAAAGCCAGGAGCTCTTTTTGCCACAAAAGGCAATAAAAGCGTGGTTGAGCTTGAAGTTGAAAATCTGGTCTGCTTTGTCGCACCAGTGCAGCTTTACAACTCTTGCTGTAAAAACTTTGTTTTCTTCCTGGAACTGAATAGGCATGTTCAAAGTCTGAGAGTTATCTAGTATCAAAATCACAAGGTGTAGAGTGTGAAAGTTCGAGTAACAGAAAGTACTGAATCCCTCAGTAGGTCTCTTTAAAAGGCTGTGTAACTGAGGCAAATGCCCTCGACTATAAAACTGCCTCAGTTGCATCCCTCGTGTAGGTAGTTTCCCCCTCTAATCTTAAGAAAGGGGACTTCAAGAGGAATGTATTTATTTCCTTGACTAGGAAAGTGATTGTATTTTCTTTTAGGAGTTTGAGCACAGATCTGTTCATTAAAATGGAAGTACTTAAGAGATCAGAGTGCTACGTATATCGTGAAGCAGTCTGTTGTCCTGAGCAGACTTCTTGGGGGTTCAGTACAGATATTCACATCCTGTGTCAGAGGGGCAGGTTTCCAGCAACGTGGAAGAGGTGGCTTCATTTTTTGGAAGCAGGATGAACCTTAGTATTTGAAGGGATTGAATGGCCTCCGCTGTGCTAGATGCTTTACCAATTTGATCAGTAGTTATTTATTTAATTATAAGAAGCAAGAACTGGGCTGTTGTGTGCTTGATGCCCCAAGCTCTCAGGTAACATCCTTGTAGCAGAAAGTTTCAGGCTCCTTGTGTTCTGTTCTTAAAATACTTGGATATTTAGGTGGTTTCATCCATGCAGCACCTTTATTTAGATACTCAGTCTTCATAAGCTGCCTCGTGTTGTGTTTTAAGGTCCAGTTGGGCTCTTCACTTGATTAGGACTTAAGAGGCACCACTGGGCTTAGTGGAAATGCATTATTCTGTATTTAAATAAACTGAAACTAAAATTCACTTTCCAAACAAGTATTTATTTACGTTTCTATTTGACAGGCTTTCACAATTCTGTGTGATGTGTTGATGATCTTCAGCCATCAGATCATGACAGGAGGACGTGACATGTTGGAACCACTTGTTTACACTCCTGATTCTTCACTGCAATCTGAGCTGCTCAGTTTTATTTTAGATCATGTCTTCATTGATCAGGATGATGATAATAATAGTGCAGGTTGGTACAAAACTTATATTGCCTTCTAATTAATTAGTTGATATATTTGTTTGCCTGTATTTATGCCTTTTTTTTTTTACTTCTTCTGGTAATGATAATTGTGTATGAACTTGGAAATAGGTTTGTCTTCTAAATGCCTATTAAAAGACAATTAAAAGTTATGTTTTGGGGATGTGTAAGGTGGTAGAGATTTTGTTCCAAGGTGCCAATATTATATGTCTCAAGGGGAGAGACTTGTCTGTATGCACTAACATGCATGGCTGTCAGAATTGAGATGTGATTTTTCTAAATAGTGACCACTGGGCCATATTGTTCTGTATTATACTTAAATTTGAAGTATTTAAACCCAACAGTTTTCATGTTTCAAACTCTTTCCAGATGGACAGCAGGATGATGAAGCTAGTAAAATTGAAGCATTGCACAAAAGAAGAAATCTACTTGCAGCTTTCTGTAAACTCATTGTATATACTGTGGTGGAAATGAATACTGCTGCAGACATTTTCAAGCAATATATGAAGGTAAGTCTGAATCTTAGGGGTGACACTTCTTAAAAGTACTAAAGTACAGAAATGGATTCTTTTTATTGTCATTTAATTTGTTCCTTCTGAGGTAACTGATTCAAAGCATGAAGTCTACAAAACTCAAAAGCAGTTTGTAGGCCTGGTAAACTTGTTCCTCCTTGGGAGGGGAAAAGTGCCTGAGTTGGTTTCACAGTTCCCACATAGGCAGTGGTGAGGAAAGAAAGAAACCTAATAATTATTTTAAATTTGGTTCTAATAAATGTATTTTCTTAAGTATATCTGTTTGATGGTCTATTTTTAGTTCAGCTACAAGTTTATCAAGCTTTTTAAGAACCTTCTCACAGAGATAAACTTTATGTCTGGCTTCATGAAATAATTTAAGCTTGAAGTTTTTGGAGGAGAAAAGAAAATTGATTTGCAAGTTTTCTTCCTTCCCTCCCCCCAGGAAAGAATGTGCTTTTTATATCTGTTTCTGTCTTTGTTAAATATAAGATCCCTCCTTAGCTCCTGAGATTCACAGCTGCAAAATGAGTTCTCATTTTGTGAACATGTTAAAACTTTGCTCCTCAGTGATTACATTAAAAAAAGCTTAATATCTGGGCAGCCTGCTTTTGCCTGAGTGCCCTAAATATTTTTTTAATCACTAAGTAACTAATTGGGTCTTCATTGAACTTCAAATACTTTAGAAAATGAGCAGGTAACTGTCATCATTGGAAAAATGGCTGTAAAGTTTTCCGTAAGTGCTTACATTAAGCAAAGAAAATAAAGAAGTAAATAAAACAAAAACCCCTCACTGTCAGAGTCACAGTAGTTACTAAAAAGATTAGATTCTAATCTTGAACCCTGAAGGTGGTGAACATGTGTCATTAACAAATGTGTCATGGCCTTGAAGATAAATAGGTCATTCTACCTCTAAAATAACACTGGTGACATTAAACCATAATGCCATGTACAAGCATGAACATGTTAGTATTTTTTTCCTTTTCAAAGTGTCTGAATTATTTCAAGTGTTATGTGTTCAACTAAAATAAAAAATTAACCTATTTTGTGTATTTTTTTTCCTAGTATTACAATGACTATGGTGATATTATTAAAGAAACAATGAGCAAAACCAGACAAATAGACAAAATCCAGTGTGCTAAAACACTTATTCTTAGCTTGCAGCAGGTAAGAATCATTTACAATATTTTATGTATGAAATTCCATACAGTATGTCACGTGTTGTTGCTTAATAGCTCAGATGAGTTATTAATGAAAAAACTCATAGGATAGTTAGGGAGAAATTTCAAACACTTTTTGTGCAGCTATTTGAAAAACTGGTGGAAGTTTTCCTATGCTTACTGAATGTTTCCCTACTGAAAAGTCTGTAGGAGAGCCCCATACATACCAAACATAGCAACTGTGTGATACCTTGTTATTCTCAATCAGGAGTTTAAGCCCCAAATGCAGAGATGTGTCATGAAATTTCTCGTTTACCTATTTGTGAACCAGATGAACAAGGCAAAACTTTTCCATGTTGTGTTGGACATTGCTTCCCAGCACTCTTTAAAACCAGACTTTGTCATTTCGTATTTCTTAATGTGTGATAGGGATTTGAAATCAAAACGTGTTTTACCGCTCTGTTCAATAAATGTAAATGAGCTTTTGTGAGAAATTCAGTCAGGAGTTGGATTTGTCTGCTCACATGAGCCATCTCCACGAATCTTATTTACAGTACTGAGGAGATCAGACCAGCAAAGCACATCACTGCAAGCCACTTTAATCCAATGTAAATCTTGGCTGTTGTTGAAAGGAAAAAGATAGCTGAGTTTGTCCTCTTTTCCCACCCCTGTATTTCAGTGCTAGAGTTCATGAAGCTGCATTAATCTAGTTGGGAATTAACCCAAAAAAATCCTTAATGAAGCCCCTCAACTGATTTATCCTATGGGTATTATTGCTGGTACAGGAGAAGGATGAGACCTTTCTTTTTTGTAGCAACATGACTTTGGTTGGTGAATCGACAACACAAAATATGCAGCTGAAGTCTGTGTTCTCCTCAAGCAGGTTTTGCTGACTTTTCACTGGAGCTTGCAACTGTTTGTGATACCAGGAGAATTCTACCATTGTTAATCTTTCTGCCTCATAAGCAGCCTGCCCCTTATGTTTTAAATGGCAGACAGAGGAAGTAGATGTAATCAGTACAATTTCATGTAAAAAGGAAGGCAGTTACATTATCCTGATAGAACAGTAAGAATAGTAACATGAAGGTACCCACATATTTAATACTGTTTGTACCTTCCAAGTGTAAAAACTCACAACTTACCCACCAACCAAATAAAAGCCACTAAAGCAAAACCACCTTAAATGTGTAAGCTAGCATTAAAGTAGAAACTGAGAAGAAATACTAAAAGTGATAGTGCATAAAGGGAATAACTGAGTTGGAACGAGCTGCAGCAGCATAAAGAAACTGCTGTTATGGTCCAAAGTCGACTGAGTCTGGTTTTAGTTTATTTTCTTCATTATTCTTGTTCATGGAAAATGTACAAAAAATGAGTTATATAGGAGTAGCACTTTGACAAACTGTAATAAAAAAGCCGTGTTAGAATTTATCCCTTTTGTTTCTTCCCTGTTAGTGTACACATTGGGGAATCTTAGAACGTCCAACTTAGAGAAGTGCTGAAGTCTGTTGTCTGACATATTTGGCTTGATGTGATTCTTGAACTGTGCATGCTATCCAAGCTTATCTCGGAAAAGAGGAGCCTTATCTTAGCTTTCCTAAGCCTAAGTTTGTCTTTTGGGTGTAAGGCTGTAAAAACACATTTTACTGAAACTTAACTTTATAAAGTTTGGTACAAAACCTGTCATAATCTTTTTTTGAAATAAATTAAAATCTCCTCTTTCATTTCAAACAGCTTTTCAATGAAATGATTCAAGAAAATGGTTATAATTTTGACAGATCATCACCAGCATTCAGCGGCATAAAGGAACTTGCTCGGCGTTTTGCTTTAACATTTGGACTGGATCAATTGAAAACGAGAGAAGCTATTGCTATGTTACACAAGTAATTGTGTGCTTTGTATTACTTCCACATTTATAAATGCTTCTTGCTTAATGTGATTAAAATGTATATCTTTTTAGTCTAATGCAGTTTAATACAAACTGCATCAGCGCTAGAGATGCTAGTTTTACATATAACCTATTTCCAGCATAGGAAGTGACTGTGTTTCTGTCCTTGAATTAAACCCAGATGTTAACTAATGTCACTGTCATTTAGGATCATTGCATCAGGCTGTATATGATAGCAGTGCTGATGCTGTCATGAAAAAGCATTTTTCTTGTTCATAGCAGTAAAAACTGATTCATGCAGTTCTCAGTGGTGGTTACCACAGGCAGGAAACTTGAAGTGTGAGTTGAGCATTAGGACAGGAAGAGTGTGTCCATCTTCAAACTCTGAATTGTGTTCACGTCTTTTTTGCTAGAATGTGCAAACAGTGATTATTGCTTTCTTGAAATAGGGAAGAAGTGTTCAGTGTTGATAGTTCCCAGTACTTAGAGCTTTATCTACAGTTTGATCCTCATGAAACTTGTTTTCTAATGTTTTCTTAGGGATGGCATAGAATTTGCCTTTAAGGAGCCTAATCCACAAGGTGAGAGCCACCCACCTCTGAATTTGGCATTTCTTGATATTCTGAGTGAGTTTTCCTCCAAACTTCTCAGACAAGACAAAAGAACAGTGTAAGTATTTTCTTGGTAACATTAGTATTTGTAATGTTATCCATAAAAGGTGTGAGTCTGAGTAGGCATGTATGTGTGTTGCATTAACCTAGAACCTCAGGAAAATAAATACAACTTCACAGTGATGCAGTCAAATATAATCACGAGGGATGCATTATGTTTATCCTTGTTTTCTCACTTCGTGGCGGATGAACAGAAGTCATATTCCGTATTCCTTGTTATCAGGCAGTTTTGTTGAGCTGGTGAGGAGTCTTGGGTGATCATTTCAGTATTTACCGATCTTGATGAGTTAACGTTGTGTTGCAGGTATTATGCACCTTTCTAATTAATTTTTTTCATTTAAAGGTATGTTTACTTGGAGAAGTTTATGACCTTTCAGATGTCTCTACGAAGAGAAGATGTGTGGCTTCCTCTCATGTCCTACAGAAACTCTTTATTAGCTGGTGGGGATGATGATACTATGTCAGTAATCAGTGGAATCAGCAGTCGAGGGTCAACAGTAAGAAATAAGAAAACAAAGCCAGCAACAGGGAAACGGAAAGTACCTGAAGGTAGAACTTCTCAGTTTAAAATTTACTAGAGCAGATACTTGGAGACTGTATTTGTTGATCCCTATTTGTTAGCTTGAGTGAATTGGAATGCTTCAATTTTTTGTTCGTTTGTTTGATTGTTGTTGTTTTTTTTAAACAGACTAATTTTGTGTGTGTTTTAGTGGAAAAACTATTCAACTGAGGAGTTTGGATAGCATTAACATTGGGGCACAAAAAGAAATAAAGGCACTACACTGTGTTAAGTTACAGAAAATAAAAGTATTTTAGGTACTAGCCCGGGCTTTTGGGGTCACACATGAGAATTTGTGAACAGAAGTTACAGAAATTGTTTCTCACTAAGCAGGAAGTACGTGCATTTGTTAGATTTACACATTCTGTTTTAGACAAGTTTGAAAGGGTTTAATACCCAGTGTTTCCTTCTAGCTGAAGAGAGCAGCAGTAGTGACAGTATGTGGATGAACAGGGAGCAGACAATGCACACACCAGTCATGATGCAGACACCTCAGCTTACTTCCACAATAATGAGGGAGCCCAAGAGATTGCGACCTGAAGAGAATTACATGGGTGTCTATCCTATGCAGCCTGAACACCACCAAGCTCCACTTGATTACAAGTACGTAAACGCGTAGGTCTGCATTGTGTTAGTGTTCATACACAAAACAGTTTTTGTTTAAAATAGAATAATGGTCTTTTTAAGCACGCAAGTAACGTGGATGTTGGCTCAAAGGCAACAGGAAGAAGCCGCACGACAACAACAGGAGAGGGCAGCGATGAACTACGTCAAGCTGAGAACCAACTTGCAACATGCTATGTGAGTGAGAGTGAAATGTTACTGCGGTAGTTTGGGAAGGGTGTATTAAACACAGTGTTACTCGTATATATCTCAAGAATGACACACGTTCTAATATTTGAGTGGTATTTTTCTGCCTGTGCCATAGTTATATTTGACGTAAAATTGACAAAAAAGCTGAGAGGAGTTCTATAGAACTAGATGTCCAGTTGTGTATGTTGATTGTCATGGAGATCTTCTGTAGAGCTTCCCAACCTAGACAGACGTTCCTTCTTGCCTTATCATATGGCATGGGAGAAAAGAACTCACTCATTTCTCTGTTGAGCATGAATATTTTCACAGAGAGCTCTGAATTAGATGTAGTTTCAATCTGCTTGTCAATTCCTCCAGCCTCTCAATACCCATTTGGACTAGCCCCACGAAGTTCCATGAGTTGATCATTAAGCCATTCTCTGTTACTCTCTTAGAATCTTCTAGCTGGTTGAATACTTCCTTCAGTAGCAGTTAGGCATTTATTGAATTACTTCATGTCTGTCTAATGGAATTGTCATTTATTGGCAGTTTTTTACTGGACGTCAGCGTTTTAAATATTCATATAAAACTTAAGTGCTAAACAATACACTTTTTCTTCTCACTTTCAGTCGGCGTGGCACAAGTCTAATGGAAGATGACGAGGAGCCAATCGTTGAAGATGTGATGATGTCATCAGAAGGGCGAATTGAAGATCTCAATGAAGGCATGGATTTTGACACCATGGACATAGACCTAGTAAGAAACTACTTATCCTTTTAGTTGGGTTTGGAATTGGATTTCTGCTTTTAAAATAAGGAGGCTGGAATCAAATTTTCCTTTTGGTGAAACAAAATAATTGATGTTCATCTCTGCATTCTTAAACGGCGGTGCCACTGCCTGCATGTGTATACCGTTTTATTTCCAACTGCCACATAGAAATCAAACACTTCTCTAATAACAACATGAGATGAGAAAGTCTGTGCCTTATAATTTCTTATCCCTTAAGGCTTAGCTTCATTTGTTACAGTAGAAATACTCCACGTGTATGTTCTGAAATGGCTCTTAAGGTGTTTGTTTGCATACTTTCTATAGCCACCATCAAAGAACAGGAGAGAAAGAACGGAACTAAAACCAGATTTCTTTGATCCCGCTTCGATCATGGATGAATCGGTAGGTTAACTCACGTAAGAGGAAAATGGTATTAAGTCAGTCTTAAAGTTACAGCACTCTCTTACTTCCAAGTTTTAAATGGGAAGAATGCAGTCTTTACTCTGTCTTCAGTAGCTCATTTTGGCAGACTGGAGCAACTGATGAATACTTTTTGCTGTAATTCAGCTTTATAAATTCTAAGGTATTTATAAGTTTATAGGATTTTTGTTCTTAATGCTTTACATGTAGCTGTGTCAAATTCAGAAGCTTTTATATCTGAGAAAAAATTGCACAAGTTAGCAGCAAAGAGCTTAAAATAAAAACAACAAAAGCCTGCATACACAATAATAAAGCAACTTTCCTGTTACGATGACCTTAGCTGAGTGACTCTGATGGCGTTACCAATTGTCAGTGTTGGATTGTTTGGGATTCTTTTTAAATGGCCATATTAACCTTTACTCATAAGTAAGATAATGAAGAAAATAAATATAGAGGCAATACAGATACGTGCTTATGGAGATGAGAGGTATTTTTTCTTTCCATATAAAGTTTTAGGTCCAAAACATCCGAAGTCTGTAGTTTCTGCTTGCAGTTGCCCTTTTTTCCGACTTGATAAATCTGCAGTCTCTATTCTCTTTTAAAAAACTGCATGAGGGATTCCTTCTGTCTTGAACCACTTGTAATGTATGCAGCCATTTATGACCTTGTGTAGCTGGTACAAAACTACACTGGAAATAACAAGCTGCAGCAACCCAGCAGAGGACAGTACAGCAAGGCTTCCTGGGAATCTTGGACAGCTTGGTGGAAGTTGGAAGACGGTTACATATTTTTACAGTATTGTTGCAGCGTGAATCTGTTCTTGTTACGAGAGAAGAAAGTCTTAAATACTGTTTTAAATGCAAATCCATATATTTTGTGCTAGTACTATTGAATCAGATTAGGTTGTGCATCTGGCTGTTGCGTGTTCTGTTCTGGAAGTAACACCCAGGAAGTTAACCAGTTTTCTGACTTGCTGTGTTAGAATAGTTCTTCCCTTTCTCAATGCTAGTTCATTGGTCTGTGAAATACCACTCATTTTGATTCTGACGGCACCAGAAATTTTTTCTTCTGCGGGTGCAGCTCACTCCATTTCAGTGAATTTTCAGTTTCAAAGCATTAAGAACAGGTTGAGTCCGTTTACCGTTAGCTAGTTTTCTTCCCTGTTACTTTATTTCTCATTTGTTCTACCGCCGTGCCGTGTAAGCCCCAAGATCTGCTAGGCACTCGGCAGCTGCAGTTCTGCAGCATCTCCACGTGATGGCAGCCAGCTACAGCCTCATTGCTCCGAGCTTTTGGAGGCGGTTCTGAGGCTCTGGCGGTGTCCTGCCTCTCTGTGCCAGAAGGAGCTGTAGTCTTTCCCTGCAAGGAGGGAGAAGTGGCACGCATTGAAATAAGTCCGTGCGGTCCAAGGGACACGAGCTAGCAGTTCTCCCTCCCAGGTGGAACATAGCAAAGGTCGTTGGCCTGGAACCAGGGCTGCAGAAAACAGCTGCATCACAGAGGAGAGCTGCTGTTCAGCATAAGCTCCACCTAGATGAATTTAACTGCCTCAACAGGAAAGCTCTATTGATACTAATCTGTCTTCAGGTAGAGCTGTGTCACTGGGTATTTTAAATGTTTAAAAACCAACCAACAAAACAATATCAAGCAGTACCCTCTGAATAATGTTACTTGTTTTACTCATACACATTTTTCCATGGAGTTGTTGCACATGATTCTAACAGACGTGCTGTATCTAACGCATTCAGAGGCACATGGTGCATGGGCAGAATCTTTGTCTTCTCAGTTTTTGGTGCACCCAGTTGCTCCTGGCACCAGTGGCACTTGTGTCATAGTGCACGGTGTTGGTAGGATACATCTAAAGTGAATTTAGTGCCAGGAACAGTAAAAATTGCTTGGGAAACAGATAGATGAGAACAGCAGTGTTGAAGGTCCAGGGAATTGCTCACGTCTCCGTGGATCTTACTGACTTACAGTGACAAAAGCTAGGACAGTCACAAGAACTGAAATGGGTTTTTTTGGCACATCACTGATGATACATGCTTTTATTGGCACAGGAGATAATGTGGTTTGCTCTCACATAGGAAATGGAATTTGATTCTTTGTTTCTGGGAAGCTAACATTTAATCATAGAGCGTTCTGAAGGACAGTACTTTTAATCCTAGCTGGTTACGGGTGTTCTGTTTTGTTTTACTTTTTCACTCTTTTCCTGGCAGAAATGATGTTTTCAATGCAAAACACAAGGCTGTTGTCCTGGCTTGCTGCTGCAAGCAGACCCGTGGTTAGGGACACGGGCATGGCAGCAGCCAGCACGTGGAGTACTTTGTCTCAGGCTTGCTAGGAACTGCACACTTGATTTCAGGTTAAGGCCTATAGAATTGCCATTGTCAGACAAGTCTAGATGAGGCAACTAATGAAAAATGTCTTTGTGATTATTATCTAAAGTAATTAAAGCACAGTTTTTTATCGCATTCCTTCTGAATCTAGTTTGTTTCAAGTGTGGGGAAAGAAAAATTCTAACGAGCAAGGAGCCCTTTCCATATTATGCCATGAATCAGAAGCGTGGTGGATTTGGTTTGGAGGAAAAATAAACTTACAATGCCTTAACGTATCTTGAAGTGTCTTAATCATAACTCATATCTTAATTGCTTTGCTTTTGTTCAATGTGTAGTACAGTGCCAATTGACACCGTTTCTAACTTTTTTTTTAGGTTCTTGGGGTGTCAATGTTTTAATACCAGAACAGCAAATAAATCAGTGGTGAAGTCATTTTCTAAGTGGAAGAGGAAGTTTTTCAATACAAAATTGTGGTAGATACAGTGAAATTCTGAACAGATTTTTCTCTAAGGAGAATGACATGCTTTCAAGATCAAGTGCATTGAAGGGGCAGTTTTGTTTGCCTGGAAAAAAGAAAAAAAAAAGAAAAAAAAAAGAAATGTAAAGGACAAGTAAACAATTTGAGGATAAGCTACACTTTTTGTTGGAAAAATCAATATTTTATTTATGTGCTATCAGTTTATTTCCGGATCACAAGAAGTATTCCCTCTTAGTTTTAACCTAACAGTCTGAGAGGTGTTTGGTACAGATTTGAGCCCCTCTCTTCATACATTTGCTGGCTATACTAAATAATCACGAGCTCTGCTGGGTTGCCGTTCACATCCGCGCAGTGAAATAATAGTTGGATTGATTTTCTTACGCTGATAGAACCAGAAGAGTGTCAGTATTTTAAATCAAACTTCAGCAGCAGAATGTTTGTATGGATGATGAAAAGCAGAATTGTAAGCGCTTTTTGATCTAAAACACTTCTATTCCAAAAGCTTCATGCTAGCCTTCTCAGAAAGGTCCAGAAGCTGCGAGCAGCCAGAACGTAACGGGTCTCAGTCATGCTTGCCCATTTCCAACCCTGAAAGTTTGCTTGTCCTTTAAGAAAAATGTAATGTTGTGAAATTCCTTCCAGTAGTGCCACTGTATTTTGTCTCCAAATAAAAGAAGCTTATTGTAGTATGTTTGCAGAAAAATTCTAAACAAAAATTATACAGCTTATTAGAGTGTGGGAATAGGGATCTAAATTTTAAATAAAATTATATATATATATAAATTGGTGCTGATTTTATAATTGCGCAGTTTGTTTAGTTTTTTCTTACTTTTAAATTCCAACTTAAAATTATGAGGTTTCAGAAATATATTGAAAGTTTAACAATGTTTAAAAATAGAAGAGCATGAGAACTCATGCTTTAAAAATGATTTTTAAATTTGTATTTTATATTGTTTTATCTATCTGTCTTTGCAAGCAGTCTTCAGGTTAAAGATACTTCTAACAGGTTACAGTACATTTCCTCTGTATGTAAATTAGATTGGATAATAGAAGTTCATAAACAACCCATGATCTCCTTTGAAAGCTAAGCTTTAAAGTTCATTTTGTGTCCATTCACAAATAAATCAGATTTGATCTAAAACAGAAAGTGGATCTATGCCATTCTGCATCGACTCATTTTGCAAGGCTTAGGCAGCTAGACATCATTTTAAAGGAAATATTAACTTATATTACATATGTATATTTTTTGTCAGTTGTCTCTCAGTTCTCGAGGTATATTATTTTAATCATTCCATGCCTTAATACGCTTGCAATACAAGGATCTCCCCGAGCGGGTGAACACAAAAAAGGCTTCCTGTTTTCAGACTGGGAAATCCAGCATTCGGCTGTGGTAGCCAAAAACCATGGGTGATCTGAAGGATGGCCACCAGGTATCATTATTTTACTAAATCTCGGGATAACGACAAACTCGAAACTAGACCTGCCTAACTCATTTTACATAAATAAATAATCACGTCTCAAAGTACTGCCTATATTGTTTTTCACACCACTGCATTTAATAGAACTGCTGAGAGGACTGTATATATGATTTTAAACTTAAGTTGATTTTTCTTACTCTTGAAGGAGTGTTTCTTTGTGAAAGCAGTTCTTACAGCTTTGTTTTCAACCAGCTAAAAATGTTTTATATATTTACCTTAACCTGTTGTCCTCCACATTCTATTGTCCTAATTGTACTGTTTTCTGATTTGTATTTATGTCTTGAGACAGTAACTTTTTGAATAAAAATAAACCCGCAGTATGTCGTATGTTTGATCTTTTTAAACCGGGGATAGGGGCGGACGGCGAGGAGCGGGGAGCGAGTGATGCAAATGTTATGTTTATAGAAACGGGAATCTTTTTCCATGTCTTTTAAGTGTTTGTCTCAGAGTTGGGATAATGTATGGAAAACTGCACTGTTTTATATTTGTAATAAATTGTACAAGTTTTTAAAATGTGAATAAAGCACTAATTGGGTTAATAATTTAAAGTAGAAAAGTTATGCAATCATGATTGTTTGAAATATGCTTTGAGTTCAACTTGTTAAAAGAATCAGCGGTGTAAATACGGAGTGAGCTTTTCCACAGGTTAGTACCTGCAAATAAAATTTTTAACCTTTGTACGCAACTTTTACACGCCAAGAAATGGATGCTCAATTATTTTTGTGTCCCACTTTTTAAAGCTGTGCCCACAGCCCCGCTGCTCCCGTCCTTTTCCTCCCGCCTTTTACCCGACGTTCCTCAGAACGCTTTTGATTCTGATCAGCGTCCGCAGCCCAACGCCGGCTCAGCTGAAACACAGCTGCCTGTGCACACTGCCCCCGTGCATCACACGCCTCGTCACGTTGTCAGCGTAAGTGGGGAGGCAGCAGGGAGATGTGGGGGGACAGAGCTCCTCCGCGTCCTCGCCTCCCGCCCCAGCTGCCCTCACTGCCCCGTGCTGCCGGCTCCCTTCTGCTGGAGGCCCTGCAGGGACCCCGTGTAAGGGCTCACCGACAGTTGGGTTGGCTCAGGGTGCTGGGGCTCCATCTCGGCCTTCTGACGTCGCGCTGCCAGGCCGGGTGCTGGATGGTGTGCTCGGAGGGGGGAGTGCAGCTCTCATTCAGTGCTGCACAGTATGGCTGTGCCAGGAAGCCATGCAGTTTGCCTCTGCTTCTAAGCAGCAGTTAAACCACAGTTCCTGAGTGACATAGGTGCAGATCTCTCATTATTTCAGCACGCTCTTTTCGTGGGTTTATATTCTGTTCTTTTTAGGCTGTTGAGCCTCCACCAACAGCAAAAATGCAAACCACATCCACTTGTTTTTGTTACCGTGTACAGAGGCGCTGTGGGACATGGCGTGTCTTCTGTCTGGTCTGTTCTTAGTGCTTCTCGGCTTAAAATGCTGAGCTGTCTTTTACACAGCCGGCCTGGGGCATCACCTGACAAAGCCTGTCCTTCCACTGCTTCTGGTGCTGGTGTGTGGTGGTCTGCATCTTGAAAAGCAGATGCTCTTTTTGCACTTTGGGGGGCTTTCATGAGCTCTCCCACTGCAGCTGGGAATGGCAGTGTGCCATGGACCCGGGGTGGACTGGGGGGGCTCTGTCAGTTGCTTTCATTGTGTTGGAGGTCCTGAGGGGGTTACAGTTGAAGGGCAGATCACACAAGTGCTGGGAGCTGGAGGAGCCTGTGTGTTTGGACTACCAGGAGCTTGTTTAGGGACGTTTCCTTTTTCTTGCTCATTTCAATATCTTGTACTTGGTGAAAGCAGCTTGTTTGAAGTGCCACGAAGCTAAAAGGAACAGATGCTCTACTTAAAGTTGCTTTCGTTAGAAATTGTTTTTCTTTAACCTTGCAACACTTCGTCTTCCACTTCAGAATGACTTGTACCTTGCACAGTTCCCGGGCTCACCCGGGCTGGGCACATGGATCTGACAAGAAGCAGCGTGAGTCCTAAGGAGGGGATTTCAGCAGTTTGCATTACCTTCCTTTCTTTAGGATTTGTGTTGCATTTGCCAAAGAGAACATCTCGTTTATGTTTGCTGTGGCGTGCTGCTGTTCTGCCACAGACTGTACACATCCATGGGTGCTGTGGGCGTACAGTGCAGAAGTGTCATCCCTGCATATTTGTTGCCTTAGTCTGCAGGATTAGATCTGGGTCACGCTCCATTAATAACGTTGAAAGGATGTGTTGTTTGGACATTTGTTGAATCCCTGCCTCCAAGAAGTTTATAAATATATATAAAATCTCTTATTCATATAACAGAAGGGATGGCATGCAGTATGATCCAGCTCATTGGAAATTGATAGGGGTGGTCAGCGTAAGCTGGGCGAATGCAGGCAGCTCTCACCCCCCTGCACAGTGAGGGAATTCATTTTTCATCAGAAAAACATAATGGAGAAGTAAAGCTGCTTGGTTCTGGGCTGAGACTTTCAGAGCGTGGTATTCAAGGAATGAATGCTGCGTCAGCACAGGGCGTGCCTCCTGCCAGGCAGGGTGAGAGGAGCGGGACGCTTCTTCTGGTGATGTTTTACCTGAGATCTCTTTCACAGTCTTAAGGAGTGAAGTGGTTGGAACTCATTCCAGCCTGTTTTTCAAAGGAGTCCTCTTGCATGAAGTGTCCCTGTTCTGTTCTCCCCGTCCAGCACGGATGTAGAGGGGCCCTCTTATTCCTCTGCTAAAGCGATGCTGTAGATGTGGCAGGTGGGCAGGAGCATCCATCCTGGGGTAGTGAAGCGATGGGTGTGCAGGGGAATCTGCTTTATGGAACTGTCCTCCGTAACCTGCGCGCGTATAACAAAAGGATTATTTCCTGAGTTTAAGAACTGATCCTTTTAAACATTTTCCCTTACAATTGTAAAGTGCAAAGGCGAGTGCGTGCAGCCTGGCTGGGGAGCTGAGGCTTTCAAGGCAAATGCCTTCATCGGGTAAACTGATGCTCTTGGTACAGCTGATTACAAAGAGTTCTGCTCTCAGAAGAGGATGCGAGCAATTATGCAAAGAGAAGCTCAAGTCAATAACACCACGCAGCTCGAATCACTGCAAGGGTGTTCTCAGAAGCGACTTGCAGAAGTCAAATGAAAGCCTCGATTCTGCTTGCGTACCGTGGCATTCAGGGTGAGAGTCACGTGGCTCTGAGTGTTGGATATGGATAAATAATGTGTGGTGACACACTCACTCAGGTTGGTCTCTGATTTGTTTGAGCACCAGGTGTTTTTTCAGGTACTTCTGGTAGGGCTGACCCTTGCTGAGCTTCACGGATTTATTTTCCTGCTGCCCTTCTGAAATATGGGAGGCTTTCCTGATTACCTTCGGTCCATATTGTGGTGGGAGTGATTTGTTGTCCTCCTGTCCTGCTTAGGGAGCCAGGGCTTTTGGATGGTGTTTCAGTACAGCTCGGAGAATCAAACACATCACTTGACTGAAGCACACAGCAGCATTCGAGCTTTAAAACAGCCCCTGATCTCCAAGCTGACTGAAAAGTCGCAAGCAGTCGTTCGCAACATCCATATATCACACCATCCAGGATGTTTGTTACGCCATCCAACCTTAATGATAATCTTATAGTAAGACTGAGGAAGCATTGGTCAGCAGAGAGCTCTGCAGGTGGCTCAGCATCCCGTGGAAGCTGGGCTGTCAGCTGCACCCCCTGACCAGCCTGACTGGAGCAGCTCCTCCATCAGAATTTCAAGGCAAATGCATTATACTCTACATCAATATGTAACTGCTTTAAGGGAGTGTTTGACGTTCTGGCTGAGCTCGCTGAGTCGCTCGGTCTCACAAGGAGGGATGCTGTGGGAGGTACAGCCCCACATGCGTGGGTCAGAGGTTCCAGGTGAGAGCTGCTGCATCCCTCTGGAGCTGCCCTGCGTGGTTCGTGGCTGTTGGAGCCTTACATGGGTTGTCCTTCTGTCTGAAAATGAATTAATTGCTCCGTTTAAGTGGGGCAAATTCTGTGTCTCGGGAGACTATTCGTATGTTAGGAAAATATTGGATTACAGGAACCTTTAATGGAAATAAAGAGCCAGCAGAGCATAAAGATAAAACAGGAGATGTTTGTGCACTGATAGCTGGGAAATTTGAGAGCAGGTTGTATTTCTAAGTGCTGCTAGGATGTGATTTACAGGTGTTCGGGCTGAGATGTGCAGTGGGAGCTGCTGAAGTGCTGCACCGTGGCTGTGGTGAGGACGTGGGTCCCAGTGTGGCCGGCAGGGGTGGGTCAGCGGTGGCTGGCTTCTGGGGAGGGGGATTTCAGGGCTTTTCTCAGATATCTGGGGGAGAGAATAGTTTTTGTTCAGGCTAAAGTGCAACATAAGCACGGCTGCCTTCATTCTAGGACCCAAAGTAGCACAGAGGTGTGAGTGGTGGTGTGTTACACCACACAGGTGTCCTGTGTCTCCCCCCCAAAGACCCTCCAGCTGCCTGATAGATGCCTGTGCTTCCGCAGCGTAAGGCGATCTGCTGAGGCCCTGCAGTGGTCCTGCTGGGTGTCAGGAGATGCACGGACACCAGGATGGCTCTGTCTTGAGACTCAGACCAAATGTTTAGTTCCATGCTCCTACCGTGATGCCTTCTGGGGCTTGTTTCGTGTCCTTACAGACTCACGTAGTTCAGGTCAGCTGTTTTTGATTGCTGCCTAAGCTGGTTATTCCATTTCCATCATAGTGAGTGCTCCCACTGGTTCTTCTCCCTGTTCAGCAGGCATTTAGGACAGGAGGCAGGCAGGAGGCAGTCAAATCCAACTTCTGTTACTTTTTCCCTGAATTTAGGATTTCTCAAGGTCTTTTCACCACAGCTGCCTGGCTTTTTATCCTGCAAGATGCAGGGTTTATGTGTCGGCTGCTCTGTGCCCGCTGCCAGCACCCACGACCCCTGCGAGGCATCTCTGGGCAGCGAGAGCTTCTCAATAAGGAGTGCCCAGCAGACACTAAAAGCAGTAACGTGAGCTGGCAGCTGTGGGATGCTAGCTGGTGAAATACAATGCACACGTGTATTGTTTCACTGATAACAGTAAATCAGTTCATTTCAGTGTGTGGGTGAAATCAGCCTAAGTGCTGCTGTCCACTCTTCACTGCCTAACCTTCCGTTCCCTAAAACTGTTGCAGCTCCTTAACGCATTTGCGGAGTTGTTCAAAGTGCTCTAGGCTTACAGAAAGATGAAGTTTTAAATGTGATATATATGTGTATTTTAATTTGAACGGTTTTAAGCTAGAACGTGTGTGAGTTCATGTTCAGCTCCTGGGCTGTTGTTGGGACCGAATGGATGCGGCTCCTGCTCCAGGCAGGGCTGATCCATCGCATTTAGAAGAACGCAGCCCCCGTCAAGCTGGGCAGGCTTTCCATTAAATAATGAATGTTTCTGTCTCCACCCCCTCTCAATAGTAGTTAAAGTCATTTCGGTGCTATGGATGGATTGATCCTAAGCCACACTCCTCTTCCCCTCAGCGAGGCATTGCCGCAGCAAAGAAAAGAAATGTTAGGGAAAAACAGAGCAGAACTGCCTCTTTCTTGAGCAACAATCATAAAACCTGTGGTGAGTTGGTTTCCTTGGCCTCCATTTGCCCAGCACGCCTTTGCCTGCACAAGCCTAGCTGATGTTTCATGGCCTCTGCAATGTGGGGCAGCAGGGACCACGCTGCTGGCATCCCTGGGCAGGTGGTGTCCCTGTGAGTGCTGGGGAGGTGGGTTTGGGCTGAGGAGCCACAGAGGGCTCTGCTAAAGGAGGGGACACGGTGCTGATGAGCTCTGGCAGGATGGCAGTGGCTGTTCTGAGGCCCAGGAGATCCTGGGGAGGACACAGAGGGAGATGATGGCACTCCTGTGGAGGTGCAGGCACCCTCTTGTGTCCGTGTGGGCTGTGTGCTGGGAGAGGTCACTCCAGGAGATCCCTGCAGGTGGGTTTTCACCGCCCCGGTCCAAAGGTGAATTTGTGCAAAAATGATCTCCTCTGTCCCTGAAGTTGCTTAACAGAAGGCTGAGCTGTGGGAAGTGCAGAGCAGGTGTCCAACCTTCATATGTCTTCTCGGGTGCCAGGATGGTGTCTGAGCAGTTTGACAGATTTGCTTGAATTATTACAGTGTATTGCAGTATTAGTCAAATCTGTGATTCTCCGCGGGGCTGATGGAAACCACATGCAGCCTCTCACCTAGATGGTTTCCTAATCACCTCTTCCAGCACATCACAGAAGACCACACTGTGCAGCTTGTGAAAGCTTATGTGCAAATCAACCTCCACCTTTAACAAGTGCCACATGTGCACATCTGAGTAACGCTGTGCTGCAAACTGGGCTCTCCCTTCCCCGTGTACAGGCACCTACTTACAAAAGCAGTGCTCTGCAGCGGTCGGAGGGGTCTTTGAAGGTCTCTTCCAGCCCAACCCTGTCTGTAGACCCGATGGTCCCCCCAGGAGCAGGAGCCCATGTGGCTGCACGACCTGAGGACAGATGGATGCAATGCAGGGGCTGAGGGAAAGCAGCAGGTTCCCTGCCCATCTGCCTGGGTTCATTGGTGAGTCCTTGGAATCCTCTCTGCTGTCTGCCAGTGGGGCTCCGTGTATACCCTACATAAATAAATGTCACAAGGGGCCGGGAGGGTCATGCAGTGCACCCACCCATGGAGGCCGTGGTGGGGCTGTAGGGTGAGCTGTGTGCACAGGTGTGGTATGGGCTGAGGTCTTCTCTGAGCATCTGAGGGACCTGGGAGAGGAGGAGAGGAAGGATGGGAGCAGCAGCAGCAGAGAGAGGATGAAATATGGGTTGGGAAAAACCACACCATGGAGTGTGGGGAAACAGAAGAACTGTGTCAGTATCAGCCAAAGGATTTACCTGGTGATTCAGCAGAGCTGCACGTGTCCCAGGACAAGGAGCCCTTAAAGAAAATGGGCCCTGTGTGGGGTGCTGCTCCCTCCAGGCTGCTTCAGCCAGAAGGGAAGGCTATGGTGGTCCTTCCTAATAGCTCTGGGGGCAGTGAGGAGTGTTTCAGTAGAAAAAGCATTTCCTTGACATGGAGTACTCCATCCTTGACTACTTGAATAAATGATGTTTTTTCTGGTGCAGTAATTCCACTGCATATTTGAGATCAAACTGAAGTGATCTGAGCTGGCTCACTCACTTAAATAAATAAATAAATAGATAAAGCCCACACATTTATTTCTCTCAATATATAAATATATCTGTATGTTTGCATTTCTGTTTCAAACGGTGTTCAAAGCAGCTGGCTGCAGCAGCAGTGATTTCTGGGCAATAGCTGTGTTTCATTGCCCAGTGCTGCCCCACACTTTCATGCTGGGTTTTCTAACAGGCCCCAACCACCCCTGGGGTGAGGACAGCTTTAGGAGTGTGTCCTCTAATCTGAGCAGCACCCAGCAGGGCGGTCTCACAAAGGGCTTAAGTCAAAGCAGCATCTCCTGGAAAACACAGATACTTGTCCTCCACTCACAGCTGCTAGGTGCTGGCTTTTCATTTTGAGTTACCTGAGTGTCTAGCTCCGTGCCTTACCTACTCTTTCAGGATGAGCTGAGTGCTGCCTTTAAATGCTGAGGGAGAAAGCATGTGCAGCATTGCCAGTGGGAACGGATTGTAGAGTGGATGGGTTAAATAAGAGGTAAATAAAGGCTTGAGACATATAGCCCTGCCCCTGTGCTCAGGGCTATAGCTGGCAGGTTTGCATTTTGTTGTGCTGAAGACCAGCAGGGCTCTCACACATGCAGTTTGAGCATCAGGACGGCCAGAACTTAACAGGGCAGCTCAGAGCCAGATGCAGTGCAGTCCCGCCCTGGGATACTGCTTCAGCCCCTGCTGCTGCAGCAGCTACCCGGAGCTCCTGGCTTTGGTGCAGTCATGACACTGCAAGTCCTGCCCTGCTCTGAGCACTGGGTGCAGGCTGCTCCCTGCTGCTGTGCCCACAGCAGGGAGGGGGACGTGTGCCCACGCTGACTTGGGGGCTGCAGAGGCACACGGATGGGAAGAGCAGCAGCTCAGCTGTCTGATTAATATGTAAATGTACCTCGCTATGTGCCAGTGCTCTTAATGAAGTAACTCGCACTTCTGCCTTCATATATCAAAGGTGATTGATGGAAAAAGCACTTTAGGTGCCTGCTGGAAAGCACAGAAGTTGTTTTTGTCAACGTTTTTCCCTTAGAAAAAAAAAAAAAGCTGAAGACCTAAGGCTGAGATTTCCTTCGGGAGAAAAAACAACTCAGCCCGAGTTTAATCTAAACTAATCCAAATTGTTGGCCACGCTCCTGCAGTATCTGTAAATTCTCAGATAGGAATAATCCATCAGGATCTCGTACAACAATCCTTCTGCTCTCTTAAATAAACCATCTCCTGGGCCGTGCTTGCAGCTGACACCTCCTGTGCTGCAGCAGCAAAGCTGGGTGAGATGCTTCCCCAGGACGAAGCTGCAAAGCTCTCAGCTGTGCATGATCTCACTGAGATAAAACATGCTGTGCTGCTGACAAAAGAATTTCAGCTCCGTGCATCTTGCTGTAGCTCTGCCACTTCGGCTGGGGGGGCTCGCAGCTGGGGCCCTTGGCCTGGTGAAGCCCTGTTGTGGGGGCTTGGTAACGAAGCTCCGTTCATTATTTGATGAAGTTTCCTTCCCGTTGCCACAGGCATGGGCTGTTCTTCTGCCTGAACGCAGCAACCTGGATGCACACTCCAGCATTTCAAGCATTTGTTTATTTTCCTTCCCGTTCCTGCGATGCAGGAGTTGACCCCTCGTGAGCTCTGCACAGATAATGGTTTATTGTATTCCGGATGACAAATTAGTTGAAGGCCATTATTAGGCAGATGCTTAAAACTTTCAAGGCAGATCAATGCAATTAAACGCGAAATCACTCATGCAGAGGAATATCTCTGTGTGAGGCTGATGTTTGGGAGCAAAGCACTCTGAGCCCATGCCAGCACGTGGGGCTGCCCTGGCCTACAACGTAGGCTGGGCGTGAAGAACTTCAGAAACATTGGTCACTCTGTTTTTAGTGTTACAGTGGTTCACAGAGCTAAAATGCATAACATATGTAATATATATTAATATGAGATATATCCCATGCCCGAGAGACATGATGCCGTGCAGAGAGACCCAGGCAGGCCGAGCTGTGGGCCCAGGAGGACCTCATGAGGTTCTACAAAGCCAAGTGCACCTGGTGGAGCTGTAGGTGTCCCTGCTCATTGCAGGGGGTTGGACCACGTGGTCTTTAAATGCCTCTTCCCACTTCCATGGCTCTATGATATATTTCTTTACATGCATTCACTCTGCAGTTGTGTAACAGGCTGTTCGTGCTGTAACTGTAATTAGCAGCACAGATCTCACATCCTTCTGGCTGGGTGGTGCCTAAGCTTCCAGTGGTTTGATTCTGCCTGAAGGCTTCAAATACTTCGATCCCACACTACAGGAAGGTGTTTTAAGTTCTCCCAGAGACACTGCTATTTCAGCTGCTCCTTCATTTCTCTGCAGTTGGGCGCAGTGTTGCAGCAGGGCTGAGCAGCACAGCTCCTGGGCCTGGCTGGGGCTGAGCAATGCCAGCAGCCCTGGAGCAGCACTGTGCCTTGCTCTGCCACTGCCATTCAGCCTTTACAGCCATACCTAAGTCTTTCATCTTAGGGTTGTTTTCCTTTTTTTCCATCCTAAACCGATTTTAAAGCCTTTCGATGTCGTCTCTCAGCAGCATTAACTCCAGCACCCAAGGAGGGAAGGGCTCAGCACCACCAGCTGATGAACAGGATAGAGCCACGCTGTTAATTAGCAGCAGCCCCATTCCCGCTCCCCTCACTCCATCTCCAGCCTTATGGGTGGGACAGACACTTCCCATCGGCTGCTAGAGGGGTGGGGAAAGGCAAGGAAGAGTTAGTGCTCGACCAGCAGGTCGTGGTGTATCACTGTGGGAAAGCCCCCAGCACTGTGCTGGGCTCTGGAGCTGGGCTGGGGACAGCCCTGTGTGACACCACTGTGAGACAGATGTGCGGCGGCGCGTGCCAGGGTAGAGCTAATGAAGGATGGAGAGTTATTCCATCACTGTAGGGTTACAGAAAAGAGCTTGATATCTTTTTAATGAGATTGCAAATTAGACTGCTATAGGTAATAATGTCGTTGCAATTTGCGGAGAAATTTGGTTCTTCGAAGCTATTGATTAAGGATTTAGCGTTATATGGCATTAATGCCGTATGCACGGAGCAGGTTTTGAGGCAGCTGCCTTGGGAGCCTCAGCATGGCTGCAAGCAGGAGCAGGTGGGCTTCTTTCCTCCCTGTCCCACGGGCTCAGGCCTTGCTCGCTCACAGCATCATGTGTCTGTCGGTGCTTTGGGGGAGAAAAGGAAACATTCCTAGATGACATTAAAACAGAAGAAAGGTGAAGAGCACAGCAGTAAGTCGCTGAGCGTCAGGGGGCTGCAGCTTGGAACGAATAAACAAGGAGTGTCTTGAATAAGGTCAAACACCAGGTCCTGCATCCTGCCGGGCAGCAGCAGGCTGTGATGGTGGGGCGGGGGTTTCTGGCCAGACAAGCAGAGATCAAGGGATCTGCGGAGAGATTACAGAGAATTAAAGCTCTTCATCCAACGCTGTAGCCTGAAGGTGTAGGAATAATTTTGGCTGGAGAGGGAGGGCTATTGTCACACCAGGAAGGGGGCATGGTGATTGTGTGACACGAGGGAATTCCTGGACACCCACTGCTGGGTGTTCTCCATATGGGTGGGGGGAGGCTGGGCTGCAAGCAGGGCGTCGTGGTGCTCAGGATGTGCTCAGCATCCCAGCTCTGCCCCAGCGTGACCTCCTCCACTGTCACTTGGTGAGAGCCCGCTGCTGCCGGCAAGCATCACAAATACTTAACAACCATTCCCTTTTCTCAGGGGAAAGATGGCTTTGCAAAGAGCCTCTGCCTTCCCCAAGCAATCAATAGAGCCCTACAGGAAGCTAGATCGTCCTTTATTAATCTGATGAATTAGCCTAATACGGGGAGGAAGAGATCAACAGCTCGGAAAACAAATGCATGCCCTGCAGCAAAGCCTGCCAGCTATGGGAATGGAAGCGTCTTTCCTTTTATCCATAACAAATAATCTTGAAAGTTGGGCTGGAAGACCAAAGTGACTGCTGAGGTTTATCAGCACTGCATGGATGGAGAAACTTGCTTCTCTTTGAAGAGCAATTACACAATCACGAAGAGACAAGCAGCTCCCTGCTGTGCTGCTGGATTAGAGAGCTTGAATGTCTTCCTTCTCCTGCACTAAGAGGGCCTGATTCAGCAAAGTACTTATGTATGTGTTTGAGAGTCAGAGTCCAAGGGAGCTCGAAGTCAGCCCTGCAGAATGAGGATCCTGGAAACAGAGAGGGGAAGCAACACCCTGGAACTGGAGAGGGCATGAGCAAGCAGTGAGGGCAACTGTGAGCAGGAGATGAAGCCCCGGGGCCAGGGTCTTCCCCAGGCTTCACAGGAACTCAATGCACACTGACACAAACTGAAGGAGCTCCCTGAATTTGGTGTGATCAAGCCTTGCTGCAGCTGCATGGATTCGGCTGGATCAGGGCTGTTTGTTCTTCAAGCACAAGCTTGGTCCACAGCTCAGGAAGGTATTTATTTCTGAAGGAAAACATTCTGTTTGTCAGTGGAGAGGGGCTCTCGCTGTAAATTGTGCCCTGCTGTTCTTTTACTTTTGGGAAGTACAAAGGGCTTCTCCCCCCGGATCATTTTAAATGCTTTCTCACCACTTGCAGTACGAGTGGTCCTCTGTAGGTCTGTGCATGCCCATAGGTGCTGTCGCATGGCAAGAGGGCACTTGGGTGGGTTCAGAACTCAATTGGAATGATTAAACCCCTTCTGGGCTGAAGCTTTGCTCTGCTCATTTCCTTTCCCAGCCTTGTGGGCAAATAGGATTTTTTTGAACCTTTAATCTAAAGCACTCAATGAGTTATGTAAATCTGGTGCAAGGAGGAAGGTTTTTAAGCTGTGACGAGGGTATTGTGGCCCTCTCCTGTTCTGTGAATTCCTTACAGGGGACAGACATGCCCAGCTGAGTTTTGTCTCTCAGTTAATCTGAGGAGTCGTTTGCGGGTGAAAAAGAAGAGCTGTGTGTATTTGTTGAACTGGGGTGCACTGAAAAATTATCCTCTTAGTACTGAGTGTGGAGATCCCATGGTGCAGCTGTAGGAGCGCGCTTCAGGGTTAGAAGCTTTGGAAGCTTCTCATTATAACTGTGATTTATTTTTAATGCTTTTATTTCCCCCCGTAAACTAATACTAGAGATTAAGGAGCGTGTATTTCAGGTGATAGTGAAAAACTGAATATTAAGGCAGGGTGCTGAGAGTGGGAGCACGTTGAGGGATGGTGAGCGTGACTCATTTCCTTAATGCATGGGGTGAAAGCTTAACCAAAAGGGTGAAGCTGGAGCATCACTGTCAGACCCTGAGAAATGACACTGCTGCCTCTTTGGGAGTCCTGAGGCTGGGGAGTGAGCCAAGGAGGAGTGCAAGCACACAAGGAAGGGCTGGCACTCATCCCCAGTGTACGAGGCTGTACCCGTCTCTGCAATGTGTGGGGGCTTCTCTCCCCATGGCGGGGGTCACGCGGGCTCTGTGCAGCCTTCCTGCCTGCCAGAGAGAGGGTTCAGTCATGACTGTGCCCCACTGCTGTGTGTGATGGATGACGACAACGGGAGTGATGAGTCAAAGTGGAAAGTCACAACCATGGCAGCAGCTCCCTGGCACCCAGCCCTCCGTGCAGCCTCACTGCCCTGGGCTGCAGCACGAGTCCTGCCTGCTGATGCTGGGGTCACACATGGGGACGGGGGGGGGCACACGTGGCCAGCCTGTCCCCTCCTGCCTTAATGGGGGGACATCATGCTGCATTGCCTTGCTTTTATGAGTGATGCCCACATCCTTGTGCTCCCCGTGCTCTCCCCACCCTGCACCCAGCCACGTGCTGAGTGAGCAGTGCCTCATGGAAGATATGGTCATCACTCTGGCACTACCGTGTGGGACCAATCTTTTGCAAGGAAACTGCTTCTTGCGACCTAGCAAAGTGCGTGGGAGAAAAAGAAAGAAGAAGAAAGGCTCTGAAGAGTTCTTTGTGGTGATCAGCTTTTAAATTTAGCCACCCAGAGTCTTGTGAACAGACCGAGGTGGAAAGCGGTTGCCTTTGCTGAGGAGCAGGTATTGGCGGGGTGCTGGTTTGTGGCGGTGCTCCCCTGGGGGCTGTCCCGCTGCCAGGGCCTTTGAGATCAGCACCGTGCTCTGCATGCGGGCACCCTTCCTCACTGCAAGGCCTCGACACGTGATGAGTACCTGGAGGCATGGACCGCTCTGTTGGTGGGGCAGGGATGTGTTATTAATCGCATGAACCGTCCCAGCAGCTGCGGAGCTCATGAGTCTGTGCCAGGCCCCACTCCTTGGCCATCCCAGCACTGAGATGTGCACACTGCTGTTATGCTTGAGCCCACTCTCGATTACCCCTGGCAGCAAGGCCCTGGTGCTGCCCTGGCTATGGATGCTGCCTGCCCAGTCTCCTCTTCTACAGTGTCACCAAAAGGGAAGTGCAGGTTATGCTACACACCATTACGAAGTGCCCGTGACTCTGAGTGACTCTAAATGCCCGTTTTTTCTGCCAATATTGTTCCACTGAGCAGCATTTGGAAGAGTAGAAGTGCTGTGTGTGACGTTACATTTCCCTTGCTTATCAAACGCTGATTTTTCTTCTTCATTTTTACTTGCAGTGCTTTGTGTGGTTGTAACAAAGAACAAATTGCACAGGGGAAGAGACATCTACTGAATTTTAGCTCTGACTTGCGCAGTTCTAGGGGCCTAAACATGACGCTGAGCTGACTTCAGGATCTCTGGAACTCAACCAGGTCTTCTCTGTCTGAGGACTGCCTGGAGTTCCTCGGGATTTCAAAGTGAAGACAAACAGCTCACATATAAATGCATTAAAGAGAAGCAGGCCATTGTACGGGAGAAGGTGCATGGGTAGAAGTCTTGCAGAGAAGACGAGGGGGGAAAAGTAGAAACATAAGCCAGATACAGAAAGAAAATGGAAAACAAATCCAAAGAAGTACAGAAACACATGCTCCTTCCTCTCTGCAGAGAGCCCTGCTGCTCTCTCTCGAAGCAGAGCCGGCTGTGGCTGGAGCAGCGAGGGTTGCATGCAGGTGCTAAAAGCCTGTGGCACGCGGATGGGAGCAGGGCCTCCCTCTGCAGCCCTTGCTCGGCCATGTGTTTGTGTCAAACCTCACAGCGGAGCGTGAACCACACCTTGGAGGTGCAAGGTGTGCGAGCTGTTGCCGGGGGCCCACAGCTCACAGCCCGAATGCCGAAGGCCCCACGGCCTCGGGGTTTTTCCAGCCCCACTCAATTGTGCTGTCCCTGGGTTTCTCATTTCTCCTTTCTAGCGCACCACTGGTGACTGAGCAAGGGAGAAGTGACCGCACAGCTCACCCCGTGCATGCAGCTCCCTGCACTCCCAGCACGAGTGCTGCCACTGTGCACTTTGCTGTCATGGCTCTGTGCTGGTGGGGTTTGTGCGGCCGCCACGAGCAGAGCAGCGTCAGAACACACATCCTGCTCACATCCACTGCGGTGAACTGCCCCAGGCACTGATGGCATCAGCTCTGCTCCTCACAGCACTGAGATTACCGCTGCAGTGGTATGTCCCTCTGTAACAACAGCCTAGTGCCCTGCTAATCAGATACTTCATTTCTTACTTCAATTTCAACCCCTCTATGACAAATTCACCCTTTCAAAGTGGAGAAAATATATATTTTTTCCACGGGTGATGCATATCTTAATTTCATTTTTAAATGATTGTCTTACGATGCGATAATGACAAAGAAAAGACATGTACGTGGGTGCTCGAGGCAAGCCTCGCACAGGCAGGCACGTTCTTAAAAGTGCATTGATGGTGGCTCTCACCTGTCACGCTGTCATCAGTCACTTATTGTTATACTGCCCACAGTACGTCTGTGTGTTGATATTTGTGTCTCTCTGTGCTCAGAAGGGTTCTGTTGCTCAGGGGGACCTGGAAGGCACTGACTGCCCATGAGCAGTGCGTGGGCTGCAAACATCACTGAGGTCAAACTGGGAGAGACCTGTGGGCCTGCACAGACCCCCGTGTCAGATATTCCTCTACCATTGGTGCTCTGGGTGCAGATGACCCCTGTTTTCCTAATGTGTTGTAGGCATTTATTAGTGGGCAGTTTTCTGGGTAAAGCAGAGGTTGAACTTTTGAAGCAGGTGTATGGGACATGACCTTTATTTCTCCCAGTCATTGTCGGGCTGTGCTGAGTGCTCTGCACCTTGACATTCAGCAGAGCAATAAAGAAGTGGAATGTACTAATGTAACCTTTATAAAACAGTTAAAATGATAGTTTAATATTTAATCTCCCGATGTAGTGTTAAAATAAGCTCAATAAACCATGGCAGTAAATTACATTCAGAAGGAACTCAATTTAAATAACATTATGGTTATGGTAGGCAGCAAATTATGTCCTGAACTGCTACTTCAAGGAAAAATACCCTTCGGGTGGGACTGTTGACCTCACCCAATTACTGGATGATAATTGGGCCACTGTTTGATTTTTGGTAGTTGATCTGGATCCTTAGATGCTTCGTGTCTCCTGCCCGGGCAGCCCACAGGATGTCGCACATAAACGTCTCTCAGCAGCCAGAACAGAACCTTCTGTATTTGAGCTGCACCTTGGGGTTTCATATCTTCTTGATTAAAGCACACATAAAGCACCAAAATACTGTACTGGGTAAGGAGTAGAGTTGAAGAAAAAGAGGAATTTTCAGCGAGATCATACAGTTTCTTTATAGCTGAAATAACTTCTTGTTCTCTGTATAAAATGGTGTGGTGTGCTGGGTGAGTGTCACAGCTCCGCTTTGACAAGCACACCAAGTTTGTACCTGTTGCAAATTGAAAGTGCCACAGGCTCACACATACAAGTGTCTGCTAGGTGCTGGAAACAAGGCGTGACAGTGCTGAGGGACAACTGAAATATGTATATGAGCTATAAACTCTTTAGAAATGCATATGCAAGGCCGCATGTTGCATTTCAAGTGACAGAACCTTAAACTATTTCGTGAACAAGTGTTTCTCAGAATTGTTTTACCCAAAGCATTTCTTCTGCTTGTAGTAGTGATACAGCATCTCCATCCTCTGGCCTGGATGCAGTTCTGGTCTCAGTGCTGCCTAACTAGGCAAAACGTGCTCAGGAGAGCAAGGGACGGTTGCCCAGCACTGGCTTGGCTGGCTGATGGAATGTATGGGCAGTATCCGTGTTCTAATTGTTCTCCTGCAAAACTAAACCCTTCTTCGTTGAGTCCTCCTTTAACTGCCTGTAGAGCTGAGACGGTACCTGGACAGGGACTGTACGAGTACTCAGCTAAGTAGACAGGAGTGAGAAACCAGCCGTGCCCCAGTGCTGCTCGCCCTGCACAGCCCAGCTGCAGGGTGTCAGGATGGCGGACGTGTGCTCTGCTGTGTGGCAGGGCTGCTGAAAACAGAAAGTGTGCTGGGGCCATGACCTGGAGTAATCCAGGAGCTGTTGCTGGAGGGCTGGTTCCTGTTCTTACAGCTCTCTGGAGGTTTATTTTGATGACAACACAGCAGAAGTGTGGGAAGTTCGGTGAGGGAAGGGATGGAGGAAAAGCAGAGCTGGTACTGAAAGGGAAAATGAGCCAAGGGGGAGGAAACACATCTTAACTTTGGGATGAGGGATGGTGGATGCACAGTACCTACTGGTGGCTGCCATTTTCCAGACAAATGGTGTGGTCTACGGGCAGGTGATCTGGATTGCAGCACCAGTGGCTCGTTGCAGTGTTCCCAATGCTCCCCTAGGCTGGGGCAGTTTTGTGTTTTCTCTATAAAGAAATACCCTTCTGAATGAGTTTTTCTGTATGATTTCCACTGAATGTAATTTTAAAAGGCTTCAGTAAAACAGCTCTTTACTCCTCAATGGAAACTGAGAACTGAGAGGTCAGAAATTAGTGATCTAGTTTCGTGTTATTAGATTTCCACGCATCGCAGCAGCAGTGGATGGACTACATTAATGCAGCACCAACCGTATAGAACAAAGGGGTGATGATCCTTTTTTATAGTGATGCTATAAATGCTTTGTCCCTGCACACCTCTGCCACTGGAAGTAAAGACTGACATTTAAACACACGTAAAGCATGATCTTAACTCCACAGAAGTTACTTTCACCTCCTCATGACTTAATAGAAAGAAGGAGATATTTGTCGAGCATCTGTCCTTTCTGCTCACAGGCAGATGAGTCTGTTGCAGGCTCTCAATTGGAAGGGGTTTCACATCTATGATGATATGGCTATTCCTGTGGCATCAGTCAAGTTTGGGACATTCCCTCAGCAGTAAAACATGGTTTGCTCATTCAAGGGGACACAACTGATAAGAAGGGAATAGGCTCAAGGAAACTCTCCTACCCCAAATTCCTGGAAGTTAATAGGCAGGTGGCTTGTATTACAGACATAGCTCAGCCAGGGGACCAGCACACATCTTGCTTTCCTTTTATTTCCCAGGGGCTTGCCCCTTTCTTTGTTGAGTGAAACGTGCTGAGTGGTATCTAGAATCATCACATTTCTGTTACTTTTATTTCCTTTTCTTTGTTTGCTCAGTAATTTCTCAGCTATTTTTCAGAAAGCGTATGGATGCTACCAGAGAATAAAGAAGTTAGTTTCTCTGTGCTTTCAGTAAAAAATGGGGAGATTTGGAAAAATACAGGAAAAAATATTAAGCCCAGGAACATCCCAGTGTTTATTAAACTGCTGGCGAAAACGTTACAGGAAGAGTGGTGAAGGATGAATTTCACCAACACAGAAAGGCAAATAATCAAATTAAACTAAATGAAGATGAAATAATAATTGTATTTTACTTTAAAAATTGCACTAAAATACCTGACTAAGATAAAAAAAAATGCCCTCACATTTGTTGAGTTTTCCTCTGGGGGTAGAAAACAATTTCAAACAGGAATTTTCTGCTGGTTTTAGCTGTCACACAAGGGCAGGAAATTGAAGTGGAACACCAACATTTGGCAGCTGAAGAGCAAGGTGCTGCATCAGGCTCTGAAGTCCCACCTGCCATGGTCTGAGTGGCAGAGGATGGGCACCTTGTCTTCACCATCTGCCTCTGTGGGTCCTGGGAGCTCCTGCTGCCTTACTCTTGCCTACTGGGCTGGTCTCTCTCTGCTGGGCTGGGGTATGTGCAGCTGCTGGGTCAGGGCAACTAGGTGCCTGAAAATGTAACCGAGTGCCCTCCTCTGTAAGCAAGGCCCTATCATGGTTTATCCAACAGCCCTATGCGTGCTTATGAATAGTTCATAGCAAAAGCTTCCACTGAGAATATAAAAGGCAATTAAATCTTAATGGCCTGATGTTTACATTTTTTGAACTACAGGTTGGAAAGTCTGAGTGCAAATCGTTCAGACACCACTAACATCCTTCTATTCTTGCTATAAGCGAATTTGTGATAAGCACTGGGTAAAAAGAATGTAAAAAATAAATCACTGATGTGCCTTATTTTTTTTTTTTCATGTGCTTGCTTTTCTTTTCCTGTGTTTTCAGGGGGATACAGTTGTATTTTAGAGGGCAGTTCCCTTGGCAAAAGACACAAGGTCCCAGGGAACAGCAAGCCCGACCTCATCCAAGTGAGTGCTCAGGGTGAGGCTGCTGCCCCCAGAACCTTTGGGGTGTGTAGACTCCACTCCATAGGACTCTTAATGTCTGTACACGTGTGACACTGGGCTCAGGTGAGAGGTACATCATAGCTGGTTTTTAGAAGCTGATCCCACTGAGGCAGCAACTTTGCAGGAGCTCTTTAGCTTGACTGGGACTTGGGACCTAAGTCATGTATGCCTGCCAGCAGCCTTTCATGTGCACGCTGTGCCAAATGAAGCAGCAAGTTTCATCTCTGGGTTAAATTTCCCCTTTGACGCTAAGGAGGATAACACCTCTGCAATCTTGAGCTTTTCCTACTCCCTGCCTGGCCATTGTCACCTCAATGGGGGTGTGAGCCATGGGCCAGGAGCCCCATTTGCGAGGCAAAGACCTTCCTTTCAGCCTGGCAGACTTCATGTCACGTTGCCTGAGCCGTTGTTATTTATCTTAAAATAAGGTCTCAACCCACCACATGCAGTCTCCTGCACCTTGTCCTGCTTCTCACTGTGATCCTGACACTGAGGGTTTGGTGATGTGTGGGACATGGCTTCCCAACCCGCAAGGCTTTGTAGTTTAGTAGTTGGGTAGAGATAGTGATAGGAGGATGGTTGGACTAGATGATCTTATAGGTCCTTTCCAACCTTATGAACTTATGAACTTATGAACTTATAAGGCTGCCGGAGCATGCCAGCCAAGGGGAACGGTTCTCTGCAGCTACTTGTGGGACACTGCTGGCCCTCAGAGGGCACCCATCCAGTACTGGTAGAATGCAGTGACCTGGAGGTGTGGGTCCTTCGCAGCATACAGCCTTCCAGCTGGTGGAAAATGCCCTCATGTGCTGTAGAGAACGGCCTTAATGTTGAGAGATGTGACAGTAATAGGAGCAAGAGCGTCTCTTGGCATGGAAACATTGTCTTGGCCAACTCAGTTTTGTTTGCTCTTTCCTCTTTCTGTATCTGATATAGCTTTCAGTCAATAGAGAAATGACAAAGATGTGGGTTTAGTTCACCCACAGAATTTCACTGTGCTGCTTGGAGCTGCCAGTGCTGCAGGGCTCTGCTAACCTGCTCCACGGCACATGGCTTGGGATGGGGCTGAGCAGAACTGCTGGCAGAGCTTGCCTGAAGATCGCTGTTGTCCAACACTTGCTTCCTGTTGTCTGCTGAGAGAGGTTTCACCTGTGCAAGCTCTTGCTGCAAACAGCAGATTCTGTTGGTTTCAGTCAGAGTAAAATGAGCCCTACAGATAATTTCACCTTCCTTGCAGCTGGTGGTACGACAGTGCAACCTGGCAGAGATTCAACACAGATTCTGTTTCCCAGGCTGGAGAAAAGTAACTCCACCAGTGCAAAAAGATAAAGCCTAATGAGGACATTTTTAAGAATCTGTTAGGACAAACGTAACATAATACATACAGGCATTTTATAATACGTAAGCACTCTGTGTGAGTGTATACACTCACATCATCATTTCTATTTGCTTGTTTTTTTAGGAGAGAAATGTAGTAGCTCTTGTTGCTGCAGTCTGTGATGAAGAGTGGAAAAGCAATCTGTGCACAAAACACTAAGATGAAACATCCAGAGAGCAGTTAGTGTAACCACAAGTTGTTCCTTTTCCTCTGGCTGAGATTGCACCTGCTTTGCTGCCAGCGTGCTCCGTGGCAGCCATGGGCACGACGGGCACGGCCGTGGTGCTCTCTGCGAAGTGCTCCGAGTGGAAGTACTGAGAGCAGTGCAACTGCTGTGGACTCTGAATGATTTATGAAATGAAAAATCTCTCCTTAGTGCAAGAGGGAACATGTTCTGAACTATTTGCTCTAACATCTGGTTTAAAGCTGGCTAATAAAGCATCTAGAACCTTCGCCTTTAAGAGAAAAAAATAGGTCTTTCTTTGTATATTTTCCTTCTCTTCTGTTGTAAGTAGACTGGAACTTCAAAATACTGGACACCTCAGTTGGAAACGGGAGTGCACATAGCACATTTTTATTTTGTCACGAGTAACGTGGTTTGAAAGCCATCACCAGTCACTACTGGAGGATGAAGTCATAAATTAAATCTGGGTATACAATAAAGCTGTCCTGTTGGGATGAAGGGCTACATACCCAAGTTCGTATTTATGAAACTTCAGCACGGTGTATCTTCCCTTGCTTCACAGGGTGGGAGCTGTGAACTGGGAGGGAGAGGCTTCATTGCAGACCACAGCTGGTCAGAAGAGAGCAACTCAGTACATGCCTGCAGTAGCTCAGCCCCGTGTTCCTCATTGGTGTCACGAGAAGGGGATGGGTGCTGCTGAACCCAAACTGTACAAAATGCAAGCACACAGATGGGATGGACAGGAGAAAACTCTTTACCCTGTGACTTTTAAGAGTTCAGCAAAGCCTATCAGAAACAACAAAACAGGATAGTTGAGAGGTGACTTGACTTCAGGGAATAAATACTTACTGAGGGGAAAAAATAATGGGTAGCGAAGGGCTTTTTAACTTAACTCTAGGAAGTATAATGAGAACCAGCGGATGGAATCTGGAGCCAGACAAATTCAAATTGGAAACATGACCTACATTTTTAATAGTGAATGTGATTAACCATTGGAACAAAGTGCCCACAAAATAGTGGATTCGCTCCTCTTGATGGCTTCAAATCAAGACTAGATGCCTTTTTGGGAGATAAGCTTTAGTCAAAAATAGTTATGCTTTAGTCAAACACATGTTAAGGGGCTCAATATAGAGGTAATTGGGGAAATGTAATGGCCTGTGATATCCAGGAGGTCACACCAGATGGCATAATGATCCCTTCTGGCCTGAAACTCAGTGAATCTCGGAATGAATATAAATGCTATCATCTGGATGTGCATTTGAAATAATTGCAGGGAGAGATTAGACACGCAATTGCATATGGTTCAGAGTTGATAAACTTTCCTCCCCTCCAGAACAAAGGCCCTTATTTATACCTAATTACATGGTGCTGTTGTAATTCAGATAAATATCCGTTAGGAACTCGAATGGGATGTCAGCAAATCAATTTTTACTACTGTGCGTGTGTGCTGTGTGGAAATCTCATTTTTAAAGCTTATGCGCAACTCCAGACTTGCTCACGCAGGAACGTGCCCAGGAAGAGCTCCAGCGTAGACATTTTCCCCACCTGGAGAGTGTCATTACGTGCTTTCGCCCCGTCGACTTTGAAGTTGTTTCGGTTAAATCGTAAAGACGTGGAGGTCCTGGTCTCCAAAGCAGCTGGGTGAGAAATGCTCATCACTACCCGAGCGCTACCGAATTTTACGGGAAAGTGTTGTCGAAAGAGCAGTAGCGGAAAATAAAAAAGTGCAAGCTCCTAAGAGTAGCTTTGCTCATGCTGACATTATCACAAATGGCATCTCTGCTTGGGTAATGCAAACACACCTGCAAAATAGCCAGCTGCTGCAATGCTGCTGGAGAAAGAAGTACGGAATAGTAACCCGTGCAAGAAACCGCATTAAAACACAGATAACTTCTAATATGAATGTCATCATATTATGTAGCTTTCAATTTTAGTGTTATCTCGCTCAAAAAACATTCAAAACAACTGCACAGGTAAGTGGTGAGGCCACGCAGAGGAAATAGCATTGTTAAAGTTCAGTGAAATGATATCACTTATGGTATGCGTGTGCTCATCTGTGCTCAGAGGAAAAATGTTGACGAGCATAACAGGTTTCATTCATAAAGGGCCTTAACCTTTTGTACTCTCAGACTCCTCCAGATCCAACTCCCATGCGCAGCACCAAATGATTGCCCACTTTGCCACTGAGGAGAAAGTTTATTTTATCAAGTTCTGAGCCCAGCACAGAGCTCCAGACACCTGGAGTGCCACCGGAGGACTGAGTGTTCCCAGGTGAGGAGATCTCTGCTCAATTTGAAGAGGCCAAAAGCCCGGCTCTGCGACATCCCTCACCATTATGGCAGACCATTCTTACAGGTTGGCCTTTCTGAAAAGCAAATGTGATCGGACCAGCGTATGCATCCTGCAGTATAAAGCCTTCAACTTCCTCCTGAATCCAAACTTTGTTTATTAGAACCATCCTCTGTCTTTTTTTTCTTCCTTTTTATTCATTTTTTTTCCCCAAGGAACATCCACAAAGCATCATGACTAACACGAAGGCTGCAGAAGTGCCTGCTAATGTATAGACCCTAAGACAAAAATGTCCTTGGGTTGCCTCTGATGATGCTCCGAAACCTGCAGTTAATTACTCATTAGCTAATTGTAGCTGCATTTTTCAATCTCTCTCATTTCAGCTCAAAAAGGAAACGCGATAATGGTGACTCTGCAGGTACTGTGTAGCATAACCAATATTTTAATGAATCTCAGTATTACTTTTTTCATGTGAATAACAAGACTGTCTGCAAGTACTATTCTATACAGTTGCTCTGATTATTTTGTTAGATTACACTCAAAATGAAAGTGACAAGAAATAATGAAAATTATATTTCAGGTTAGTTGTGTTTTAATGTGGCTTTTTGCCAATTAATTTTTCTAAAGCACACTGCAGTAGCTGGTGATTCTGAAGCTGCTCCTCCGTACTCCTACGGCGATGGCCTTTATGATAATATTGCCGCATCAGCAAAACTACAAGGCCTTTCTATAACAGTTCTGCAGTAACATTAATTCCTTACAGGTCCTAAAGGTCGTTCTTATTTTCAGTCAAATAGCAATATCTGCAAATTTTAATGACGCTTCTTCATTCATGTTACACTATCCAGAATTGTTATAAAATTCAACAATGTATGAAAATGTCATCACTAGGGATGAATGAAGCAGCTCATGTGAAAATGAAAATCAGCTTAAATCTTTGGAGGCGTTCAAAAACCTTAGAGTGATTTTATTTTGCCTTCCCTGCCTCCACTTCTCAGGCAGGGAACTTCTACGAGTTCTGGTGCCTGAAATACCATGGTAATTTATTTTTATAGACAAAGGACATGCTTAGAGCTAATTAACTAAACTTAAGTACAGTGCCATATGGGAAATTATTAGTTAAAATAAGAGATCTGTACAAAAAATTGGGAAGTGGATAATGAAGTAGGTGGGGGAGAGGATCAATTCTGATAGAAGGTAGTAGTTTCCCAAGTTTCAGTCTTGGGCCTGATATTATTTGTGACTTTTTATTAATGATGATGGCATAAAAAAATAAGCACGTGCTACTTGAGTTTACCAGCGGCATCAGGCAGGGACGCAGTATACTATCACTGCAAAGACAAACCAGCTTCTCATGTAGGAAGAACTGAGTGACCATGAGAACTGGGATAATATAAACTGGATGAAATTGAGAAGGATTTGAGTACGAGATCATGCATGCACATTTGGGTACTGATTGGTGAGATGGACAAAGATGCGGAGTCTAAAAAGCAAGGTATTTTACCTGGGGAAAATTAATACACTGGTAGCAGTGGATGAGGTTAGAAGGCAGCCAGGACAGTGCATGCTACTCACTAGTGACTCATTTCACATCTGGGAAGCTACTGGAAAAGATAAGAGTGACCATGGGAAGGAAGAGTCTTAAGTGTGAGAGGAGCTTGGAAAGTGAAGGACAAGAGAGGCACTATAAATACTGCATGGGCACGAGCTCTGCAAAGAGAAAACCTCTATTTAAACCAAAGGACAACACTGGCACAAGAGCAAATGAGTACAAATTGGTCATGAATAAATTTAGGATGGAAATTGGAAGCAGGTTTCCAAACAACAGAATAGTGATGTTCTGCAATTGCTTTCCGATGAGAACAGTGGGAACAAGAACAACAACAGAAACCCAAGTTACTTTTAAGACGGAGTATAATGAGTTTCTGAAAGGGATTATGTGCTGTGTTTGGCTAAGATAGCAGGGAACTAGGCTTGATGACCCAAGAGGTCTCTGCAGACCTGTCTTTCTAAGCCTATTTCTCATGGCCAAATATTTCAGAGCGCTGTTAAGTATTCCCTCTCCTTCATGTATTTTTTAGATAAATTTTTACGGTGTGCTGCAGGGACTGCCAGCTGGACTAATTTAGTGAAGGACTGAAATGATGGTGTCCAGAATATGTAGAATACTCTGAAAACTGAGCAAGAGAAACCCCCGTCCAGCATCCTACTGGGGCAGGCGTGGATGCTCAAAGAGACCACAAGCACATTGTTGCAGATCTCAGTATTTCCATTACTTCTTGAATCTGCATTCCTTTGTCAGTGACCCCATAAAAGGACTCTGGCTTCAAGGTTGGGTAGCTGGATTTTTTGGGTTCCTCACCCACAAAAGCAAGGTGAGAGTTGGCAGCTCTTTTTTTTATTCTGTAATCACTTCATCAAGCTGCTGGGAGGACACAGACTGGCCTGGATTAGTGCAGTCACTCCCTTATTAAGAATGTTTCTTGTAGTCACAAGTTCTGTGATTTTCTATGTCTGCTTTGGTTGAAAACTGATGAGTGGGAAAATGAGAACTGCAGCAGTGGACAACTCTGGTGGTTTCTCCTTTGCAACTAACTACAGAAGCCTTTTTCTGAAATCAGCTATTAATGTCAATAGTAGGCTAGGACACGGGAAAGTCAGATGAAGTCCACAATAGTCCAAAGAGTTTGGAAAAGGAGAAAAAATAGGCAGTAGCTATGCAAGGGAGCAGTGCTTTGCTTAATTCTTGTCACCCTACACATCAGTCACAGGTGCACCGGGCAGCAGCTCTGATTTGTTGTGCAAATACTTCAACAACCCATTAAAAAATGACCCCTGGTACCGGGCAGGGAGCAGTCACCTGCCAGGACACGATGGCCTGGGGATGCTGCAGCCTGCTGCTGGTGAGAGGGTGCAGCACCCCACTGCAGCTGCACAGTGACACGCTGCTGGCAATGCCGTTGTGTGGGGGTAAAGCCAGCCAGCTCTGTTCAGAGCAATTCCATTGCAAGCACGACCTGTTGCTGTACTTACTGCTGTGTTTCAGTCCGTGCTCTTCCTCCCATGCCCGGTTGTGGGAACATGGCTGCAGCAGAGATGCTTTAGGGGATATGAAAAAGCGAAGTTTCAGCTTACTCTTTCGAGCAAGAAGAACGCTGAAGAACTGTGTGACCACAGCAGCTGGGAGAAACAGCTTTTTCTCAGAGATGTCTCTGGATTTTGGGGCCTACATGTGAGGGTGACAGCGGTGCTGATGGCGTCAGGAAGGATGTGTGGGGCCTCCCTGCCTGCACTGCAGCCTGCTGCCTCCAGCAGGAACAAGTTCTAGCAGTGATTAAATACCAGTGATGGATGGCTATGAAAACATCCCACCGTGAGGTAAATCAGCCCGGGGCTGTGGCTGTGGGCACTGGGCTGGACACTTATGCCTGCAGCCTGAGACTAGAAGCCTGGTGTGGCCACAAGCCCAGCTTGCCGACTTTGATTTCTCACTCCTGAGGGTTTTGCAAAAACAGAGGTTTAAAAACATTGTCTCTGATTAGCAGAGAGCCCTGAGGATCCCACTTGCCCCTTTTCGTCACCACTCAAGCTCGTGCCAGGCACCACATCCTGTGTGAGCTGAGCACCTGGGCAGGGTGGGCTGCACCATGGCTGTGATGCTGTCACAGCCTGTGAAACAGGAAAACGAAAAGGTGCAAAGGAAAAAAACCCAACGCTTGCACAAAAAGCAAATGATGCTATGTTCGTTCCTCACTCTTCCCTCAGCCTTGCCCTTTGCGGAGGCTGAGAAGTGTGAACACATCCTGTTTATCTCAGCAGCCCTGTCGCCCTGCTGGGTTTAGTGGCAGTAGTGCTGGCAGAGCTGGCCCCGCCATGGAAGCGTTGCCCATCTACCACGGGGCCATCACTCGTGAGGCCGGGGAGAAGCTGCTGCTGGCAGCGGGTGCCGATGGCAGCTACCTGCTGCGGGACAGCGAGAGCATCCCGGGGGTCTACTGCCTCTGTGTGCTGTGAGTACGGGTGATGGAGGGCTGATGGGGCTGCTGTGTTTCCCAACCTGGGAATCTGAAGAGTGGGGCGGTCCGATGCAGTGAGGACGAGCGGGATCTGAGCACAGATGGGTGGGAGAGGTGCCATGGAGAAGAGCTGGGCAGCTCAGCTTTGGACCTGCTGATTGCTGCTATTCCAGTGCAGCATCCTTGGGGCACTGCTTGCTGGAGAGAGAAGCAAAAGCACCGCTCCTGTGCACCTTCACTTGGGTTCTCTTGGTCTGGATGTGCATCCTACAATCCGTTGGGCTTGGAGTAAACTACCTTTAAGTAATGAGGAATAATGATGGATAGCAGACTAATTGGAAATGCTTCACCACATAAAGTGAAAGGGGAAGTATTGGATGGGGTGATCTGTTAGAGAGGTATTAGTAGGTCCTGCTCTGGGAGAGCTGGAAAACTATGAAGTCGTAGGACCTCATTTTCATGAGGCATCTTATTTTCCCTACTGTTGGCAAAGGCGGAGGGATGAGAAGTTTTTAGAGAGACTGCTGCACAACCAAGTACCAAGGCACTGACAGAGCAAAGACGTGCCCGTGCAGATGGTTGTGTCTCGCTTCAGTAGGAAAAGAAAAGCAAGAGAAAACAGTCTTTAGGCTGGAAAGAGAATAGCTCACAGCGAGCAAATAGAGAGGGCAAAAAAATGAGCAGAGGAAGAATAGTTAGTCTGGTTTTCCCCAGAGGTCTTGAATACGTTTCCTACAATACACAATTAAGCTCCGAGTGAGTATTATTATTCTCCTGTTGTAGACCAGTAAATGGAGAAATGCAAGGAGGAAATAGGCAATCCACAAATGCACCACCTCATAGCAGAAAGTCTTACTGGCAGAAGGTATATTCTTTCTTCTCTTCGTGAAATCAGAAGATGAGCCAAAACAGGCACTTCTGCTAACAAATACAGCCCTTAACAGCTAGCTGAAGAATGGGAAGTAAGACAAATCTCGAGTTAAATGAAAATGGAACAGACATAGCAAGGGGTAAGGAGAGCTGTGATTCCTGGGATGGCAACTGGCAATAAAAGCAGAATAGCCATCAGAGAACATGGTGATATATCTCCTTAACAGTCAATAGTCAGTCAGTGCAGGGGGGACACCAAGGGATTAGAGAAAGGGTCAAGCAGAACTTTACAATGCTGCATAAAATAGGGAATCCTAAAATTAGTTCACTATTAGTCTAAATCAGGCTGCAAGTGTGTAATGAGGTCTTCTATCTGTATGCTATCAGCTGGGATTTTTTGCCATGTTAATGACACGTCTTCAGGAAGAAATATCATGAATGAAATGAAACATATAAAATGAAAATAGGAAGAATAGAAAGGATTGTTGGCTGTAAAGCTCTGCAAGCTTTGAGGAAAGAGCAGTAAGATCCACCTATCTGTATCTGGAAATTACGGGCCACTCAAATCTTCATATTATGTTATATTCAATCAAATATATTCTAAGCAAAGGGGAAAGAACAAAAAAATTGCTGATGAATGTTATGCATTCTTGTAGAACAGAAATCTTGAATATATTTTTTTTATATAATCCACAACATAAGGGAAATTTTCAACAGTATCTTGGATAAATTTTGATAAATAAATGAAAAATGCTGTAGTGAACGTGACCCAACATAGAGAGTAAGGTGGTTGAAAAATGGTAGAGTTAGTTAAAGCTTGGATCTAATACTTCCTAATGTTTCAGCTCAGATTAAACAACATATTACACAATAACTTTGAGGATGGTTATCATAAAGGCATCAGGGAGTGTCCTCACGCTGCAGATAGAAGTGACAGTTTAGATAAATATGCACCATAAAATACAGAAGAGCTTTAAAAGGCAAATTTACTAAAGCTGAGCACTTCAGTAGAGAGAAACTGAGAAGCAGGCAGGGAAGGCTTTAGAGATGTAGATATACGTTCACTGGAGGATGCCAAGCCTGGCTTTCTCAGAATCAACCTGTGAGTGCAAACCCCCTAAATTCAAGTCTGAACAGCATGCACAGGGATGGAACAGGCGACAAGCCTGTGTGTGTACAAGAGCTCTGGTAAAATCCAAGGAGGAAGCATGAAGCTGCTGTGTTCACAGTTTATCAGAAGGAAGAAAAGAGGAAGGTGGCTGCCCTGCCCACCCAGCCACTGGTGAGTCCTGCAACTGCCTCTGCTTTGCTGTGGCTCAAGTAATGCCTCCTTTTGTGGAGAGACACTGTAAGTTTGTGATGGCACCCCGCTCTGGGCATTCCCAAAAAGCCCCAGCGCAGTTTGGGTGCCCATAAGGGCAGCTGCGTTCACATCCAGGTTCATCCACCTTTTGCTTTTTCAGTTAAAAAGTGGAGCCCTGACCTTTAAAAGGGAGAGGAGTCAAAGATTCACAAATCCCTTGTGACTGACACTGTTTTTTCAGGGCAAGCATAAAAGAGACAGGTGGTAGCATAAAACCTGACCTACAGAGCTGGGTGGCTGTGGCAGGTGTGCCCCCGTTGTCAGAGCATCTATCTAGAAACCTCTGCTTCCTCTCTGTTTCTGCTGAGGTATTCTCTATCTCCCTGGAATGCTGCTTTGTGCCAGTCCGAGTTATAGTGTGCACACAGCGTGCCTGCCAGTCTGCAAAGAAGGAACAGGTTTTGGTGTGGCTGTGGCAAAACACAAAGAACCCACTTTCAGAAATATTTTCTAACCGCAGTTACACTTTGCACGGAGGGGTAGAAGTGTTTTGCTTTGGACCGGGGTCCCCTGGGGCTCCTGCGAACAAAAATGCTGCCGGCAGCCTTTATCAAAGTTTTCTGATTCAGGTGATCTTCGTGATACCTCACGACCTTTGTGGTATGAAAACCATTATTACATTGATAATATAAACTTTAAGGCCATTCTTTGTTCCTGTTTGACAGTGTGAGCAGAGGAGCACACTCATCCTGGAAATTTGTTAGGGCTGCAAGGAACAGCGAGAAGATTTTTGCTGCTCCTGGAAACTGGGATAGGAGAAATATATATGCTTTAAAAAAATGTACACTTTTTATCTGTAAATGTGTGCTATGTGCAGCACTCTGAGGTGTTGCTGTCAACGCCTGGATGTTCCAAGGAGCTTTCTTTACTGATACGGCTTCCTCGCCGCTCGATATTCCATCTGACATTTTTAGCACTGTCAGAAATCCTCTGTGCACACTGCTCCTAATGAAGTCGATGGGGGACACAGGACTCAATAACAGAGGCCAGCTTGGGCTGCAACCTCTTTAACAGTATGTGAAAAATGCATGGGGTAAACTCCTGAGAGTGCCAAAAGCACAGCTTTCCTTTACAGCTATATGAGAGCACGTGCAGAAACAAGCGGCTCGTGCCTGGATTGGCACAGAGAAGCGATTGTAGTTTGGGTCTTAACATTCATATACTTGCTCTGTTAGTAGCTGTTGCAGACCTTTAGATATTTCTCGGTGAATGTTCAGCTGAACATGACATGCTTGTCAAACCCTATGCTCAGATCATTTGTATGGAATCATCCGTTCCTGTGCTGTGCTGCGTTCAATTTGCGGAGAGTAATCAAAAGCTGGAAAAGAAAATTCTTCAGAGCTCTGAAGCAGCAGCAATGGCACTGAGGATAGGCCACAGTCCTATCAGACCTTTGCATGTGCTGCTTTTTCTGTCACCGTAACCTCAGTGCAATGTGCTGAAGCTTTCTGATGCAGCAGATACATCAGGTGCACAGCGAGAAGGTGTGATGCGGGATCACAAGTCAGCTTCAGCTCAGCATTTCCTTTGTTTCCCATGTAATATGGTTGATAGAAGTGGCAGAATAATTGCATTCATTACAACACTGCACACAATAATCATCATCCTTTGGAACAAAAGCTTCTGTCTGCGGAGGAGCCCCTTCACACAAAGTTGCTGCTGTACATATCGTGCTCTATTTTCAGCTTGGAAGCAATCTTTTGCAGCACAGCGGAGGTATTTCAGCTCCCTGCTCTTCATCTTTGCTGAGGACCAATTTGTCCCATGGCCTTCAGCTATTCCAATGCATTTTTCTGGAAAGATTTTGCAAAGGTTGGCATCCTGAACGATGGCCAGTCACCGTGCAATTGGTAGATAACAGAATCTAGATCAGCTCTACTCTGATTTTCCAGACCTGAGCTTTGAAGATTTAGTTCAAGCAGTGATTTCAGCTCCAGGGATTTTATGGTCAGAACTGTGCCTCCCTGCTCCGAGAGAAATGGGAAATCTAATTATGAGCTACAACGCATCACTCCCAAGCAGTCCTACAAATGTTTCAAAGATATAAGAAACTGTGGTGAGATTTTGCCTTTGTGATGTGCTGTTCTGCAGGACATCGTAATTCACAAAGCTTAGCTACTGCCCCACCGGATAGCAAGTTCCTGCCCTTTCTTGTCTCAAATTGGAATCGATTCTTATTCTATTTCCAAATGTCAGTAAATTCCCATCTGAGGGACTCCTTTCGGCTCCGCTGCCCTCTACCAGACCACCACAATCACACCTGCTCAGGAAGGCTGCACGCTGTCCCTGTGGGTGAATCAGCTCCTCTGCTGGTCATCAGCAGCGCTCAGATGGTGATGCTGACCATCTTTCACAGAAGGCTGCCTGCATACAGACTCACATTTCACGAGCTTTGACATTCTTTTTTTTCAGGCTTCTATTTTAGAAAAGAGAGTCAAGATAAAGCATTTGCTTATAATGCTGCAGCATTGTGGTAGCTCTGCGCATTACAGATTCGGTAGCACGGGTAAACATGGCAACAAGTGTTGGTGGGGAATCAGTGACAGGAGTGTAAGCTCCGACGAGCGTGTATGGAGTGCTCTGTTGGGCTTTTCAGACCATGTAAACACTGATTTAAACTATCTTGTACACTCTAGCTGACAGGGAGCTTGTATCTTGCATATCATCTCAATGCAAACGCTATTTCTTCAGTTTGGGTTAGCTGATGGCTGATAATTGCTAAGCTGTTGTACCTTCATTGTGTGCCTGAAACCTAACAGAGGCAGGAACCGGGCAGGCTGCTTGTCAGCCAGAAAACGTGCATTCCAAGACAGAATGAGGAGCTATAATCTTGAGCAGAATTTTCTCCTACATTAACTAACAAGACTCTTCGGCCTTTCCATGCTTAATAAAACAAGCAGAAATATAACAATTAAAAGAAGGAAAACAAAGTGGTTGAAGAGGACGGTAGGGCTCACGTTTGTCCTCTTGGCAGCCACCCCTACAACAGCAGCAGGGATGTGGGGTGGGGTCCCTCATGAGCACAGGTGGGTGTGCAGCCCCTGGACATGGCCACGGGGCAACTCTGTCCTTCTCAGGGTTCGGTGCTCTGGCAGCCATCTCCTGCAGCAGCACAGGGTCACCCTCTGGGGTGCTGTGTGGGGCTGGTCCCTGAGCAGGCAGCTGGGAGCCACTGGACTCCTCTGGGTGAGGTGGAAGGGGTCCTCACCAGAACTGCTCAGGCTATTGCATGCTGTCTGCCGCACGTCCTCGAACCCCTGCTCTAAATACGAAAGTAGTGATTCCCCCGTGGGCTCTCTTGTACTCATCTCCATAGCGTTATGTGGTTTGTAAACACTACCTCAGCCTGTGAGATGAAGAGCTTGCTAACTCTATTTCACACTTGAGAAACTGTGACACAGGATGCTCAGGGCTGCAGCACCCTTCGGCTTCGGCTTCCCAAGGTGATTGGGACAGGAAAGCACTTTGCGAACACTTGGTGTTCTGCTGTACAGACTGCTGACTGCTGGCATTGCTGTGGGCTGTTCCTTTTGCTGTGCCATTGCCCAGCTCACACAGCCGCCTCCCACAGTCTCCCATTCCAGGAAGAGCTGTGTTTCTTGACTTTTCCAACACCTCAAAAAAGATTGAGGCAGACACCCAAGGAAAAACATTTCTGCCTGAAGTGCTGAGATGTGGCAAAGCTACAAGGAACTGGGTGTGGGCAGCATGCCACGCTCCAGGCTGTGTTCGTCAGCCACAGCATGGCTCATTCCTAAGCAATAGCATAAAGAGAAATCCTCAAGGAAGATCAGGATGCAAGTACACCAGGTGAGAGGAGCTGATTAGTACGTTGCAAAGACATCCGAATAAAAGTTAGGTGAAGAGGAAGAAATTGATGTCGTTTGTTGCTGGCACGGCTTTCCCTCATCTCTCCGTCTTTCTCCCTTCATATTTGCTCCATTTTGGACCCAGAAATGAATACAAATTAGTTTAATAAAATGTCCCAACTGAGACACAAAACATTTGGAAATGATTTTAAAATACACCATGCAGCTGAAATGTCATGGTTAATTTTAAGCTGCAGCGTGCAGCTGATATCCTCCGGCTATTTCAGCAGTGCAGAAGATTGTAATTATTCACCTGTTAGAGCAAATGAAGCTTTAACAAGCCTGATCACAGTTGAAAAGGAGGAGTGGAGAGGATGGGGAGACAGATGCTGTCTCGGTATGTCATCTGTGAATGATGCCTTTGTAGCTCTTTGGGAGGAATTAGCTAGCTATAAAGAAAAAGGCTATCATACAAAATGGACTGTTCTCTGTAACAGCAACTTTTTTAGATTTTTCCTTTGACAAAGTTTTCCCAGTAAAGTTATTGCAGCACAGTCAGTGAAGTGTGGTTCCCAGATGGTGTAACATATCCGTTGTTATGGGGAATCGAAAAAGAAGTGGAATAAAATAAGGAAAAAATTATCAGTGGTGACCAGACCACTGTTTAAGTGCTGCTAACCAATATCGTCTTTACAGCAATGGTTGTATTCTGCTTTTGATTTTTGCCTTTGATGGGACCTTGTTCATCTTGCTGTGAGTGCTCCCATCACTTGTGCTTCTTGGATATGAATGAAGAGCTCTCTGACTATGACAAGGCTGGTGGCAGTCCCTGGGCCAGGGGAAGGGGCAAGGAGCCTTGTGCTGGGTCTCTCCCGGGTGCGAGGAGATGCTCCTCGTGCAAGAAGTGCTGGGAAAGCAGCGTCACCGTGAGTGCTCTCTGAAGTCCTTCTCTCTGTGTTATGTCTGTCCCCTGTTGATTTTCTCCAGCATGTAGATGAGTTTGGGTTTAGTGTGCTTCAAGGCATGCCTGTATGAGAGGCTCCAGGTGACAGTGCCATGCCCATGCTGCTCCACCTTCCTGAAGTTGCATGGCCACACCATATACAGGCAAATTATTCTACAGGACCTCAAGTTTAATTTTTCTGTTTAACTTCTAAGAGAAACGGCTTGATCTTCCTTCATCCCACACTGATCTCTGTAGATGTTGGCTACTTTAAATCACTGAAACCTTTCTCCCTGAGACGGTGCCATAGCACTGAAAAGAGCTTGGCACATCAAAATGATGTCACTTGCTTGCTTGGCATGGAAGTTAGAAAGTACTTTGAAGTGGTAATGAAGTGATTTCCTGCTTCTTAACAGAAAGTTTTGATAAGATCACGTTCGTTAGCAGAGTACTTACCAAAAGAGCTGTAATCCATTGTTTTGTGTAAGCAAAGATCCTGATGGAGAGCAGAGAAATGGGAGGACTTTGGTGTTTTCTTAACAAAAGGCTCCTCATTCCTTGTGGGTTTCCTTGGAAGGAGCTGAGTGCTGGGTGCATCGTCCTCCTGCTCAGTGCCTTTCTTCAGAGCCAACAGCAGGTGATAACACTGATTTCTCAACTTAAGCACCATGAACTCCTTCATGCCCCGCGGTCTTTCCTCCTCTGGGAAAGATGTAGGTTTGCCAGATGAGTGCAGAGCTCCCACTTGTGATAAAAATGTCAGATTCCTGCCACGCTCTGTGCTGGGCTCAACACATTCCCAGTCCCGAATTCTTGTTACTTTTCATGTGTCTCGTTATTTGAGTTATCCTTCGTGTTTTCTCTAGGCTTGAGTGCATTATTTTATAGCTGAATTTCTTCTTATGTTTGTTGTACCCTGCTTTGGTCCTCGACGTTACTTAAGCTGACCTCTATTTTCCAGTGGCTCACTAAACCCACCTAGCAGAGTGCTAGAAGCCACCACATTTCAGAGCAGCACCCCAACTGCTCAAGGACTTTTAAGTCATGCAATCTCTTAGGAACAGCAAAAGCCACGTCTGGAAAAATCAGACTAAAGAAACTGAAGCAGCTGGAATGCTTCAGGAGAACAAAGAGCAAGCACTGGTAACATGCACAGAGTATTCACAAAAGCAGGAGGCAAGAAAGGAAGTCTAGATTTTTACTAACTGGTCTTGTTGGAGACAAAAATAATCGTGGAGATGGTCAGATGCCTTCAAAGAGAGAGGACAAAACACCGAGGTGCCCCTGGTATTCCCCAGAGCACTGTGGGCTGTAAAATCCTGGTTTCAGTAACTGTATACTGACTGGTGATCTATGTGCACAGATGCAGGGAGGCCCCTTGTGATTTCCAGGGGTAAGACTGAAGTGAGCATCATGACATGCTGAGGACATAGGCACAGCTCGTGGAGGTTTTAAGAAAGACCAGATGGTCTAAGGGCACTGGAGGGACTGAATTCCATGAACATGAGCATACACGGTGGCTCATAGAGATGTGCTTCTGAAGAACCAGATTTGAGCCATGGCATCAAGCAGCAGTGGTTGTGATTCAGTGGAATGGACAGAACAGCAGTGCTGCTCTCCCATGGCCTTCCCTCCTGCCGTGGGCACGGCAGGCTGTGTGCACCAAGGGCTCCTTTGGGCCCATCCATGTCCCTGATAGATGCGGTGGGATGGCAGGGCTGTGTCCAGTTTGTGGTGTCTCAGTGTGGTGAGAGGGGCTTGGCCCCCTCGGCTCTGCTGGGAGGCTTTGTGTCTCCGGGAGGTGAGGAGTGGTGGGGAGAGCTCACAAATCACGGCAGGGATTTTTGCCCCCAATTCAAGGGGTTACAGCAGTGTGGCAGCTGCTAACAGCTTCTCGTGCAGGTAAATTATATCTCAGCCTGCCTTGCAGAGGTTGTTCTAATGACTTTCTAACAAGAATTCATCCAGGAGCCATGACACGGAGCGTAAGTAATTGCAATCATATGGTGTCTGTGTCATCCACACTTTCTGCTATTTTGTAATAACTACTATAATACTGTGTGTAATTGGAAAGAAACGTAGTATATTTTTGCTTTCTGAACTACCGATGCTGATGCAGCAGGCAGCCTCTAAAATCCTGCTGGGTATTCATGTAAATCCGTGTAGTGTAATGTACGGTCTTCTTATCTGGCACTGCCTAAATTAACGTTGTACCCATGGAACTACTGTGGGCTCTCTCAGCTTCTGAGTTGGATTTCTGGATATTTACCATTAAATCATTCACTGCATTGGGTTAGGGAGAAGCAAGACAGGCTCTGCACGTCAGCATGCCTTGTGTGGTTAGTGGCTGGCTTCTTGTTCTCAAGAGACACAAATTTAGATTTAAAAAGAAGGAAAATTTCATACTCTTTCACATTCAGTGTTTGAGAATTAAGAATGCACTCACAAAGCAAAACGTAATTTACCTGGATTTTGTGGTTCTAGCTTTCCAAACAAATCGCAGTCATGTTATTTCTTCTGGGATCATCTGTATTTAAATGAAACATAAAACAGCAACTTTATATGCCAATAATTCACTTTTTATTTATACTTTCCCCCCTTCAGGGAAAGTATTCCTGGTGTTTGTCAATAAAAGAAGGTCACTGAAAAATTAAAAATAAAAATGCTGAAGCAGGAATCAGAGCACTGTCACTTAACCTGGAATAACAGCACATTGCCAGACTAGATCTGAGTCACACCGATCCCCTCATCCAAAAAACCCAGTTGGTTAAAGATTGCCTCTGGTCTGAGTCTCAGTTTTCTGTTGACCTAGAATGTTTATGGGTGAGTTTATTGTTAAGGAGAGGTTAGCAGATGAACTGTCTCCCCTGTAATGGAGTGAAGCCTGGCAGTAGAAATGAGGAATAAATATCTGTTGCTTTTTTCCCTCTGCAGGCATCAGGGTTACATTTATACCTACCGAGTGTCCAAGACAGAATCTGGGTCCTGGAGTGCTGAGGTGTGTGCTTCTCTTTTCTGAAAACTTCTGTATCCTGTTTGGTGTTAGTATCGATTTAATGAAATATATTCAAATTATTCATGCTTCTGCAAAGTCTGATTTTCATTGAAGGTAATCGATGTTGAGTGAGCCCATCACAGAGATGTCTTGGTGCCACTTCTGACAATCTTGAACTCATAAATTAATTCCCTGTTACATTTCAGCTGTTGCATAATGCATTAGTGCATTATTTTGCATCATTTTAAATGGCAAAAAATATTGTGTTTTTATAATTTGACAAGTGCAATCAGTATTCAGTTCCCTTCTATCTCACATACCATTAACATCAGAATATTTAAGGAATACTTTTAAGCATACAGTGTTTTAAACTTAGTTTCTCTTCAGAAACTTGTTACAAACTGTATTTTCATTTGGATGATAAGAAACCAGTAATTCAGGCATAGCGTAACACTATTTGCAATACAGATGACAATTTAGATTGATGGAATCTAGATGATAACCTTTGTTTCTTTTATGAAGATCTTGTTCTTTGGATGTAATCTCCATATTACTTCATAATTACATTTCTGTTTGCACATTGAGCCTGATTTACAGAAATTAAATAATTGCTAGACAGGCATAATTCCTTGGTTGCTGCGTTAACAGAAGTGGTTGCAGTGCTCTGGAAGACAGGAGTGAGTCCTGGTGCTACTTGGAATCAGGTTGAGAGATAAAACATGCACATGCTGCAGGATAAATAGTTATCTGCCTCAGCACTGAGAGCGGTGCTGGGGAAGAACTCACTCCTGTACTGCACAGGGAGCACCCTGAGGATTCGCACTGCCTGGTGGGAAGGCCTGGGGCAGCACTGGGGCCTCCAGCATTGTCGGAACACCTACAGCATCCACCTGCCTGGGGAGCTCTGAGTGGACCTGAGAGCAGCAGCATCTGCAGCGTCCAGTGCTGGGTGGGCCTGCTACTGCTCCTCCATGGCACCCACCAGCTCATGGGCTTCTCCTGGTTGCATTTAGGCAAACTTCATATATGTTTCACAAACCAGGCATTCTGAGGGCCCAAGACCCTCAATAAAACCTCTGTCTAGGAAGTGTTAGTTAGGACACTAACTCTTCCTTTAAGCAACAGGAAACCTTAGTGTAAGCGGTGCCAAGGCTATGCTGGACTCAACTGCTAAGAACACAAGCCTACATTTTGCCCTCCTCCTTGTCCCTACGGGACGTGCCTCCAAATCTGATGCTGGAGCTTTCCCATCTCTGCTTCCCACTCTGGGATGTGGGCTGTGGGCAACCCCGGTTCACATCCATCCCTTAGGATTGAGGCAGGGAAGTGAAAACAGTGCTGGTGAAACCCATCCTAATGGAAGTCTCTGGCTTGTAGCACTGGAGGCAGGATTTAGCAGAGTATTTGCAAAGATGCTAACATAAAAAGATTGAAAAAGTCCCATTTTTGATAAACCAGGTCATGTTTGGCTTGACCTTGAGGTTCTCAGGGTCATCTTACTGGTGTTCCCCAGGGGCACCGCAGGCTGCCTTGATTTGGGGCCATAAATAGCAAAAGACCACTTCGGTTCCTCAGCAAGGACCACAGGCTCTGAGTTGCATTTGTTGAGGTGATGATGGAAACATGTCTGGATGGGAGGAGAGCAGGAATGGCTCATAGCTTGCTGTAAGATGACACGTAGAGGGGCTGAGGGAAGGCTGGCTCCATCCCAGCACGTGGCTGTTTCTGAGGACAGGGCCTCAGCACCAGGGCACTGACTGCCTGGCTTCCTCTCACCTCTCACCTATGGGTCCACAGACAGCACCTGGAGTTCACCGCCGGCTCTTCAGGAAAATGCACAACCTCATTTCAGCCTTCCAGAAACCCAACCAGGGCATCATCACACCCCTGAAGCATCCAGTCATCAACTGCGCGAACGCCAAGCGTTCCCCAGGTACCCACGGGGTGCAGGCAGCCTCAGCTGTGGGGGGCAGGACCCTTCATGGGGATGGAGAACTTGAGCCTAAATGAGCCACAAATGTGTCTTATTAGGGACTGTCAACCTGTTGAGAAAATCCATTTAAAAATGTGTATTCCTGAGTAGTACACCAGAGGCAGATACCTGCCTTCCCCACTGCCATGGGTCTGGTAGGGATGGTTCATCTGGTCTGTCCTTTTTCTTGTGGTGTTCATCCTTCTGTATTTCTGCAATTATTTTTCTCTAGGTAGAAATGACAGTCGTGACTACCTGCAGCCATCATGAAGACATTTCCCAGTGACATAACCCTACATCCCAGTAGTGCCTCCAGTCCTGCTCTAGAACAGAACAAGCTATGATAGTTAGTACAACTCCGTGAGTTTTCTTGTAACATTTGCCAAAATGTGTTTCACAGTGTTTCTAGCTCAAAGTTTAGAAGTTTTATGTTCAGAATGTTTTGATTTTTTTAATTTCCTTTTTTTTTTTTTTAATAAGAGGTAAGGAAAAAAACCATCAGCTACAAAATAGTGTCATATCATTTTTTCTTATTGCAGACCTAAGTGCAAAATGTCTTCTAATCTCCAGACTTGTCCCTCTGTTTTACATAACCTGACTTTAGACTCTTTTGCACTTTGTTCTATTGGTATTTATGTTCAAGATACCTTTTGTAGGCTTAGGAAAATTGTATATGTTGAGTGTCCTTGCCTTGAACTTGGTGTCTGTGTGACTGTCATACAATTCCAAAAGGTATTCCAAACACGGCCCCAGGAGAATCCCCACTAACTGATTTCCCTTCACATCAGGCTCTCTGCAATCTAACTGAACCACTCAGTGCTGTTTCCATGTACAAAATTTCTAATTTGCACAAAGAATTGAAAGCTCAAGTAATGTTCTGAGTAAAAGGGTACAATCACTGGTGGAGAGCATCATTCTTTTTATTTTTCTAGTATTCTCTCTACTTGAAAAAATCCCCACCACATGTAATTAAAAAAAATTAAAAAAATATATATTTTTTACACAATATTTACTTTTCTTTCCCTATCATGTGTTTTTGTAAGTTGCTGCTGGGTTCCCATAGGAGAGGCTTACACCTGAAGGACTTGTTGGCTTGCAGGGCTGCCACCTGAGCACTGGTGGTGAACTCAGTGAGCTGCCAGGGCTGGCCAGCAGTGGGGAGCACTTCCGAACGGATTTGATGTGCTGCAGGCCTCTTAGTTTGTGTCACTGATAGTCACAGTTTTTAACCAGCAGAAATGGTACTATCAGAAAAGCACTCCCTTCCAATGTACATGGATAATGTTAATGGAAAATAAGTAAAAAAATGACACACAAAAAACCCAAACAATGTCTGTAAAGCTGCGAAGAAGGAGCTGAGGATCCTGGTGGACAATAGAGTGGCCATGAACCAGCAGTGTGCCCTTGTGGCCAAGAAGAAGTGCGTTAAAAAGAGCACAGCCTTCAGGGCAAGGGAGGTGATCCTCCCCCTCCATTCTGCACCGGTGAGGCCACATCTGGAATGCTGTGTCCAATTCTGGGCTTCTAGGTTCAAGAAAGACAGGGATTTCCTGGAAAACGTCCTGCAGAGGGCCACAAAGATGATGCCTCGAGGATCTGGAGCATCTTCCCTACGAGGAAAGGCTGAGAGACCTGCAGGTGTTCAGCCGGGGGAAAAGAAGACCAAGTAGGGATCTGATTAATGTTTATAGGTATGTGAAGGGAGGTGGGAGGCAGATGGATGAGGCCAGGCTCTTCTCAGTGATGTGTAGTGACACGACAAGGAGTAACGGCCTAGGATGTAGGAAGTTCTGTACAAACATGTGGAAGAACTTTATGGTAAAGTTGACAGAACACCAGAACTGGTTGCCCAGAGAGGTGGTGGGGTCTCCTACAGAGGAGGCTGTGTCGCTTAAACATTTAATACTTAAATGTTTCATGCCTGTACTTCCAATTTCCTCTACACAGCTTGGAAGGTTGGAAATTTCTGAGAGGAGATAGAAAGCTTTTCTGTGGACCAGGGGCATGAGGAGAGGCAGGGCTATAGTTGTATTTGTAGCATCAGGCTATGCTGGGGAGCATCACCAAGCAGTGTGCTACCAAACAGGCAGATGGACTTTGTGAATCCATTTAGTTGTTTTGTCCCAGGTTCTGGCTTGTTGTCACCTCGCTGGAAAGCAAATAGTGAAGAGCTAAATGAGAGGCATGGATGGGCATTCAGCAAGGTTCAGCTGCTTGAAGCAGCGTTGAAGTTTGGATTTGATAAGGCTGGAAGTTTTATCATTTTGTTCCTATAAGTGGCCGTGTATGTGTGAAAGAGAATGAGAGAAAGTACGGCAATAAAACATTCATTGTGAAGCACGAAATGCTCCTTGTAAACCCTCAATGGGAGTAAATACAATAAATAAACAGCTGTGTGATAACAGGAAGCGGCGGACAATGCTGTTGCAAATTTGCAACGATTGCTGTTCATTACTCAATGTCTGTCTAAATTAAGGCCACATTTCATTTGTAGTGAAATGTCTTGCCCCTCCTCCCCTCCCCTTTGCATCGTATTTTGCTGTCTACGGGGATGTCTTGCTCCATGTCTGCCTGTTACTTATGTTGATTGGTTGAAGCAATACAGTGCCACACAGTGACAAATTCAGCATGATTTACTGTTTAATAAAATATTTAAAAGCTGTTTTTGTTTTTTAATACTGTTACATAATTCAGCAAACATCGGCAGTGGAGGTGCTGAGCTGAACATTACCAGCTCGAAGCTGACGCTGGGGCTGTGCTGATTGAACCCTTCACTCCTTGTCTGTGCCTTAAAGGTTTCCTAGTTTGCTGCATGTCTGTGATGGATGCTCTGTGGCTGTTCCAGGCTTTCTGTTCCTGCAAACGTAGCAGACTGTGTGCTTCCTGGGAGAGCTCCTTTGCAGCTGAAGTGCTGTGCCTGAATCCTGCTTTAAACTGGCTCTCTCAGGACAGAGGAACAAGACAGGGAGTGCTGGGAAGTGGTCCCTGTAAATGACTGCACCATGGTGATAAGTGTGGTGGGAAGCAATGTGCCCAAGGGCTGTTTCCAATAGAAATGTCCTATTGACTTCAAGTGCTGCGTGGTGCACACTCCGTGTTGAGGGTAACTGCTTTGACTGTGGCTGACCCCCAGAAGAACGCTGTTATTTTTAAAAATAGATAAAATAGGCCCAAAGTTGCTATTTTAGATCTAAAGCTGAGAATGCTGGATGTGAGTTATTAAGGTAGAGGCTTGTTTTTGTTGTTTCTTCTGTGCTTTCTTGAGTCTGAAATTCCTAACTAGGAATAGAAGAAGACAGGTAGGAGGAGCTGTTTCAGCCTGGAGAGGTATCCAGGGAGGCTTCATTGCAGCATTCCTGTGCTTAAAGGGAGCTTATAAACAGAAGGGAGAATGACTTTTTACGTGACGGTGATTGTACAAGGGGGAACAGTTTCAATCTAGAAGATAGAACACTAAGATGAGGGGTAAGGAGGAAACTTTTCAGTCAGGGAGTCATGTGTCCTTGACATGTGCTGCCCGGAGAAGTTGTGGGTGCCCCATCCCTGGAGGTGCCCAAGGCCAGGCTGGATGGGGCCTGGGCAGCCTGACCTAGGGGGATTTGTCCCTGTCCACAGCAGGGGATTGGATCTGGATGATCTTTAAGACCCCTTCCAACCCAAGCCAGTCTGTGATTCTGAGCTTCTATGTTCTATGATTAAACAAACTGCAGTCAGTCTGAGAAGCTCAAGCTATCCATGACACAAGGATCTGATTTTAGATTATAGGAACAGTAACATGGAAACTAAGCAGATTTCATGCATTGACTTTGGTAATGAAGAGCTACAGGCCCTTTTGGAGAGGAGCGTGGGCAGGGTTTCATGAGGAAACATCTGTGTCCCCTTGTTCCTTTCTGTCAGCCCCTCTGAGCTCAGCAGCACTGAGATGCAGCCCGCATGACTGCTCCATCCCAACCAGCCCTGGTGCTCCATCTCCTCCACTTCCCAGCTGCAGTCCTGGCTCTGGTTCCTGTGCTGCCTCCTCCCCAGCACAGGCAATGCTGCTCCTGGTCCCACAACACTGCCTTTTCCTCAGCCAGATCCTCTCCTGTTCCCTGGCTGTGGCTGTGACAGACCTCCTGTGGCAATAAATCAATACCACAGGCCACTTTTTTCTTCCTTTTCCATTACAACATCCTTTTGGCCTCACTGCCTCCTCATCATCCCTGGTCAGCACCCAGCCCCAGATGCTTCAAGATACTTTCTATCATGAACCTCTTCCTTTAGCTTTAAACACTCCTTCTGCTCCTCCAGTTTGCTCTCCCCTCCTCCCTGCCTGCCACATGTGCTGCTTTTATTCATTTTTTCTTACACACACAGTTGTTCATCAGCACCTGTTAGAAGCAGACCAGGAAATCAGATCTACTGAACGTGCAGATGCTTCATCCGTGCTGCTGGACCCTTACCTCCACCACCTCACCCACTCTGTGAGCACAAAGGCACGGAGCAGCACTCCCTTTCACTCTCGCACTCGCTCTGATTAAGTGTAAGCATCTGTGCACAGAAACAGGCTGTGGTCCTGCATGCAGTGCTACAAGAGCTGTACACATGAACTTTGGTGAATCAGAAGTATAATTCAACACTGCCAGCTTTCACGCTGAGCAGTACTGTTTGAGGACCTTATTTCGATGTACGGAAGCACTACTTATCAAGCTAAGGTGTGGTGTAAAATAAGACAACGTCACATGCTGTCAGTTTGCACCTTTATTTTTTAAAAATGAAATAGTCAAAGTACTTTCTTTTTCAAATATCGACACATAATATATTAACTTTTAATATTTACAGCGTGTTGCTGGGATGTTCTTGTAGAAAATGCATGCTTCTGGTCTGAAACCCAGAGCAAAATGCATCAGACCATGTAACTGCAGCCATGTAACATAACGTGTACAGTATCCAGTCACTATTCAGCACAGGAGTTAGAGCAGGAATAAAAAATTGGGATCTATTGTTTCCTAGCAACAAGGCTGAGGCCGTTATAACACAATTTCTGTAAGATCAGAACCTCTAACTGGTGTCGGACAGAAACCGAAGATCTTGGCATACATTGTAAACATTTTACTGTTCATGAGAAAGCGAAAAAGGAACGTTACTTTGACATATATTGTATGCTATGCTTCTCTTCTCTTTTATTGACACTTCTGCCTGAAGAGTATGAAGACTTAATGTGTTATCATGGTTCATACAAGTAAAATACCGTCAAGGACACAATCTGATATACTAACATTTATTAAAAGGCTAAAGTCCACCACGAGATCTAAGGAAAAACTGGTAAGTGCCGAACGCCTTTCCTTAGACAAGGAATGGCCGGTGGCCAACGCATGGGCACGCGCCCGATGCCACCGCCCCGTTCCTGCTGAGCCGTGGTTCTCCCCACAGCCGGGATGCTTGTGACCTGGTGATGGTTGGTGCCAAGGACAGGGTAAATAACAGTCAGCGTTTGTTGGGAAACCCTCGCGGCCGCCGAGCAGCAACCAGCGCCTCGGCAGGACCCTGCCCTTCCACTGAGCTCCAAGTGCAGCTCCTCCGCCGCCTCTTTCACCCCGAGCTCTGTGCCTTCCACAGCACTGAGCAGAGCCTGGACAGATGGATGGACGGCCCTGAGGATGTGGCAGTGAGCGCTCAGAGCAGTGCCCGCTGCAGCACAGAGCGGCCGCGCCTGGTGGGTGCAGCTGGGCCGGCACTGCGGAGCTCGGCCTGAACAGCCGGCATGTGAGCGCCGAGTTGCACATCGACCAGTTCATATATAGGTATTTGGCTATGTTCTACATATAGAGCTATATATATATTTATACCTTTGAATGTTGTAGGCTGGCTAAATAAACAGGAATGCAAAGGAAACGTTACTTGTACACACTATTGGTTTGGCCATTTTAAAATGTATACAGCACGTATCTCTCATGGTAGGTACTTGGCTATAGGATAGTGTGCTATAGAGGGTCTTACTGTTCGTTTTATTTTATAATTTTATAATTTTATTTTATTCATTTCTTTTTTCCTTTTCCAGAACCTTGTTTGCAGTGTGGAACGCTAGCATCAAATTATCTGATTTGAAGAACAATGCACATTTCCACGCACTTATGTTTCCTTTTTGTACTTTTACTCATTTGGGTCTCTAGGCAATAGTGCAAAATAAAAAAAAAAAAAAGCAACAGAAAAAGGAAAACTACTTCAAAAACAAAAACTCAAAAAAAAAAAAACACCAAACCAAACCAAACCAAAAACAACCCAATGCTCAGAAGTTATTCTAGCTACTAGAAGAAGAAAATGGAGGCTGAACTGTTCCCTGCCTCCACCTGAGGTTGTCCATGGACACGGTGGCCCACAGCTGTTTGATGTAGCTGCAGTTCTCACGAATCACTGCTGGCCCACATGGTGCCATGACTTCAGCCCCCAGTGCTCATTCATTAATGAATGCTCTTTCTTTAGCACTGCCGACTCAACACGACACTTCTTTTTAGTTTCCCAAATGTCTGAAACTGTTTTGATGAAGGGATTTTTTTCTTTTCTAACAGGGCCATGTAATATCATGTGACTCTTCATTCATCCAGGTTCTTGTAAGAAATACTATCGAGAAAGGTACCCTTGATTGCCCACCCAGGAACTGGGTGAGATGCCAAACCTACTCTCAAGAGACAAACTTATAACACTTCCCACTCTTGGACCTTTTGGCATAATATGAGAACAACAGTAATCAAGGCAGTATTAAAAAACACAGCTGTAGGTAATACAAAGTGCATTTCCTGCATATAATACAAATATAACTTTAAGAAACTAAAGGCACAAGCTAACTAAATAGGTATTACATACTAGAAATGCACTGTTCAAGGTAAATCTAATAGCCTCAAAAATTTGTTTATAATGGATATTTAAAGCAGTTTGAAAATGATACGTCATTGAATTGCAAAAAAGTATAATTGCTTAAAATATAAGTAAAATAGACTCTAATATTTGACATCTTGGATCAGTGATAAAATACACTGTCACGTTTATGAATGCACTCTCTATATACAAGTCATAAATTATTCTTCCATTGATTAAAAGCACATTAGAGGCTCAAGAATTCAAAGGTCCATTTTTAGGCTGGTGTGGAGGTATTCAAATTCTCCATGATTTTATGGAAAGTTGTGGCAAACGGAGCTGCTGTTGGCAGCTCCAAATCTTGTACAACAGTTAATGATGAGCCTGAGCAAAATGTGTTTTGGTCCACGGGCCCCCCTGGTTGGGGTGGAGGGTGGTCAATGTGCCAGAATCTGCTCAGCATGGCTCCTCACCTCCAAGCCTGACCCTGCACCCCAAGAGCTGCTCTGGTTGCAGGAGGAGCAGAGGGAGTCTGTGCGAGGCTGAGACCCAGAGGGTCCAGGTCTCAGGTTCCAGTTCAGGCTCATCCCTAACTTTGGTACAACCTGCTCCACCTGCCCAGAAAAAAAAAAAAAAAAAAAGGGAGGGGGGGAAATGCAAATTGGAAAGGGGAGAAAGAAAAAGAAAGCACTTTGTTGGCTCCACAAAATGCGAGCAGAAATTGCTTGAATGTATTGACTATGTCTGTTTTGAGAGAAATGTGCAATAACATCAGTGTTATGGATACAACAAGACTTGTAGCTCGTTTGGAAAGTCAGCAAAGGAAATGTGCTTACCCAGCCTCCCTCCTGGGCACCCTTCCCCTGCCCACAATAATCAGGTCTGTTAAAATGACAAGTGAAAAGAAGGATCTCCTACCGAAAGAACTGTGCCAGCAGCGCATGATACCTCGGGAAATAAAAGTTTCTGCCCATGCAATATAATGCTTTTCTATGTGCTCTAGATATTGAGCTGAAAAGTGAAGAGTCATCCCCAGAATGTTTGATGTTTATCAACATATGTACTATCCACACTTAGGTTCATCAACTCCCAACCCACCAATCTTCTTCACACTCAGAAAAATGATCAGTACAGTGGGATTATCAATCGGAGATGAAAATAACATGATGCCTAAACCCAACACCACCACAATTTCCAAATGTTCTGTGAAAAGAAGGTCCTGGCCCAAGGACTACAGGCAGGACTGATCCCGTGCAGCTGCTCATTGCTGCACTGCGTGGACCCTCCCGGCTGAATAGCAAAGGTTGTCCCAAAAGCAGTGAGCTGAAGCCCAATCTGGAGCCTACTGGTGTCAGTGGGACGCTCACACTGACCAGGTCGCTCACCATGGGCTGTTCTGGCCATCCCTGGATCTTGGCTGAGCCCCAGTCATGTAGGTCAAGCCCTCACCCCCTGCAAGATCTGCAGCTCCATGTGTGCTGCTGGGCTCCACCACAACCACTGCCAGGGAAAATCTTGGGGAGAGGCCCCTGCACACAGATGCAGACACAACACAGTGTTCCTCATCGAGTCAGAGGGAGGCAGCTACGGCCCAGCAAAGACAAAGCTCATGTGGGGCAGCCTCTATGTGCTGCATCCAACAAAAGTACTTAGGTACTGTATGTAATAAAAGTTGGGTTAGAAAATCCCATAGATCACAGTTGTGACAAATGGACATGTGCAGGGTTGGTGAGCAACTACGAAGTTTCCATACACAGTCAGTTTTTTGTATGCAATCCCTTGAACCTATGGGAATTCTCAACGGGATAAAACTACCCAGTAAGTATAGGTTGCAGAATCAGGCTCTGTAACCTTTTAAATAACTGGTGAATTATTAAACCACCACCAACAAAAATAAAAAGTAGTGTTTCTTTAGAAGAAGGCAGAGCATGCTGCGCTCACAGCTGCCCCGCACGCTCTGCTTCTGAAAGGTTTGAATACTGCCACACAAGAACTAAAAATCTTCACTGTAATCTCTCCAAGAGTTAAACGAACAATATTAAAATACCATCTTCTGTCACATTTAAAGGCAGTTGGATATGTTTTTTCCTCTATAGTTATATATACAGAGTTCTGATCTAGAAAAACCAATACAATAAACCATTTTATGTTTAAAAACAGGCAGTCTTTGGTGACGCAAAGGCAGAGATTTTCTTTGTTACCTTCTGCCTATTTCACTCTGTCTCATAAAGTGAATATTATTGGCACTGTCAGAAAGTTCGAGATACTGCTCCACTGACAAAACGAAATATCCATCGTAGCCTTGTACCCGCCCAGTGTTTAGAAGCTGCTGTTTCTCTCCATCTGTCCATGCCCTAATCCCCTCTTCCCCCTCCTGCAGCCGTCTCTGCTCCTTAGTCCAGGCCTGGGCCACAGCTCTCTGCCTGGCCACCTCTAGGACATGGTTCTTTTCTTCTTCCACGGTTGTTCCGTAGCGAACGTTAAAGCACAGTGCGCCGTGCTGCAGCTGGATGTCAGCGAAGCGTCTAGTCCTCCCATTGATCACGGAAGTCATTTGCGACACTGTGACGTTCACACCGTTCTCCAGGATGCGTCGCCCCCCAGTGTTGCCAATTAGGGCCAAGTCTTCTTCCAGTGACCCCAGCTTGATGAAGTAATGCGTGTCCCGGCCCTCTATGGTGAAGTGCAGGTTCTCCAGATAGTGAGCATTGTTGAGTATGGCAGCGATGCGCCGGCTGTCCTCGTTAGCCACACCGATAATGTCCGCTGTGACGATGCCATCCTTGATGGCAAATTTGATGCCTTTCCCAAACACTGAAGGAATAGCTGCAAACCTCGGCTGCTTCACTCCCTCATAGCACTTGCCATCGCTATACCTGGGAGTCATAGGAAGCTGATCCAAGGATATGAAGTTTCGGAGCTGCTTCTGTAGTTCACACTGAATACCAAGGATAGTCTGGAAAAGAAAACACCAACAAAGGTTGCAGGAGAGGAATCTCACAGTCTCACAGTCTCTACTTAATATCTTAACCGCTTAAAATGGATTTGCAATTGGTTTGCAAACCATCATGCACATCTATAGATCCTGGGAGTACATACAGGCTTTCTAATTACCACTTTATGACTCTTGGACTCTACTTTCTAGAAAACGAATGGTATTTATCACAAATGCTATTCTCATATTTATCCTTGCTTTCTCTCTCTCTCTCTCTCTCTCTCTCTCTCTCTCTCTCTCTCTCCTGTTGTCACTCTAGTAGCTGGCCTTTTGATTTGTAGGCTTGGGGAAATCTGAACTCAAATCTGTACTCTTACACAGTTCTAAGCAGATCTCTTGTTCATTATGTCTTCTGTAAAATAGCAGTAACAATTTTTATGGCCCATTCTTTAGGGAAGGCAGGCTGTGAAGGTCTCAGGACACTAGAATGACAGGAGCCAGGCAGGCACTTTGGATCTGTAGGTCTTCCCTCCACTGTGCTGAAGAAAAAATCTCCCTCCAACTGTCTATTTGTCTGCCAACACAATATACATAATTATACTCCTGTGCCTTTGTTATAGCTTCTTCAATATCTCAGTGACAGTGTTGCATGAACGTGCTTCATGGACACCACCCTCCAGCCTTCTACACTTTATACGGTCATCTATGCATGTGAAAAGAAGCACATTCAATGCTGCTGATGTGAACTCACAACACTTTGTTTCCTTTCCTGGCTGCATTAGAGAAAGGCATCTTTTCTACCTCTTCTATGTAAAATCATCTTTCTTTGTTAACAGACACTCTTATGATTAAATGCAAAACATGAACACCTGTTCAGAACATCAGTAGCTGTCCCTGTTGCAGTTGCACTGACTGCTGGACCCTGCAAGCTGCTGCATAGCTCATCTTCAGTGAAAATTAGCCCTGGCGTTTTACAGACCCTCCACAAACCTACAGTAACATCTCTGTTTTCCTGCAAAAACTATGCAGAGGAGCAGACTTGTAAAGTTGTTTGTATTCTTAGCGATCTTGCACCTCTTGAGGCTTCAATACTAAAAGATAACAATTGTTTTAGTTCTTTAATTCCATAAAAGTTACTGCAGTTCATTCAATTTGCTCTCGCTTTTATTCATTCACTGCGAAGTTTCTTCACTGTGCGCCTAAAAGCTTCTCATTAAAACTCTCCTCTTCTTGATGCCAGTAAATAGTGTGACAACATGAAGGCTTCTAGTGTAGTTAGGCTATTATTTGCCTTGTCTATCAAGTGAAAAATACAGCCGTACTGTTTCTCTGGTCTCCAGCATGCTCTAATCAAACTGCTTACTTTAGAAACAGAAGCGATTGAACGGTGTTTGCTAACCTTTCCAGGATCCCACTCCTGGGTTTTTGTTTGAAGCTGTAGAAGTTCATATGTTGTCTCCAAAGCTTCGATCTCAGGTTTTGGAAACCCAGGTAGTACATTGTGCAACTGGAAACCAAATAGCTCTAGCCAACTTCCAATATCTACAGAACAAAGAAACAGAAAAAGGGATTCTCGAAATGAGGGGTGTAAATCCTAGAAAAAGTCAGTGCAGTCTGCAGAAATCCAAGCTATGCAGAAATAATGATTTCATATCAATTTATGATTTCAATACTGGCTACAGCATTTACTGTAGGAAACAAATCATCTGACTACAAAGCACAGCAATAATAAATCAATAGCGTACCTACTTTCTATTTGTAATGGAAAAAACTTACGTTACGCTGCCTCCACTCTTCCCCTGTATTTTAGCATTTTAAAAGGCAGCAGATAACAGCTATTAATTAATTTATTGATTACCAAAAAGACTAAAAAAACAGATAAAGCTCTGTAAGTTGTTAGCTACCAAAGAAATACACAAGATTAGAGCCGAATACTAACTTCAGATGTACGCAAGGAATTTCTGGAGTCTCGAATCCATACCAGAATCTGGACAAAGGCTGTATTTTAATGAGAAATACATTTCTTTTACCTGTTGTATACTTAGCAACGTCTTGGATCCTGCCAACTGGGTAGTTATTTTCAAATGAGTAGAGATTGAATGGTTGTGGGACAGCATTCAGATGTTTCCATATGTGATGGTTTGGTGTTGTCCACCGACCAGCAATAACATCATAATCCCGCTGTCCCAGATGAACCAGTTTGGTGAGAGAATCATAGAGCCCTCCGTGAAAACCAATGACAACCTGGAAATCTGGATTAGTGTCCTGGTAGATCTCTCCATATGGGGTGTACAGAATTTCCTTTATGACTTGGCCCCGACTGCTAAAAACAGCTAGAGGTGTTCCAGTGTTATCACAAGCAACATAATATTCTTCTCCACTGCTTAATTCCATTGCAATGAGATGACCTTGAAGATCATAATACAGAGATGTTATTTCTGAGCTACTATGATTGTACAAGTGAGTAACTCTTATTGGGTTGGAGAGATCAGCATAAAAGAACTGCAGGTGTTGTCCCAGGCTTGATTTGCTCGCAACTCGTCTTCCAAGACCATCGTAGCCGTATTGAACAGTCCAGCCAGACACTTTGTTGTACGCTTTGTTCAGCAGACCATTAGAGTTGTACTCAAAAATCTCATTGCCTCTTTGCCTGAGAAAACCATCTTCATCCATTTTATATTGAATTTCTCCAAGTCTGGTAATGCGATCTCTAAGGTCATATCTCAGAGGAGTGAGGCGTGCACTGTTTCCATGGCTCAGCAAGTTGATGTTGCCGTTAAGGTCGTAGCTGTAGCGCCATTGGGTTTTATCATTCACAGACACGGTCTGAAGCTGACCATCAGCATCATACTCATAAAAATACCTTGTGATATTGGCATCTACTCCGACGCGTATATCACAGATCACCATACGGCCCATATTATCATACTGGATGGTCATCCAGTAAGCTATAGACTTGAGAATTTCATACTGTACTTCTATCACCTGGCCATTGGCACTAAAAATTTTGGTATGTTTCATCACAGTGGTGGTTATGACTTGATTTAAATCGTAATTAATTACACTGAATTTCCCAAACTGTTCAGTCCTGCCAGAGACGTCAACGTAACGGTACAGATCAATGGGCAGAGGCGTCTCGTTTATCATGGCCTGCATACTTGTGACACGGAAATTGTTGTAGCTGTAGTCAAATCTGGCATTTACGAGCCCTTCTTCACTAAATCTGAAGATCTGGCGACCGATAAGTGGACCTGTCCACAACAAACAGAGGAAAGAAAAAAAGCAAGAAGAAAAATGAATTATGTCCATAGAATACTTACCCTCCAGAGCCGGCATAGATAAGCGACGAACTCAGATAAACCCTTGAGCCTCATTGCTACTTGACTGTCTCAGACAGTACCACTAACTATGTTAGACTGTTCTCTCACGAACTTTTATTAATGTTTGCACTACGGAATATTTATATTTTATTAACATTTGTTTAAATGAATGCTTTTTTATTCATAATTATGATTTCTATTTACTTGCAAGATAATTCTAAACTGAATTTATTTTCCATGGTGATTTCCTTCCCCATATGAACAGTTCTTTTGAATTTATGTTACATTATGGTATAAACAGGGAAACTTGAAAACACAATCAATAAAACAACTTGATTTAGTATTTAGCAAATATCCACACAGTGGAATAAAAACAATCAAACACTGGAAGAGCTATTCCAAACCAAGCAATAAAAAGAAAACCATATTTCAAATGGGGCAGTTATATATGCCTGTGGACACAGACCCACACACGCACACACACACACACAAACATTTCTATCGAAACATAAAAAATAAGAACTTGTAGACATAAAAATAATGGGATTTCATGACAGGTAACTGCAGAGTCAGGGCCAGAAACTTTAGCAAAGTAGATATAGCTAGACAAACCTGTTTGCCTGTATCTGATGGTGCAGATGAAACCATCATGCATTAAGTGTATGGTTTTAATAACGCCAGAAGATTCCTCGTAGGTAAATGTGACTTGAGTAGTGTCATAAAGGATCTCAGAAAGTCGGGACTGCTTGGAGTACTTATAGAGGACTCTGCGTCCTGTCCCAGGATACAACGTTTGCAGAAGCCGTCCATCTCTGGTGACGTCCTGTATGAAAGCTGCACCGCTGTCCGGCGGGGTGTAGATGTTGCGATAGTACCCAACAGAGAGCATGGTCTGCAAGGCATGGCGCACCATGCTGGGCATGGTGACCGACAGCAGGTAGTCCGACTGGTCGTACTCAAAGATGTAGCGACGCTGGCTGTGCAACAGGAGCATCACAGACTGCAATCAGATAGGAATGGCAGTGTAAGTGGATGATCAAGCACTTGATTAATCATCAACTATCTGCTCTTGTAGGTTGCTCTGTCTGTTTAACCCCAAGTCAAGCTTTCAGCTCCAGCAGACCTGGCCAGCAAGGTGATGTGGAACAGAAAGAGAATGATAACAAGGCTAGAGGTAAGGACCCCCAAACTGGAAGGCAGATGTGGCTCTCAGTGGCATTTCAGCCTCATGCTGACTTGCTGCACTACTTTGAAATATTTCGGTCATCCTCTCAGGAAGCTACAACAGAGGGAACCTCTTCCTCACTCCTAGGTAGAGCATCTGTACCAGCAGATGTTTCTACAGGAGGTGGAAAGGAGAAACGTTCAATGTTGTGTTCATGGTGTTTAGCTTTTATTGGAACTCCACATAGATCTAGCCCAGCCCTACCCCTTTTTGTACATCTTTTATGAAAAGCACACTGTCTCACAGCATGCATGGTAACTGTGCTTACACTTGGATGGATGGATGAAAATGGACTGCAAGTTCTTTGGCGCGACTACTTCTGTCTGTTTTTTTTTTTCAGTATTTACAAAGATTAGGTCCCCAGCCTGCAGTAAGCCACTGGCTGAACTCTCTCCTAGCTCTCCATATACTGCTCATCTATATACATGTGATGCCTCTCTCTATATACTGCCCCTGTGCCAGTTTTTAAGCTGTCTGCCCCTGACAGGATGTGAATAACAAGATCAGAAACATCACTAATACAACTTTAGTGCCCCTCTGCGTCATTTTACAGCACTTTGAGGCTTTTCCACTTCTGTCCAGAATAGTAAAAAGACAGTCAGTAGAATGGCTGGAGACTTCGTATCTCATCTGGCATGCGAGGGGACACAGTAAAGAGGAAACAAATTAATTCTCTATTCACCCTAATAATATTACTGTAGATTTTTTGAACTATTTGTACAGAAGGGGTTCTGATCGTTTTAATGAATTTTGGAGGGGGTGCCCCCCGTAAAACATCCCCCGAAGCCGTCACTTTGGCGAGGCAGCACAAGCACTGGTGCCACACGGAGCCCAGCAGCCGCCGGCAGCTCCTCGCGGCTCTGCTGGGAACGGGCAACTGCAGGGCAGGGCCACTAGATGTCCTCTGTGCCCAACACATGCACACAGCCCTCGGCCAAGAGCAGCGGGACCGGGGAAAGGCAGGAGATTTGGGAGCGCCATTGGCTCATGGGGCAAGGCGACCCAAAGAAGAGAAACGGAATGTTGGTGAGAATTATGTACGGGGCCACTGCCACCGTGCCAATGAAAACACATCGCTAGGACTAGCCCTGGGAAGGGGAGAGCGTTTTGAAGAGACATAATTAACTCATCAGGTGCTAATAAATGGGAAAGTAAATAAATAGGCGTTGGAAGAGAACTCTATAATTGATTTTTTGATAAAAGGAATTATTGGTTCTTATGAGGCTTCAGACAACATTTAGTAATCATTACTTAATTAACACAATGAGCTATTGACTTTAATGGGCCACAAAATTATATCTCCATGTCTAATTCTGACAATGAATTCATCTTCCTTTGGCACGAGGAACAAATTGTGATGAAAGTACATTAAATAGCTGGGAGACTATGTCCATGGTGTGTATGACTTTCAGTAATTTAATGAGAAGTTACAGCATCAATCAAGCCTGCCGCTACCTGGGCCAGTAGGCTTCTGTCATTTGCTTCGACACGATCAGGATTTGTCCACTTGTGCAGAATTCCAGAACGACAGACTTAAGTCACATGACTTTATTTATAAGCTCGTCATAAGCTATGAGCAGACAAAGTCGTTGGAAAGATAAAAACCATACGTCTCTCCAAAATTCCAGTCCGTTAGACCCAAAGAAGAAAAGAACAGATTCTTCCAAAAGGCATATTGCCCAGATATTTGAAGGCAGTACAAGTGCCTGTTTACTTGCAATTTGCAGAGCACACAGACAAAAGGAGCCCTGACAAATATATCTGAACCAAACTTCTGAAGCTTCCAGGGTTTGCCAATCTTGTTAACAAGTGCGAGAACCACACTGCATGCAGACAAAGAAAGAATCACATTTTTACGCATCATTTTTTTTTCTCTGGGTTAGATTTAAGTTTTTTTTTTTTTTTTTTTTGAAGATCAGGCTTAAATACATTCAAAATAAGTACAGCAAAGTTTATCTTAAAAGTACACATTTGGAACTTTTTAATATATAAATAACTTCAAAGTCATTGGATTTCTTGCCTGTAACATCCGCTATCAGTTTTACCTCACCTGCCCCCTCCTATCCTTTCCCCGTGGTAAACAGGTTCAGAAAAATGTTCTGCAAATTCAGATAGCCTGAGATGCTGCCATTTAAAAATAAAAAGTTTTGAAGGATGCTGAGTATAATCTCACACTGAGTTGTGAAAGCTTTCAAAATACAGATTTTTGGATTTGAGGGACTAAAGAGACAAAATGATTCCGAATGAGATGCTGCTACTGACAAATGTGATGCTGTTCTTCTTAAGACTGTACAGCATTTATTCCCCCATTTCATGACCATTACCTACAGACACAAATGAAAATTACAACACTCAGGCAATTTAGACATGAAGTCACTATAAAAGCAGGGCAATAACTCATTTTGTATTAGTTCATGTTCTTTTCCCCAAATATGGGCCTCATAAATACTAAAGTAATCTTTCTGTTGGCAGGATCAGCCCCTTTTTGACAGCAGAGCACTGAGCAGGTGCTAGCTTGTGCTAGCTTGAACTCACCACTGTAATTCTGGCTTAAGAGAGCGTTGTTTGCTCGAGGAAGCAGTCCCATCTCAATGACATTTTTGTGACTATGTTACTCAGAACTGCAATGCGTTTGTCATCAGTGAGTCCGTCTTTTGCACTTGGACAGAGACCAGGAAGCCATTTTACCAGCTGATTCAACAAACCTGAGGTGGTGATAACTTCCTTCTGAACTAATCTATGGCAGCCTCCACAGGATGACACGTAAGTCTGGGACATTCGTTTGGGTATGCATTTTCTTTAAGTCTTACACATAGGTTCATAGGTTCATAAGGTTGGAAAGGACCTACAAGATCATCTAGTCCAACCATCCTCCTATCACTATCCCTACCCAACTACTAAATCAAATCCCTGATTTACACCTTACTGCACCTCACTGCAAGAGACAACACACTACCATAGCTTGCAATATGGTACCTGTATCAAAACAAACATTCTTGTGTTGGTACAACAACCCACTTACAAAGTGATTTACCTTTTCTAAATATGTGTAACTCCATATTTTGCCATCTGCCCATGTTCTGGAAATGATGTTTCCACTTGGATCATACTCCATTTTCTCAGTCCAGGTTCCTCTTTGGATATAGGTCACTAATCCAGAGTGTGAGTAAGTGATGTTGACCTCATTGTATTTGCTGATGGGTGACCACAGAACTGGCCGCCCTGTCTGGTCATACATGATCCGAAGAGTGAATTTTCGATGATCATCATAAATCTTTCCAGTTCTGGTTACGTGATCGAAATCAATGGAGAGCAGATTTCTATTGTGGGCCTAAAAATAAAGATACAGGAAGAAGATGATGTACCTTAATTACACATGACAGAAACATTTCTGTGTCGGCTCTAATCAGAATATGCAGTGCTTTAAGAGTATGATTGAAAATGTAGGGCACACTGAAGACAAGAAAACAGAAAAATGTTCAAGTGAAAAACAGGAGGACCAAGAAACAAAATGCTGCTGGTGTTCAGTGCTATGTGTCACACTGCAGGACGCTTCCTATTTCCATTTGCTCAGCTTTCTTTTCCCAAGCTTTTCATCTTTCAACTTTCATCTCTACTACAGTGTGCATGATTCCAGACAAAGATGTGTCGTTAAGCTCACAAATTAACAAAGCTCTCCCAACTCTCCTCCTCTTTCCTAAGCTCCACTAGTGCTGATGGATCAGCTGTTGCTCTGGGACAGCCCATCCAGGTCGCATATCTGTGTGAAAAAAGAAGGGCTGTGCTTTTGGCTCTCAAAGACCCTAGAGTCCTCATACTTGTTCACAAAAGCAGCCCACTCCCAAGGCTTGTGAAAGCTGGTCCTTGGCAGGGGAACAAGCTGACTGTCTCGACCTGAGAGTGTATGTGGTCCCACAGGAGCATGCAGAGGGGTCGCTCAATCAGAAATCAACTTAAAGCCAAGCCAGACTTCTGAAGACAAAATATGCTTCCCAGTGTTTTCACCATCTACATCCTAACATCATTCAGTCACTGGGCAGTCACTATTCAACTCCATTTAATTCTGTATTAGAATTTAGGGAACCATAAACCACTGCTCGTTGACTTGTCATTTTCAGATCAATGCCCAATGAGATCACTGTATTAATTGACTGCTTCTTGCCCAATCACTTGCATTAATCTGCTCCAATTAATACATTCCTTACAGCAGAGAGATGTCAGCTCAGGTGTTAGAGCTGCACAGCACAGTGCCTGCTTCTCCTCAAGAGCTGGAGGCACAGAGGTACAGGAAATAGTTAAAATATCTGTTTAATAATTCAAGCTGTGATTGTATGGTGGTTGTGATTAGAAAGAACATTTTTTTCATTCCCTTTTCTGTTTTTAGACACAAAATAATTTGAAAATCTAGAAGAAGCAGGTGTTCTTTCTTCAACTACCATTCCTGTGGTTTTATATACACACATGTCTAACTTTAATACTGTTCATTTACAATAGCTGTAAAATACCTATGCACCCCTGTAGGCTGCTGTAACTGTTACAATTTATGCTCTAATGATAGTTAAGGAGCCCAAGTAAAACGTGATGCTCAGTTCAACCATATTTACTTGTATACAGTCTGTTGGATTAAGTTTGTGTTAACATATTTCTTCACAAACTTCTTGCAATTTCTGAAAAACCCCTCGTGGTGGTAAAATATCTGAAAAGCAAGCAGGGGATATACCCTGGCTCATACTCATTTACTGTCTATGTACATACTTATGTTCTTATTGCTAATATTATTATTATTATTGTAAAATGCAGCAAGGAGAAATGAAAGTCTTGAATACAAATTGGTTGCAATCTAATTTTCAGAGACAATATAATGAATAAGAATGAAAAGCACACAGAGGAAGATTAGCAGTGAAGAAAGATAGCAGCAGCATTTAAAGGCTCACACAGTCAAGGCACTGGGAAACCAGGGCACAGGTTGCCCTGGGAGGTGGTGGGTGCCCCATCCCAAGGTCAGGCTGGTCCAGGTTCTGAGCACCTTATGGAGCTGTAGGTGTCCCTGTTCCGTGCACAGGGGTTGGACCAGATGGACGTTAAAGGTCCCTTACAACTCTAAGGATTCTATGGTGATTCTGTGATAGTCAAAATAAGGTTTGGAGATGCATCATGGTTTCCTTTATATTCTGTATTTTACGTCTTTTTTGTTTAATTTCTTATATGTTAAATTTAATACCCTTCTTAAGACAAGGTGCAACGACATGAGTAGCAGGCTGCATTTCAATGCTGTCATTGAAATGCTGATTTCAAATCCCAGTGGTTTTCGACAGATAATTCCTCCAGTGCACATGCAAGTCCATAAGGAGCTCCTGTGAGAGGCTGGAGCTCATGAGCGCAGTTACAAGCCAGTAAAAGATTTTGTTAGTAGAAAGCATTTTTGGGTCCAAATTCCAGCTGATGAAAACAGGGAGAAAATTCAGCTGATTTCAATAATAATGTTCATAAAAATATACATTATGTATTTCTTAAACATCTTTGGCTCAACTTCCTTGATTTTGTAGCCAGAAAATTCTCAGTTGTAAATAACTGCATAAACCTTCACTTCTCTCAACCTTCATTCTCAAATCTAAACCATCTAAAATGTGAAATCAGATGAGATGATTGTGTATTTCCTTGTCTGTGTTTTGACTTGAGTCAACGCAAACTGACATGGGGTGACTGAGGATTTGACCTCACCATTACAACTTGCTGGAAGGCTGGTAAATAAAGGGAGATAATTGGCTAAATATGATAATAAACATAGCTGTCAAAGCCTAAATCCAAAGGACTTCTGACTTGAATTGAGGCCAATGAGTTGCTTCCATTTGTATTATTTAAAAAGTTAAAAAAAAGTAATACTGGCCAAGCATTCAATTTTCAATTTTGTAGATATTCAGTTATAAAACCTGGCCTGTATCCAATGCCAAGTTCCTCTAACTTATGCAAAAGACAGGAGGGAGCAGAGCTGAATGCTAATCAGTATATTACTATGCATCATACTCATTGGATTTAACAACAGCTCCTGCTTCATTTTTAGAAGTCAATTAAAATAGCAGTTCAATTGATAAAAAAGAAGTCCTGCTAGATGAAGACTGATGTTAAAATGCCTGATTGTACATAGATTTATTATTAATATAAAATGCATACATGTCTACGGACTGTTTTATGTACTTTCAGGAAGTGCCAGGGCAGGCAGTCCTGCACTTAAAGGAAAACTCTGATTAATTCCTGTTTCCAACATTGATTTAGATGCTGAGATAAAGTTATCTGTCTTTCCCGGTATTTCCATTAACATACTCATTTCTGCTTTAATTCTAGAGCCAGAAATATGTACCCTACAAAAAAATCCCCTTTTTAAAACACAACTTTTATCGCATTATTCAGAACATGCTAACAATGGCCTCTATCAAAACTTATTTTACACTAACAGCATAACACGGTTTCGAGATGGGCTTTAATTGCAGTTAGGAATTAAAAACGTTAGGAACCGGCAGAAAAGGAATAGCTTTCGTCTCTTCAACTAGGTCATCCTTTATCTCATCCCCAGTGACCTGCCTTCTAATTTACACCTCTTAGCATTCAAAGCCATTTGTTTCAGTGACAGTATCAGGACTGATCTTTAAGTGACATCTTTAAACTTGATTTCTATGCTTTTTCATTTCCCCAGAAAACTTTTCCATTGTACTGTTTTCTTCCCATAACTGAGGGCTCCTGCAGATCTGTTCATTTCCACTGAGAACTAGTCCAATCCCCAGAGCTTTTCTTTACATTTATTTTCAAAGTTCAGCACAGTTCCTTTTGCCCTACATTGCAAGCTTTCCAACACACTTCCCATTGTGTCAGTCATGGCATATTAAGTGCTTAACAACTCTTTTTTCCAAGTTGGAACTCACTAGAACTCACTGGAAGTTTTCTGAAGGTCTCATCAGAACCTCATCCAAGATAAGGGCTGCTAACGATGCTACGTTTTTTTCCAGTCTTCTGTGCTTATTTGCATGGTGTATCACATGCACAGAATACTTCTTTCTGCTATCAAATCCTCCTCTCATACGCTATCTCACCACATTCCCTCCAGCCTTTCCCCGACAGTCCTCAGACAGACAGGCCTAGAGCTCAGGGCAGTCAGAGGGGAACACCACAATGCAGGAAGCTGATTGCCTTCTAGACAATGCACAGTCCTCCCATCATCTTGGGCAGGTACAAAAGGAAATCTACAGTTCACAGAAGTAGCAATGTCAGAATGTCAAAAAGTCAGCTGCTGTGATGCTAGTGGAAACTTCTGGATGGACAGAGCATATAAGATGGTGGCACGCCGATGTTCTTAGACTGCAAACTTTCTCACTGGAGAGAAGATAAAGGGGGAGGAGGAAAGTACACAAGTGCTCCAGCAGACTGACTCTGAGGCAGGTCCATTAGGCGAGCTCTAGAAAGCTTCAGGTTTATAATATTTTACTGGACATTTTATGCCTCCAGCCAGAATCCATCTAATCCTGATCAGTTTCCTCCCTTTTTCTGGCAAGCAATATTAAGGATCATGCAGAGGTAAGCAAAAATGAGATAAAAGAACTGGCAATCAATTTCAACAACAGAAAACATAAACTGCATAAAGGGAAAGCTGTGCAGGATGAAATACTTTGAAATGTAATGGTGATGAACAACTTGGCCCTGGCAGCATAAGCTGAACAGATGACTGACAATGTCCTTTCCATTTAAGACTTTTATTCCATAAGTTCCTTAAAAAAGCATGTGTCATACAGTTACTTAAGCACAAAATCACACAGGAATCAATTGATTAGATAAAGTGAGCCACGGAGGCCACAGCTTGAATCCTGCGATCTTAACAACACACCTTTGCCACTGCAATACATTCAGCCCTGCACAGGGACTAACACTGAGATAGGGCAGATGCAGTCAGAGGATGGGCAAGAAACACCACATGAAGTTTTTTTCCCACTTGCAAGATCCTAGTAAGTAATTAATTGTGACTGCCAAGTCTGAAAGATGTCATTTCAAATGTTTTTTTTTTTTTTACACATGGTGGTAATATCATGGCCATATCATGCAAGTTTTTGGTTTCTGCCTGATAAGCATAGCTGAAAATCAGATACATTTTTGAAGCAAAAAATGTATGAGATACGATAACCAAAAAGAAATCCAGTGATTTAGTAACCATCTCTGTATTTTTAGAGCTAACAGATGTACCTTCAGAGATAATACTTATCCAGACATGTTGCAGTTAATAATGTAATATTTTAAAGGCCAGAATTCCCAGTTGTACAACTGGTACAGGCACTTTATGGACCATTCATGTGAAAAACAGAACTGATTTTGTAAAAAAAAACCGTTCTGCAAGGTAGTGGTCTCTTTGAGCCTTGGTTTTACCTAATTAAATGCTGAATGTTGACCATCTGTCATTGTAATCTGTGAGTTCTCCTGAAAGTAAATATGAACCATGGATGTAATGTTAAAATAATTCTCTATTAGAGCAGTATGGTAACCCAGCCAGAGGGAGTGAGGGGGGGCTGAAAGCATGCGGTGGAGGGCAGAACCCACAGGATGCTGGATGGATGGAGAAGCTCTACAACACTATGGCTTGCAGGAGACGCCCTGTGGCCCAGACACCTGAGGTGTGTTCTGAGAGCTCTCTGCATTGAGCAGAGGCTGGCACCTGCTACATTCCCCCAGAACAAAGAGAAGATTAGATCTGAGAGGCAGAATCTGGCTCCAAGTCTGCTACTGTGCTGCAGTAACTATGATTCGTCCTTTGCTCGCAGCTTCTTTCAAAGACATAATTAAGTTCTTAGTTGAAAAAGAAGAGGAAGAAAAAAAGTAATTATGTCTTGAGGTCAAGTCTAACAACCAAAATCAAACAGAGATCAAACATCCCTGCCAGTATTGGAGGAGTTTGGTTTTGAAATTCATGGCTGGGGCCCACCATTGATACAAACTTCCCATTGCACTTCTTACAAAGTAGAGCATTTCAACATGATTTTAGTTCAGTGGCTTTCAAAGGGAACACTGCACTTCACACAAGATGAAACCTTACCCTTAGCCTTCTCTCAAATGTGGAGATATTGCCTTTGGTCTGCTCCCTCCTTTGCCTCCATTCAATGAGATTTGAGTTATGCTCTCCAGGAAGGGAGATATTGCACTTCCCTAAAGTGGGACTGACAACTCCTGCTAGAATGTGAGGCTCTGTGTTAAGCGTGATTTCCATTCCACTGGCAAAGGTGACTCTCAGAGACCCATCTGGGCTGACCCGGTAGATATTCTGTGTGTTATCTGTCAGAAAACAACAAGCAAAAACAGGGAATACAGAAAATTTCAGATTTACAGATTTATGAAGAAAATGTCAGGTGCAATGGGGCTTTGTTTGTCCCTTGTTTACAGACTTCTGATCATACACCAACTGCAGTGTGATTTTTGAAATCTGTAACCTCCAGGTCTTCACACGTCTAAGGATCTTTTTATTACACTGGGATGAATGGTTTCCATTGTGCAGGCTTTCTGAGCAGAAGCAAAGAGCTTTGCTTTCAGCCTAGCAGTACATGAAGTCACAGGCTGGGTTTTGACCACTGCTGATCTTCTACCCTTCCCCACTAGCAGCAGGACCCCAGGGCAGAGGTTCTGTGATGGCCAGCCATGAGCCTGAGTCCTGCTGTATGCTTAGGGACAAAGCAAGCGTCACCCTTAATAAGCAATTCCTCTTACCTACAAGCACTGCCTTCAGGACACAGCTCTACCAGAAAGTATTCATGGCACTGGCCAAGGATGGCATTTCACTGCCAGAACATCAGTGAAGCACGTCACCCTTTGGGCACAGTCCTCAGAACTACCAAGCTCGGTGTATTATGGGTCAGTCCAATTCCCCTACATACTGGCATGGTTAATAGCATGTACAGCTTGGAGACATCAGAGATTTCAATAACTGCAATCTACCCACGGGATTTTTCTCAGAGGAAAAGAATTCACTGTTGGTTTGTTCCTAGCAGGAACCTCAGGAGAAATGTAAATGCTATCAAGCTATTTGTACTGAAACAAGGAAGAAACAAATGAACTAATTTTAGTGTCTTTTGGTCAAGCAGTTAAGAATGCAGCAACATTCCGAGTTTGAAATGTAAAGATTGGGGAAGAAATCATAGAAATGTCTCCATTACCTTGTTTTAAAGTATATATTGTAGAGGTAGCTGAGAAGTTAGTAGCTGTGACCACATTCTCCCGGTTTGAAGTATCAAGTTCCACTCTTGTCAGTTTTTCAACATCACTGTGGAAACTGCTGACTTCCCCGGTCGGGAACGTGGCGTTGGTCAGGTGGCCGTCGGAGTCGTACCTGCAAGACACAGAATTAATGCCACATGAATATTGTGCCTGTAGATACTGATGACATTTAAAAAAAATAGAGGAAAAAAAAAATCAAGATGCATTTTCAACGCTGCTCAATAAGCAAAAAGGTAAGAATTAGTGCATGTATGTATTCTGAAAGCTTACATTTCCTAACGTGAATTCTTGCTTATGTGATGGGAGGCATGTCCACTGGATGCTCCTTGGCACCCGGCAACCAGTGAATGCCACAAAGGCAAGATTGTACCCTGCAGCTCTGCTGAAGCCAGACCTTAGCTACTGCAGCAATCCATAGTGGCGAGGTGCAGGAACAGGCTGCCCAGAGAGTCTATGGATGCCCCATCCCTGGAGTTCTTCAAGACCAGGTTGGATGGGGCCCTGGGCAACCTGGCCTAGTACCAGAGCTGGAGGTTGGTGGCCCCGCCTGTGGTAGGGGGGCTGGAAGTTGATGATCCTTGGGGTCCCTTCAAACCCCAGCCATTCTACGATTCAGTGTCTCTATAACTGCCTTTTGCTGATGATGAGTGAAGCACATAATAGGAATGGCAAATTGAAAAAAATGGACCTAAAGCATAACAAGAACAATAAAACTGGGTGGAAGTTGGTTTGGTAGCCTGTGTGGTTTTCACTCACATGCTACGTTTCCCAGATGCCAGAACTTCTCATCACAAGCAAGACCACCAGAATCTAGAGTGTCCCATTTCAATTAATCCAAATTCCATCAGTGCTAAAGAAATCGTTCTTGATTAAAGGACTCCACGTGATAATAGGGCCATGTTATGAAAATGTCAGTAATTCAAAAACCGTGGAGCAGTTTCTAATGGGTCTCTCCAACCTATAGATAAGTTTGTTTTTTCTGATGGTTCACACGGCAAACAACAATGGTTGGTGTTATTAATGCCACTCATCTTAACAACCTCATAAATCCTGAGACATTTTTACTCACCCAAGAGAACTCACCAAACATACTGAAGACGCATTTGCATGAGTAAAACTGACAAATGTTCATAAAATAGAAGCCCACTTGTGCAGGTAGGAAAGCATAATTAAGTTTTCATCTTTTATTAACTGTCTCTCTGCACTCCCAAAATATATCCTCAGCTGGTGTACCAACAGGCAAAGCCCCGCTGCCTCCAAGGGGAGCTCTTCCAATTCACAACAGTAGATGATCTAGCCATGTCCTTCACTTTAATGGGTTGGCACCCTTTCTTTAAGACCCTTACCTACCCCTAATTAGACAGAATCCGTGAGTCACAAAAGATACTGATGAACAAAATCAGGAATTTCTTTTCCACTCAACATAAAAAAGAAAATAGAGCAGCTGTTCATCTCAAAATGCAACACTGGAGAAAGAACCTAGAGAACGTCTTGTATTTTTTGAGAAGCAAATTCATTAAATATTAAATACAATATAATCTCTCTCACTTTTTTACCTCTTAGTGCCCTCACACACCTCATGTGACTTCTTTACATCTCACCCTTATGTTGGTTCTGTGCCAATGGACTGAGTACCACTCTCTGTGATTAAAACTGATTAAGAGCGCTCCTTTTCATCATTAGAAAACTCCACAAACACTGGGCAATTATATTTCACTTACTCCTTGATCAAACAGCTATGACAGCTTGCTAAGTTATTTACGACAGACAAATCCTCAAATCGTGCATTTTTAAGGCATAGATGAAGCCAGTTTGTTGGAATGTACTTGTGCATAAGAATCAGGATCCACCTCTGCAAAGGACCCAATTTTGCTGCTGGATGCTGCTGATGAAGAGGTACAGAACTCCCTGTGTAGCTGAAAACAGGATAGTGATACTGGATAGCTGACCAAACTTGGCACTGAACAACTTAAATGAGGCTGTAGAGTACATGCTGATGTATCCTAACTCAAGGAGATGGTCCAGCTGACTTCAAGGTCAATGTCTCCATAACGGTTTCACAGCGTGACCATCTAAAGGACTTTTTTATTCCAGATTGCTTCAAGAAACCCAGCCCTCTGAGGACAGGTCCTGCCACCTTTCACATGACGAATGACAGCACACTTGGACTCAGTTCTTGCAGAGCAATGTCCTACCTATATTAGTAGGGGCAGAATCATGACATATTTCTTACTGTTAATTTGGTGCCCAGTTATGGCACTGTTAATCATTCTGGTGACCATTTCATCATGCAAATAATTGCATTGATTTCAGTGCTCACATGAGGAAGTGCTCACCAATATTAGAAAAGCACACTTGGGGATAGAGCTTCACAATCTATTTGCATTTCTATGTGTAGCACAGTTAAGAGTTATATCATTTCAAAGGGAAAGCAGTCTAATTAATTTTTTCAGAGAGGGCTGTTTCTTGCAGATGTTTTCTTGTCCTTGATTTAATAGAGGCTCACAGCCAGCCCTCTCCCCCCCCCTTTATGGCTTTAATGATATAATATTAGGAAAAAACTGTAGATGACTGAAATTGTACATTAGTACATAATTTTTTGCAAGAGCTCTTTCAGTACTTCCATTCCATCAGATTAGACCAGATGGATGACAAGTACTTTTGTACGTGGTTTTCTACCTCTTAATAATTTCCCTCTGTGAGCGAATCTGACACACAGGTACATGTTCTGAACATTTCATTATCTTTGCTCATATTCCCAAGTATGTGTGGTAAGTGTCGTTAAACAAACTCATTCCTATTTCAGCTTGATGGTGACATGGATTGAACTTTTGGAAGAAAAAGCAAATCTAGCTTAAGCAGAGAAGTTGCTTCCAAGCAGCTGCAAAGTTGCTTATAATTTAATTCTCTTAACTCCAACACTATGTTTTTATATGACTAAGGGCCATCATCTACTGTGAAGTATTTATAGCAAAAAGGGAAAACCAGCTCCTGAAAGCACATCTACATTCAGCATAGCGTTGATAATATCAACTGTCCCTCTGACACTGGCATCTCAGATGCTCAGAAAGTTGTAATATATTATGAAGATGACTTAAAATATTGGCACGAACAGTAAATATTATCAATATGACTTCACCATTTAATATTGCTGTTATTTTTGTAATGTTAAGATCTGTAACTCTGTTAATTCTTCTGACTGATCTGGACTGGCAGAAGTGAACAAACACACAGTCAGTGCAACTGAAAGCAGCAGTGTGGACACTGTCCCTCCAGGTATCTCTGGGTGAAGAAATCAGTACTACATACAGTGTGAGGACCTTGCAAGCAGGCAAAGTCCTTCAAAAGGAAATCTTCCTGAGTCTTACTTTACAAACTACGTGCCAGAGGACAACAGGCGTGAGCAGCAATTGTCTGAAAAGGTTTACAGTCAAACTCAACGGGACAGAGTAGGAGTAGCAATATTAAAGCCACTGAGAAGCACAGGACTACGCATAATCTCCTCTAACACGCTCAAACAATAAAGGCTCTGCAACAGTGCATAGTCTTAGTGATTTAAGAAGCAGCAGACATGACTTGGAGCTACTGTGAAAGCTTTTTGATAGTGTCATCGGTCCATCATTGGAATTGATCCCATCCTCTGGTAGGGAGTGCATCCCCCTTCTTCCAAAGAAGCACATATTTTAATTCACTTCTGTAAAGATTAGGTATCACTTAGATCAGTGTTTCAACTGCACCAGACAGCAGTGAGCTTTGTATTCTTGCATGAAATTTGCAGCTTCTATTGCTAGATGCCAGATAATGAGAACCAAACCAGGGAGGCTCTGTATGGTCTTGTTCTGAATATCGTCAAAAATGGCCCTAATTGTTTATACCTAAAGCAATTCTACCATTTATTCTGTCTTTAGTAGAATAATGGAGGACAAAATGGAAAAATATCCTTTTCAACAACAAATCCCCCACTCTAGGCAGCAGTTTCCCCTGCTTTTATCCCACTTGCACTTTAATACAAAATAATACTAAAAAACCTGTAATGATGGTGACTCAGCTGCCCTTCCAGGTGACTTATGCAGTAGCTTTATTTCTATTCATATCTCACCTGGACGGCTTTTCATTTTGCTTCTTGACAATGGACTCCTATTGCCCTAGAGAAAGCAGGCATCATACTCCTTGAAGAACTTTGAACTAGTTGTGCAATGTTAACACAAGACTTCCATCAACCACTTGCCACGTTCTCAAACAGGAATTATGACAATTAATTATAAATAATGAGAAATCCTGATGTATCAGTCCTCTTTACAAATCAAACATTACATTTCTCTCGGGTTGTTATCTCTCTGGGACCAGACTGTAATGTCCTGACTCTTTCTTTACTGGCTTGTCTTGCTCTTTATGAGTCCTGTCAAATGTCTCAAAGCCTTGCTTATAAGGCCATTCCTACATCTCTAACACATACCCTTTTCCTATTAGATACATATATATTTAATTACATATCCTCTGCCCCTACCACTAGAGACAAGTCCTTTCTTGTTTCTGAATGTTCCTTCCACTGAGATTCTCAGTTTCTTAACGTAACATTTCTTTCTCCTGTGAGTGTGTTAGTTCTCCCCATTTTGCCTTCCTCAGGAACTTTGCAAATCCTTGATTCACATCACAACTTGCCCCTACTTCTTTAATCACCAAAAATTCCAAAACCATATTCACATTCAGAGAAACAGAGATTCACACTAATGGGCATTGTGTACAGAGCTTTCACACTTGCACTTAGGAAAGGTTTCACTGTTTTGCTGTAAAAGCTTGTACAATAGCTTTGCCCTTTGAAAGTACTAGAATGGAACAAAAACATTTTAACGTTAGCTTGAAACAGGGCTCCTTATGTCAGGAACTTGATGTCATGGACTTACTCATACACAGTTGTCCATCCATTCTCATCACTTTTGGTTGCCAGGAGTCCTGTGTTTCCAGGATATGTCATCAGAGCCAGGTTGTAGCCTTGGGCATAAACCCTTTTCAGAACACCATTGCTGCTTATTGTCAACCAGTACACCTGGCCTCCCGGCACCACAACCCACAGGGGCAAGCCGCTCGTGTCTCTGCGGATGTGCACCGAATTCCCATTGCTGCTGGTGATCGTGGCAACATCCCCATCCCCGCTGTACGTGAAGTTGTAAATATAGTCTCTCGTGATGAGGTTCAGGGTGTGCAGGTGGGTGCCATTGATGGTGAACTGATACAGTTCCTGGTCTGCCGGTGATGCAATCTCGTACATGTTCGTGTCACTGAGGTGAGCCTTGTTTCGGCTGACGGCGCGGATGCGAACGTTGCCGAGGTCTGCTACATACAGCGTGTCATCGGGAGAGACTGCTAGGGAAGAAGGTGCTTTCAGCTTTGCGTCTTTGGCATATCCACCATCACCTGGGAGATAAATGGTAATGTTACTAATCTGTAATGTCTGCATTTAGGCTGAACCTCACAGCCTGGCACACTGCTTCTTCTCAGCATTTATGTCAATAAGGGAGTATCTGCTTCCGATTCATTAAACCTCCATTATCTAAAGTCGGTGCAATTCTAGATCAGTCTCAGTAAAGACAAACAAGAAGACAAATTATCCAATTTACACCATTTTTACTAGCTCCAAACCTCAGGGAAGTATCGCTGGCAAAATACGAATAAAATAATGTTAGGTGAAGTTGTACACTACTTCTTGTATGCTGATATATGGTCCAAGTAGAATTGTGGTATAAATAAAACAAACAGGACGCGAAAATCAGTAACTCAGAGTAATTAAGTGAAGGAAAGATTAGATTGTACTTACTAAAAACTCAACGCTATAAGAAAATACATGTGAATAACAGCCAAAAAGGGCCTTGAAAATATACCCCCTCCTATATCACTCCTAATTTTACTTAGTACTTATAAATATGATGCATTTTAAGGTTCAAAGAGGATATTTTCACAAACATGGGCTGTACCTGTGTATCTAAATGACTTTAGATGAATAGGACTTTGTGTAACCATATTAAGCCTCACTCTTAGAGAGCAATACATTACTGTTTCTATTGCTCCCCTTCTCCCGACTGAGAAATACAATTTGATGGAGACTGTGAGCATATCCTTTGCTGCCTTGGAAACAGACAAATGAGCCGGTCTCTGCCTACCTGTGCCTGCCTTTCACCTGCCCAGCACTGGCACAATCATTAGATTTGCCACAGTACTTCTTTGTGTGTGTGCTGAGGGTAGATTCCCCAGTCAGAGCCCTGGACAGGATCCTATTCAGCACTGGTACAACAGAGCCATAACTGAAGCTGGCAGCATGTGGCAAAGCTCATGAGATTTTGATTATCCATGATGGGTCAGGAACTCACCTCCTCTGGAAGACCATTTACATTTTTTTTCTCTCCATTCTTGACATACTTTATGTTTTCTTGTCAGTCATTAACCTTTTACTCAAAATGGGAGGCTTATGAATTATGATAGCGTTACAGAGCTGAACAAAGTGGTTCTTGGAGATGACAAGATGACAATATACAGCCTTCCTCTGTGTATGGGAACACTGTCTTTGGTTCCATCATGAAATAGGTTCATGTGAAGAAAAGGCATGATGAGAAGGCATGAGCTAACATTTTTCAGTGGATGAGGAACATTTTGATACTCTTAGCAAGAAGGGCTTCCACATCCAGTGGCATTCAGGTGCAATCTGCACTGGGGCTGCTAACATCTTTGGTACGAGCAAAGCTGACAGAAAAACCCACACTCAGAACTCATTCTGAACACTGTGTACTCTCTGTGTTGAAACAAAAAAAACTATACCCACTCACTGGTTCCTCTAGTGCCAGCTGGAAGACCCATACCTCTGCACCCAATGGATTAAACAAATCCACGAGGAGCTGCTGGTAAGGCTTTTTAATTCCAAGGAAGTGCAACTAGCCTGTTACCTCTGTCACTTTGCTAACCCGCAGCCTTGCCAGAGGGTCTGGACAGTGCAGCAACAGGAAAGTATAGGATGGTGTTGTCTTACCTGAGAAACAGTCACAATTAGGATCAATCTTGCAGTCACAATCTGACGGGGCTCCGGCGATTATGGAGATCTCGCCGTTGGTCGTGACCTGTTGTATCCTGTTGATCTTCCTTTCATCAGTCTCAGCAATGTAGAGTATCCCGCTGTGGGACACAGCGATGGCTCGCGCTGACTCCAGGGTGGAGTGGATGGCCACCTTGCTGACGATGAAGTGGTCGATGCCCGGCACCTGGCAGTGAATGGGGCGTCCCGCGATGATGCGCACACGTCTGCTTTCAGAGATCTGCAGGACAATGTTGTTGTCCAAAACGTAGAGAGAGTTGTCCAGAGGGTTTACTGCCAGGTCTGTTGGCCACTCTAATCGCACCTGTGAAACCAAACCAAGGGGAGGGCAGGTCAAAAAAAGAAAAGAAGAAACAAAAGAACAATTAAGGCACAAAGCAGTTTTGTTCAGCCATCTCTGAGGACCATGCCATCGAGGTTCTCAGTGGAATTACCCACCACTGCTGTGCTAGTATGTACCTTCAACTGCATTTGGTGTATTCCTTTCTGAGATCCAGCACCAATGTGGAACTAAATTTGACTTCAAAAGTAATTTAGCAACCTCTGAAAAGTACTTGCACAAGTCCATTAAGGGTGGAACTTTATTATACCTATGCAGTCATGCAAATAAAAGCATACACTTTGTGTCATGCAACGTCAGCCAGAAAATTCTCTGGATCTGAGTGTTATTGTTTCAAGGTTGTGCTCAACACCGGCGGAGTGGGAAACAGAGGTTGGTGATGTCCTAACACTTTAATTGACCGTTAGCACAAAAGGAAAATGACACGGTAGAAGAGCATGACACACTGCCACAATTTATTTACTAAGCAAGAAATGTTAATAAGACTTATGTGCCATAAAATATATAAGCTCATTAATTCTTCGTAATGTAATAACGCACCGATATATCAGACCTCGCATGATACAGTAGCCCAGCCATAATTATTTATAATGATTTTAGTTTGTGAATTCAGTATTTCTGTCACGGCCTAAGTAAATTTGTCATAGGTAAGGTGAGCTTTTTGCCTTTCTACACTCAGGTGAGGGTATCAAGTTTCCAAACAGCTCCGGAGAAGCTGCTAGAAGAATGACTTCGCTGACTTGATGCCTGTTGCACCAGGACCCAAAGGAATTCAGCATGTTCCCAGCTGGAGGAGGGGCAGCCTGTCATCCTGCAAGACAGCTGGTATGGAGGCTGCTGACCACAGCGTGTTCTTGCAAGAGCTTCACATTCGTCCTACAGAGAATGCTCTGCAGACAGTGCAGCAGTTCTGGTCTGGGAACAAGCAGCTGAGGGGACCAGTGCTTCTCCCCGGTTAAAAGCTGGTGGAGGATTTAGTTTGCAGCTTGTTTATGGAAAGGTCACAGAACAACTGAGTTGCAGAGACTGCAAGACAGACTATTTTTATCTCAAGATGCTCTGCTCGTTATCCTTTGTGAAGAGATGGCTGCTTTTATCTGAGTGGAATTTCTATAGACTAAACATTTCAGTCATCAGAAGAGAATAAATGCCAAACTAGAACACAATGGCAGTTTCCACAGAAGCTTCCACTATTTCATGTACTGTTTTTGTTCATTTTTCCACTGTGCTAATTAAACGATCTACGAATGCAGAGACCACAGATGATAACACAATGCTCAGCACTGCAGAATAACATATGGTGGAATGTGTGGCCATCACAAGCCACCTGCTCGCCTGGGGTCAGCTCAGGCACCAGGCTGAAGGCCAGCCTGCCTTTTGCAAGCATCGGTACTTCCAGATAATCTCATTTCCAGAAGCACATTGCTGGCTTGATAATTGATGTTTTAATAAAGCGAGGGCACTGCGGCTCCCGCGTCTCTCCCTGCGTGGTTACGCGGTGCACCACACCATTATGAAGGCTCATGGAGTAATCGAACTCCTCCTTGTGCCCAGTCCATTTTACTCGACAGCATAATAAGTGGCACTAAAACTAATGCTGTTGGGTTCAAGATCTCTTCTGAACCAAGTGGCAGAGTCACTCCAAATGACGATAACTGTGGTGAGATGGTTGGAAGCAGATTCCTCCCGTAAAGGTGCTGAATTGTGTTCCACCCAGCACACACGGGCTGCTGCACGGAGCTGATAGCGCGTGCCTTCCTTGCTTCAGCTGAGAGCTTGCTGGAACCTGAACAAAACTTCAGGCACATGCAAACCTCTAAAGGCTGGCTGAGGGAAACTTGGGAAGAAACATCTCTGCAATGCGCTTTCAGTGCAGAACATTTGATTGCTCTGTGAGACCGAATGGATTATTTGCAATGGCAGACACCTTAACGCCCCCTTCACAGATCACCCTCCTGTAAAAATAATCTGTGATTAACTGTAACTAGATTATTAGTGGGAAAAACTTTGGGTTGAGACTCCCTGTTTTTGCCACATTGACGATGCACAGCACCTGCCATATCTTAATACCTGGTTTGCCTTCACGGACCAGCCACATTGTCTCTGCCTCACTGAATAAATTGAATTCCTCCCCCTGTGAAGGTACGTCTGGTGTCTTGCAGATAAACAGCGGCTGATCTGGACCAAAACAACTTTTTCTCTGGTTGATTTGAGGCTGGTTTTGTTTATTGAGGTAGAATAAGCTTTATGGAAATGTCCATTTCACTTGCAGCAAGGTGCCTAAAACCTAAGAAGAAGCTGGATCTTAACAGCTGCCATTATCTGCAAGCACACTGCTTCCATACTGATTGCTTCTGTAAATCTAGCTGCATTATGGTGAAAATAGATCAAATTTAAACTGAGGACATCTAAACAGTTCTGGCTACTGGATGTGACCTGCCACTCAGCTCTCTGCAAAGCTCACAGAAGGATGACTGCACTCATTCCCGGGTTCAAAGCAGCTATGGATGTATTAATGGTCTAATTCCAGGTGAAATATTAAAGCTAGCATGTACTTGTCTGGAGTCTGCAGCAAAAGAACAGCTGCCACTTGTTGCAGGCTGGTGGGAAAAAAAGGCCATGTAAACCAATTGAAAGCAATCAAACATACAAGCAAATGCAAAACGCAGAATGTTCTGAATCTGAAGAAGAAATTCAGATTTAGGAAGAAATCTGTGTTGCTCGGGGCAGGATGTGGCTTCACGGCATCGAAGTTGTGTGAGCTGGGGCTGCTGCTCATCCCTCTTCTGCCCCTGCAGCCCCCACAGCACCACTGAGCTTTCCCTGCTCCTGTGGTGAGCAGGTTCAGGAATCATGTCTGGCTGAAAACTAATCACCTCAATCAGCTTAAGCTGAAGTGTAAGTGCACCCTCAGGTTCATTGTTACCTTGAAAAGTCACGGGTTGTTTCTTTTCTTTGAAAGCAAGCTGCCCTCTGGCAGGCTTCTGTGACCAAACCATCAGTTTTGCTGCGTTCAAAGCCGATAAACATATTACAGAGAAGCACTTCAATTCTCATCTGATATGACTGTGCCTATTAAAAAGTTTTTCCAGACAAAAACTCAGTTAGGGTTAGAATATTAAGTCAGTAAATGTACTTTTTAATCTGTGAGACTCCTCTCCTATAGAGGATATAGTTTTCTTATAATTAAAAATTGAGCCAACTGCCAAGTGTGTTTGCTTATACTCGATAGGTTCTTATTTTTAAGCAGTGCACAGAAATGGCTTGGCAGATTATCCCGTTATAAGCAAACAGATAAGATCTGTTCAGTACCTTACTTCACACATTGAAATTTTCAGGTGAGAATCTTGGTTTGGTTCACTGGAGACTGAGCATATGCAGTGGAAATCACTGTGGAAACAAGTGAACCCTTGAGCAATGAGACCTTTTGCATGTAAGTATTAGCATGCCAACTTCTCTGGGAAGCCAGCATTTAACTGTCAACATAAGGTTCCAGCTATAGGTAATAATCAATGTCTGGTTTGAGGAGTGCAAAATTAAAACCCATTGGCCCAGCTTTCTAACAGGTTTTGTTCATGTCAAGTGTTCTGGAAAACACAAAGTGCACCGAGATGGTTTCAATTTAAATGCATTTTCACGGGGAGATCTACATTTAGGTAGTTAAATAGCTCTCAGACTTGAATGGTGGATATTTTTTCTTTCTTGGAACAATTTGCATGGGCTTATATAACTATCTGCCTACCTATCTATCTGGTGGTTGTGAAAGCTAAATATTTTTCATAGAGCAAAACATTGCAACTAGGTAAATAATGTGAGTATTTTGCAACGTAGCACTCATCTCTTACACACACACAGACACAATGCACACACATTTCAGTGTTAAAGAACAGTACCGTTTTGCTTTTGGTTTTGACCACATGACCAAAAGTTCTGCACGTTTTGCACAATAATTTACAGCTGTAGCATTTTTGGTGTTATTTTACAGAAATCAAACATGTGCTACTGTTCATATCAAAGTGAGAAAAGTAACGAGGGAAGAACCTATCCCGGTCCATAGATGCAGGCTTCAAGAGCTTAACTGTTTGAGGTGCTGGGGTAAACTTCACTAGGGTAAGTTTCATTTATTGTGGATGAAAAGAAGCTGCACAAATCCATAGAAAGTCTTCACCGTCGCTTTGATTTCTCGCTATGCATTGCCTGTATGTTTTAATTCCATTTAATGTAGTAGCATAAAATTCATGCCAAATTGGTTCTGATAGTCCTGACTGATGGATTACTTCCTATGGGTGCTGCTCAGCCTGAAGCATTTCTATTTATGCTAGCTTTGTCTTTATGCTGCTCTAAGATATGCATCTGCAGACCTGGCCACAGCGTCCTCCATATTCTTCTTTTGCTGATAATCTCATTCTCTCATGTCTTCTCTCCACACTCCAGCTGTTGCCTCCAGCCCTTTACACACCCACCACTACTCCAAACAGTGCTTTTCCTCTTCCTGCTGAGTCCCCTCTTTCTCCTCCTCCCCTGTGTACAAAGGCTCAGAGGAAGGACTTGCTCAGGTGGGGCTCTAGAGGTGAACACACAGCTCACAAGGCTGGAGGAGCCCGGTTCTGCTTCCCTGAACTTTCTACACGATGTCTCACTACACACATTCCTCTCTATTTTCTCACAGTTGACAAGCACTGATATTTTTTTCATCATTTTTCTGTCAGTTTGCTCTCACTTCTGGGCTCTCTCTTTTGTTGACACTGACACTGTCAGCTCCTCTGGGCAGCATAGCTCCTGCCTTAATGGCACAGAGGCAGAGCTGTGCTCATGCGGCCCCACACAGGGAGCACTCTGCAGTGGGATTACAGCCTCCTCCCACACACAGCCAGCCTTTGTTTCCCATGCTCCTTGACGCTGCCTACTACAAAATGCACAATTATGCCGTTCAGCTGTAGCGGTCCCCGCTCTAAACCTCACCAATGTTCCTCTCGATTCACTCATCGTTCCCCAGTGCGAAACCCAAATAAATGAGTTTCACAGCCTAATGACCGCTGTTTGCTGCCCTAGGCCGGGCGAGCAGCTGTGGCACACTGACAGAGGCAGCTCGGAGCTCTGAGGCTGTGATTCCCTGGGAATCATGGCTTGAATCATGGGGGATCATGCTTCCCCAGCCTGCCCCTACCCCCAGGTATGCCCCGCAGAGGAGCGCGGTGGGGAGGCCCACACCACCGGCCTTCACTGCTCCTCTCCGCTTTGCTTGCTGCAAGCTTTGCTGTTCTCTGTGTCTTTCCAGCTCTCTTCTGGTTCCACGATTTCTTTTTTTTTTTATGATTTTTTTTTTCTTCTGCTCAACAACTTCAAAGCCTGCACGAGGAATCTTGGGTTGACTAAATCGATAGGAAAGTTGATTTCTAGTGGGACAGGTTTCACACTGTCTTTATTTAATAATAGACAGAATATTATCTAGAAACACTTAAGCCCATTGACTATGAAAATCAATGGGACTTAGATTCCTAAGCCATTTAAGTCTGTTTAAACATAGTATCCGTGGTTTACACAGGTTAGGAAGAAAATACTTTGTTAAACATCCAGAAGGAATTACAAAGTATTTCAAGCAGGCTGGTGCCTCCCAGAGAAGGACTCTTCGAGTAAAATGTCTGAAAATAAACCACGAATTTGAATCTAATCCTAACATGTCTCGGTGCCAGAGTGGGAATAGATGTCCTCCAAACATACCCCTGCGTTAACTTGCGTGACCAAAAGGAGGGAACTAATGGGGCTCCTGCTGCTGTGCCTCACTTCCTCACCTGCACTGCTGTGGCCTGTGCTGGTTAAATGACACGGCACAGAAGTGAGACTGCATAAATCTCCACGAGACTCTCGCTAGTTTTAGCCTCACCTTTCTATTCTGAGGGCCGAAGATACGGATGCAGGAAGCTGCTGGGCTGCCAGTGCAGAAACGGTGAAAGATCTCAAAATTAAATTGAGGCAGTAATTAAAAGCTGTTTGAGAATAGTGAGGCCAGAGCCAGATAAGGTGGTTTTTACTAAATGACTCCTGAGGTCTGTGAAAGCACCTAGCCTGAACACTGAGAAGAACTGAACATAACTCAAACTGAGATTTCCAAAACTGTAATAAAAGTACCTATACATCTCACATTTTGCAGACCAGACAAGAAAACTTGACTCCTTGCAGAAATCCTTCTGTGTATTATTTACATTTAGTACGTACTTACAAGAAAACCCATCGGAGAGCGTTTGAATCTTGTCTGTCAGTGAAAGCAAATTTTTGTCAACTGAGTGCATTTGTTATTGCTGTGATGCCTATCCGGATACATGTTATCAGATTGTGCCAGAAAAGCAAACAGAAATGATGTTCTCTAGTAAAATTCAAGATGTTTTCAAAAAGGTTCCTGATATCTCCAGCAAAGTTGTGGATCTCTGGATCTCAGTAATTTCTTGATGTAGAAAGTGAATGAATCTCTACATGGTGCTAATTCCTTAAAACAAAATCCAGAAACAGTGGAATGAACAGATTAGATTAAAAATCCTTCTGGATAGGAGCGTTCGCACTGTTTCACAATGCAATGCCTGGCTTAGCACTAAGCTACTTACACCAAGTTCCAACCACTGACCTCTCCCAGTTCACTCAGTTTTTGATGTATCTTTCATGAATCGTTCAGTGCTCTTATTACAGTTCACACTAACAGACAAAGTCATTGGCTTTGTTGTTCCCATTGACGTGGACACAGAAATCTAACTGAACTGGCAACTATAATAGAAGAAGAAAGAAATACATATGGATGGAGGACCTAGAGGGTTTTACATCACATCATGACTTCCTCCAGTTTTCACCAGAGACAGCTACATGCTGTTCAGTTTTCCATTTTGCTCTGAGCGGTTGATTGAATGGCTATTGAGTGATGTTCAGACATTTATGATTTTCCTGCAATGTGACCTACATTGCTAAACTTCATAAATTTATCCTCCAAGGCAGTGTATCATTTTGCATGCCATATCCATCCCAAAGGAATCTATCAGCAGGAGATGAGGCCCAGTTTGTAAAAGCTGAATGTCCTTCAGACATTTTTAGCTAATTTGTTTGTAAATGTGTTATTGTCAGAGTAACACACTGCATAAAATGGCGCTCTCTATCATTCTGTTTGCGTCTCTCTGCGTCCAAAACTTAATAATGCACAGCTATAAACATAACCTCTGTATGGCAGGCTACAAATGGGTACAACCAATTTCTGTCTTGACATTTGCATTTTTTTCTGCACTGACACAGTGTCTATTCTCATTTTTGCTCATGAGAAACAGTGGTAGAAAAGATGCTGAAGCAAAACCACTATCATGAAGAGGGGAAATCAGGCACTCCTTGCTGTCTTCCCCTGGCTGCAGCTCTTGCCACATTATTCCTGCAGCTGCCACAGCTTGCTTCCATTTGACTTCAGCAGCCTGTAAGGATAACTCAGTCCTAACAGTAATACTGCAGACATCACTAAGACCTCCAAAACAACATTTCCTGGTGCTAAAACCTTTCCAGGCTTTGTTTATAACTAGCAGTGAGACCCAAGAAGTACCCAGACAGCAGTGAAACAACACTCTCTAGAATTCCCTCATGCTGACATATTTCAAAGCCCTGCCCTTTGTAGACAGTTACTATTACAGTGTTGTACTGACACAGCCTACGGACTTTCAGGTTCCTCTTAGCACTTGGAGCAATTTGCAGGCCACAAGAATTGCCATGCTGGCTTTTCTGAGCCTCCTCCCAATGGTTATTATGGTGCAGTGTTTTCAGTCATACAACCATTCCCACATTTGCTTTTCATAGTTTCAAATGCAACAGTTTGCCAACACAAAAAAATATTCAACGACCTGACAATATTACTGAATACCCAATTTATTTATTTTTTCTATGTATGCACTGGTATTATTATTCCTTCAATTCCTGTATGCTTTCTCCTGATCCATAATAGAAAGACCAAGAGTTCAAAGAACAGCCCTCACTGACCAGTACAGCAAGAAGACATCACTGCAGAAAGCAAGCCATCCTTCTGGTGACTGCTGCCCTCCATGCTCTCCCATATGCAAGCTCCAGACTTGGTCTCCCTCACCCTAGCACTGTGCAACGTTTCCAAATGCTGAAAGCAGAAAACACAGCGCTGAGATGCTACCCACATCTTGAAGACGTTTCTTACTTCCTGCAGTCTCTCATTTTGAAAAATAAAATAAAATAAAATAAAACCTGTCTCTAGCAAAAAATAAGGTAAAAGCCATGAGAGCACTCTGCCAGGACTCCTCTTCACTGTGGGTCACACGGAGCTTTCAGTGCCTCCTGCCTCGACAGCCAAGGAAAAGGCTGCAAGTGCTGAAGGCTGATTAAAATGTACGTACCATTTTTACTCAGAAGTAATGCATTATTTATGGCAGATAATTGAAATAGAGTGCTGTTTTGCAGGTGACCAATAGGAAAAGAGCACTTGGGACTTTAAGGATGAAATTGGAGTGTGACTTCACCACACGGTATCTCACTTCTATGACTAATATTTCAAATTCAGTGATAGAATAATTTGATTAGAATATAAATTAGGTGTGATGAAACCATCCTGCTCTCTGTTTGATATTCTAAAAATCACATTATACACCTACAAGTTTGATTCATGAGCTTTCACAGATTCTTTTCCACCTGAGGTCCTAATCCTATGAGCCTCCTTTTTCTCAGCCCCTGTTAAAGAAAGGCCACTCAACCTCTCCTCTACCCCCAGGAAAAAATTATTTTATCTTCTACCTGACGTTCCCCTTTAAAAGAGGCTTTCAGCTTGGTTTTGCTTCAAAGTATGGATACTAGCAATGTCTTTTTCTTGCAAATGCTATTATGCCTGGAATTATTTTGTCTAGGTTTCTGGTTACAGAGACTAATTATTCGAAAGCAGGATTTCTGGACTACTACCAGCTCTTCTGGACTACTTCAAAAATTAGGAAAAATTAACAAAGCAAAGACAGCTCTGAATGTCTCCTGTAAAGGAAGGCCACAAATAAGAAGTAAAGATCCTGTAAATCATCATGTTGTGTGCTTTTAGGTCAGCGATTTCAAGCATACATTCAATATGCACTTCTGCAAAGCACCGAAATGGACAGCACAGAGAATTTGTATACTTGAGGTGCATCAATTACTCTTAACTAGAAGAGTGTATCAAAAGCCTCATAGAGGTAGAGGACTAAAGGCAGATCAAGAACAGGAATAGTTTTGCTACAGGGAGAACCAAGCCACTGCTTTTTGATGGCATGTAGCTCTTCAACAGAGGAACAGTATTAAGCATCTACCACTAAAATATGGCAACAAGAGAGCATTCTGTGCTTTCTGCTTTTACAAGAATGCAGCTTACACTGTCATGTTTATAGAGAAACACCTACAGGGACAATGTGTCTTCCTCCAGCAATACTAATTAATTGTGTCTCCGAAATCCTGCAGTTGGTTTGTGCTATCCTACTCTCACCCTGGCTTGAAAGCATGCAGCTTGGAAACCATTTGGTTCTTATGCTGGCAGCTCGCACCCTCTGCTTCTCACCCGCTCATCAGATCATGGTTTTGTCTTTGCATTTTCCTTTCCTGCTTCCAATGCACTCAGGGAAAGTCCTGTTCTTGCTGCTTGCTCTGATGAGCAGCCCCTCATTGCCGCTCTCAGCTGAGGTCACCGTGTCCTGGGAGCTTTTTGTTCTGTTCAAAAGGCATCCACAATGCCACTGAAGCGTACTGTGCTGGTGCAGATGCTGGTGGGGAATGCCTGCAGCATGTGTTGCTGAGAGAGCAATGTCAGTGTTTACATTTTGGAGAAATAAAGCACATTTCAAAGTGATTCTGCTCGTCTTTACTCCTGCTTTCCAGGATTCCTCACTGTTTCGTGTGGGTCTTCAGCAGAGTTACTGCTCTCTCCTGTCTCCTCCACATCAGTTGTTCAAGGTAGGCTGCCCAGGACGTGGCACTGGTGCCATGTGTGGGTCCCTGCCTCGTCACTCCCCTTTAAACCTTGTTCTGGAGATGTGCCTTTTAATTTGACCTTTGCAAGCAAATTGCCTACATAAGTAACACTGTCACATTTTTATGAGGGAGCAAAACATTTTGCAGTGTCACTGAAGTTTATGTGAAGTAACACAATATGGATGGTTCCCTCACACGGAGAACTGCTGAACAAAAGCTGATGAAGTGCAAATGTCAAGAAAAAGTCTTCAAACCAGACCTTTCATTTTGCAACACAGCAGTGACAGTTATTAACACCATCAATCAGGCTGGAGCTATTGCTTTGGCACAGACTCACGCCTGGTGGGACTGACATCAGCTTGAGAACAAGGCTATGGTTTCAGGCGAAGAGAAAGCTCTTGGGATTCATTTTCTGTTTCCTTGCAAATGTTTAGTCTCTTCATTTGTGGGGAATGTGCTCAAGATTGGTTTACGCTGTTCCCAAACACTAACTGCAAAAATATAAATGACTCGAGGTTCAGAGTGGTGGAAATTTAGCCCACATATTTCTCAAGGGAGGAAAGATAGGGAATGAAATTGCAAGATGGTAGGAATATCTGCTAATTCGCTCCTCAGCTCTCACCACGGCAATGGAGGCAGAGGAGAAACGAAACTTATTGCTCAACCTGAGCTGAAATACGTTTCCTTTCACACAAAGCCTCCCACAATGCCAATATAACTTCTAGGAATGCTGGATCTAATGAAGTCCGGTTTCCTAAGGACTTTTGTCTCATGGCTGACTGACTTGGGAGTTTAATAAAATCCAAGCACCAAACGAAGCTCTTCTCATGAATGGGGCATTTATTAGATCCTGAGTGGATTCTCTGGAGTTTAATAAAATAAAGCCTGTGCTGCAATATTTCCTTTTGCAAGGGCACTTTATGTCTTTCTCCCATAAATGGATTAATATTTTGTATGGGACTTGTAGGAATTTAATTGCAGTGAAGGGTGGTACTCTTCTGCAAATCTGTTGGAAATCAGCCACAGATTTTGATTTGCTGTCGATTAGCAAGGCGAATATTTACATATTGAGAGAATACCAACAGCTCTTCTTGATATTCTTGAAAAATGTTTTCCCTTTAAAGTTTATCCCTTGTTTGTGTGGCAGTATTCGAAGTTTTGGGGACAGCATTTACAAAAGGAACAACCAGCTCTACCACAAGGGAAGTTACCAGACCTTAATGTAGATGACCACCAAAATTCCAGCACCCACGGTGAGCACTGAGTACATTCACACGTGTAAAACATATTCATAGATCTGGATATGATGTGCAGTTTTCTTTAGATGTGCTTCTCGTCAACTAGTTAAAGAACATGCACTGTGCTGAGAAGTCACCCAAACTAGCTTTGTACATGCAGAAATAGTACTGAGAAGACCAGAATACCATATAAATACCTCAACCTAATGTCCTTTCCTTCTAAATTCAGATTAACGCCCTCAGAGTGAAGTATGAGACAAAGCAATTAGTCAGAGCTGGGTAGTTTATTTGCCACAACACATAATCTTTCCAACCCCAGCTGTCCTCACCCCCACCCCTATCTGTTATGAATACAAAATTCTCTCATAAGAATGAGAAAGCACTGAATAACAAACACAGAGTGATTAGAAAGATGTGTTTCTGTCAAACCTGATATTGGAATAAATGATTAAACCCCTCCATAATCAACTCATATATTAAAGTGAATGCCTTAAAGTGAAAGCTTGTCATTTATAGTAGTTTTCACAACAGGCAGTTATTCTGTGTGTTTACTTCAAGAGTACATTTTAGTATTTCAGTAAATCAAGAAATATTGATTTTGAGCAAGTTGTTGATTTTATTGTCAGAGCAAATTTAGCTTTGAGAATTGATTTTATTTGCCTATTTCGTAAGTCCCTCTAAACACACAATTTGTGAGCAACCCACACTCTCTTGATGTAAATGCCACTTGTAATTTAGCCATAAAACTATCTAAGTGGAGATGGCCAAATTCCTTTTTCTTTACTGTTGATGCCATTGTGGAAGAAACTCAGCGGTCTTACAAGGATATACAATTGCTTTTGACAAAGTGAAAATATCCCTTATTTTCTTTGAGGTAATTTCAGATTAACATGCTTGACTCCAATGGGATGTGATTATTTCTCCGTTTTCTGGTTATCAGCAACAACTTTGGAAAAAAAAATAACCCTACTAAGCAAATCCGATAGAGCTACTTTTCAGAACAGGCATTCTGGGTATTCATTTAATGTCTGTGCCTTGCCAGATATGTGAGAATACTCAAAATTGTGAATTTTGTGAAAAATTTCAATGAGAAGAATCACTTGGGAACCCACAAAATAAATGTTCCAAGCAAGAAACGCTTCCTTAAGCAACACGTACATCTGCTCTGCAGACTGTTAGCAATGTAAGTTCACCTACCAGTGACAGAGAATTGCACAGCAGTTATTACTATACTAAAGCTTACTTTGGCCACTTATTCAGGATGATTTAATATGCCATCATTTATTTTATTGTGTAGAATATTTACTGGCATTCAAATTATAGGAAGATTGTCTCACTGCCCGTGATAAGAACGCGTCTTGATTTTCCAGAATGCTGAAGCTTTTGCAAAATTTTGAGAAATATGCTGCAATAGATTCCTGTAGGTGCTGTGAAATGGAAGCATAGAGGCTGCTCATGGAGAAGGAAGTGCCTTTCTGCCCCTATGGAAAAAAGACCCTATCCCAGCCAAACGCCCATGTTCAAAGAGCAATACAAAGAAGAACCTGCATTATGACATGCATCTTCTTACCTATGATTCTGCGGAAGTTTTTTCTCCATGACATTGGGCCTGTATTGTAGAGGAAGATAAACTAAATCTGTTTCTAGCAAATAGCCAGCCACCATAAAATAAGATTTTAGGGACAGAGCTATTTACATCTTTGGGATATTTGATTTCAACCTGAAAAGTTTACCTTTTCCATTTCATTTTCACGTTAAAAACAAAGCCATTTTATCTCCACATTTGCCAGACCCCCTGTTGAAAGTAATTTGCTAAAGGATGTTTGCATTTTTTAAAAGGAATAGAAAACCATCATTGTGAAGCATCACATTTCAGATTTAGTGAGACATTTTGTTACCGAGCAAAATGAGGGAAATGAGCAAAAATTTGCACATAAATACACACTTGCACATTATATGACCAAGAAAGCAATTACGTGTACAGCCTTAGACGTGGATCACTAGGAGAAAGCAGGGAGCAGCCAATGCACCTGGCTCCATTCCATGCCTCTCCGAGATCTCTAATCTGGTTACTGATGCCCCAGGCACTTGTTATGTGTATCCAAGAAGCAAGCAAACGTGCTTCAGGCAGCAATAAGTTCCACGAAGCATGGCTCCTGCCAGCAGGTCTGCAGCAACGGAGCGGAGAGTCAGTGCCTCCAGCTGCCGAATACTGGTTGCTTCAGTGGGTTCCTGCTCATCATCTGCAGGACTGGCTATCCTACAAGACGAGGTGCTGGAGCAGAAGTCAAGGTGCCCAGAAGCAAATTGTCCTTAAGACAACTACTAGGCTAGTTTAAGCTTGGTCTTAGCACAGCTAACTCACTTGACCCTGTTGTTCTGCCTTACATGGAAAAGCTACGTATCTACTGAACCAGAGTGAATAAGAAGGTGTATCTATCATTTCCCTGCCCTGCATTTCCAAATGCTTAGTGACATGTGAAGTGTAACAAGGACATTATCTTCAGTTCTGACCCTACTAATACAATCCTCAGGTGCTGCTGTGATGGTAGCTTTATATTCCATTTGTTTGTCCTTGTGAAATTAGATAAAAACTACCCGAGACACTGAGTCCATATTCCACATGTATGTTTTTACTGCTGTTATTCAAACTCTATTCAGAAGCCAGGGGCAAGTTCTTACCATTATTATGCAGTATACTTTAGCTGTGGTTTTGCAACTGTGAAAGACTAAGGAAAGGCCAGAGAGAAAACGAAATGCAGAATCAACAGGATGCTGGTGATTAGCTTTCACAGTCCATAATGTACCCTTTGTATGCTGCAGGAAAGCCTTGAGTTTTCTTCAAGCACTGTTTTTCCCCATTTCGAAACTGATTAATTCAAGTATTTATTGGCAAAGGCCAATCCCTTCCTTGTGCTATCCATAAGGGTTGCTCATGGACTGTACAGGAGTACTGTTTATGTTTCTTCATGATTACCTCTGTATCTTCTTTAGTATGAATTAGAGAGATGGTAAGTGTGCTTTAGTCCGTTTTCTTTTACACTGCTCTTGAAATAAGAACTGAAAAGCACTTGGAGAAACGCAGTGAAAAGCAGCAGCTTCACTACAGTATAGCTGTTTTGTAATTACATACTGTAATGCTCTTCCATGACTTAGAACAGACTTAGATGTCAACAGAATATATATATTTTCCATCTGGTAGTTCAAGCATATCAGTCTGAATGCTGGACTACAGGAAAGTACTCTAAACTTCCCATAAATTCCTAGGAAGCTGTACTTGAAATTAGCTAGCAACTTCCTAAAGCAGCATATGTCAATCATATACTCTTTACACATTCACATGAAAACCCCTGGATAAAATCGAGCACATAGCTTTCCATTTATGTAACTAACACACCTTATACATTTATATAATAATGTGAACAGAAGATTCACTCCACACTTCAGTTAGTTCAGTGCAGTTCAGTTACCTGTTCCATCTGGCATATTCTGATACATAATCCTTGTACGAGAAACCAATCCCTCTGTCTCCACGATGTGTAGAAGAGTGACAACACATGAAAATCAGGTGCCTACCTGAGTGATGTCCATTCCAGAGTCACAGCTCAGTGGCTGGGTTGATGTGAGGCCGTTGGAACCTATGATTGTTGTGATCACACCATTCTCATCAATTTTCCGAATCATGGTACCGTCAACAAAATAAATAAATCCATGTTTATCTATAGTGATGCCTAGATGAAAGGAAAGGGTAAAAAAGAAGTGTTAGTATTGACATTTTCCAGATAAATATTTTCTCTCCTCCTAAGGCTCCAAAAACCTGATGATTAAAATATGTACGACTGAATCTTTTTTTCTACCTATTACTTATTTGAGGCTTATACAAACTGTATATGGAAATATTTTATCCAGACATCAGACTGTCTTTGACTCACGGAGAAAGAAGGAAAATGTAAGGAAGAAACAGAACAAAGAAGCAGATGCTTTTTTTTTTCATGCATATAACATAAAATTATGCTCAGCAGCTTCATGGCCTTCCTCACAGAGCGGGACAAGATTAGCTTTTTGAAAAGCTTATCTTACACTTGATTTTTCTTCATTTCTCACTTTCTTAATTCTCACGCAGAAGCAACTTCTTTTGTATCACTGCATTGTGTGACTTCCTGGAGCATGTGAATAAGTAGGAAGCACCCACAGAAAGCAAGAATGACTTCTGCAGTGCAGTGGTCATACCACTGGAGGTACAAAACGGGCTCTGCTCACCAGGTAGAAGGAATACCTGGGCAGAATATACCATGGCATGATGTTGCCCAAAGCACGGGGTCACCTACTGGAACCAGTCTCATGGCACACGTGGCTTCAGCAAGAGCTGGTGCTGCTAGATCTGCAACAGCTCTAGCACCACTGCAAAGGAGAAGTGGACCCTGAAACAAAAACAAGGCCACTGCAACATTCACAGTTTTCTGTATTTCCATATTTTCTGTATTTCACTGGGGAAACTGGAACACAAAGTGTTTGCTGTCTCCCACCAGCACTGTGTGCTACCTCTGGTTCACAACCCATGCCCGACCCCAGTCTATCCCAATCTAATAGTCTTTCATCATTTCTTCCTGCATTCAAGATTTGTCACATGTTTCTATATAGCATGAAATGTATGTATGATCTTTTTTTCTCCTGAAATGTTGAAAATAGCTAGAAGAGCACTTCTATTCATGTTAGGTTTGTGAAATCCTTTCTACCAAACCCGCTCAATTTCTTGCTTTAAACTACTTCATAATTTCCCATTTAAAGTTGCATAACTTTGCAATTATAGCAGCTGCTGTGCACAGCCAAGCTATTTTAATAATGAATTTATGTTCTGCTACACAGAAATGAAAGGCAGAGGACTTGAACAGATGGTATGGACAGTGGCTTATATGGTTCTTGATTTTTGTCCCCTGCTTTCAGCACAACTGCAGGCTGCATGTTTTCTGAGTTTACAAAACACTTGTCTCCATGCCAGATTAGGGTATCATGCAGCCATTCCATATTCCATTATGTAAGAAAAGAAAAAAACAACGCTTCCCTCCATCTCCTAACCCCATTTCCTGATATTTAATTTCACTTCTTTATATACATAGGAGTGGTTGTAGCTAAAGGTGGGGGGAAATAGTGCCGGGAATGGGGGCAGGACCTGGCAGCTGTGATGGGCACCACACAGACCTGTGAGGCTGACAGTCCCCCCAGGCCCCTGGGTACATGCAGATCCAGCAGCTGGAAGCCTGTCTGGCCTTAGGGCTGCCTCTTACAGTGCTACCACCCAGTGGCAGAGCCTCAGAATAAATCACCCATGGATGTTTTTCTAACAGAGAGAAGGAATAATGTCAACACCAGTCTCTACAGAGGGGTCTTGCAAGTGCTTGCCTTTCCCCCGTACCAGGCAGGCTGATGGCCTGGGTTTTACAACCCGCTCTTTGGTTTGTATGTGTATAAATGAGAAGGGTTATGTTCACTTCCCTCTACCACAGCATGGGGCCACAAGAGCAGGTGAAACTGGGGGCTCTTGGGATATCTTCTGCTCTTGCTGAAGCACTCTGGATATCCAGCATCCTTCCTGGGCTCTGCAAACAGGGCTGCACGGAAAAGTTAAAGTGTGCCAATGGATTAGAAATTGAAAAAGCTCTTAGGAACTCATGCTAGGATTTCTTTTTGGATGTGGGAAGGTCTCTTCAGATCCAACCCCTTAACTCTTACAACTTTCTTGGAAGTCACTTCAAGGTTCTTTCTGATGGAAGAGGGGAAGGAAGCCTTGCTCTGGTATGGCTGGTGAATGCAGCCATGATTTTTGGAGGTGTTTTTAGCCTTCCTGACAATGCCCTGTGGAGCTGTATCAGCTGGTGTATCAGACACAGAAAGATGAGCTGAGACTTGCTTTGCTTTCCAGCATGGCTCACGCTTTGAAGTGAGAAAGCTGACGTGGGTGGGACCTACAGCACAGATGCTGCTCCTTGGGGCCTGCCTCTGCATGGGCAGCAAGGAGTGGTACTGCTCACCTGGGCCGGATCCACGCCATGGATAACTAAGGCCAGGATCCATCAACAGGGCAAGTGCATCTTGTTTTACACAATTTCCCTGCAAGCAGATGGCTCCGTTGGCGGCAAACCAGCCATTACATAAAAGTCAGAAATTATGCAGCAATGAAACAAAGCTACTCAGCTGTGTTGCTGAATAGATTTCAAACACTGACTGAACAAGAGAACCAAAGATCTTTCAGCAATAACGACACACGTTTTACTTTCCAGCCGTGGCAGAAAGGCAGGCTATCTGCAGGGGAAGTACAAATGCCAGTGTGGCATAAACAAGCCCACGTCTTCAGTATTTGAGCAAAAGATAATAAATACCTGGTACTGACTATTTAGCTAAGTTTCTTCAAGTACAAACATACAGACTTACAGAACTTACAGACTCTTACTCCTATATACTAATATAATCTGATTTTTCCCATTTGTAAAGATTACTTATGAATTCAAAACTTGCTGAGAAATGCCCTAGGTAAGGCATCCATTTGAAAACAAAATACAGGTTTGTGACTCAACTTCCCCAGTTTATTCATTATTACAGCTGGATTCATTAGTGCTCCTGATCACATCTTGTACAATGCTTCACCTAATCCGTACTCCAAGAGCTTATCATAATCCTTTTCTGATGTACAGTGTAATGTTTAATCACTGAGGAACTCACAGAAGACCCACGCATACACTGCGTGTAATGATTTGCTCTGGGTGTAAGAGTCATCACTGCTTGCTCAGTGAGTGGGAACTTAGGTGGTGCTTTAATTTGCCGTTTTAATTCTGTCAACCAACATTTAGCAATGGAGTGCTTCTGGTGCAACCACGTGGCTACGAAGAGCTGTCACTAAAAAGACTGCAGCAAAAGTTTTGCTCTTTCTGTTTTCTGTACAAAACAGTACTTGGATGGGCTCATTACAGCCATCATGAACACAGAAGCCTGACTGTACTATCTCTTATTATATGCTCTGAGAAGTGATTTTGGTTAAGGGTTATTTCTCCTGACAGATCTTAGTCCACATGCATATGCTATTAAAAATGCAAATAACACTTTTGAAAGTTAACTGATCACTTCGGTGTGTAGTTCCCATAGGTATAAATTCAAAATACATACGAATGTTATAGATCTGACCTTTACTTTCACTCATGAATCTTGGTCTTGCATTGCTAATGGAGCTAAACTCACAGTGGATTTATAATTAAATTGGAAAATACCGATTAAAATTAATACAGCCTGTTCCCAGTTAAGACAGATTCTTTCTGCCTTGTGTCATGGACCACGGTTGTGTTTTAAGAAACTACCTGGAAAGAAATCCTTTCTGGAACGCAGCACTGAGTAACAGCTAGAGCTACGTACTACCTTATTCTGAGTATTTACACTTTTTGCTCAGCTAAACGATCATTTCACATTGAAAACTTCCAATTAAGCTTCTGAAGAGTTTATACATGAACACCTAAAACCACTGGTGAGGACTGATAAATGAGAATGCCACCTTCAGACGAAGAAAAATTGTATTTAGAAGAAACTTGTGATTTTCATAAAACTTTTAATAGGAAGAAGTGAATCAAATTAGTTAATTACCATTTTATGGTTGGTAAAAGGGCAAATTACATGCCATCTATTTCTAAACTTCTAAATGTCTCCGGTGCTTTTAATTAAAGCTGCCATCTAGAAACTACTAAAGCAATTTTATACAATTAGTTATTTATATGTTACCATAATACTCCACTCAAAATATGATTCAAGTGATTTGCAGTCTGATGCTTTGTGATCTTTGTCATCTTTACTTCATTACTGTCTTCGTACCAGCAGCACAATTAACAATTCTTTGTCAGCTGGAACATGACTTCAATACTTGCACGTCACCGTTGTTCTCTTTGGAGATGCGGAACAGCAGAGCTGAAGCAAACAGCATTTTTAACTACTGACTCCAGAACGTCCTGCTTCTAGTTGGAAACATGATGGCTGGGTCATGCTTACTGCTGACAGTGGTTAGCATGAATGTGAACTACTGCATTCAAACGAAGGCTGGAGCAAGTTTAGGAAAATTTACATCCCCCCAGATGTTGACTTAGGTTCTATAGGCAATCACATGTAATTGAAGAAAAATAATACATTTTGCTGAAGTAAAAATGGCACGAGATGAATTTTTTACTTCTGATGCACATATGATGATTTTAAGCTGCAACTTGGTTTATTCTTTACAAGTTACCGCTGAAGCATTTTGCTTTTCTTTCTGAATTGAATGGAAAGTTTCAAGAGCTCATATGCATTTATAAAATGGCAAAATTGCAGAATGAACAGTAGATTAACTGCAAAGGAATCTTGTTTTCATGAAAGAGTATATTAGGAATTTGGTCTGCCTCCCAGCAAAAGAGAACCTCCAGCTGAACAGGATCAGGCCCTAAATGGCCTATTGTGATTTGACAAATGTAAAGGTTTAATCTGAGCAGTTGTTCTTGCAGCTTTATTTACTTTAGCAAGAAGTGCTGCAGATGGTGAGCAAGAAGACTGATTATTTCAGGACATAAGCTACTGGAGTGAACACATTTTCAAAACCACGATTCTTTTAGTAGTATTTCCTTACTAAAATAACTTCAAGCAAAACGCATAAAACGAAGCTGCAGAACTGATTTTTAATTTAAGCTTTCATTTGTGTTGCATGGTCACGTGCCTGAGTGGAACGCTCATTTTTATGCACGGGCTTTAGAACTTACTCCAGCCTTCTACATTTCTACATTGCCTGCTTTGAGGTCACTGCACTACATTCAGGTAGGCTGAATGCAGCGTGCAGTTCTTCACTTCTCCTGCAGCAGTGACTTCCCACGTAGCTTGCACAAATGAGACCACCTATCTTCCAGACCCAAAGTCTGGTCTGGACCTACCAGCCAAAAACCATGCACTTGCAGGGACATAGATGGTTAATTCCTTGGATTTAGTGCTTGGGCTTCCAAACATTGTAAGTCATTTTAGTAACTTAGGTTCAGTTATTGAGGGACTTGCTCATTCAACATAAGTTGGCTCTGCCACACTAGTTGTCCTGTGTGCATATTCTGAGACTGTCTCAAAATACTGTCTCAAAACACAGCAATTCAAATGAGATGTTAATCTCAGTCAGTATACAGATACAAAAACACTATCTCAGCAAAAAGCTGGTGACTTGATTGTCTCAGCCTCTCGCCACCTCTGTCAATTAAGCCTGGAAAGTCAAACCTATTTACATATGCGAAGCCCAATGGTTTCAGAGGGTTAATGGTAAGTGTCTAATGCCTTTGATATAGGAATTGCCTTTGCAGTGTTAAGTAGACAACTCTTCAGTGCTGCTATTAATTCTAGTGCTTACTGCTCCAAAATTTAGTGACTAATCTAGTAAAATCAGGATGCTATTCCTTAGTGTCCTATTATAAATATTACTCAGGACAGTTTAAATGTTCCGGCGTTGGTGACTAGATATGCCATAAATACTTTTTAATCAAAAAATAACCCAAGCTACCAAACAGAATTCCCACCCCAAAATTAAAATCTGTTGCTTAGTAAAGTTCAAGATATTAGAATTGAGTCAGTGATTAATATCTTGTGTAGTTACTACTTCATTTTCAATATCTTTTTGTGTAATAAATGTGTTCAGCTTGTCACATATCTTACTTTATGTCCCCACCTTGTACCATTTCACATTTTGTTTAAGTACTTGGTCATCTATTACATGACTCATTAGTCTGAGTTCTATACAGAATTAAAGAAAATTGCAGTAAAAATAATATATTGAAGTTCAAATTTCAACTACATCACCCATGCATGTTTAAAAGCATCTTTCAAAGTCAGCTCCAACACACAATTGTGCAAGATTAATGTTCAAAAACTCCAGTTCTTCATGGAGAAGTGGGAACAGACTGAACAAACCCCCACACGTTTGTTAGCTGAGGAATGAAAGCTGGGGAATGATCAGATCATCACTGACTATTGTGACCGTGTGTTTTACTGTCTGACATTCAGTTCTTGGTCACCTGGCTAAGTCAGCCATGACAAACAATAGAAATGAAAGTCAACGAAGGCCTTGAGTCATCAAATAATTATTCAGGACTGTCCAAAAGCAAACTGAAAATCAGAACAACAAAGAAAACACCCTACCTCTATCCTCACTGAAGTAGAAAAATATGAGTTCAAAACACTTAACATAGTATTTTTAGCAATATTCCTTCAGAGAAGTAAATAAGTGTATATGAATTTCCACTCACTTCCATACTTGGGAAGATGTCACCAAACAGGATTAAGTTTCATGACAGTTTGTCACAATAGGTATTTCTTATCCATTTTAAGAGTGGATAAACTGAGCTGTACAGATAAGGCTCTATTCAATGTAGACCTTGTCTCGTCGAGGAATACATTTCAATATGCTTAATATCTTTTTATATTATTTTGTCTTTATCTACATGATGAGGTACACATTTTTGGATTGTAAAAAATGATGAAAAATTAAAATAATTCATTTGGTTGTGTGGTCAAATACTGCATAACACTATGCTGCTTTTTGTTCAAACATCTTTAAATGTGAAAATGATGCTGCTGAAACTCTGGGCTCATCAACACCTCTGTCAGTGTGTCCTGTCATCTAGAAATAATATTTACATGTACATTTTGAATGTAATTTTAGTAGAAAAGTGACATCTTCTAATTAATAACGATTCCACGATTCCATTAACAAACAAAATGAATGACCCCAAATGTTCATTAAATGATATTTAAGCATGTAAGTTTTTCAGGTTTTTTAATAAGCACTACAAAACAGGCACCAGGCAAGTACTTTCCACTGCTTTCAAGATTTTTAGATGTCTTACTACAGCAGAAAACAAGGATGTGCACTTATAAGGTCATCATGATAATGCACGGCTAACAGTTTGCACTGTGCTGGTGACTCTGGGTTGAGGTTGCATTGTCCCCTGCACAACAAGGGGAATGTGACACTCCATAATTACTTCAAATTGAAATATAAAACCCAGAGCACAGCAAATGGCAAACAGTTTCAAGCTGTTTTAAGCTGACATAATTTAGACGCATAAATCAGCTGGGGCCATCACCCGAATTTGCCAATGTTAATTTTTTAATTTTTGCTGTCTGCCCCAGCACTCCTGAACTGTGTTTTTTTATTTTTCTTAATGTCTTTATGACTAGAACCTGTTGAGGAAAGCAGCCATGCATGTGTATTTTTTTTTAAGTAGATATATTACAAATTTTCACCAAGATACTTCCCCAGCAAGAAGGTGCAATGAAACAATGAATTGTTTTGTAATTAGATATAATCAATTGTAACCAACAACAATACATTGATTATTTTCCTGTTAAGGGATGAGAAAACCTTTCTTCTCAACTATTTTTAGAATTGATTCATAGCATTAATTAGCTGCCAGAAGATTAACATTTATTTGTGCTTGTCTCACACTTCACTTCCATCATTAAAGACATGTTGAAGTTGCTCTATCTATAATTAAAATGTGTCACTTGCTAGGCCTTAAAACAGGATTATTTGCTTGCCCTAGAAATGTTTGTCTGTATATACATTCTAATTTCCTACTGATACACAGCCTTTCTTCATTAGCTCAAGAAAAATAATTCCTCAGAGCTAGTCATTAGGAGCAGCAGTGTGCCACAGGGGGAGCTTGCTAAATGCCCGCTTACGGGCTCTGCCATCAGAACTGCTGCTTATCCTCTGTTCCAGGGATCTCAGCAGGAGCTGAGGTTGATCAGCTTGTTTAGATGACCAAATCCAGACCCTCTATCTCAGTGCTAATGCAAACTGCACTTTTAATGCACCTTTTGAGGTGATTAATTACGCCACTAGTGGGGATTCAAGGCATCAGGTGCTTTTTGCCTGTGACAGTACTGAAAGTACTCTGAAAGAACAGCTGCAGCAAAATGCCCCCTTCACGTGGAGCAGGTGAGAGGCTCCTATTTAGGAAAGTGCATTCAATGGGGAAGGACAAATTGGATTTTTCAGTATATTTGATCCTGCTGTCTGTTAGTAAGTCCTGACGTGAAATGTATAAGTAAGCCCCATTAGAGTCACCTGGATGTATAGAAGTCAAAAACAACAACAAAAATTACAACACTATTTGCATAGAAGTTAAGTATGATTAAATGCTGCCACCTTGCAATAGAGAGATACTTAAATAGGAGTGCAACAAACAAGGAAGGAGTATGTAGAATGACAGAACCACAGGGTGTGGGTTGGAAGGTACCTTAAAGAGCGTTTCAATCCAGCTGTGCCAGAGGAAGGGACATCCCCCACTAAATCAGGCTGCCCAAAGCCCACACCAATGTGGCCTTGAAAAATTCTAGGGATGGGCTACCCAAGAAGTATCTGGAAAATGTGTTCCTCTGAATCGCCTTTCCCTTTGTATCTGTTTGAAAGTAATGCCTCTTCTTTATTTCCATTGAAACTATAACAGATACAAAGACTATAGTAATGCTATTTGATGAAGCAAATTCTCAGCTACAAAGCACTCTTTTTCAACACAGTCACCACCATTAGCTGTGCGTATTCACCAGTGATGTGCTCATAAGTGGAAGTGCCCCACTGTCACTGTCACCACTGCTGAAATCACTACCCCCACGAGCCTGGACTGAAAGGTCTGGGCAGCTCTAGCCTTACTTTGGTATCCCCACTGCAGTCCCACCCACACTGGACCTCTCTGTTTTTCTTTCTTCAACATCTAACTGCGGCCAAATCCTAAACAGCTCTCAGGTCCAATTCCAACCACTTTGGGCTCCCACAAAAACGGAGTGAAAGAAATTGGCAGCCCATTTCAACAGCTCCTAGCTGCAGTGTGCTTCTCATGCTAGCCTCTCTGACAAAGGACTGCTGTTTAGAAGCTGAATGAGCTTGATTAAATTATTTTGCTTGACTAGGTTAAGGAACATAGCTGACCAGCACATACCTCAAATACGCTGTTTTCTTACCTCTTGGGCTGTTGAGAGAAGCCTCCGATGCCTTCCCGCCATCTCCACAGTGACTCTGGTCAAAGGGGAGGCACTGATCCCCTGTTCCTGCCACCACATCCACATTTTTGGCCAGATCCTTGGTTTCAGTGAGTGATTTTGCTTTGTAAACTCTTCTGGTGTTGGTATCTGACAAGTAAAGGGATTCTGACACTGGGTCAACAGCCAAGTAATATTTATGTGCGGGACTTGTACTAGAAGAGAAGAACAACAAAATTATTATTTTTTAATTAATGTTTGTGCATCGTAGCCTAATGCATACTTGATTTTCCTATGGACTGGAGATGATAGTCACAAGCAAGATCAGCTGTCATGGAGTTCATCCAAGCACCATTGCAGAAGCAGGGATCAGTAGCAGCTGTAGAACCTGTCCATCCTGGCTGGTGTCAGGTAGTGAGCTTATCCACAAAGCTACCACTGGCGCTGGTGTGGCCATGAGGGCCAGGGGACCCAGTGTAAAGTGAACTGGAGTGACTTCAGCTTACTTAACAATTACTACTTTCAAAAGGAAGGTCATTTTTTTCCTGTACCTTTTAAGTCATAGTACTCTTGGCACTGACTACACATCTGACTTGCAGCAAAGTGAATCACAGATTGCTCTGCACGGGTACTACTCACTCTTGGTTATTTTTATCTGTTTCCAAACCTTAGGAAATATGAAGGTATGAAATATGGTGCCTTAATTCATGCCGACTGTATTGTCAGGAGCGAGGCAGAAGGCCAAGCACTGTCAGCACAACTAGACATGAATTAATACACCATAATTCATGCACCGAAGTGCCTTATTGAGCTTATAAAATGCTATTTAAAAAAAATATTTACATATGTTAATTAAATGGTGAGGATTATAAATTCTAATCAGAAAAACTAGGTTCCACCTTACTATCAAGTAAGACTTCTTGCTTCTTTTTGAGTGCAAATTTAATTTTTATTTTGAGGAAACTACCTGGGCTCAAGGCACATGACATTGGTGTCCCAAACCTGTCGAGATTGGACTATAGTCCCGATGAGAAAATAGATCCCGGATGGGTGTAGATCCTTCAGACCACTCGGACCATTACTGAAAATGGAGGAGCTGGGCAGAGGCAGAGTAGAGGCCAAAACCTGGTGTGGTGTTTGGGTCTCAGCAGCATTTTTACTGCTGCTGGATTTCTCCTAAGGAGGTGATTGCTGACTGCTGCCTGCATGAGACATGGTGCTCCTGTCACTCTTTATGCAGCTGTTCTATATAAACACCCCGAGGGATTGTGATGTAGATTAGAAGATTGTCAAATCTCCACCTTTTTCTCAACAAAATGCTGCTAACAGCTAGGATTTCTGCAACAAAGTTAAGAAATGAGCTCTCTCAGTTTTGTCAGTTTTGTTCTCGGAGCGGCTCTGGCAGCACGCTTTGCCTAGCCCAGGTTTCTGTGCCACGACAAATCAGCACAGGAAGAATCCAGACAAAACAGAGCTGAAGAACTGGTAAAGATCCCAGGACAGCTACATAATGTCATAAATGATGCTGACTTATTTTACTGACCAGATTCCGGGTTGCTGCAGCCTCTTTAAAAATGAAGCTTTTGCTTGGCTGAGGCAGACACCAAGCTTTATTAATCATCTGTGAGACAGCTCTGTCTCACCGGAAAATGTTGCAAGACTAAGTAAAAACACTCAACATATCTATTATTTTAGCATTCTGACTACTATAAATATTGCTAAGAAACCCCTAACAGACAATCAGTTGAAATCTTTATTTGATTTATCAGCAATTAGGCCAATGCTGTAACCCTGATAAATGCGATGGAGCTTGGGCCTATTTCATTTCTCATTCTCCATTCAAAAAGAGACAGAAACTATTCAACACCTCTGAGGACTGAGTCACCAGCTAGACTAGCTTAATGATGACCTTAGTCATATACTTCTACAAAAGACAGAATGGGGAAGAAGAAGGAATGAGACATTCCCACAGCGAGGGGACAGATGTGAAACCCAGTCCAAGGAAATATGGGGAATGGGAGAGGACCACAGGATGATGAAAAACTGGATGTGAGCTAAAGGTAGTTAATGCTGAATTATACATCATCATTATTATAAAATTATTTGTTAGAAACATTTGAGGATCGTTTGTGCTCTCAGGAGTAAGCTCAGAAGAGCCTGGCCAGCTAAAAAATGACTTTTGAATAAAATATTGCTTACAAAAAAGTTGCAAGGAGAATTCTAGATGTTAAATAAACATATTCTCCATCATGTAGAAACTGCAGAGGGCCAGGAGTCATTATATACTCTCCTTGTAGACACATTTTCTATCATCCTCGTCATTACATTTAATGGGCCGTCTGTTAGAAAACTCTCGATGTTATCTGTGCTCAAAGCCTTGAATACTAAAATATTCAAATTTAAAGAATATTAGCAAAAAATGGAACAAAATCAAACACTACTTATCTTTGCGAAAGTTTGCACTCAAATCTAAACCTGAGTTATATAAATTAGTCTATCAAAAACTACATTGAATAGCCTAGAGCTCACAATTAATTTTTCCAGAACAAGTGATGATATCCTGTAGTACAATTCATTCCTGTAACTTCAAAGCCCAGCTTCCATTTGGCCAAACACCTTTGTTAGATCTCATTAAAATCTTGATGACAAAGTTTAGGAAAGGATGAACTGTTTCTAAACGGTCAAAACCCAGGACTGCCTCTACTCTGCCTCCTGGTCTACCAACACTACCCTTTTTAACATGGGATTTTCTTTGTTCTGATAAAAGCTTATTTTTCTCTGCTGTTGTGGAGATGAGACATTGTGTGGAGGGCTTGGATTTTAAGCCTTTTCCTGCTTGGACTGTTACAAGCCTCTGACAAAATTCAGTTGTTTCTCCCAGGTATGTGGATATCACAGAAATCTCCAAGACATGTACGACTCAGTAGTCAACCTTGCTGTGGCCTTTGAAGCCTGAACCAAATAGCATACATTGGGATGGACGAGTGCTCCTCCATAACCTCAAGGACTACAATAACTTCAATTTACTTTCTCAGATCTTCCTCAGATTTCACTTGGACAGGATATGAATAGAGGTAATTATTATTGTAATTAATAGCGAGGTGGTACTTGTGTATTCTCACAACTTGATTTAATTAAGGCTTAAGCTCTTCTCAGAAAAAAAACAATAAAAAAAAACATTTCTAATGAGAAGGTATTTAAAAAATTCTACTTTCCAAAGGAACTCCCTAATTAAAAACCTGATTGAAGGTCTGAATGCACTATAGAAAAAAAGTACATTCAATTTGCTTCTTTTCATTAGTGTACAACGATACTGATCAGTTTAACATAAAGGCAAATGGAAATGACCCCTCGGCCAAAATATAAAAAACTTGCATTTATAAGCCAGGAATTATTCATTTTTATTAACCTTTCATTGTAAAATATATGAAATACGACATCATCTGCAAGCAGGCTGGCAAATAATCTATAGTATTCAATAGTATTTTAGTGGCTACATCAATTAATTCTGACCACTGCTGTCAGCCTGCAAGACACACAGTGCATGCAGCAATTCCTGCTATGCCATGCAGTCATCAGCCTTGGTGGTTCATTTATCTCATGTACTAAAATACCTAAAGTTTGTTCCTAAGTGTCTCAGTGCCTTGATATCTCTTCCTAGCCTGCAATGTCACTTAGCAGATGTACTGTTACACCTTGCTATCAGTTGCAGAAGTCTTGTTTCCAACATTTCAACATTAATTATTGAAAAATAACAAACAAACAAACAAACAAACAAATACTCTGCAATTTTTCTTCCCTGGAATAAGCAAGGATGGAGATGTGATGCGTTGTACTGCTTCGTTCTCAGTGCACGCCTTGTAACTGTGGCAGCTTTTAAAGCTTAGGCATGCTAGAACCTCCAAAGCATGGGCTCTTGGGGGACTCTGAAGTCTTTTTATAATTTCTTCGTTGCTGAAACCCTGGATTGCTTGTCTATCTAAGTCTATGATCATACAAGCATAATATGAAATGCGTATGACAGCTATGGACAGCATTCCCAGCTTGCAGGTTCGAACTTCTCCATCTTTGCTTGGTGATCAACTGATTTCTAGACCAATCAGTTGACAAATCAACTGATTTGATCCCTTCAAAGGGAACAAATCCAACTACCTTAAAGGTGAATCTGATTAACATTTACACTTATTAAATCCAGAGTTTCTCTATATTAGGACTTCTACAAGTCAGGACTTTTCTAAGGGCATTTCCTTGAACATGGTTCATGTATTTCCATTACTATGTTTCACTCACCTGTGCCTTGTGTCTCTATTCCTAGTAAGACAGCCCGGTTCAGGTTTAAGAAAAGAAAAAAGACAAGAAATATTAATTCTCCAGAAAAGCTCTATTTTTGGTCTGACTGCTTTACAAAACACTGTTTATCCTGGCATCCAGTATCACTTCATCCTCTCTAAATATGTTTCATTTCTGCCACCCACCACCCTCACATTTTCAAGTTCATTCTGAACAACCAGCCCACAGTTTCATCACCTGCAATGATGGCTAGTTAGATTCACGGCTGTTAAGGAAAAGCAAGTTAGTGCACCAGTATCTAAAATCAATTCTGCCTTTCCCCACATCCAAAATGGATCAAATCAGTAGTCATTAATACAGTCAACCAGCCCTTCCTGAAACCCACTGGCCTGCAGTGCCAGGCTTGCTTGGCTGCTTAAACCCAACCACATCCTGTTATGGGCGAAGAACATTTTAACTGCATTTTAGCCATGGTAGGTCTATCTGATGAGACCCTATTGCTATTAACTGCTATTAAGTAGGGGTGAGAGTAGGTCTTAAAAAAACCAAAACCTTCCTGAGATTTCTAAACTTATTTTTTGGGGAAGAAATAATTGCATGAGAATCCCCATGAGAAGAAAGAACAGTTCTATTAACTCCGCACTTCACAGAAATTCATTATGCAAACCCCATTCTAAAGGCCACTTACGATGCCCTTTTTAACTTGTGATTTTAAAGAATGCATAAGTTTTCTGATGACCGAATCCGACTGTCAATGAGATGAGTGCTCAGGAGACAACTAAATGTGTCTGCATCTTTAAATCAAAAAGGAAGAAGTCTTGCTATAGTTTTCATAGGCTTATCACAGCCAGGACAGTGACACAAGCCAAAGCTAATCTCTTTTTACCTTAACTCTAATATGCCAATAGAGTTTCCAGAGGGAAAGATCCGTCTGACAAAATTGAAGTCTCCGATATACACACTCCCATCAGGCCCAGAAGTCAGAGCAACTGGGGCAAAGAGTTTGCTGTTGAGTGCAAGACCATTGCAGTTGGAGCAGGAGACACTCCTCTGGTGTCCATTGCCCATCACAGTGGAGATGACCGGTGGCTGCTGGGAAATGAACATGTTTTCACCATTTCCTTTGTGTACAATTCCTAGGCAGAAGGTGGGAGGGGATGTGAGAAAACAGGAGAAAACAAGGAAAAAAAAAAAGAAAAGAAAAAAGCAGATATATATAGCACTTGAACTGTTCTGCTGTTTGGTGTTTTGCAGTCCTAGAGAAAAGCAGATCAGCAAAAAAGCAACAGACATCAGATCTGTGAAAACTTCATCACGGGGCTCCACGACCCTCCTCCGAGTTTGCTCAGTCCCTGGCTTTACCATCACCATTTTGCTGATTAGTGGTTAGTGGCTAGTTTAAAAGCCAACATCATGAGGAGAGCTCACGGTTGGTTAATGCTCTAACAAACTGACTGTTAATTGCAGTGCTATCTGATTTCTCAGGGATTACTACTTTAATATTCATTTTATTCATAAATTTTTATTAGGTAGCAGAGGAATTTTTGAGTCAGTTTGAATATTTAATTAAAGGAGATTAATGGGACTGCTATGCATTTTTCACAAAGGAGCACTGAGTGGCAGTGCAAAATCAATATTCACATTTAAATGTGAGTCCTTCATGGTGTATAAAAATGGTGTGGTGCTGAGCTCAGAGTCACAGTGCTGCAGCACTGGCACATTTCTGACCAACAGGAGCATGTTATGTTCTGCCATCAAGTTCAGAACAACTTGTCAGGGGATCAGTTACCTCAGCACTGCTCTGCTGATCACTACATTGGCAGTACCAGCCCCACTACAAACAGTTGTTTTCTCAAGGAGGTATTTGCAGCGCTTATTTCAAATAACCTAAGAAAGAGTGACATATTCAACGACATATTACTGCAAAATGTTGGCTGTTTCTGAGCGAAAGATAGCTATTCTTAAAAATTTCCTGTTTCCCTTAGAGAGCCCAGTACTTCATCAGGAACGAAGTGGCATAATTAAAGAAATAAACCCAAGGGAATGTACCTTCTGGAGGACTCTCACTGATGCACCGGGCAATGAGAGACTGCAGTAAGGACATATTAAACCTCTTCAGTGTTCTCCTGAAATGTGTGTGCTGCCTCTACCCGCTTTTCTTAAATTCTTCTATAGCTTTCAGGTAAGTCAAATTAAAATTTACAGCTGTTTTGGAAAGAACTCTATTAAAATACAGTACAGGTTGGAACAGCGAAGGGCAGAATGCACACCTTTATTGGAACGCTGGCTAAAAGAACAAAAAAAAGGTATCTTGGCGATAAGCCAACAAAACTAATGGCAATACCCTCCTTGTGCACCGGACAGAAATAGTGCTAAATGAAGATGCTGCCCTTTGTCTGAAATTAACAATGTAAAGGTAATCGTTCAACGGCCTCATACAAATTCCAGTAAATAATTAGGGCTCTCGGGAATGTTTTGCTGTCAATACATGTAAACGTGTGCTTAATTTCAGGCTCTTGAGTTGCTGCTTTAATTTTAGCCAGTGCTGTGCTGCACCGGGGCTAGAATTACCGTAAAGCACAGAGTCCCCTCAAAAGTAAATCAATACACTTGCCCATCAGAAGAAAGTTCTAATTCAAAGAATACGCTGAAAAATCGGTTAATAGCACATTTGTTTCTATTCATGAGATATCTGCGCCTCTACAAGGACCCTCCAGAGGAACCAGTATTTATAGTACGTGTTCTCTTCTGGATTATGAGAAATGCCCTGAAGATCTTCCAAACCAACCGACACTTTTGTGTTCAAACATCAAACTTAAATCATGTCATGAATTGTAAATCATCAAACATCTGCACCAGACGAAAGAGAAGTGGGAGAATAAGAGTTTAAGATGGCTGAGATGAGGATGTGACCTCTTGTTAACGTGAACTTTCAACTGATGCAAAAACGTTCACATTTAAAAAGCTTGAACTTGAGACAGCCACACATTGTAATACGTATTTCTCATATCTACACTATCCACACTGCAGGAATCAGACATTTTCTCCTCCTTTTTTTTTTTTTTTTGAAATGTATTTATTTTATTTAAGATACTTACATTGGCACTAGAAGATGGTTTTTAATTGGCATGGTTTCTGCATGTCAGTACTCGTCTCTGCAAAGCTTAGGCTGTGATGTGAAGTGCAATCCTGTATAACTGCATCAATTTATTTCCACAACTTCTCTATTCTACATGATTCATTTCGTGACATCTCTGAGAGGAATAGCTTTTGTGGGTGGGAGGAAAGCACAGCCACCTTGTCTCTAAGTAAGAACTGCTGGAAGCAAGGTTCAGTGGCTGAACTTAAGTGTGAGCTCTTCAGGACCAGTTAACTCGCTAAGGAAAATGGGTTTTATTCTGAAGACAAAATTGCAATTTCCAGTCGAGAATTTTTAGAAAGACATTTGTTATCTTTCAGTGTTATTTCTGTAGTCAATCCTGTCACGGTGTTTCAAAGTGGGACAGATTTCATGCTTCTCAGAAGTGCAGCTCTCCATATGTACTGCAGGTTGCTTTAATTACAAAGGGAATTCTCAGTATCTGCACACTTGAGAATGCTCCTCATGCTTTCTGTCTCACAGTGGTATGGAGATAGGTCTGAACTGTACAGTTCTGAGTCTGAATCTTGTCCTTACTGTAAGCACACTTCACATATCTGAAATGGAGAAGCAGTCTGCTAGTTTCAAGATCAGAAGTGTACTAGTTATTTCTATCCTGAGTAACACAGTTGACTACTTAAGCTATTTTGCTTTGATAGGAGCCTGCAGGATGCTGTTAGGTGTGTATTAGCTATGACATAGCAATCTTTTTTTCTGTTCCTAATTGCTTTTCTAGTTCCTACATATATATATGAGCCATGGACAAGGCCTATTACAACGAAGAAGAATGCTCTATGACAGAGCTGAGCTGTGGCTGGGCTTCGTGCTCCTCAGACTTGTGCACAAAGGAGATGCACTGACTGCACACATGCCTGCCCCCTGCCAGATGTGTTCCTGTAGCAGTGGATGAAGATGTCCAACACTTTCCCTGTATCATCAGCCCTAGCCATGCCCAGAGCTGTGGGAACATGTGAGGAAGAGGAGCAGCTGTGGGAAGTCTGTGTGATTTCAGGGGAGGTGCTGTGTGGCTGACAGGTCGCTGCTCTCTGGTGCTTCCTGTGTCACACAGCTGGGATGAGACCAGCAAGCAATTTGTCACAGTACACCCCATGCTCAGGAGCACAATGGTTTAGCACTGCCCGCGTTATAATTGTATATTTTACAAAATCTGAAAACACTGGTGACTACAGGGGTGAATTAAAGCAGGAAGCACCACAGTTAGCAAATAGCCATATAAACTGGAGTTAGTGCCAGCATTTTAGTCTTGAAATTAAACTATGCAAGTGGTAAATTGGCACTAAGGAGGAGACTATAGGGCACACAGTTGGGGGCTGAGCTGACTGAGGTCAGATTTCTCTTTGTGTTAAATGTCAATAGCTGGCATTTAAAAGAGACAATCTATACAAACCAATAACACAGGGTATGAAAGAACTGCTGTTTAAAATGTCAAACTATTTTAAATCAAAACAGAAATCCAGATAATTTACAAACTAAATCTGACCTTTTGTATTTGGAATATTTATACTGTAGTTGCGTATTCAACAACAGAACTTGTAAAAACCTGACAGCCATACATCTGTGCATGAATCTTCATTACAGAAGTTTGCAGATGGAAATGGATTTCAGCAGACAAACTCCCAGCTGGAGCAAACTGAGATAACTCGACAGAATCCAGTTCTAAATTCTATGAGCTAGAATCTGACCCTAAGTCTCCCAAGAAAAGTTGGATATCTGCTTATCTGCAAAATCATATTTTTTCTAGTTGGCATAACTTGTATTTAAGTATGATTTTGATAGTTTAATTCCTGATCACAGATGTTGAAGGAAGAAATGGAACAAAACAAGAAATCAAGAATAAAATAAAAGCAATGATAAAATAGATTCAAATATCCATGCTTGAAGAATCTGCGTGCAGCATTACAGCATGACATCACAAGTATTCACTGGATTTTGCTAATGATTTAAAAGGCACTGGATTGCTTGTCCTGAAGAGTAACCTACCACGCTTCTCCACAAAGAGGGCAGCCACAAAAGCTTCTACACACTGGACTGCCCACCTCTCTTTCAACAGTTCTATTTCCATGTGTGCTCTCTCTCCCTAGGGCTGTGGCCACCAGAGATGCTACTAATCAAGGTTAGTCATAGGATAAATTAAGGGCAGAGACATCACTGAGGATACAAGATACACAAACTGACCTAAAATGCAGTACTTCCTTACCAACAGCATGAAAATGAACCTAAATGAGCATGCCCTTTTCCCATGCAAATGACCAAAATGTTGTAGTGATCACCAGTTAGGGATTATTAGTGTTTAATACGTGGGAGCCAGAACATTAAGAATATCCTTTTGGATGGCATTTACAGTTCATTTCTCCAGAAAGGAGGGTGCAGATTTAAAGGAGGAAGATTAAGTAGAAAACATTAACATTGAATATCTGAACAATTAATTCCCTTAGAATTTGTTTTCTTCTTCTGCATGGCCAGTTAATAAAGGAACGACTTACCACTTTGTGGATTTAATACGTGGTGCTTGTTTATAGACCAGCCTCCCAGATTTGAAGCATCCATTTCAAAGCCTTGAAGGATTACTGTTCTTTTCTCCCACAGAATAAAATCAGGACATGTCTCATATTCATATCCCACTGACACTGCAAACAAATAATTAAAGATCTATCAGACTAGTTCTTTTTTCTCTGTGAACTACTATGTAATTTTCCTTTCCAGGTTTTGATATTCACCTGTCAAATAATGATAGCATGGATATACTTCTGCTAGATTGCCATTGTTGAGTGGTATTTTTTTTTAAAGAGTGTCAGAGATTAGTATGTTACAACAGCTATGGTTCATACCATTTCAAAGCAGAGAAATGTCTGTATTATCAGTTACAGTTGTCTTAAGAACATCAATCTACTCCAGTGGTATTTCTGCTAATTATCTGAGCAGCAGCATAAAGGGAAAAACAAAATCCACACTAAAATGGAAGGAAGGGGTTTTGTTTGGTTGTTTGTTTGGTGTGAGAATGTTAGTACTAAATTCTCATAAATTGGATATTTTTGAAATGTAGTGCTCTTTAACAAAAAGATTTTGCCCTAAGTACTCTTGTTAGAGAGAAAGGGACCTCCAAACTGAAAATCATGTTATTTTGACACTCATTCCTAGATCTTGGTGTAGGAAATATCGACATATTTTAGCCTTTCTAAGACAAAAATGCCTTCCAATGTATTTTAATATGAAATAAAAAATAGATTAACAATCATGGTTTTCTGACATTTTAAGGCTTTTCTTCTCTCTTTTTCTATCTAGCAGCTATATGTGCATTCTGCTTGAGCCATACATAGTTATAATAACATCAAAATTCCATTATCGGATTCAATCACAATATTTTGATTAGCTATAGTAGGGAGCATTTCTGTTTGTAAGATAAATGTTTTATGGGAAACAGAAAACTGTTCCTTACATTAATTTCACTTGGCAGAGCTGCTTCATTACTTTAGTGGAAAGAACTTGGTTATGCAGCTGAACTCTGGCTTGTAAAAATCACATCTCCTCAAGTACTGTAGATACTGTATGTTTAAAAATGTACAGCTTTCAGTATTCTCCCATTTCTGAGTTACAGGAGTGCCTTGTGACTAAAATAAGCACTCTTTTGAGGTGATTCCCTTGTCTGAGTGCCCAGCTGTGTGCTTCTTCCAGAATGGCCACTGATGTCCTGTGCTGGGATGATGAGCCTTCAAGGTTCACTAGCTAAACATGCTATTTTCTAGGTGTTAATGCAGGGATAAGATAAATGGTAGATTTTTCCTAGGAAGCAACCTCATGCTTGTCACCTACACGTTCGCATCTTCGCCCCATTCAAGCACTTAACACAATCAATCCTGGGTCAGATGTGTATACTCGTGAAAAGGGAAGACCTATAAGAGTCACTCAGCCTTGCTAAGTGAACCACTGCAGACCCACAGGATGGAGCTCCAGCTGCTGTGAGGTGCCATGCTGATATTTAGGTCAAGGGAGGCATAACAATCTATACCATCTGAGAAACTGTGTCAATGGATCCACAGTGGCACACTTACCAGCACTGTAGCTAACACTGTAAAGAGTACCTGCTATTCCCTGCCCACATCTGATGTTTCTGGGCTGTCAAGCACCCGTGAGACTCTCATTACCTTTCCTAAAAGTTTCCCTGCTCAGGTAGTGTGCAGCTGCCTTTCTGTCCCTCTCCATCAGCGACGCTAAGACATGCACTCACTTGGTGTGTCCATGTAAATGTTTCTATGTATACTTATTTATGACAGAAGTCTATTCGGCATGCGAGGAATTTTTAGGATGGTTTATGCTAAAAGAAATAATGGAATAATCTTAACGTAGGGTGTCCCAAGCCATCTAAATGGAGGCACTAATGTGCCATCCATTAACATTTCCTATCAACTGTTTTGCATGCAAAATAATCAAGGTGAAGCATAGCAACTACAAAGTCAGTCAAGTGACTGTGCTTGAAAGGTAAGTATCAGTGTCTGGCAGCTTTTGAAAAATGCTGTGATTTTTGTAAATGAAATGACAATCTCAATTTTAACCTCATAGTGGAGTGTTACTTTCTGGCCAACTTCATTTATAACTTTTTTATGAGGTGACTGAGATTTCACTGCATGAAGGAGAAGAATTGCAGCAGCTATCTTTTTGGACATTAACAGCCAGCAAGAGCAGCTGTAGCCTTAAAATGGATTTCAAAAGATTTACTGAAATCACCTGTACCAAAAATCTATTATTTTCATACAATTATTTAGAAGAATCAAGAATAATTTGTTAGCACTGTCACATCACTCTTTCAGGGCTGTTGTTACTGTTCCAAAATAAAGGTAAAAAAATACATGATCTGATTAACCATGACAGCAACTTCTACTTCAACCTCTCCTGAAGTATTTGTACTTATCAGCATCTTACTTTGAACAACAAATATAACTCAACAAAAGTAACGGGTAGAACAATAAACTGAGAAGACCTAGGACTACTGTGCTCAAGAGCTTATATTTGCATCCAGGAGTGTTAAGACATAGCACACTGCTCCCTGCTGCTGTTGGGGGATGCAGTGGCTTGCAGGTTTAAGATTGACCACGCCAGAGGATTTACTGATGTTTCTATGAAATCTTCCCTCTTCCTATGCTGAATTACAGCAGCATGCCAACTGTACCATGGAGGGTTGGTGTTAACATTCACATTATGTTTTTTTTTACTTAGAACAACAAGAACTCCTATTTTATCAGCTCTGCTGTTACTTGGAGAAAATAAAGTGGTCTCTTGTTAAAGACTTCTGGACTATTTAAACAGCAGCTAACATTTCCCCAACAAATTTAAACAAAATCATATTTGTAATGAAGTGTACTCGAAGTCATCTTTCCTGTAAATGATTCCATGATAATTTCTGTCGATAACCCTGAAGAAGAATAAAGATGTTTATGGTAGTTATAAAACCAAAGGCAGATGGTTATATTCCTGAGTTCCAGGACTTCAACCTGCTGCAATTTAATTTAATTAAAATGAAATTTGAACAGAATGCATTATTAAATATTGGTAATACACTGGCAGAGAAAATTATTTTGACAAAATTTATAATAACAGATGCAGATATAGGCCCCTGAGTACTACAGTGCATCAGATTAAAACTTTATTACAATCTAACAAAGCATGCTAACAGTTCTCTCAAAAGATATTTTTGATCTTATTTTGCAAGAAGCATGACTAAAGTAAGCCAAAGATTAAAAAAAAATAAATTACCCCCCCCCCCCAATTAAATGATCAAGAAGTTGCTATCCTGCCCCATTTTACAAGCCTTATCATATTTAAATATCTATTTCTAATGTGAGAACATGCAGTATTATTTCATAAGATTTAGGTATTTTATTTCAATCGTTTTAACATCCAGGCATGTACTGATCTTGAGGATCATTATAAGGTTCTTAAATGATCTAGAGGGCACTGGCATACTGAACTTTTCCACCTCCAGTGGGTTAGAGTTAACATGCACTGAGAAAGACCTGATACAGGGAACGGGCAGACTGTCCAGACAGCCCCTGGCACCCTACTGCCCCTGCCTGATCGCCAGTGGGAATGCCAAAGGGCATGCTGGAATTCTGCTTTATTTTTGGACTTGTATAATCTGAATAAGTGAAAGCAACGACCCATTCAACACCTTTCCTCACTGCAAAACACTAGCAGAAATTTGTCCATATGGGCTAAGACTAGGTTTGATGCCCAGCAGGGGAGTTTCACAAGATAAGCTGCAAAGCACATTCCTGCTCCCTGCCACACACCAATCCAGAGGTTCAGAGAGCTCTTCTGTGCTAGTGCCAGTGCCTGACCATTCCCTTAGTAAAGCTGTCCATCCTTCTGCAGGTTTGAACCAGATGTGGTAGATCAGAGGCAGATGGGATAATGCAGCACTCAGCATGCCTTGTGCTAAGGATGGAGCTTTGATTGCTTTAGGCCAATTGTAATGTGTGAGCTTCAGCTGAAATGAGAAGACCTGCACCTCAGCACTAGCTTTTGTAGCAGATCAGGAAACCAATGAAGCTGAAAATCTGTCACTTATTTTCTGGTGGCTTCAGTTTTCAGCTAAATTTGTTCCTGATCTGGCTCATTTCATGATCAAATGTATGTGAGTGGTGGCCCAGGGGAGAAGGAAGGACCACGGGAATGTTCCTTCTGGCAGCAGCCTGCACTTCTATTGGTTTAAATAGGCTGTGGGACTGCTGTCCTAGAATAGGCTCCTTGTTTGCCGATAGATTACTACATGCATTTCATGATGCATAAAGTCACACTTGCTATTTTTGTTTCTAACATAATCCTTTATGACACCAACAACTACATCTGCACCATTCTCCAGGCAGAAATGAAAGTGCTGTTGCCCTCCTTTCTCCCATCTCCTATCCACACAGCTGCCGTGCAGACTGCCTGAGTGCATGTGATAACAGTCAGGTACGAGATGTGCCGGGAGCTGCTGGGGATAGCACAGCCCAGATGTCTCCTCCTGGCTTTGCACGGGCCAACTTGAAGGCACACTGTCTGCACAGACAACACCACAGGTCCTAAACAAGGCTTCTGGCTGCCCCCCCTCTCATTAGCACTTTGCTTTCTGGAATGAGGCATGCCCCTTGAGAGGATGGACAGCTCCATGTAGTCCTCGCTGTTGTTTTATTGCCTGATCCTGCCAGTGACTCTTGCTGTTATCCCCCTGACCTAAAAAGCAAACCAGAACTACTACAGAAGTGAATAGGACTCATTCAACGCTCTAAGCTTTGCTGATATGATAAATAATCTTGATAGAAAGCATCTGCAGGATTAGTCCATTAGGAAACAGAACCAATTAATCAGCAGAACACAGAATCAATTAAAAGAAACAGCGAGCCAAATCAAATAATGAAAATCAAAACAAAAAATGGTTGGTTAAACAAATTGCACTTTTTCAGAACAGCTGCTTGGTAAATAAAGTCTACATAACCTGATCATTTTCTTATAAATACCTTTAAGCAACCAATCAAGAAGTTTTAACTGTTAGGGACATGAAATGTAGAAAGAAAGAATGCCTGAATGTTAGAATTTTGTAAACCCTAAGTGGAAATGACATTCTAAATGTCACAGCCAAAAAATGACAGAAACAATGACACACCAAAGGTCATATTCAAAGTAACATTCAAAAACAAAGACAGCTGAATATAATGCCGTTAGTACACAGCCATTCTCAGAGGGAAAAGGGGATTTTCAAATTGATTAAATTGGAAAGATGACATCGGAGGAACAAGAAAATAAATATTCCTAGGAAACCACGAGTCACTTCAGTGAAAGAGGCATTTGATTCAAAAAAATGTAAACGTGGCAACAAAAGGTATAAGCTATATTTTCTGGCCTTCATGTGTGTTAGTGTTTTTGCTTATAGCAAGGTGATTCTACATACCCATAGCTTCTGCCAGACCAGAAACCTTCTGTCCATATATATCTGTCTTATTCCAGGCAAACGTGTAGACCAAATTGGCAGCAGCAGGAAACCATTTCTGAAGCAGGCGTCCCTCAACAGCAATGATCAGATGTACCTTTGTCATTCCAGAAGGGATGGTTGTGTGTGTCAGAATAACACGCAGCAAAGTTTTATATCCTGGCGTTCGACTGCTGAGATAACTCAGCTTCACAAAACTAGAAGGGATTGGGATTTCCTCCTGAACCACCTTGGGAAAACAAAACAAAACAAAACAAAAAGACATACAATATTATATGTACAGCCAAGAAAAATGCACTTATTTATTTGTAATAACAACATAAATTTACTTTGCATTTCACAGTCTTGACATGAACACAGTGCCACTTACAAAACTGATCTCTTCTGTGTTGTTCTGAGCAGTGCAGTACAGAACCACAGAATGGCTTGGGTTGGAAGGGACCCCAAGGATCATCGAGTTACAGCCCTCCTGCCGCAGGCAGGGCTGCCAACCTCCAGATCTCGTACTCTCCTGAGTTGCCCAGGTCCATGTTCTACCTGGTCTTGAAACACCTCCAGGGATGGAGCATCCACAGCCTCTCCAGCACTGAAAACTTAATCTGGATGGTGGTCCATCAATTTTGATGAAGAACCTCTTCCTAAAATTCTTCATCTTTACCCACCGAGGAGCAAATATCACCTCTCTGGTAATAAGTGTTGCAGCTTGAAATGCTCTGGATGAGTGTTTTAGCTTTACCTTCAGTGCTACTGTCTCAATCTCTCAGATCAGAGCTGGCGTGGCCCTGTCCATGCGGGGTGGTATCACTTCCTGGCTGCTGTGAAGATAAGCCCTTAGCAATGAGAGGGACTGCAAAGACCGTGAGCTTGTGTGGGAAAAGGAGAAGCTTGGCTTGACCTTCTGAATGGCGTGGGCCTTGGAGCTACAACAAGGGATCTAGCTCTTGTGATCTCTTGAGGGAAAGGAGCTCTTGTAGGAAGGGCTGTGATGAGGAGCAGGCAAGAGAGGAGAGCAGCTTCCCAAAGGATGCCAGCACAGTAGCTCAAAAGCCTCTGAAAATCTGAACACTGAAAACCTTAAAAAGGTCAATGATTGTAGTGAATTTCAGTACTAACAAGCCAGACTGTCACAACGTTAAATCAGTTCCCTTCCGAAAAATGCAAACTCTCTTGTTTATATCTCCATTTTCCCATCTTGTGTAACAATACATTTCTTCACTTTCACAACATTCCTATTTACATACCGCAACTGTATCACTGCCACAGGACTGCTGCAGTGCCGCCGGAGGCCTGCCAGCACTTGTCCTTTCCGCATATAAAAGGCAGTGTTGCCAGGGAAATCCTGCTCCCTTTGTTGTTCCTGATTTGCAGTGTTCCCCTTCTTTCCCGCTGACATCCCAGCTGCCCCCTCTGTCATACATCTGACATCTTCTTATTTTTAATAGAAAAGCAGGAAAAATATTCATGCATTAATACATGCTAATGTATCTCCTTCTCCCATTATTTTGGGTTATTTTTCGCTCTTTTCCCAGTACCGTACAATACAAGTTGACACTCTAATGACCCTCCAATGCTGAAAAATAGACAGGGGTCAAGATCCCTCTGAGTAGACTGCATTTTTGTGTACCTCAGTGTTTTAAGGAAACTAATAGGAAGACCTCATGTGGAGTAATGTAACCCACTTTTTCTTACTGGTACACGTCAGTTATTCTTAATTGATGTCCGTTACTTTCACTTAATATGTTTTGTGAATGCCATCAGCTGGCTGAACCAAGATCTGCCTCTGACCTTACTGCTTGAACTTTAATTGCACAAACAACATGCACAAAGCAGTGCAGATCAACATGACCTAAAACTGGTTAGTTCTATCTTACTGGGTATTACACATACATCACCTTAATTAAGAGCAGTTAAAGGCAAGATTAATTACAAAGTGGTTCTAAACATATAAAAAAGACTCAAGAGGAAAAGACATTTAAATATAAACAATCCAAACGATCATATTAAAATAGCCCTATGTTGAAAAGAAAAAGATTAAAAAAACAGCTATTGTATTGCTGGAGATGGCATGGTAAAGAGCTAGAGGATGTGAACAGATGAAAAATCCCTTGCAGTCTTTACAGAACGGTGTGGAATGTCTCACACTGATGTATGGTGATGTTGTACTGTTGATCTGTAATTCAGGGATGATTTTGTGTGTTATTATAAATAAATAGGGATTTCAAAAATAAATCACAGCAAGACTTCCCATTCCCTTCTTCTATTCTGAGTGAAGGAATAAAGTATTTTAAAATATTAACAAAATGGAAGGAAAGAGAAAAGAGTCTTTTGTAACAGTACTAAAGAGATCTATGCTAACATCACTGTGACAAGTAACATCACAACAGTTAATTGCTCCCTACCTGGTACCAGTGTTTTCACAGAAGAAGAAATTAAAGCAGAATATGAACGGCGAATACTTATCATACACCATCTTTACAAATTGGTTGCAAAGAATGAAACTGCAACTTTTGAATTCAATTCTGACAACCGATTTGAGTGAAATGCATTTTTTTTTTAAACTGGTGTAAATCTGGGGTCTGTGTGCTCCTGTGTTAATGCATACTGAGCAGAAAACTGTAAGCCTTAGGTAGAAAAGTTGGATAAAACTGTCATGAAACCGACATGAGTAATTGGGGGAGCAAGTTTAACAGGCAGATTTGTTCAGCTTTCAGTGTGAAAATTCACTGCTATTTGCATCACAGGAGGGAATGTTTCCACATCACTATCACCAAATAATTGTGAAGGTTACATTAATGAAGGTGAGGAATGGTCATTTTTTAACATTGTTTAGAACTTGTTCAGCAACTAAACACATTTTTTAAATTGTTAATGTAAAAGTATTTTCATTACCTGTAGCTCTGGAATAACCGTTCCTCTTTCTGGACAGGACCCTCCAAATGCTGTAAGGGGTGAAGGGAGTACAATAGGATTTGGACTGATGAAACTACTGACATCACAAGATGGCAAATCTGATTCCGTTCTTTGCATTACAACTTTGTCTACAATGATAAATCTATTCCAAGGCAACCAAAGAGTCCTTTTTTCAGATATGAAAGGAGATCTGTCAAAAACCAGGGTGATGGAGATGCCTCCCACAGCCACAAGGTCAAAACTGGAAAAGACAAAACAAAATTCTTTGTTTCTTCTTGTTCTATCATCACATTACCAGAACTTCCAGGGCATCACAAACCAAAACTTTATATTGCTTATTACAGCCCTTAATGTACCATGGAAAATCATTCCAGTATATCTTCCCGATGTTACCACAGTATTCATGAAGAAGCTTCACCTTTGTACAGTTAGTTTCTGTCTCCCTCCCCTCTACTTATCAAATTGAATTGATAATAACAAGTCATCTGTAACAAGAGTGTGGACTCAGTTGATTTGGATTATAGGAAAAGAAATCCCTAGCCCAGGAAAGGGACACTTTTAGTCTGTGGCTACAGTTTGCAGAATAAGAAGCCTAACAGCCTGGTAGGCCTTTTCTTTCTTAACATATCCTTTTACCATTTGGTAAAAGTTGCAGGAGAAAAAGGTTGAGTACACTGAGTAAGAGCCCTCTCTATGCAGGATATGATCTTGGGAAAATTGTGGATTATTTGCACTGAGCAATGAATCAGCTCTTGTAAATAAGGCAGGTGAACTTCTGGCAGCTACTGTGAAGCACCTTTGGCATATCTGGGCTGCAAAGCAGTGGGACACAGAAGGCAAGATACACAGAGTCTTATATTTCTGAGTTTCTGACACCCACAGTTGAGCAACAGAAGGTGATACGCAAATAGATACTTCACTGTCTGTATTGTTGAATGCATCTATTACTGAGACTTTTGATGGTAACAAACTGTGATAAGAAGTCAGGCTTAATTATGCATATCTCATCACATTTCTCAAATGACACCGATTACATTCACACCAAAATACAGGTAGCATATTTCCATGCAACAATCTTATGCATACTAGAGTAAATAGGAAATGGTAATTACTAACATTCAGTGGTGTGATTTGAAAGTCAAGAAAGTAAAGTAAAATAAATACTCATGGTCCTTATGATTATAAAGTGACCAAGGCAAACAAACAAAACAAAAATCAGTGACAAACTATACTCTTTCCTTGCTGGAAGATAGCTTCTGACTTCTTGTCTTTTGTAACACAGCCAAGAAAGATGAAGCCAATATAAGCTTAATCCAACTGAAGTTCAGGAGTAAATCACGATCCTACTGCAAATGGTAGCCAACCCTGCAGTGCAATGTAGAATATACAGGGACTCATCTGTCTTTGTGAACTAAACTCAGTCCTATATTAAGTTGGGGAAGGGAGGGAACAGTGCAGGACAGGATGCAGAGCAGCAATGTGACTGTTCTGTCTCTGTGAAGATTCTGTCCCCAGACTTACACGTATGGCTTAGGTGATCAGCTAAAGGAGTTAACTTCATTGACACTTCAATAAACTACTTGGGAGATTTACATCTAAGGACAGAAAAAAGAAAGAAGACAGAATTCTCTGGAAAGCCTGACTACTGAACATTTTCAAATGTCAAGGATGTGCTGGTGCAGCACTACTGTCAGATTTTGACTCCACGCGTTTGAATGCCACTAATCTTGATTCTGTTCAGTTCTTTTCTATTTTTTTTTTCTTTTTCCCTTTCTTCTTTGGTTCTTTACCACAGGTGGCTCTCACAGTTATGCTCCCAAAGCAGAGAGTCAGATGCCATCCTGAATCCACACTTTGAGCAGTGATCTCCATAAGAATTTTGCACGTGAACAGGTGGAGGTAGATCGATCCTAACTATAAAAATCTAGACTGTACATAAATATCTCACCTTCCATCTTGTCGACTGATGGTGTATCCATACTCATTGTGGTGTAGAAAGCTGACATTCACTCCAACCAAAGGTGTTCCATCTATTGCTATCACCTGTCCACGAATGACACATGCACGTCTGTTAGGAGAAAAAGTAGAGGCAACAATGTCAGACCCACCACGACAGTGAGAAGGGTTTTGACTTCAGAAACTGAGCTAGCTACACTTCTGCCCCAAACAGATAGAACTGCTACGATGTCATCATGACTTGATTTAGAATGAAAATTCAAGCAATCCCAAAAGATTGATTTGAAAAACATCATGTCATGAAGAAGACACACAGGCTTCCCTATGAATCACTAGTGATTCAAGAATATGTTTCCATTTCTGTCTATATTTCAGGACACCATTTATTTTACCATTGAATACCGATGCAAAGGATTCATTGATAGCATGATTTAGTTTGCTGCAGATCTGGTGGCAATGACTTGTGAAAGAGGAGAATGAAACCTCTTCCTCTGCAACTAAGAATAGGGCATCGCTACTTGTTAAGAAAAAAAAAACAACTAAACTAAGGTGGTAAGGCAACAGTGAGACACGTGATCACAGTTCAACTGCAGAAAGTAACTTTCAGAAAGTAACATAGGTAGATCTAAAGAGCACCTAAACAGCTTACGGCCTTCAGAATTTCCTCTAGTACATGTTGGACTTGCAGCCATTTTCCAGCATAAAAATCTTCCCATTCCAGTAAAGAGGTTGAAATACGGCAGCACAGCAGAGTGCACCAAAAAATCAACAGGTAGGAAAGTGAACTCAGTGTTAAGTAGGTCCAAATGTAGGCTGACAAACTCATAGAAAATGAGAGCTGAAAGGAAATACAAGACTTAATCTTGTCCATTCCTTTGCCTCAGGTAAGATTAACTATGCCTGCATTAGTTCAGACAGATGCTTGTCTATATCCTCTCCAGGTAACTCACTCCAATCTTTCTGTATGAGTCCTTTACTCCTGACAATTTTTCCTACTGTTCAAGATAAATCCATACTGTTGTCTTTTAAGACTGTTACCTTACAATGCTCTCTTAGCTTTTGCTTATATATTCAAAGACTGAAAAATAAAGGAGAAAAACATCATCAAGGATGAGGAATAATATATGAAATATCCTCATTATGCATATTAAGACCTGGTGAGATTTTCTAAGGGCTTACACATCTATATTCCACTGAAATACCTTCCCGTGTTTTGCCCCATGCCCTCAGCTATTCTACATTAGCACATTTCTGCCATCTGCAAGGATCCAGGCTTTAGGATCTAATGATACAACTGCACATATTTTGTGGAAATATGGTTTCATATAGTGAACCGAACAGTGTAGGCAGAAGTATTTTGTTAGGACATGTAGGGTCAAAAACATTAGGATGCCCATAAAGACAACTGGTATTAATTATTTATGATAACCAATAAGCATAAATTTAGACATTGTAATGTCTTCCTTTCAAGTTGAAAGTTCACAACAGACCTCTATAGGCACACGCCAACTTTGTGGTGTGAAAACGTAACCTAAAGGAAAAACGTGGGTCCTTGAATTAAAATTATTTAAGAGTCTGTATATAAATTTAAGAAATATCCCTGAGAGACTAATTGATCTTGATCCAGTGAAATCATATATGTGAATTAGAGACCATAGATTTCCAAAAATCAGGGCTTGTTTTGTAAAAAACAAAGCCATTTGACAGAACAACGATTTATCACTATGATATCATCAAATTGAGCTGACTACAACCTGAGAAAACACAACTAGTAAAAAGTAACCCCTTTGAGAGTGTGCCGTTCCCCACAGTTTTTATTAAAATTCTATGCCCCCTAGACATAAAAAGGAAGTAATTATAAGCAAAGTTGATGAGAGTTCTCAGAAGAATGGGAAATGCTGCACTGATGTCAGTACACGCTGTTTTGCTACCTCCATTAACCAAGTCGGCTGTGGCCCGAGCTGTGGGCAAAACCTGCTGCTCTACTGAAGGCAACCAAACTCGTGCATGTCTCAGCAGACTCACAAGACTCACCGAAGAAGAAAAGCCAGGTTCAATTATTCTTTGATATATTAGAATAGTAACTACTGTTTTCAATTGTTTTCTTGTGTTTCTGACATTGACAGACCTATCCCTCACCTTCTAATCCTTTTATTAGTGCAGTCCATGTTTAAAAAGTATATGGGTCTAAGAGAGCCTCATAGGAGTCATCATTATTCAGTACGTTTTCTCGTACTCCCGCTTGTTCATTCACCGTTTCTCATTCCACAGATCTATCTTCCGACTCCACTACTTCCTCATATATTATCAAGCACACAGATTTCTGTGATAACAACTCATCAAAGTCTTCATTATTTCATACACAGTCTTTTTCCTCTATTCATTCACTTCTCATTATTCATAAATAATATTAAGAGACTTATCTTTCAACTTCCTGCTCCTTTTTTTTATTCATCATATTTTACAAGCCACACACATTTATAGTATGTGATAAAGACTCCTAAAGCTCATTATTCTACGTTTATCTGTATTGAACTCTTTTAGATTTCACATGCTCTAAACCCTCCTTTGTGTTGCTGCATTTGTCCTCATTATTTACTATCTTTTTACTGCCCACTCAAGTTGAAAAGTCTTCACTCTTTGGCCTCTTCTTGAATTACCAACACCTACTAAATCTCCAGCTAGGCATTTGATCAGGCTTACTTCTAATTTTTGCATTTACTGCAGGCATGAAGACCTTTTTCAGATTCTTTATGGCCAGCGTGAATCTGCAGGGCTATGGGAAGTAACAAACCAACCCCACACTGCAGCTGCTGACCCACTTCCCCAGGGCCCTGACAGCTCATGGAGCGGATGGCCACGCTCTGAAGGGAGCACAATGGCTTGCAGAAAATCTCACTTAATTCCTGTCCTTAACAAAGCTTTTAAGAGCACCTTCCCCACAGTGGTGTCACATTTGATTCCACTGCTATTTCACTCTTTCCTTGCCCCAGTGTTCACCCTTTTTCTTGAACCCTGCTACTGCTCACTGCTATTCTTAATTTTAATAGAGAAACTTCTAAACATCATTATGCCTCCTCAACGTGCTGCATTTTCCTCTTGTATTCTCAGCCTCTAAGGTTTATTCTACACATTTGTGACTGGCTTGCTTTTATTTCTCATGCGGGATAACAACTCACCCCTTCTACAGCTGCTTGACTTACAAAGATTGCATGATTTTGGACTTAAGGTTCCTCAAATGTTTTAACTTTATAGTGAGTGCTAAAATGTCTTCTCCAATTAGGAGCATCTCAGAAGGAACAAGTCCCTGATAAGCTGCCTTAGTGTTTTCAAATGTATTAAAAATGTTTCTAGTCCCCTGATATGCTGTTCTAAAGCTTCAGTTCCAGAGGGAGCAGTTGAGAGAGAGCAGAGATTCTTGTGGGCTGCAGGTGGCCTAAAAAAAGTGGAATTCCTCTGTAAACGCTTCATGGGTCATTCTGTGTGTAAGTGAGGAGCTCAGCTCTGTGACTCTCTGATCTCTGCCACGCAGTCTGTTTGACATCTCTAATTTAAAATACAAACAGCAGTTTAAAATTCTAGATGCATCCTTTCACTGCTTGTAAAGCACTTCATTATTCTACCACCGTTCTGTCTTGCTCTGCTACTTCTTATTTGTTATTTCTCTGCTTTTGTTTAGTGTGTTGTTTCCAATATTCTCTGAGCACCTCAGGCTGAGACATTAGGCTCAGACGTGGAGCTCCGTCAAGCAACGTGTGAATTCGCAAGTGCCACATTACCAGAAGATGTCATTTACTGTATTACATTTCTGATTAAAACCTTCAATCAGAGAAATTAAGCTAAAGGCGAGTAAGGTACATTCATTTCTTCCTGCTGACAGTGTTGCTGTAAGCAGCCTTTGAAGGGTAATTAATTCAGTACCATGCACTGGACCCGTTTTGTAGGCAATTTGCAGTGAGTCAAATAGCTTGCCAGCAGCATGCATTAAAAACTCCCAGCAAAGAAACAAGCCGAAAATCTTCCTGAGAAGGGAAGTTGATAAAACATTTTAATCCTCTACACCATGCTACATGCAGTGGCTCAAAATCATATAATTCCTGATGTAAGCTAGCACATTTCCATTTATTCAGAGTCTGTCACCGTTTAGGTTAGCAGCATGTCAGAAGCCTTGCACAAATGACATAACAAGAAAATACATGTTATGAAAACAATCAGTTCCTTAATATTAATTTTGGTTTATGCATCGAACAAACACACTATGTCATAGAAGCCCAGTTTTTAAAAGATTAGTTCTAATATAAAGTCTACAATGAAAATGGATAGATGTCCCAGCAGTTGTCAGAACTACTCGTTTTAGTATGTCAGATGATGAAAATGCCAGGAATATGGCAGAGACCAAACACTTTCAGACTTAAGGACAGAGATAATCTTCACTGTTTTCTGATAGATTTCTCAAAGCAATTCAACATGAAATTGGCATTATCCACAGTGAGATTCATATAAACATCACTCATATTGGAATTCCACTGACATACACTACTGTAGAATACTGCATGATGTCATTTTCAGCAGAAGACTGAGAACACCTGTTTTCAGATTGAAGAAATAGACACCTCTTCTTTCATCTTCCTAATGACCTCAGAGATCACTGAGACCATTGACCAAAAAGGAAAAAAAACAACAAAAAAAAGCCAGATAGAGCTTCACAAAATTCTATATTTGAGCATCAGTGGGAATGGATGCCAATGCTCTGAAACAAATGAATCCTCACAGCACTTCTCATTGAACAACTAGTGCTATAAAATAGAGCACTGCAAGCAGCCAAGAGTTAATATCAACTGCACAGACAGAACCTGCTCAGCAGTAGCCAAAAGGGGATTAGAAAACCCAAGTATTTTTTGGTCTTCACTGGATAGGCAGGATCACAGATTTGTGATGTATTTACAGTAGTAATAGTAATCTACCTATGTTTCTTTTTCCAATAATCTTAACTCCCAGAAGATGAACAGACACGGCTGACAGCCAGACTGACTATGTCAGGGGAAGATTCTGAACAGATACAGTGCTGCAGAGCTACTGCTCCTTCTGAGAGCTTGCTTATCCACCATCCTTAAGGAAAATCCTGGCAGTTTTTAATAATGTTTGACTTATGGATGAGCAATTTTTCAACAGCCTGGAAGACGTGAGGATCAACTGAAGTGTAGACCAATGAAGTCCTTGGGGTGCCCAGTACATTGCAGATCACTGCTGACAAAACCCTGGAGACATGGCACAGGGCAATTCTCAAGGCACTGCCCTAACTCTAAAGACAGAGGCAGCCCTATCTGAATCCCAAAGGTCTCAGATTTCTTAACCATGTGAGGAAATGATATCTGGAGAGTGTACAATGCACTGGCACAAGTATAAGTCACATTCCTTTGTATTATAAAGCCTGAAGTATGAAACCATGGCAAGGACGGGCTGCTGCTCGCACACAGACCTTCAATGCTCTCCATTCTCCTGAAGCATACCAGACACGAGGGTAAAGAAATGAAATACTCAGGAAAAGCTTTTAAATCCAAGTTAAATCCCATCAATGATAGCTTTAAAAGATCAGTTCCTTATATCTACAAAAGCACGGTGATGGGATTATGTGCAATCTGGCTGCTAACATTTGCAGTGCCACAGAACACCGTTCAGGCGACTTGAGTGCTCACCTCCTCTGTGAAAGCACCTCATGGTGAGACATTTCCATGAGGAAAAGCTTTCACTGGTGACTTGTGTTTTAAACTGCAGTCTGCTGTGTGGCGTGTACAGCCACCAAGGATCTTGTACCAGGTGCACTGGCACTGCTCCATTAGTGCTGTACTCGGAGAGACCCGGCTTTGTCAGGCAGGTGCTCTGCATGCAGTTCATTTTCATGCCCTATTGTTCTACATATTTATAACATCCTGTTTCGTTATTAATACTGATTAAATGTCTCGGTATTACAGATCAATAAAGACTCTGTTTACATATTTACTTTATTAATAATTAATAAAGTACGAAGACAAAGTGCATTGAATTCATGTGCAGCTACGGAGTGAAGTCGAGGTTGTAACCTAAGTGCTATTTACTGTGCCCTGAAAATAAAATAAAAGAATCTTATGCCCTTATTACTGGAACATGGTTTATCTAATGTATAGGCCTAGTTGACAGGATAATAGTTAGGTGATGCGGGTGATTTGTAGATCTCCTTGTCAGCATGTAAGTTATAGCTTCCCAGGTGAACTACAGCATAAAAACTTATATGTCCCTATATTTCAAATGCTCAAGAAAACGTGTGTTACTGGGTTTCTGAGCATGTAAGTGCCTCTCTCCTATTGCACACTTTCCCCACTAAAGGGCAAGTCAATCTCCAAAACACTCAACGATCATGCACTACTGTTTACATGACAGCTTACGAATAATCTGCAACACAAAATGGTTAACTTCCTCACTCCTTATCCATACATAATTAAAAAAAGCAAGTTTGTTAATTAGATAGCTAGGTCATACATAAATGACACGTGCTGAATATATTACTCTGAATACTGAACAAATACTATTGAGTGGCATACATGAATCCCACACATTTTTCTGTTTCCTGCCATTACGTGCATTTACAGCACAAAGAGATTTTTGAAATCCCGACTGTTCACCTTCCACAGTAGTTCAGTCTTGTTAATAAGAGTAGTAGAATTACTGTAATGCTTTTCTGAGCTAGATGGGTGCAATGAGAACATAATAAGGAAGACCCTCTGCTGTTGGGGCTACAAAGTTTGCTGTCTTTTAAAATATTTTTTGATTGCCAATGAAGAATTCTCCTTTATCCAAATATCTCACAGTTTTTTCTCCTAGTTAAGTAATTTCCCTGCTGCTCTCAATATTCAGAGGCCTTATGACTAGCAGAAAACTCACCTGCTTTCAAATGAGATATCTCCTGGGATCACGTGAGTGCTTTCCTTCCCAATAAGAAACCTGATTCGATCATAAAAGAGCCTCGGAGGATGCTGAGAGAAAGGTGGTTGGCTGTGTTGGATAAGGTCAAGGGGATCAGGTGAACCCTGGCAGAGAGGACTTGCATAACAATTGTTTTGCTGGCAGCAGTCGGGGTCTACGCAGTCTGTCAAGCCATCTGAAACAGAAAATAGAGAGTTCAGAAAACTGTGCGATTCTGAGAACAAAGCAGAGCATTTACTACTGGAAAGCGCAGGAGGCATTTAATCAATTGGAAAGCATGCTGATTATGATACATTCAAATTCAATAAAGCATTTATGTACACTTTTAATTCCGGGTAGGTGTTTCTCTCTAATTATTAACACTGCATCACCTCATAAAATCCCCACATAACAAGGACAAAACAGAAGTTACGAACCCAGTGAGTAGAGAAGAGTGGGACTGCAGAACAGCAGAAGAAAATCACTATGTGATACTGCCACATGGGGCAGCTGATCTCTCTGATAGACTTTCACTGTCCCTACTGTACATTCACACCTGTGAAGGATATACATTCACTAAGCAGGCTGCAATAACAACAAAGTCTGGAATGTTATATAAGTCCCATAAGCATCCTTACTGTAGTAGTAAAAAAGATCCTTGTAGCAGTTTTCTACCTTCCATTTTAAGCCCTACAATAGCTTTATATGTGCTTTAGGATGTTTGTTTTCATTTATCAGTAGCAATAGTAGGATGATCCCAAAAGGGCAGAATCGTTACTATGGTCCTTTTGCAGACAGTGATAGACAAATTCACACCTTGATAAAGGCTTTATCCCAGTGACCTGAGAGGTGCAGTCTTCCCCATGGATGTTTGCTCAAGGAAAGTAAATTTGGTGAATGAAAACAAATCTATTCCTCCTCCCTTCACTCCTCGAGCATGAAAAACAGAAGAAATAATTGATTTTTCAAAAATCTACATTCCTTCCTGGAGAAACTTGCAGATATATTTGAGGGTGACATTCATTTACTTAGATGTCCAAATCTTGTGATTAAAAGGAAAGTGAAGCACTGAAGTAAATCTAAATTAAGCACCTAAATAAAACTTAAAATTGGGCCATTAGCATTTAATTGCTTCTATCAGCAGCCCAGACGTCCAAATTGCCTAAATTACATACTTCACCAGAAACTGTCAGATTTAATAAGGTATGGTAAAACGTCCAACTATCCTCTTAAACATCATTTCATGACTTATTGGCTGCTAACTTCCTTGGATTGACAAACACAGTACTGCATATATGGCGACAGTGAGGCATCGTATCCTTTAACCTTCAAAAAAGACATATCTTCTTGGTATTTTTGTCAAGGTCAGTCTGCATAAATGTGGAGTCATCATAACATTGTATGGATTTCCCCTGTGTTAAAATTGGAATGCTACAGCATCAACATGCTGTCAGATATTTTCACTTCAAACTTTGACTTTTCCTGCTCTGTTCATGCTGACACTTTTGTGCCTATAATACCCTACCTCCTCAGGGCAAACTGCATTATCAAAGACGCTGCTGTAGTTTTGTCATTGACTTTAATGGGTGCAAGACCAGCACTCAGACAACTCTTCTCTTTTCTCAATAGAGCTCGCTGCACTATGTAAGTATTCAGTAAATAACAGCATAAAATATTCACTTTGAAAGGAAAGCAAAAGCTCCTCAACTAAACAAACAAGTATAATGAAATGGGATTTCCTGGAATCTGAAAATCTTTGCCTGACCTTGAGCAAGGTAATTGTTTGGCTAAGCAAAAAATATTAACAAATCTCTCCTACTGCAGCTGGGAAATCAGATAGCTCAGGCTAGTTCTTGTGATGAGACAAGGGCAACTGTAGATGGCTAAAAACAATAATCTGAACCCCTCAGGTCTAGAAAAGCTGGCGTAGTTACAGGTCAGCTCTTCTATATTCTCCCAGTCCTGAAAGACAACAGGCAACTGCTAGCAGGGGGAAAGGAGCTTCACAGGGCCATGTTGAGTTTGTTGACTTTGAGAGTAGCAGTCACTTTATATTCAAGAAAATCTAAAAAGCTATTGAAATCTGCTAGGAAATCTGTTAGCTGAAATAATAAGAGATCTCCACTCTAAACAAAGCCACACATGAAGTGGATGGAGAGGTAAACAATATGAGCCAAAGGAGGGAAGTTCAATATGCTCTTATGAAAGAAGGAAAAAAATGTATTTTTTGAGTTGAAAAGCAAACATGGAATTGCATGGAAAAAAAATATCCATATTTACTGTTCCCTCTTTCTTTGTCCAAAGTATGAGATACTCTATACTCTAAATAAGTGAGTTGACCAGAAAAAAAAACCATCAGGTTTACTACTACACTCTCCAAGACTGTAAATATTAAATAATTTTACTAGAACTGAACAGGTAACAAATAAAGTAAAATCCCTTGCTTTTATGCTATGCTACTGGTGGAAAGGCTACAGCAGTGACAGCTCTTCTTCAAGGAGCTCAGGTACTCCCTGCAAGGCATGAACTGCTGTGAACCTGGGAAATCTGAAAAGCACTGGTCTGGCAGAATAAATACTAATCATTAAAAAGACATGCTTATTCCAGAATAACTATCTGTGGGGAAGCTATTTTGGAGTAATTTATTCTGCTGTAGCTACTCTTGATTAATTTTTTCCTTGTCAACAAGCTATTAGATGTGGGAACTGAGCTGACCTGATTCTCTCACTTATGTAAGAGGCAAAAGTGAAAATTCTCAGAAATATTAGAATCTGGAGATTTGCTTAGAAAATCGATAGCTATAAAGATGACAATTAAATTCTTTACAATTGCTTTCTCTAGTAGTATCCTCATTCTTTTATGCATCGGTCAACAGCTTATATCTGGCAACAAGCACTTGCCATTCATAAAGAAAGCAGCCAAAGGGAAAGCAGTTCTCCATTTTCCGAGCAGATTCCATTTTCATCTATTCTTTGCAAAGTGACCACCATACAAGCCTGAGCAGATTCTGCTAATGGAGTTATTTTGGCTTGAATTACTTGATCTGGTTTAATTTCCCTCTCCAGTGTCTCAGGGCTATGAAAGGTTGGGTTTCTCACTAGGAAGAGTGTGAAGTCGCAGAAGCCTATCTGAATAACCTGGGTGGTATTTGTCCTAACAGCATAAGGAATGGATGTTGAGTATGTATTTAAGATTTTTTAACTATAATAGTTTTAATAATGCAACTTTTAGCTTTTTATCTTTTTTTTTTTTTTTCCAAACAATCAAACAGAATCCAGAACATTAAATCTGCTTGGATAAAACTGAAAACAATTTCTCACGCTTTGCTGAAGTAGAAGAATAAAACACCTACTTTGAGGCCAATGTAGAACTCTTAATCCAAACTAAATTGTTCCACCTAAGGCTCATTAGTCTTCTGCTTTAATTAAAAGGAAAAAAATCCCACAAATATAAACTCTGAAATCAAATATCGACATGAAATGTTCTGTGATTTCTGAGCAGAACTATTTCAATAAAAATTATTGAGGATGTTTTGTTCCAGTCTTCCCTTACACACAGATTGCCTTATTTCTCCTGAAAGCTGAAGCCTCCACTTACAGAACATTCCACAAATCAGATATTCCTGCCTCCTGCAAAGGTTTTCTTTACTTATCTTCTGGCTGTTTACTGCTGTAATTCAGCATGATATCCGTTAAAAGGAATTTGTAAATGCAGGTGTAGGTTCTGTTTTCAACAAATCAATCCTATTTAAATTGAGATTTTTAATCCACGAAAATAACCCAGAAAAAAACCCATCTTCTTTATAACCCCATTCACTTGGAAATGGCACACACAAGTTATTTTCACTTCTCAGTCAATGGTCACAGTTGTTAGGGTTGTTTTTTGTGTGTGTGTGTGTGTTAAGTTTTCAGATCAGGAACCAACTATTAAACAACTTAGCGTGTTAAGAAAACACCAGGGTTTCTATTACATCTCAGGAGACAACACTAAGAAGTATGAACAAACCCCTGCAAACATCAGAGACTCTAATTCATACAGCAGGGGACTCTGTATGTCAGAGTTCTTACTGTCAATTATAAACAGTGCATCACAGCATAGGTGTAGGCTAGGATACATTACAGAGGTGCAAACGACTTTGGTTTGCTATTAACGTTTTTAAATGTATCTGATATCAAAGGCAGTCAGGGACCTTCACAGTGCAGTGCAGATTATACAATAAAGTGATTCAGATTTTGGTGAGAGGAATTTCAAATTCATGAGATGGCAAAAATTACACATTCACAACTTCCAGGTATTTTGTGTGCACAAGGTACCTACAGACCTTTCTTTAAAAAAAAAAAAAAAAAGTAAATAAACTAGACAGTCAAAATACTTCCAACATTATTGCTAAAACAGAATCCACAAAGACCAACTTGAGGATAAAAAGCGCTTCACAGCACTCTTAAATAATTTAAGCAACTTCAAAGAGAAGGCAGAGCATGCCAAAACAAGCTGCTCTGCTCTCAGCCTCACCACTCCTCTCTGCACTGCTGTAGCAGTGCTGGGACGAGATTTGCTCATTTCCTTGCTGGGAGAAGGATCCTTTCAGGAAACATTCAACACAGAATGACATTAATATTTACTGTGTCAGAAGTTTGTGTCAGTGGAATCACACGATGCTGTCCAACAAAAAAAGAAAACAACGAAGCTAATAGAAAGGCAGTGGAACAAGTGAAATATTTTACATCTGGTATGAACATCTCTATGCCATCAACTTTTAAATTCCTGGCTTTTTGAGTCTTCTCATCAACCCTTGAATTACTTGCAATTTGTGCTGTAACAACATGATGCTGAAAATGTATTGGTGTTCACAATTGGTTTCCAGGTGGCAGAATACAACGAAGACATTGGAGTGACACTGGGAAGGCGACTGAGAAAGAAGAACTGGAACAGAGCAGCTCCCAGTGCGGCAGTGGTCCCTTTCCCAGCTCACCAATGCAAAGTAACTTTCACCAGAGCTTCTTTTCTATTAAACTACTCTGAGGTTTTATTGGCTGGATACAGAAATGCCAAATTCAATTGGATTCTACCTCCCACTTTACTGGGTTACTGCAGATTTTAATAATCTGCCCCCATTATCAAATGGCGGCAGCAAAATGCAAATAGTTATAAAAATCGCTATTCTTCTGCTTTAAAGTTCAAAGAGCACAGTTCTTATCCCTTGAAGCTTTTTCATACATGGAGAAGGCACTGCTAAAGTTCTCTACTTTAGGTTTGAGGTGTTATATTTACTGTAAAAACCAGAATGCTGCATGTAGCAGCCTATATGCTTAGACTTCACTTGCACATGTGTGCAGGGATACTCACAAACACATGTACCAAGAAATGTATGCGCTCACTCTCATGAATATCAAGACCATCACCAAGCAGTATATTGCATTTAATAGAAGCAGTACCAGTGCCCTGTGCTTTCACTGCTGCAGTGACCCAGTGGTGCCTCTGTAAGTGCTCTAGCTCTCTGTACAGATCCTGATGAGTGCAAGGCAGGGATGGAGCTCTGAAAGCAAACCTCCAGAACATTTTCACAGAAAGCAAAAAGAGCAGCAAGTTTATCCCTTCAGTAAACAGATTTTGTTCTCTGAACTTCATATTTGCGACAACGTAAAAAACTCAACACTGAAATTCTCACATCTTGAGGGATTTGAGCTTTCCAATAATTAAACTCAAATAGTCAATTGCCCAACACTTTTGTTGTTTGTGAAGAAAAATCCACAGGAGTCTTCAACTTACATTTGCTTGCTTTCTTTTACAGATTTCAAGTAAGCTTTAAACAATGCCTGTGCCAACTTGTTTAACCACAGGCTCAGTTAAGCCCAATTAGGGCTGCCAGCAATCTGGGTGAACTAAATCAAAGAGGAACTTGGGGAGGGGACAGGCAGCAGCAACATTAACGAGACTGCTGCTTATTTGTAATGCATTAATCAAACGTCTCCTCAAATTCCAGCTGTAATATGTAGAATGCAGCAAAGAATGAGGCTGTTAAGTAAGAATGCTGCTGCTGTGTAAGGACAAGAAACTCAATGTTTTATCTCTGGAAAGGCTGCTCAGTGTTCTATTCAATGGGCAGGAGTAGTGCTTGGCCTTCCACACGCAGGAGAGTGCAAATATATCAGAGAACGATTTTCAGAACCTAAGCATCCCAGGGGAGCCCTCGCTGTTCAGCAACAGTGAAAACCATTCCCATCAGTATTATTTATATTGTGTAATAATAGCATATTACTTATATACGGACTCAATATCCCTGTGACGGATAGGTTATTAAAATGCCAATGGATGGGTCAGGAATACATCAATATTTTAGCAGCAATGTCTATCTACCAAAGGCTGTGCTGAGTCATATGTTTTCTTGTGCTTGGAAAAGCCTGGAGAAAGCTACAATAACTGTCTGAAGTGACTGAAGGGGTATTTGGAAGTGAATTCAAAGCTTGCGGTAAATAGTATTTTCCTTAAAAACAGCCAAGATTGATTCAGGAAAGAAAAAAAAAATGATGAAAAGTGATCCAAGCAAATTTAAAACAGAGATGAGTATCAGAGAAATTAAAGGGGATGACAGGCTGTATCTTTGAGGTTATAGTGATGACCCACATGTGCAGCAGCAAGGTGAGCACAGGCAAGAGGAGCAGAAGAGTGGTTGGCAGGCTGGTGGTGCCCAGCTCTTCACACAACCCACAGCTCCGACTCTGCAGCCACGGGACACTGGTGCTCACGTGCACAGAGCTCAGCAGAGTGCTTCTAAGCAACCTCCTGGAGCTACCAAAGCTCCCAAAGAGAGTAGAGGACGATGTCAGGACAAGAGAAAATGACCTGCTCAAAGGAGCAGGATGCTCATCTTACAAGTTGAAAATGAAATCATGTCAGTCATGATAACAGAAGAGTGAGAATAATGGGGAACTGATTGCTGAGGAAAGCTGTGGTGGGGGAAAGGCACACCCCACTGCAAAGGACGTCTTGACGTCTTGCTGTTATTTAATGGACATCACTGTGCTAACAGACTGCAGGTGTACTCCACAAGAGCAAGTGCAAACCATGCCGTTGCACATCTGTTATAATGCTAAGACCTTTCCAATGGTATTTATAGTGATATTTGAACAGGTAAACATGCCCTTAAGTCTGCAAGGAGGGAAAAGCTAACAGAGAGTGATGAAAGAGAATGGTGATGCTCTGATACAATCAGGGTGTGAGTACTGTGCATACTAACAGGGCTCTAAAAGAAACATCTCCCTGCAGATGGTACTGAACATCGCCATCAGGGACAACTGCCCTGGTGTGGGACCTGGTGCCTGCAGAGCTGGGGTGCACATGAGCACACTTGTGCTTTGCTTTCACACAGCAGCTCTGTGTTTAAGGCTTCCTCCCCTCTAAAGCTCCTGTGCTGTTACTACAGACCACACTATAATGCTAACACTTTGTCATGCCAAACAAAAGAGATCATTTAATCTCTGAAGTTGGAACCACTTATAACTCTTCCATTCTTATATTAAAATGACACATTTCTTTTCTACCATGTATTTTGATATAGTAGCAAGGTTTTCAGACTCTGAAAGTACTGTTTAATAAATCTACCAGAAACTACACAAAATTATTACGCTGAGCAACTGCTGGAATTAGAATTTGCTTGAAGTAGCTTTTGTTCAGCATTACCACAACTCTGCTCTTTGGTTGTGACTTCTTCCTAAAGACCTCAAAGCACAAAACACCTCATAAGAGCTGATACAGAAATTCTTGATTTAAACGTGACTGCAATAAATAAGACCTTTCTTAGATGATAAGAATACCGTGATTTGGATACGCATGGCACTAAATAAAGTCTGGGACATGATCTTGCAGGCTACATGTTGCTGCCTGAATGTGATCCTCTCATAACTAACTGCTTATGAAGTGACTATCTGCCAGCTGAGTTTTGGTAACTTGCTAAGTGCATGCTCTTAGCTCACCGCAACTGCAGGCAAAAACCTAACAGGCTCCACCTCTATAAACCTAAAGCTGCAACGTAGTCTGATGGATGGGAACTCATTATGCCACTATAATATTCTCATAGTCTCTGGCACAACCTCACGGCAAGTGGGACTTAGCAGATAATGTCACACCTCGTTCCTCTTGTTTTGCTTTTATGGTTCTTTAAGCACACAAATTCTGAAACACTAGGAGTCAGCTTCTGATCTCATGTAAAATTAAAACTGGTATAACTCCAACGACTGTAGGGATATTCTTCCAATTTATGTTTGTCCAAATCAAGTCCCATGAACTTAATATATAAAGGGAAGTGCTTTTAATATGTACATATAATTTCCTTTTCTTATATAATATCGATTGTGAAGAAAACTTAATTACATTTAGCCCATCTGTACTAGTCAGATTAATTAAATAATTCTCTCTGCACTTATCTCTAATTGTAACGTCAACAGAGTTGTCCTAGTACACGTTATGTTACCATTAAAAAAGAAAAAGAAAATTACTTTTAAAAACCTGCAGTGAAATGATGTTAAGTGTCTGCCTTAAACTGACAAATTCAAGGAGATTTAGAGTTAAGACTGCCAACTCTTTCAATAACTCACCTTTACTGCTGAATATAAAGCATAGAAAATCACAATGCAGCACGGTTTATATGGAGCCAGTTCAGAGTGTATCAGAAAATGCTTTACATACATTACAGGGAAAGCAGGATTTTTGTGGTCAGATTTAAGAATGTATGTGAGTGAGTCAGAGGCTCGGACAGCAGGGGAGAGCACCAGACAGATGGGAGAGCAGGTGGGGGGCAGAGATCCCAGCTGTGGGACCTTGTGTAAGAGGGATACACACCAGCATAGAGGAGCAGGGAGAGTGGGCAGAGACATGGTTGTCAGTGCTCTTGGAAATAAGGTAAGAAAGGAAAGATGAGAGAGGTATAAGGTGAATTTGAATGGGATTCAGAAATGAGGAAGCCTTTGCCAAAGGACAGCATGGTCTTAGAGCCCACAGGATACAAAATCAGAAGGTCTCAAAATATATCTGCAAATGAGGAATCATCACTGAGTCACAGTGTTTCTATTGAGGTCCCACAGTGACCTCAGTTCTTGGCTCTCAATCAAGTTTGATTTATCAATGACCTGGAAGAAAATAGACAAATAGTATACTAAGTTCTGACTCAATGCTGAGGCATAAGATCTCACTCAAGACACTGAAATGTTCTGTAAGTGTGACACAATTAAATAGTATACATCCCAGTATACAGTCTAAGGGAGAACACAACCATGTTTAGGGCAGATGCATTCACAGTCTGACTGAGAAACCTGCACCGCTCCGAGTATGGGGTGAGCCAATGGGGACAAATAAAAGTGGGGGAAGCAACAGCTCTCCTTGACACTCTAATAAATAAAGCATTCCTAAAAAGACAGGAAGAATACTTTGAGAACAGCTTGCGAGGAATATTGTGGCTCTTCTGGTACTGGAAAGTTTGAAATAAGGTCTGGATGCTTTTGTTGGAAAAAAAAAAAATGCTGCTTCCTGATGAGGAGAGTTCTGTAGCCAGGGATCCTCATCACCAGTCAGGTGAGTCAACTTTTTCCTACTATGCTCTGCCTGGTATTGCAAAGAACTTATCAGATGCAGTTTCAGTGCTTCCAAGGACCAACAGATGTTTTTCATTAAGGTATCCATTCACCAATGAAAGAAAGGAAGAAAGGTGAAAGAGGAGGTGAAAGAAACGACTCGTTCAAATACATGAATACACAAGTGCTAGGACGACAGGTGTGGCACATACATGAATTTTGCCTTGGAGAACATCTAACAAAAAGGACTATTCCAGCACTGCACATGTGAAGTCTGTGGAGCAACTCTCTTGATTAAGCAAACAAAACATGGACATTCTGTGATAAAAAGGAAAACATACATAGACTATAATATATAAAACATACATAACAAAACTATAGATTCAAATGGGCATTGAGGATATGACAAATAAACAGAGCCATGAATTACATATCATACCTCCATCATTGTCCAGGTTATCCCCACACATCATTTCCATGACAACGTTACATCCTGAGCCACTCCAGCCCACTTGACAAACACAGTGCCATCCGTTCTGATCAAGAGTGCACCTGCCATTTCCATAGCACAGACCTGGGCAGCCATCTAATAAAGAGAAAGTGGAAAAAAAAGCATTCATTGAGGAGCTTTCTTCTCTTCCTGTAGAGTTGCAGTTATTCAACAACATTCTTTAATCCTTGCTTCCTAAACATGAGAGCAGTACAGCTCCTTTGCAAGGCATTCATACTCTTGGCTGAATATGGAAAAATGCCCATATTGATCCCTATTTTTGCTTGCCCAGAAATCATTTCTCGTTGAGGAATGAGGATTCCTTAGTGTGTAACTTTTTGTGCACAGAAAAACGTGAGTAAAGGTGCAAGAAGTTACTTAACAGCCTGCTGTGTCCACCTCCTTCTCTATGTGTGGAAAAAAAATGTAGATCAGGAAGTGTATATACATACTCCATTTTTATATCAAAACTATAGATGGGAAATGTTTTTTAAATGACAAACTGGCATTTTTGGACATAATCCTATAGGCTGCAGGGAAATGAGGTGATCTATTTATTCTGATCATAAAGACTGAGCTGAATGTGAAAAAGACGATTTGGTTTATTCTACAATGCAATAACTTTCCACAGAAGGAAAATGAGGCAGTATTTCCCTTCAGTGTCTATTTCTGCCTCTTTCATGCTGCAGCTGATTCAAATGTGACAAACAGTCGCCCTTTAGTGATGCTGATTCTAGATCAAAACTGGAGCAGCGATTGCAGCATCTCCTGGATTATATGCTTGTCAACTCTGAATCAACAACCATTTGGACATTCTCATCTAGACCTCTTGCGTATAAGAGTGACTGAGGAATTGTCTCTTGGATGCATACACTCATGTCCATCTGCTTGCATAGTCTAGTGCCAGCTCAGACATTTGTCAGATCCTCGCCCTATCATGCACGGAGACAAAGGACAATGAATAAAGCCCAGCAATAAGATTAACAGTGCGAGCAGCATCCTTTCTAAGAGAGCTCCTGTTTACCAGCATGAACTTACAGGACTTCAATGGCCTCCTGTATTCGAGACTGAGTATCAGGAGTTAGGTTAGGGATTGGGTCTCAGTCTGCCCGTCCGTTTGGCAGCCTCAGGAGACAGGTGCTCCAGCAGGGCTTGGGAGAGGCTGACCAGAGAGTGCCTACCAGAATGCAGCACGTCTCCCAACAACCTTACAGCAGACACACCATCTTTCTCCTGCCCACTCTCTGGACAGTTTATCAATTGCATCTGGAAAGAGAGAGGAGAGTCTGACTCTCTTGTTGGGAGGAGCTGGAGACAGGTGGCATGGTTTTCTCATGTTGGAACTCGCTGCTCTAAAATAGCATGGTGCTGGCAACCATCAGACATACTGTAAAACCCAATCATTTGCCTTTTTGTGAGCTGGGGGCGAGGACAGGATTTGGAAGGGGATGTCTTCCCACTTCAATTTACCATCCTACTGAGTTAATTCATATCTTGTCCGTGATTATATTTCGCTGTTGTGTATGGTTATTGTCTAAGACTACAAATGTAATCAAATGAATGCCTACATGTTTTTACTATCATCACCTAACTCTGAAGAAATGAAATAATAACTGGTTAACAAACCCTCAGCCCTTTCTGGGATATTGGTTAGTTTGATATTTCAGCTCGGAGCAGTTCTGTAAGAGGCAGTGTGCATCACTGCTCTGCACAGCAGGGCTAGGACTGAGGGACTGCCGCCAAGTGTGGGAAGGCATTCACATTGCCACGTCCAAGCAGGACCTGAGGCAAGGCATGGGAATCAAATGAAGGAAACAGCATAAATCTTAACCCTTGTCTCAAATGATCTGAAGAGGACTCTATCACGCATCTAGCCAAGACAGCTTTTAAAAACATGTCCCTCTATAACAAAACTGGCACAAAATAAAAATAGTTTTCTCTCACAAAAGACAGGATCAACACAGAGTTTTTCCAGCAAGTCCTCAGCTTGGTCGCTGCTTCACAATGGCAAGAAAGAGCAAAGGTCTGATTTCTACAGCAGCACATCAGATGGCTACATGAACCATGCAGGCATTGCTACAACTCTACAAATAAGTTATGTTATTTGCATAATCTACACAAAATTGCACAAAATCTGCACATTTTTTTCTGTAAATCTCTCTTTGTATACACATATATCTCCATGAAGAAATATTTGATCTATTTAGGCAACTTAACAGTACAGAAGCTCAGACAAAACATATAACACATAACACTAAATACCCAATACTTTAGCATCTTTCCACTATTCTTTTGCAATGCTGATAGGAAAAACTTACCTCGAACCGCATCTAAGTAGTGAGCTTAAAAAAGAAAAGAACAAAACTGAGATGGATTGAACTTCTGTATCAAAATGAAAAGACAGAAACCGTTTGCTTATGGCTTGCCACCTGTTGGTTAGACATAAAGTGCCTCCCTTCTACTGCAATCATATCTATTCCTACCACTGTGATCAAAGCACACTGTGCTTGTGATTGTTCTCTGTTTGATGGCAAGCATGCAGAGGACAGCTTGGGCCACGTGGGCAGTGCCTACACTGCGAGTAGCAGTGACACAAAGCTCTGCTTCTCCTTGTTATTACGTTTGTCCTTTCTGGATTTGCTCTACAGAACCATCAGAAACTTACCCTTTTCTTCCTAACGTATCTATAGATTTAGCAAATCTGATGTAGTAAACTCTGGAGTCAGTGAATTAATTATCTTAATTATTAATTATCTTAAAATGATCAAGATTAAACATTCTACTTTATTCAGGAAGAAAATATGGAAGCCTATGCTGTTTATTTCTGAACATTATATGCTCTATGCTTATAAACAAAATGTTTCTTAATAATATTGCTCTGGGACATTTTAGGGAGAAACACTATTAGATGCTCTCAAAATAACCTGTTGCATTTCATTAGACAGAGAACTATTACATTTGTACAGCAGAGAAAAGACTTCTGAAAAGATCTGAAAGTTTTACCTTTGTTAGAAATAGTTAGAAGCCAGCTACAGGACAAAAGCCCTCGAGCACAAAGTGAAACATGTGAATCCTCAAACACTGCGGCAAGAGACCGTGCAAGAATTAAGTTGAACAACAGCTTCATCACTTACACCTTCTAAGTATCTTTTTTTACCCATGACTCAGTGTCCATCTATGAGCACGACTTAGAGATATGCTGGAATCTGCACACCTCTCCTGTGTGTGTGTGTGTGTTGGTTATTTTTTCATACATTTCAATTCTTCGGTGTCAGTTCCTCTAAACAGAGCACCGCGCTGTTGCCATTCTGAACCTGGCCCTGAGTTTTTTCAAAATATGAGTTGAGTCACGCTGCCGGCAGATGTTTGTACGACTGGTGAAAATGTTCACACTATTAATAGAGGTACAAGTCTTCCTTACCGATGGTGCAGTGGTCCCCTTCCCATCCAGGGCTGCACTCACACTTGCCGTCTTTGCACTGGCCGTGCTCGGCGCAGTGGGAGTGGCAGGTGCGCTCCTCGCAGGTGGGTCCCACCCAGCCCTCCTCACACTGGCAGATCCCTCTCGAACACACACCGTGGCTGCCGCAGTCCAGGGTACACAGCTCTGCACAGGAATACAGGAACACATTTATGTGAAAGAGCAGCTTCGTTACTGCAAGGCGGACTTTGCGCGGATGTTAAATACAATCACTGCTATCCCAACACCGATCAAACATGGGATCCTGTCACCCACTACAGACCTTACACAGTCTGGCTGCATCCTTCTCTAATAGCTACTTGTAAGATGGTTCATTTTGGGTTAGAAACTATAAATGGTGGCTTTGCACATGGGTCCAAACCAGATCACAGTGGTGCAAAAGCCCACGTCCTTTGGCCGATTTCAGCTGAGAGCATGCCATAACTGTTGGGCAGCGCAGGCTGAGGAGGGAAGGGTCTGGGCAGACCTGAGGGCAGCCTGTCAGAACCTAAAGGGGGGCTGTGAGAAAGAAGGGGACTGATTCTTTAGTGGGGTCGGTTGTGACAGGACGAGGGGTAAATGGTTTCAAACTAGAAGAGGAAAGGTTTAGATTGGACATGACAAAGAACTTTCTTGCAGTAAAGGTGATGAGGCACTGGCACAGGTTGCCCAGTGAGATGGTGGGTGTCCCATCCCTGGAGACACTCAAGATTAGGCTGGACCAGGCTCTGAACACATGATGGAGCTGTAAGTGTCCCTGCACAGTGCAGGAAGATTGGACCAGATGGCCTTTAAGTGTCCCTTCCAACTTAACCAATTCTATGAATCTATGGTAGCCATTCCCAGGGGCTCATTTCTGAAATTTGCTATGAACTCAAACACTGTGGGTGGGATGAGCTGAAGGAAAAGAGGCATTTTAAACACACAAAAACAAACCAGCCTTTGAGCTATTCAGCCTTTGAGCTATTCAGGTGTTTGCAGTGAGGGTAAAATGACCTTCCCTTGCAGTACATGGAGCCAGCAGGAAGGCAGCACAGAAAGAAGGGGAGCCCGCATCCCATTTTACTGAAGCCACCACAACTCTGCCTGGTTTGGACACAGCTTTCAAGGTTTAAATCTTTTTTTTTTCTTCTCCTTCCTGACTCTCATGAGTCAACTGCTAACAACCAGAGGAACCATCTCAGGAAGGCAGGACCACCTCCTGCACTGTGCTCCAAACAATTCCTCCTCCTGGGTGCTGGGGAATGGCACGCACACTGAGTTGGAACGGGAGTCCTGAACGGATTCAATACATCACAATATGCCAATTGCAATTCTACTTCCACTTAGGCTAACGTTGTTCTGTGAAAAGAATGGCTTCATTATAGGGGTTCTGTGCAGTTTGATTTTATTTAGAATAATTAGTGTCAGGAGACAGAATTTGCTTGTTATTCGGCAATTAACCTGCCACAAAAATGTTTCCTCCTCCTTCCTCTTGGAGAGCAGCTGATAGCACAAGTGTGAGCCAAGTAAGCGTGCCTGCTCTGATTTCAAATGTCAACGTTACATATTTAGTTGTGGGAAGATTTTTCCCTTGACAGATCTTAAACAATGATCATTTATATCCTGGAACTATTGTATATAAACATTCTTAAAAGCATTTGCAGTGATAAATGCTGTCACTGAACATGCCAAGCTGAGTTTTTAAAGTTTAAATTGAACTCTGATCAATTCCAATAATTTTAACATAACGAGCAAAGCAGCACAGAACCTGAACCATGCTGAGACTGATATGCCTGGTGTCTATTTTGAGTTAGATTTTATCCCTTATTTGTTTTCGTCAGCAGCCTGCGTGAAGAACAGAGTGCAGCTGAAAGGAATTGTGAGTGACAAACCGGCAGAGTGAGGTCAAACTCAAAAACCACCTTCAGAAGCTGAAGGTGTGGTAAAGGACAATGAAAGATGCAAAGAAAGCAACTGTGAAGTGCTGTGCCTGAGGAACTCAAAAGCAACTACATAAAAAATAATTAATTTTTCTATTCAGACAGGGGCTTGAGTTATATTGGAGTACAAAATAAACACAATTATCTGTTGCTATTCTCACAAAAGAGTAAATTGTACGCCCTTTTCAGTGTAAGACTAGGAAAGATACTGCTCTGCCACGTTCAACTACAAAGATGCCTCAAATGAAAAACTCTGCTGAAGCTGGGGAATTATCCTTTAGAAAGACTTGATTGCTACCTGCGGATCGTGTATTAATCTAATGCTTCATGCCTTGGGCTGCCTGCTTGCAGGTTCTGGGCAGGACTTCTTCCTCGTCACCGCACGATTGGGTTTGACTTCTCTTGCTTTGCTACTTGGTCCTTGGAAAGCTGGGAGACTGCTCAGGGGGCAAAGGACAGCAGGGGAGAGCTTGCTTTGTTACTTCGTTGGTATGAACGTCACTCAAATACTTTTTGGTCCTACGATCAGGGATCACAAAAGTGATCGAGGCATCTGTTTACTTCCTGATCATAGGACCTCCAGTTATCACAAAGCATCTCCCCTGCCCTCAGCCAGCCTCAGGACAACTGGCATTTCTTTCACTTACCTTTATAGCATGGGGCATAGGCAAACTCCTGAGAATTAAATTCAATGAATCACCTGCTACTTCAAGGATTTAGGCTGCTGGAGGGATGCCTTTGATCTCCCTGATCTCCCTGTAGTTCTTTATAATTATAGTGCTTGCTATTTTACTTTAAGTGGCATAGATTGTTAAGAGGATTTTAAGAAATATTCTGTGGCTTATGCTATGCTGGGATAAGTGGAGCGGAGGAGGGTTTTTTTTTTTGACTCTTCTGGATTGAATGCCTATTAGTTTTTGCAGTTGTAGAACTGTTTTAGCTCAGACAATGCCAGAACTCCAGGGACTATTCAAGGAACACACGAGAGAACTCATGGCAGTGTAGGCTGGAAAGGTTAAAGTGGAGAAACTAGGTGATACACAGAGCTTCTGATTTTGTCAGCAGCTTGGGCAGCTTCCTCCACTTCTCTAACTGAAAATAAAATGGAGAACCAGCTGTGGAAAATGTTCTCATACACGGCATGCTTTCCTTCTGCTTGTCTACCCCACTGAGTCTGATCTCAACATCTGCATCCTTCAAAGAAACAAAGAAATAGCAGAGGGAGGAAATGGAGGCACAACTCTACTGCTCGGATGTGGAACTTGAGTGTATTCCCATTTCATAACCTAAGGAAATGGACCTTAAAATACTGGACACTTTTCCATTGTTTTCTCCATGTTGCCAGCCTCCTTTATCTATTTCACACAAGGACTAAAATGTTTATACACTTTTTAAGCACATTAATATAATCAGATTAATAAAGTGGAAATAAAAGACAACTTCTCTCTACAAAGAATATCCTAGGCCAGACAGTACGTGCTGTGAGCACCAGATTAGAATGAAAACCAAAAGTCCTTGGTTTTTCTGTCTGGACCAGACACTTTCCCCAGCAGCCCTGGTCATCCAACTGCTCAGCCCACTTGTCCTTAATGGGCATGAGTTGTTTAAATGATCTAATATGAAGCTTCAGAAACACTGTTTACTGTGATAATGCGGTCTTCTGAAAAGCAAATCCCAGATTCTCCCCAGACCTCTCATGCAGACCATGGGAAATCAAGCTTAACACCATCCTTTTTATAACGTGATGGTACACACAGATTCAATTCACAGCTAATTCAAACAACTAAGATTAAAGAAAAGAACAATCAGTTTAAGTTGCCCTGTTTTTAAATGCAAAAAAAAAATCCTATTTCCTTCTGTGGAGGAACAAGTACAGAAATATCAGCACTGTAGGGAGTCACGTTAGCATTTGTGTTTGTACTGAGAGAGGGTTTCCACAGCAGTAGACTAAATGAGATACTTGAGTGGACAATGATGAAATAGGAAACAAAGGGACAACCTGAAATAGGTAAATGCCTTCAAACAAGTCTGATGTAAGAATTCAGACCATACTGAAATCCACGAGTCAGATGTTATTCAAGTGTTCTGCTTGTTAGAGCATCCTCGTCCTCCCAAACAGTTGGCCCTACAGGACTGAGAAGCACCCCAAAATTCAGTAAATGCTCAGCAAGGAACCAGCACAGCAAGGCAATGGCTTTGAGTTGTGTTTAAGAGCGGTAGCCAAGCCAAAGATCTCACCTCTGTGTGAACCAGTTGTTCCACTCCCTCTCCTCTACATCCTTCTCCTGGCTCTGTGTCCCTGTCTGGAGCTTATCTGAAACTGGTGAGCTGATTCAGAACATCAAACTGGCAGATAATTGTTTGCTTTATTGTTTTAGGTTAATAACTGGCAGCTTGCTGAGGCTAAATCAGCCCACTGAGGGATCAGAGGGGCAGCATGGGCAGCGTAAGCGGGGAGATGCAGAGCCCAGCCTGGCTGGGGCTGTCCTGCTGAGGAGCCACAAACAAGAGCAAGGGGAGGTGACACATTTAAGGAAACAAGGGAGGTAGATGACAGGAGGCTATGCTTAGCGTTATAGAAGTGAATTTATAATATTATGATGTTGAGAAGACTTCAGTTATGCTGTTTCATCATCAATCTTTCTCACAAGGTGCAGTGCAACACATAACTCAAGAAGATTCTCATCTATGGTTGGTGTTCAGGCTTGTGGGCATGCACAAAAGCCATTTTCTCCCTTCCACACATGTTCACAGCTCCGTGGGATGCACCCTGCCCAGCTCAGCTGCCCGAGCTCCAGGCAGACCACAGTGTTTTTGCAGGGTGCTGGGCTGGAGGCTGCTCCTTGCTCAGACACCAGATCCTCAGCAGCTGTGAATTTTCTTCGCTCCCAGGAAACCAACAAAGTCACCCTAATTCACACTAATTAAGGGCTGTGTTTCAGTTTTTGTACCTGTACACTTCACAATCAAAACAAGGTTCTCTAAGTGTGGAGCCGAGAAGTTAATTTCCTGATTTAAATAAACCTCAGCTGTGCAGGCTGACTGTGAGCAACATGCTGGCAAATTGCTGGGAGCTGGCCTCAGCCGACCCCTGCCGTTTCCTACAGACTTTCATGAAATATAGCCTTTATCAAATCTAAAATTCAGATTCCCCGACTTAAACCAATTGATGAATAGGAGACTTAAAAAAATGTTCAACTCAAGTAGTCTAGAATCCTTACTGACATGTCTTTAACTCTGAATGTTCACTAATTGTATTGGTGAAAGGCAAACATGAGCTGTGAAGCATTATCTGTACATATTCTTGAGAACGAGACAAATACGTTGATTGTTGCTGAGCTAATCTAAAAAGCATTAAAAGTTCACTCCGCATTCTTCATTTTAATTATCTAAGTCAACAAAAGAGATCTTTTAAATGTGTTTTATAATATGTTTCTACTTACGTGATACGAAAAGGGAAATGAAAGCTAAATATTTTATAATTTGGACTGATAAGGGAAGATTTTAATGTTAATTCAACATGTTTCAGGAAATTCATTCTTGGAAATTCATGCTAAGAATACGAAAACATATGTAAGCAAAAGTGGTCAAATAATATGAAAACACTTTCATTTTACTTTTTATCACATACGATGGTGAAACTTCCGTTACTGACTCTCTAAACCCTTCAGTATCACATTCATAACTTTGCTATCCATTTTTTAATAAGTGGATTTCCATAAAGATTAGAAATTAATCTAACCCAACTTTCACCCAATATGCTTAACTGCTGGAGGCAGCAAAAATCACCTATCTAGGCCTAATAAAGAAAGTTTTTTCAATTTAAATATACATTGCATTTAATAAGCTTGTATGATAGTTTCAACAATGTTCCTGAGCTTTTTAAATTGCATTCCCACCATATCCCGAAGACAACTCTGTTCCAGCTTTCATTTTCAGCACCTGGCTTTATTAATATAATTTTTTACACCATAAAGAATTTTAAAATGTTCAAGTTCTAAAAGTTTCTAAGGTGTTTGAGCTATTTTTTTTTCCAGTGAAATCTAATGGAAAGCTGTTCCCATCGGTTACCTGGCAGAGTGCAGTAGAGAGATGTGATGTGGGTACCAAGTTTTACAAACCTGTAATAAAACCATACTATTTTTATGGCAGAGCTCACCTAATTTTCCTCATTCAAATACAGTCCCTTGGCAGTATGGGCATTACAACTGCATCTAGGTTGGGCTTCTCCAACAGTGCTGCAATCTGCCACTTGGGTGTGAGTGTTTTTCACATTCCTAGCCAACCCCAGCTATGCCACTAAAGCGCTCAGCCAGGGATAGCTTTTCTATAGAGGCATCACAGAAGTATGCATGGACTATGCCAGCATGCAGGAGCACATGATCTACAAGCCCAAGTTAAATACTGATTGGGCTTGGAAGCACCTGCAGAACAAAAGCCAGCTTTTGTGAGGGTGATTCCTCCAGCAAACAGGAATGAGGTTCCTGTGTGCAAGGGGCAGCAAAGTCACTGTCCCAAGCTATTACTGCTAACTTCTTTATGAAATTTGGTGTCGTGAAAAGAAAATTGTCATGACAGATCATCACTGGAATGACTGACAACTGTTTTAATAAATACATAAATAAACAAATAAATAAAATTAATGGGAATTGAAGATAGCACTTCAGATTCACGTGATAATCTCTAGTCCATCCTTGTTTCAAATCCAGTTATGACTGGCATCCCTCAGCAAATTCCCAGCAACAGAGAACCTACAACAGCACACAGCAACCAATCCCTGCCATCCCTGAACTTCAGTAGCTGACCAATATTTTTTTCAGCCTAAATTTCCCTTTCTTGCTGCAATGCTTCTCATCTCTTTCCCCATGGACCACATATCTAAATATCTTACAATGGAATTCATTTAAGCTCATCTCAATATTCCAGCAATTTGTGGATTTGAGCTTCTCATTTTAACTGTGTGAATAAATTCAAAGCAACACTTCCTTCTTAATTACGTGACAACTTTAAAACGACTGCACTGACTTGATTCTCATACATACCTCCAAAAACATTTCCACAGATGCTTCCAAAGATTCTGCTCTTGCCCGAAGTGGGAACATGGTGGTGCATCCCAATCAAAGGCACAAAGAATTAGTAAGGGCAACGGAGCAGTGGCACAGGCTGCACAGAGAGGTGGTGGAGTCTCCTTCTGTGGAGACATTCCAGACCCGCCTGGATGCCTACCTGTGCAACCTGGGCTGGGGAGCTGCTTTGGCAGGGGGTTGGACTCAATGATTTCTGGAGGTCCCTTCCAATCCCTACAGTTCTGTGACTCAGACTCACCTTACCCAACTTGAGATATCTGCACCTGAAATAGTTTTTTTACTGAAAATCTGGATCCACTTCAAAGCAGCAAAAATTTACCTTGCCGGTAGTTTTATTAACACATTAACACACAACGATCAAATATTTCTACCAAAGGCAAAACTTGTCCAAACGCTGTTTCACTTTAAACCTTTTCCCTGTAATCTTTATGCAGTAAACCTTTTGGCATGTTGCATTGCAGATATCCAACTACCTTTCTTATCTTCTTGCCACAGTCCAGAACACACAAAATTGAACCACTGGAACGAAAATACCACAGCTTGCCGTTTGTTGTTGCTCGTGATGTTTCACCATCAATCTAGCAACAGTTTTAATTGCTTGCTGAAAATAATCCTACTATCATCTCACTGAACCTAGTTCTAATGCATTAAGTACTCCATAAATAGTGCTTCTGACTTCCAGCACGGATGCTACCATTAACACTACTGTGTATCTCAAAATATATGAATGCAATTTCATTAAAATAAAAACACCACCACGAGACTGCAGTGTAACTTCTGATAATACTACACCTATTTAGATGGTATCTTTTCCACACTGGGGAACCTCCTATTGCTTTTCTGAAAGAAGTAATCACAGAGAAAGTAGAAAGGTCCCAAAGACAGATTCCACAGAAGCAGAGGGAAATGACAGAGAAACTTTCCCCTTCTTGGATCTTTTATCACACTTTCATCTTCAGCTTTATTTTTCACGCCATGAAGAATATTCTCTTCCTGATCCAAATCCAATTTGTATATATAAAAAACCTCACCCTTTATCGATTTCACTATGGCTCAAAATGGTATTTTTACAGTGCAAAAATTTAATCAATACAATCTTATGAATCTGGACTGGGAATGGTAAACACACTCACTGATATTTCATTTCAGGAAGCCAAAGCTCTGCAAATTGATACGGCTGAGAAGAATTACTCATTTGCCACTGGGTATATCTCTGTTTACCCAGCCATAGTATTGGTGAAGCAGAATACGATTACGCTGTGCTGGCACACAAGGGACTCTAGCTGCAGAACCTGTCTCTTTCTTAGAGATGATACACGTTGGCAGGTCAGATAAGGCCTTTGTGGGAAATGCTTAAAATAAATGAAAGGAAGTGCAACCTAACAGCAAGGAAGATGAGACTGACACAAAGGTGAGGAGAAGCACAGCACTCTGACCAGCATTGTTTTTTTTAAAACCTAGTTTCCCACGTAAATGCTTTCTTGTCAAATCTGCTCCTCTTTTATAATTTGTCTCCACTATTTTGATTTTTTCCTGTAAAGCAGTGAAATTACAGTCGTCGCTGGAGAATCATAGTCTGACTAATAAGCTCTGAAATCCTTCCCAGTGTACCGAGAACCACAAAAGGAAATGCCTTGAAACGTCTGCCTCATTTGATATTTTATGTGATTGGGAGAAAGAAAAAGCAGTTCAGAACAATCTATCCTGAGCCATAATGGCTGAGATGAAGGCTATGAAAGCGTTGCCTTCGTGTCCACCTACAGAGGGAAAATGTAACCCTCAGTTCCTTGGGCTGAAAAGCAGTGGAACAGGAAAATGGGAAACATCGAGACTAAGTGACAGACCACAGGAAACAGGATGGGGAGGAGGCAATATATGACAGCGATGAGAAACACAGAGAGCACCCAAATGGTTTTGCAGACAGAAGGGAAACAGGCAAAGAACTGGCTCCATTGATGCTTCTAATAATGCAGTCTCGCAGGCACAGCCTGAACTCATACAGCATCAAAAGAAAATAATGATTTGGAAACTGTTTGCAGCAAGGGTTCACAAGAGTGGATCAGGGTTCACCCTGAGTGGATCAGGGTGTCTTTATATAACCACTAAATCTTTCACGACACACAGAAGTGTTATGATTAGCACCAAATAGGGCTCTGCTCGGAACATAAAGTTTTCACAATTATTTAATCAGTAAATTTGATTAGTAATATTCAGTAAAGAAATAATGAATTATTTAAGCACTGCAAAGAGCAGGCACCATCTGTGATTCAGTGGTGTCGAGGCTGACCTTCAGAAGTGAGTCTACTCACAAAACACTAAGTCCTTGCCCCACCCAGGTCAGATATATTTTACTTACTGCATCTCCAAAGGGCTCAGAAAGCTGAAAAGCTGGGCACAGATTATGCTTCTCAAAATATTACAGGAACATCTATTGAACATCTTTTGCTTGCAAAAAGGCCCTAAAGTGGCACAGACGAACTTCTGACTGAGTTGGGCGTGGAGCAGACCCTGAGAAGGAAAGGGGACAGTGGGGCACATTCAAAAGGACATAAAATCCTTTTTATAACTCCCTTTCAGTGAAAAGCACAACAGAAACACTGGATCGACGAAATTATTGGGAACGTTGTGTTCCCAACAAAAATGTTTTTAGCACAGTGAAGACAGTAAAGAGGAGAAATTAAATGCTATTACCAGCTTCTAAAGCAGCACCTCAGTGTCACAATCAAAACTAAAATTAGCTGAAGAGGTTAGAATTGCTTCCTCTCTTTTTAGCACAAATAAGGAGTTTCCTGGGGAAACTGAAGAGCCAAGCATAACAAGCTCTTCTAGCAGAGCCAGGAGCACAGCCCCAAGCAGCACAAGTCATGCAGCATTTGATGACTTATTATGAACCCTGCTTGCACAGACAAGGAGCAGACATTTCTGTGTTCAGTGCTGTGTCTGTGAAGATCAGCACACTGCAGCTCTCAGCAAATAAACGGTAACCTCGTCTGTGTCAGCAGCACTAACAGAAATAGCGACGCGTCTGGCAGCTGCTGCTCTGCTTTGCTGCTGCTAAGGCAAAGATGCAGCTCCTGGTTTGCATTTTTCTGGTACTGGTGAGAAGCAGCACCGTGTGCACACAGCCCTGGCTTTTCAGTGTGAGCTGCCTCCACCCTCCCCAGCAACCCAGGCACAACAGCTTTCTAGATTTTAAGTGGCGAGTGTCCTTTATTACTTTGCATTCCCTCTCCCTTCTGCGCTGCATGTATTTTTCCACTCGCTCATCATCACGGTTTCGCCTGTGCTGGCACAGCCTTGCTGAGCAGCAGTCGTCCCCTGGCACGTCCTGCTCAGAGGGAAGCTGTCCCTTCACAGCTGCCTCTCCCTGGGCACAGCTGGTGGGGCACAGCCCGGCTGTTCGGTAGTGAGGTGTGTGGGCAGACATGGAACTGCAAAGAGGAGCGTGGCGTGTGAACAATCCGCTCTCTGCCGCCCATCAGAAAATGATTTCAGAGCACAAGGTCGCAGGTACCATTTTAATAATCTGCTCATAAAACGGCCAAGGCTTCCTAAATTAAAGACCAACATGCCTGAAGATACACTGCTGCTACAGCACACAAGGAGTATTTGCTCTATCACACCTAATGTTCTCTTGCATAATTACACTGAGTCAAATTTGATTTTAAAAGTGTTACTTAAGCCCAAGCATTTAAGCAAAAGTTTTTGCTTAAAGAAGACAGAGAACAGGGCCTTCTTAGAGGTCTACATATATTACCCTTGCAACAATCTACACAATCAAAAGCCTTATAATGCAATATGCAGGAGAAAAGAAAGTTTCCATGATTTCAACTTTTATCAGCAGCAATTTCCTATTTTCAGAAGTAAGCTGAACTTAATAGAAAGAGTCTGCTGCATAAGTGTATTGAAATGATAGCTATTTTTGTAGAACTCTTACCATGACAATAAAAAATATTTTAAATAGCAGCTTTTCAGGGACCTGTGTGACACATTTTGCATAATAAATTTTGGAAGGACAAAAGCTCTAGCTATCATAGTGGGTTTTTTTTGTACTCTTGCTCTCATCTGGGCTTTTTCAGCTGTAAGGAAGGGAAGCTGCCTCCTGCTATGAGCTCCCTTCTTCAAATGCAGCTGGCATGGGCAACTTGCTAGAATATAATCACTGGACTTGCCTTTGCAGATTAAAACTTGAAGACCTGCACGTCTTTACTGTCCTTTGGCCCATCTCAGCTTTTCTGTTCTCCCTCCATTGCAGCACCAGCAGGAGCTTCCCACAACTTCGCTGCTTTACAGAGACCTCTCTTATGAAAAGGTTCTCGCAGAGAACTTTCCATATTCAGAATCTCCATTTGGTATTTTCCTGCACACAATGTTCACATAAGTCCTTTCCATATGATATCCTGACAGTGTTTTCTGCTACGCTTTACTACCAAGTACATCTTCCTACTAGATCACTTACGATGTAGGTGATACGGATGAGATGCATAAAGGGATGTGGGCACCTAACTACCACTTTAAAAGTCTAAATTTAAAATCTAGGTTAAAAAAACCCTTTGCTTAGCTTACCTAAATCTGGATGTACTCAAACCATTTTGGCACTTGAATTGCTCCTAAAATCCCACTCATTTGCCTTGTTCTGCTACCAGATAACAGCCAGCCAAGGTCATACAGCCCCATTTCAGTCTCTCTGGTTTCACAGGTCCTTACACAGTTGTTGACTATGGATCCTAATTAGCTTTACCTTTAAAACAGATCTTCTGGATTAGGCCTAGCACAAACACACTGAGGTGGACATTTCCTGCATGCAATGGACCCCCTATACAGATGCTGTGTTAAGCATGCAGAGGAAAATCTCTGTCAGCTACCTGGAATGCAGGAGGCACAGGACAATACTTCCACAAGCAATTCACTTATCTTGATCCTAGATAAGGGAAGAGCTCCTGGAACAGGAGAATCCAGATCTGTGGGTTCCACCCAGGGGAATAAGTAATACTTGCCTCTGAACTGTATCAGGATTTACAAAGCTGATTTAATTAAATTAGGTTTACATTTGAATGAGGGATATTTCCAGTAACTGCTGTATAGCTGCAGACAACAATATATTAAGGATCTTAATTTTCAGGAAGAAAAAAGAGAGGAAAGAGACGTTACTTCTGGCATATCTACAAAATAAGCAGCATTCGGTTGAAAAACATCCCAGCTTTCCTCACAGTATCTCTCATATCCTTGACTTCTCCTATTTCTTAAATCAATACATGACTACATCAGGTCTTCCTGGTTCTTGCTGGACTGACTTCAACATGTAGGACAATTAATTTTTATTGGAGTGCTTCTCCATTGCTTTAAATTTCTTGTGATTTTAATTCTCCAGTAAAACACATTAGCCGTTCCAATCTTTAACTACTAAGTTTTTAATAGAAATCTTGCTCACCCGATATCTCTTTGCAAACTCTAGCAACTCTATGGGAGATACAAGTCAAACCAATCACACGTTTTGTTTCTATTCAATGAAATAAGTAGTAGTAAGTTTCTTTCTTTCTGTAGTAAGAAGAGTCTTTCTATAGTGTCAGACAATGTACAGAAGGGGAAACTTCAATCATCCTTTTAATTAGCAGAGCAGGAATAACCAAAGCTCCTCACAAATTAAAGGAAGCGGACAGTTAGATGAAATTAAGTAAGTCCATCATTTCTTCTGAGCAAAACAATGAAGGATACTTACAGTGTTAATTAAAAGATTCTTGAGATTTCTCTAAAATGGGGAGTAAAATGCCAACATGGAAAATAACAGTCTGCAGAAAATGTACAGCGGATTATTTCACATATGGAAAACATTTCAAGGCTATTTTCACTTCTGTGAGTTGTTTGTGGCGAATATCCTTGTCCTTGGCAAATCAGAATGACTGACACCCATAATTTGCAATTTCCTAAACCTGAAGAGTTTTCTGATTGCAATGAAATGGTTTTACCTAATTATTTTTTCAAGTTGCAGTTTTTGATGTTTAATTTTGAAATCAATTTGAGATGTCTTGAACTATATTAATACACTGTATTATGCCTTCATTTCTTTTTGAAGCACTTTACTTTAAAAAATGCATACTTCTAATGATTTTTAAATTACTCTACTCTGCACATATCAATTTACAACAATTACAACATTTTGCATTTTTCAAAGCACTTCAGTTTTAAAGAGGTTTTATGCTTTGCAAGATACTGAGCGAAGAGGCTGCTGATCCATTTTTACCCTTTGTAAAATTACCACCAATCTTGCTAGAGAGCTTAACCAAAAATAGCTATGCTAAATATATACCATCTACATATAATCATTTTAGGATGAATGTTTTTGTGACTAAGAACTGCCAGTATTCTTTTCCCAATCATAATTAGGTTGTTTCAGTGGTATAAATGGATTCAGTGGAAATATGACAAACGTCCTGGAGTAAGGAGGATGAAAACTGGCCTACTTTGGCTGAATAGAGTCTAGAGACATGAATACAGGACAGAATGTCAGAGGCATCAGCTCTGTCACAGATTTCAGTCTATAATTTCTTATATTACACCTTGCCACAATAAATTAATGACACGGGGCTGGATTGTCACCTGGATCCCCATGGGGGCACTGCACAGTGGCATCACTGCAGTTATGGTAGTTGACGCTAGCTAAGGATCTGCCCCACTCAACAACTCTTCCATCCGTTTCTCTTCACGTTTTACTCCCTTAATCTCTAGGCTCCACATTATACATCTGAGAAAAGAGGATGAGGTTTTTTTCTCCAGTTTGTTGATGCTGCACCTTCGATTTACAAGTTTCCCTCCCTCCTGTTAATGAGTAGTCAGTATTCACAAGTTTGACTTTGTCTTTCTGAAACACGCTGCCTATTTGCCTCAAAGGGAAATGACTCGTTAACATCAAGAAATCACAGACAGTAAGTAGAAATTTGACTGTACTGATGTACTATCAGACTTACAACTCTATCAGTGATGCCTCTAACTTTGATGGATATGACAGCTGACATGACTGTTTGGTCATCCATCATGTTCCAGAGCTTCATAACCCTTGTATAAGGGCATCTGGGAAGGTGAGCTGGGCCAGGGGGGATACACCCTCAGCTCTGAGCAAAGACCTGCTGCTATTCCTCCCTACCTCTTAAATGACCTCCTTCTGCCTCATGGAGACAGGGCAGGAAATCCTCTGCATCATGTTTTGTGATTGGCTGACACCTCTGTTTGAGCTGAGGTTGTCACCCTGCTGAACTGATGCTCTGAGCACCCTAGGGCTGCTTTTGTAGGTGCAGGGGCAGTCTCCATTCTCTGCAGGGGACTTGCAGGCTGTGAATCCTACACGAACATGCCAGCCTTGGGACTTGCTATGTGTTGCCATAGGACAAATGAACTAGGAATCAGCTAAATTTATGTGTGGAAAGTTATAAACAAGATACAGAGGCATAAACATGCTTGCTGATGGTCAGGAAAGCACCCTACCTTGATAACGTAGAGGACAGTAGGGATGCAGAGAGGTATTTTCCCAACTGGTTTGTGGAGATAAGAAAAAAGTCACTATTCTTCCAGAAATTCAACAACGTAGCTTTGAAGGTGAGAAAAAACATGAGAACTATGATCCTAGCACACACACAAAGTGCTTCTTCTCTGCAGTTATTCATCAGTTTCTTTTAGTACGTAATTGCCCCAAGTAGCTGACACAATGGAATTGCTGGAGTTTATCATCACTTTTTGACCTACAGTAACTTCATGGTAGAACAGAATTAGTTTGCATAATTTTTGAGGAAGAAAAAAAACCTAATAAATTACTGGCACCTTCCCTAATTATTTGCTTAATCAATGGAAGTCTTATTTTAGCATATAATAAAATACGTGAAAAAAATGCAAGGTGAAAGCCAGTAGAAATAAATTCTTATAACTGCATCAGACTGAAACCACGTGCTGATTTCAAAGTATGGAATGAATGTGGGGTCTCCATGAAAAACACTCAAAATTATCAACACACTGATATTTTGTTCCTGAAAATGTTATAACTGAGTCCCAGGTTAAAGATTATAATCATGAACTTTAAATAAATGAAAAGAAATTTAAACCATTCCACGTGTTCTTCTGAATGATGATTTCTAAGAAAAATCGGTGACTTGGATCACTGGTTGTATTCCACTGTATTCAGCAAATCTGTCACTTGGATCTACTCTGTACTGGATGCATTACTCATCATCTGAGAATCTAGTTTTGTGAGCTTCAGAAGAAAAAAAAAATTGGTAGTACCTACTTTAGTAATGATATGCTCCATTACAGAGTAAAATATCCTGAGTGCTCTCGACTCAAGAAAACGAAATGTAAATGTACAAAGCACATAAAAAACCCATTTCAACTCTTAATCACATTCAGTGGGATTAAACTCCGATAGTCTTCTAAGAAAGAAAAGAGTTTCTATTCCAGCATGAGAGAACAGATGACCATTTCTGCTTAAATATTTTTTGACAGCTATTTCCTACTTGTGAGTCACTGCATTTACACTACGATATCCTCCCAGTCTCTCTCAGAACTGTGGATTCCCTCATTGCATGATCCCGATAAGCACTGAACACCTCAGGAGAGAATCCTGCTTAACTGCAATCCACGCTGGGAGCCACTTGCACTCTTGCAGGCCTACCATTCTTGCAGTCAGGCAGTTAGCATCCTTGTTCAAAGAAAAAGCCATTTTTATCCTTGTCAGTGCAAAACCAGTTGTTGCCAAAGCCAATGGTACGTGTACCAAGAAACTGGCATGCAATGTCACAGCATCCCTGGTTCATCTCTGCCTTGTTTTTCAAAGCAATACTAGTACAGCAATAGTAACCACTATCTTCCACAAGTCAAACAGAAACCATAAGCTTTCAACTGTCTCAATTGTAAAAGGAAAACAGCAAACCTGTAGAGCAGTCCGATCCTGTCCACTGCGGCTCACAGCTGCAGAGCCCCACGTCCAGGAGGAAGGTCCCGTGCCCCGAGCACTGCTCCTGGCAGATCGGCAGCGATGTCTCACAGTTCACACCGCCCCAGCCCGCCGAGCAGTGGCACTCCCCTTGAACACACACGCCGTGACCGGAGCACATCGGATCCAGGCAGTCCTCTGGAAAGCAGGGAATGCACATCTTAGAGCACTACATTCACACCTTTATGGTGGCTTCCCAGTGACATATAGCATCAGAGGTTCAGATGAATTGGGTGATTTTTTCTGCCAGACATGTTGACGGAAATGATGGCAAGAAGCACACAAGGAAAAACAGCGTATGCTGACATCTGTGCAAAAGTATAAGCTAAAAAAAGGAAAAAGGCCAAATGCATAGAGTCGTGGAAAACAGGATTCTACTTATCACTGGTATTGTTTTATTTTTAAAATGCTCATCTGTTGATTTAAGTTTGGGTTTCAGCAGCAGAGCTGGGAAAGAACTGGAGCAATTAACTGCTATTTTGACAATAGTGTACTGTGTTTTCATTCAGGTATTTGTGTTCTATGTTTTATTTACATTTGGGAAAAGACAGATCTATTGTTTCATGCTCCTGCAGAAATCTCTCTCTACAGCTGGGAGTCTGGAACAAAAAAACAAACGGTCATCCACTAGCTCTAAACTTGTGAATCTCTGAACACACGCTGTGAAGAAATCTCATATTCTCATAAAAAGTATGTGCTGGGCAATTGCAGATAATGAACAGATTCATAAAAGTCGTAACATATTGACGAACGATTTGCAAGCAGACAAAGAGCTAAATTTGTTCTCAATTTGGATTAAACTATTCTTAGTGAAAAATTCAGGAGCTCTGTACAGGAATTTAAATCAGCTGGTTAGTCCCGCATAATCAGCATATTCTTTCATCAGGATCCAGCATTTCTTTAACAAGACAGACGTGAAGGAGAACACAGCCTGCCTTCTCTGGAGGCCACAGAGAGTCTACAGAGCTGCAGAGGAATTTGTGGGGTGTTTGAGCACGCAAAACAATTAGCCTGTTCATGTCACATCATGCTTCATACTGATGCTGCTAAAAAAGACACTCTGGAATTCTTGTATGCATTTTTTCAAGTATTAGCCCAAATACAGTTTTAATAGTTAAAGAGTAAACTTAACAGACAGTATTTTGTACTACAAGAATGAAGAGATGTTCTCTGCTTCAGTAGCAGAAGAGTGAACACTTCTCTTTGAGATTAAGAGCATCCAATTTACAGCACCTTTTGACCTACGAATAAAGAAGCAATGCTTGATATCTTTGAGCTTCTGAGCCACCAGTTAAAGATCTTATGTCAACGTTTATTCTGTATCTTTTTTAGCCTTCCAGGCTTGTGCACAGTGCAATGTAATTCTGGAAAAAAGAAATCAGTATTTCTGGACAAAGTACCCGGGTTGCTCTGAAAGTAATGCCTCCTATTTATTTCCATGGAAACTACAACAAAGAGCACAATGTCTCTATTGGAAAGAGTAAGTTCTCAACAACAAAACACCCTTTTCCAACACAGTCACCGCCATCGGCTATGCAAACTCACCAGCAATGAACGGGAGTCTGCATGGTGCACTTGTAACAATCTGCACCAGTGGAGGCACCCACTGCCACCACAGCGGAAATACATCGCTCAGCCCTCACTGTGCCCACACCCAATGTTTGGTCTCCAGAAATGTTCTGGACTGCTGATGAATGTTGATAGGTGCCATTCTTTCTGCAGGGAGGAATTCAATGGCACCCCTTTGCTCCATCTTTACTTCCATGTCAGACGCCATTCTGTCCGACTGCCCCTCTGCTGCCACCTGTCACACAGCCACACAATGCAACGGGAAGGTTCAACCTCTACTGCTGTACCACCACCATCTGCCTCTGATGTCATGAGCCAACATCTTGAAATAGGAGGTATTGCTTTCGGAGCAGCTCTCATGCGCCTTGCTAAGCACAGCACAAAAATACTTTGCAGTTTTCTCTTATCCTGAAAGACATTTCCAGGATCTTTTGAAACTGAGAGCCTCTGTAAGCAGGGGAAAAAGTATCACTTTGCTTAGTAATAATCATCTGAGAGGACAAATTCAAAGGTGGCCTATAGCTGTGAATACATAGAGTGTTCTGGAATTGTACATCTGTACTGTCTGCTGCAGCAACAATGCAGCTTCAATATTAAACTCATATTTACATACAATATTATAATTCCAGTTCCTGACAGTTACCTCCACTACTGTACCAGTTATTCAGCACGGTACAGTAAATGGAGTGGCCACGTCATGCACACACAATTACAATAAAATCTGCTGTACAGTTTCATTTCATCTACCCTCTTTCTACACGATTCCACTTTTATTTTGTAATAATTAAAAAACAAACAACAATGTTTTCATGCTCTCGGTTTCCATAGCTGTCTAAATACATTTATCTCAATTATTTTTCAACCATTTTGTAGGACCACATTATGCCAACAAGCCAAGTAACTGCAAATGGCAGTCTCTCATCAGCTTCAGGCTTATTCAGCATCACGGCCTCAGTGAGTACATTTGCGCGTTACTTGCTTTTTCTCATCTGAGTTTTCTTGTTTTTCTCCATCTCTGAAACTACCAACACCGAGAATGTCAGAAACATTCTCTTGATCCTCCCTTTAAAAACCATATCAGGTACGTCCAATCCATCAAATCCATCCTGGACATTTTTCTGATTAGAGAATTCAGGCCACATAAGAGCTTCCTCTGTGTGCTACTCAAAAGAATTACCTAAAATCTATATAGCACAAAGCACAAAGTATGCTGGCACTAGCTTCAGGCTAAGGGTACTACTGAAAAATCATCAAATCAGGGCAAGCATGAAGAACAGCTCTGCTTTCCGAGGCTATGCACAGGGGAAGAAAGTCATAGCTGATGAGCTATCTCAGAAATGCCAGCAGCCAAATAACAACTGTTTCTGTAGATGAGGGCAGAGACACATCGGTACTACAGGCAGCTGAAGTACAATTACTTGTTCTCGTAATTTCCCACTTTTTATTAGCCAAGCTTTAAAGGACGCCAGTTTAGTACCCTGAATAGAGGCTCACAGTAAAAATGACATATGACAACACAATTACACAGCATGCTCTGCTAACCTGAACCTGTTTGCTTCTTGGAAAAATCTAACATGCAAAACAATGAAGAAAGGGAAAAGATGATTATGATCTGCTGATTGCTTTGGAGAAACACCAGAGCCTATTTTGTTTAGATCGCCTTCTGACTGCCTTATCAACTTAGCTTTTGGCAAAAAAAAAAAAAAAGGAAAAAAAAAGTCTTTGACAATGGACACTGAGGGGCTGAGGTTCCTGGCACAAGGAGCACGGCGATGCCAGCAGCCCTTCCTGAAAGATGTGTCAGGGTCTTGAGAGAGAAAAAGCACAGACAAACATACTGGGATGGTCTCACAGCTTTCTCTCAGAAAGGCAATCCACACTGTGACATTTTCCTTATGGAACTGAGAAGCCCCTGCTTGCTTAAAGGTAACAACATCCACCTGGTTCTTGCTTTTGAGATTTGGAGGAGGGAGGGAAGTGAAACCTCCCGAGAACTGAATTTGGCCTGGGCTGCACAAGAAAATCAGCATTTCAGAGGACTGCTCATGCCCCACTTACTACATATTCTTACTAGACAATGTTAAACACTTCTAATCTTTCAGAATGAAAATGTGATTCTTGGAAATTATGTGATTAACCCCCACTGACTGTCACTGAGACCTGAATGCCTTTACCTTTGAAAATGTTCTATCGCACGTTCCTCTCCCTGAGACTTTAAAGGTGCTTTTGAGAAAGGGAGCATTACCTTACAGTAATATCACATCTATGTGAATTTTAACTACCTTAAAAAAGCTTTGGAGATTAAAGACTAAAATGAAGCTCCCTAATTATAAGAGAGGGAAACTTCACAAACCTTCCTCACAGATCTCTCCTTTGTATCCAGGGACGCAGATGCAGACTCCCATGATACAGGTGCCATGGCCAAAGCAGGTCGGGTCGATACACTGCTCTTCAGGAACATCACACTCTGGTCCTTTCCACCCATTTCGACACACACAGTGACCTTTCTCATATTCTCCATTTCCACTACAGAGCACCGGGCAGGAATCTGAAGAAGGCAGATTGACGTTTTTAATATATTTACATTCTAACATAGATTAAAATTTAATGAATTTATCATTTTGAAAACAGCTTTTCTACTCTTGCCCTCCCAATCCTCCACTTGATTTGAGGACTGTGACAAGCTGAAATCTTTGAATGAGGTACTGCAGCAATGATACAGGCACCCTAGTGTCCTCAGCCTGCTTCACTACCATACCTTAACTGTGACTTGAAATGGGACATCTTGAAAGACAAATATCCCTTTCCTTGGTAGGCCTTTGCAGAGATTTTGCACAGTGATGTCTCTTTATGGCTTTCTTTAGCATTAATATTTGTTACCTGTGAAGCAAGATACTGCCTTATTCTTTCTTCTATGCAGATGTCTCACTACCAGAGTTTTTAGCTACTGCTGATCTGCACGTAAATCAGTGATGTGGAAGCTTAGTTTTACAATCCACTACCAATTTCTGATCCAATCAATCTCTTAAAACATAAAGCCAATCTAAAATATGAGAAACCATAGGAAAAACATGACATCCTCCAAACAGAATATTTGGTAGATGATGGACTTTACAGAAATTAGATCACATCATCTATTTAGCTAGTTTTCGTTCCACACGCTGGAAAGTCTATATTGGTTTAGAATTCTTTCTCACCCCTATTCAAGTTAAGATCACAGAAGCATTTGACTGACATTAGATTTTGTCTGAGCTGTCACTTTTAAATAACCATAAACACTATGTTCAACTGACCCTCTTATTAAAAAAATAAAAATCACAAATAGGTGCAGAGAGGGTTGGAGGAATCTGTTGTCTCCAAAAGTCACAACGAGAGAAGTTGCTGAGGCATCTTAGCTAAAGTACAGCATAAAAAACTTTCTATGCTTTTGCTTGTGGTGTATCTGCCATCTGTCTGAAGAAAGGAATCAAATCTCATTTAATGACTTTGAATCTTTGTAAGTTCAGCTGTCACACGCCATGATCACAATCCCTGTCCTGCACTGCAGGTTAGCTGATATGAGATTACCTTTGGCGCAATCAGGACCAAGGAATCCTGGGAAACAGTGGCAGTGCCCCGAGATGCATTCTCCATTGCCATTGCAATTAGTAGAGCAGTCATCCAGGACTTCTATTTATTGGGAGCGTCATGCACAAAGGAAAACACAAATCAGTTGAATTTGAAATGCATGGCATCTTCACCCCACTCTGTGGGACACATCTCAACATATAAATAGGTGAGGAAGCAGTAAAAGGCCCATTTCCATTCATGGGAAGAATAAAACAAAATTCCTGCTCAAGCAGATTACAAATATTAGATTTTGTCTTGACAGCTTTGAGATAATAAGTGCATCATTCATATTACACCAGAAAGCTTTTAAAGTAAGTGTTCATGTAAAATTTACCACCATTAAAAGCACTGCAAGAACCAAAGTATTTGTGGAGAAATGTTCGCTTTAAACACTTTCTTTTATTGCTGAAGTAATTTGTTGGAAACTTGTCTATAGAGTGCACCATCTACCATGGTGCTCATTTGAAGCATGTGAATTGCATTCTTTGGGGGAAGGTGGCATTTTTACTTCTACACAAGATGAAAAAACATCTTTCATAAAGAGATAAAACTCAAGGCCTTTATAGGCCTAACAACAAGATTTGAAGGAAAGCCTTTAGGTCTAATCTTAAACTCCTGCACGCTTCATCATACAGCTTGGGATAGGAAACCACTTAACCTGACACGTCTTGGGGCTGGCTTATGTCTTTACATTTGCTAGCTGTCCTTAATCTACACTGAATTTCCTATGGGATTTCAGTGGATTCAATGATTTAGATGCATTTCATCTGAAGAATGTGAAACAAATGTAAGGCTAAGATGCTCCCAAGATGGGTTATAAGCATATCCTACCACTAAAATCAGTAACTGAAGTAAGTTTATTTTTGTCTTATTTATGGACAAAGAATTCTTGGACAGACAAGAATTGGTTCCTTGTGAAAACTTGTACTGATACTGAAAAACATTCATTTCCTTTCAGGCTATCACTTTATACTACAAAACGGACATTTGATATGTAACTGCTCATCAGATATGTACAACTTAGACACGGGTATCTGTTTCAAGGTCAAGAAACCAGCTTTCTTTTTTTTTTCATAAACAAGGGCGTTTTTTTGCACATACACAGCACATTATTAATTTTTACATAGTACTGTTCATTCTCAACTGCTCCTGCTCTGTGTGTATACTTGCCTGTTTTCTCAGTTTCCTAGAATCACATGATAAAGGATCACTACATTGACTTGAAGTGAAGAATTGACTGTTTGAACAGTTAATTCCCTGGGACACAACGTCCAGTTTAGGTTGGCCTTTATTCAGTGTATGGAATTACTGGAGGCATGACAGATTTTGCAAGCAAATTACACTCCGCCCCTCTCCCCTCCAAGGGAAACTCAGATCACAGCTTTAGTTAATGTGTCAGCAAAATCAATTTTGTACAAAACTGACATCCAGCAACTGAAAAGGCTTCCTAAATGGATGCTCAAGAGGAGGCCAAGAGTGCCTCGTGCAGCCAGCAGTGACATACAGCAGAGATGCGTGCCAGCTCTCACCCCGTCCCGATTGATTGTTTTGTCAGTAAAGTGGTAAAACATGACTCAACCCCCAGACACTCCCCAGTGTCTGTGAGAAGGAGCATGGCTCAAGGATCACAAGATGATTAGATTTTTTTTTCATTACTCCTTCTTCTCTACCCTCTGCTTCCCCCCCCAAAACCAAAAAAACAACAACCAAGAACCACAGTAGAAAGAAAAGTGTAAGAAGATATACATGCTGTGAAACCACAATAGCTAGCAGTATTTTCAAATCCATCAGCAGTAGATTCTTGCAGCATGAAGCCTCATTTCCCCCCCTGTCCTTTCTGCTCACTTGCTTCTCACAGCTATTTCTCAGGCTCGTGGACTCCTGTCCACCCTATGGCCCCCACTGCTCCCCTCCGTAAGACCCAGCCTGTTCTGCCTATTGGCCAGAGAAGGGATAAGCACCTTCTTCCTCACCAAATATAATGGAAAATGAACTGCAGCATTCAATTGCATCTACATATATAGATATATATATATTTTTTGTGATTATATGCTACTTAATGATGAAATACTGTTTAGACTGCCCTGTATAAACACTGCTGTGCTACAGTAGAAATAAACAAAGAGACAGATATTTGGATTCTGATCTGGACTGGAGTTTGGCCAGGTTTTATGCTCCTCGTAGAGCATCTGTGAGCATGCCTCATAAATGGCTTGAGAATTATTTTCTCACATAACATTGAACAACGGTATTTTTTCCCAGTAGTAAGAGATTCACATTTCTCCACAAAGCAAATATGAACTTTTAAACATAAAAAAAAACCTCATTGCATTTGTATCTGAATTTTGAAATAATTTCCCTGTAAGTTCTTCACCAATCTTGGTATTTGAATCATACAGTCCTGCTCCACAAGGTGTTTACCATCAAGTAAAAATAGCATCCAATTGTTCTGAAGAGCAGATGGCATGTCCATTGCTAGTAAAGACATCTTGCTAAACATATGGCAGAACAGGTTAACTAAAGGGCAAAGTGGTTAAAGTCTTACAGCAAATCGAGGCACTCATAAATATACACTTCACCTGAAATGAAATTCCAAACAAACCCTATGTGCGAGCACTGCTCTGCAACAACACTGAGAGTTGCAAACGTCTGCCCACCTTTATTTATTAAGGAGGCAACAGGGATTTCACCTCCCACCAGGACAGTGTCTCCTCTATTTGCCTTTGAGTTCCAAAGAAAACGGTGCAGTTGAATAATTGTATAAAACAACAGCAAAAATCCATCAAACAACAGCAATCAAATCCACAAAAGCAGCCTTTTTAGATTTTCTAACTGATTAAAACACAAACATTAAGGCATGGATAATTTTTGTAGGATTTATGGTTCCTGTGTAAATAGATAGAGTAGACGTATTCTCTTTCTGCTTTGAGCAAGATAACACCAGAAATTACTCATCCATTTAAGCTATCACATAAAAGTTTTAAAACACACGACAACTTCACACATAATTAATTTGTTAACACTCATCTTTAATAAACAAATGTTCCCATTTGCCTAATATCAGCATAAATATGAAGTTACTTAAATATGTGGTTAATTAAACAGAGCTGAAATAAAACATTTTTAAGAGAATATTTAAGAGAAGCTGGGATCAACAATCTATTTTCAAATGCAGCTTTCCAGTGCAGTAATCACTCTAACAATTTTACTGTCATTGCTCTTACCAATTGCCGTGGTCAGCACAAGCACTTGCTCCACTTTCTTTCCGTCATTGTAAAACGCCATATGCCAAGCACCTTGATCCATGTACTCAATGAAGCCTGTCTCTTGTAGAGAAGTTAAGATCAGATTCCTGGGAGCTTGCTGAGGCTCCTCTGAGTTTTTTGGTTCCTGCTTAATTAACTGCTTTCCATCCATCAATTTTACAAAATCAAACTGAAATAATAATGAGGAACAATTAACCACATAGTAAATTTTTATGGAATCTGCTCTCCATGTCTAAGTTGAACAGCATCAAGCAGCTGAAATCTCAAGAGGAATTGCCTGGCTGACAAAGTGTTCATCAGTGTGGACAGTTGTTGCATAACTACTGCATCAGTAGCATCAGTTCTTCAATTCAGAAATAAGTATTATGGTAGGTCAGAAATATGGCACCAAACTTGCTGACTGCTACGGCAGAGTAAATTCAGACTTGCCGCACTAAATGTAGCAGACTAATTTCAATATCACATCCCTTTCATGGGAATAATTTCAAAATTCCCAAGCTGTAATGCTTAGACCATGTAGTGGCTCATCTCAAATGCAAAAAACAGATAAAATATGCTATTCTATACCAAATGTTTAAATATCTGTACCTTAATATCGATATCAAAAGCTACTTCTACATTTTGTTTCTGATTAATTTAGTTAATGCCAATAATTGACCATTATGTGACATGAAAACAATACTTAATTGAGTTGATTCGAACAAGTGATTTTCAATAAAGTTCAAGTTCAGCACAATTAAAAGACCACCTTCAATTAAAGCCAATGACAGCTCAGATCTCTTATTTCGAAGATAGAACCTCATGTAAATTGTTTTTGAGGTTAGGCTAGATGACCCCCACAGAATCACACAATTGCAGGGCTCGGAAGGGACCTCTGAAGATCCCTCTGTCCAACCCCCTACTAAAGTAGCTCCCCGCAGCAGGTGACACAGGAAAATGTCTAGGCAGTTGGAGCATCTCCCAAAAAGGAGATACCACCAGCTCTCTGGGCAGTTTCAGTAACAAAATTCTTCCTCATGTTCTTGCTGAACTTCCTGTGTTCCAGATTTTGCCTACTGCCCCTTGTCCTGTCGTTTCTAAACAATCTTCCTGTGATTCTGCATCTAAGCTTATCACATACAGTGCAATCCTGATATCAGACAGCAGAAAAGTCTATTATCATCTGTTGAAATGATAGCTTCACATGCCAAATGCATTAAGGAAAAAAAAAATAGCTGAATGTAACCAGCAATATTACACATTCTTTTTGCTGAGATAGCCCTTCTCCTGCAAATCCCTAGTAGAAAATGCTTAGAAATAATATTTGTATCAGAAACTAGAATTATAAACAGTTTTTCTTCCCCCTACTTACTCTGACTGTAGTCTGTTTGTTTTGATGAATATCTAAAAAGACTAAAGAATTTTCAAATAAACTGGTATTTCACACCTCTATCCTAAGAGAAGATGCTGGATCTACACAGTGTGCACCTGTCCAGATCCCCACGGAGATATGGCAGTGGTCAGAACTGCTGACCTTGTTGATACAGCACTGCCTCTCCATTTGGATGTGCGTGTTGAGAGGGTTCAGCTAAACCTCGGTAAAGAACGGGATGAACTCAATGCTTTGGTTACAGTCAGTTCCTTCCTTCCTCCCTGCTTTGCAAGTGCACTGAGAACACCAGCATCCATTGCTCTTTGAAACCGTAATGCATGGTAACATCACTAGTAATTACCTGAGTGTGAGTGGGTGGAATGTTTCTTCTGCCATAAATTCCTAGCAGAGAATCCTTTGCCAGTGAAATGTTAAATTTCAGGTACACGGGGTGATGGATGGTGATTTGAAAGCGCCAGAATAAGCCGGGTGGGATGGTCTGCATAACTTGTGCTCCAATCTCGACTTCTCCTGTGTCTATGGCCCGTCCCTTCTGGAACACTAATTTTCCAGAAACAAAGAAAACAATCAGTTGCATATTCATAGGGGGTGAAGATACCACATCAGGTATAGCAAGTAACATCTACACTGAGGACATTTCACTGAAATCACTGCATTTTCCGTTCAGCTAGATGAAAAACAGGGATAAACCTGTGTGCCGTACTTGCCATGATAGATGTCACAGCATGTTTTTGCCCTGGAAATCCTGGAATGCTTTAGTGGCTGCAAAAAGGTATCGGTGCTGCTGCAGGAACCATGGCCTTTACGTCTGTCTGTCAGCTGTGCAAACAGAACTCATTCGACAGAGCACGGAGAGCAGCAGGGCTGCTTCCTCTGGCACGGCGCTCCGGCTGCTGCTGGGCGGGCACTGCACAAGCTGCACAAATGGACACCGGTGCACAGAGCAAAGCCATCAAGCTGCTAGGTCACAGCCCATGTCCAAGCCTGGATTTAAGCACCATTCCTAACAATTGCATTACGGCAGTGATAATCTAGTCCTAGAGAAATAAGGAACATCTGTTTTTGCTCAGACTTTCTGCACAAAAGCATAGCAGGGGCATAAGGACGTGGACAGGCAATCTAAAGAGAAAACTGGCATCATTTTGTACAGCCTAACAGTAAATTTGCAGACATCTACAGTAGGTAACTTCACGGGTCTGAGAGAACTGAAATAGAAAGGGAAATGGAATGTGCAAAGAAGCCATTGCCAAACTAACACAGAGCTGGCTTGCTTTGCTGCTGTGTATCATCATCTTTGTCTATTTTAGTGCCTGCCTGTGATCAGCATCCTGACCTGCTGCAAGCCACAGAGCTGGTCTTGCTAACATCCGAGCTAACTCCACTGGAAGTTTTGCAAAATCTCAAGCTCATTTGTAAACTTCCTCTCAAGTAGAAAACGAGACAGTGTGTTACAATGGAGAAGGAACCAAGAGGTCATATTCAGCAGCCATATCTACTTCCGTGCCATTTCAATCCAAGGTGAAGGATAAAGAAGAGCAATCAATGGGACTGGATCTCCACATTTTACATTAACACATAGGAATATCAAACACAACATAACGTACATGAAATGGTGTAAACTGTCCTTGGAAATGAAAATAGCAGTAGTGAAGCTAGGGCCAGATTCTACCTAAACATTTTAATAACAACGATCCTCGGTGGGATCTTTCACTGGGTTTAACCAGTGTAGGAAGTACTTAGCATTCTTAATGAATAGAGATTTAATTTACAAGGCAGGAGCAATCCTCAGGGTACTGGATCTTCCAGTTTATGGCTGCTTTGTGTCACCAGGAACCAAAGCACAGCAAGAACGAGGAGCTGACTTTTAACACCTTGCTGCATAAAAGCACAACAGAAATTGTTTTCTAATACTCTAAAAATATACCTGTTACTTTGCAAGCTAAAAAATTTCCAAATCCCTCCTTTAGCAGTGTTCAAGGTGAGAATTTCTTTTTCAACTTCTTTAGTGAAAAATGTCTTGTATGTTGAGTTTTGAGCAGAGATTTAAATGTCTAGTGCAGCTGGGCAAAGAAAGCAGGTCCCTCCCCCTCCAGCCCATACATTAGATCCCACTTGGCTGATGTAAATTTAAAAACCCTTTTCCCCATTTCCAGTACTCCAGAGATATTAAATCTTAATGATTCTTTGCAAGCAATTACCTTGGGTTAAGTAAAACACTAAGGAACTTTTTGGTGATATTGACACATGGTAATTAATGTGATTCAATTACAAGATGGTAGAGCACTAAGTAAAAAGTCAAGGATACAGTATCATTTTTGAAGTTAATGGCATTATTGGTCCATTTTCAAGGTCTTTTAAAATACAGTAACTGCTTTTGAGTTTGTTGAAGCGAGGCAGCCTGCCTCCTGGTTGAAAATGAAATGCATAAGGCCTTTACTTACTTAGGGCATAGGCATCCTTTGAGAAAGTATTTTCACTAATTGGTGTCATCAAATTATGCTGCATAGCAGTGAGTGTTGCTAGGCTCAAAACAACACTTCTCTGAGAAGTCCTTCCAGGTTCAGATGAAAATGTTGTTTTAGTAACAATTTTTTTATAATTAAAAAAACTACCAACCAACAACTTTCATGTACTTGGATTTTATTATTGCATTTTTTAAAACATGTGCATGCTGTTGTTGACTATGCTAAAATGAAAAAAATACATGTTATCTACTACTGACTGAAAGTAGCACCAGCAGCACCCCCACCTTTCCAACACTATTTTTTCAGATAACCACACAGCATGAGAAGGACTGTGAGCACCACGGCTGAAGTGCATTTTCATATTCACTGAACCACTGTGCTCCCCTCTACTGAAAAAATAATTGAGCTCTGTTTCTATGCTTAACTGAATGAAGCAAGTATTTGGCCAAAGAAATAAAGCATCTGGAGACATGCTGTTCACTGAGAGTCCTCAAATGCTTTCTTACACTTTCTGGTAGAGTCTTAGGTAAGCTTCCAAAATTACAGTGCTGCAATACAATTTCTGCATTTGTTCTAAAAGCTTCTTTCTCATAACAACATTTTCCCTAAGACAAAACATCACTTAATTACCTATGTTCAATTCCTAGTACTGCTCCCTATCTTACAAACTGGCGTTAATTCTTCCCCATTCTTTGTAAGCACACTTTTCTCTACAATTCTAAAATAGAAGATAGACTCCTAATCACAGGTTTCTTTTGACTTCAAGAAAGTAAAACTCTAAACAGCATGGTGCCAATTACCTTCACAAGAAAGAACCCATATGCTGATTATTACTGATCCTGAAACAATCAATCTCCTTGTACTCCCCTGGTAAATACCAGCATCAATAGGATGTCTGAGTTTTTAATCACATTGCCACATATTAAAATGTTAACTCATAGCCATGGGTCACTGTTTTATAAAATGACTTATTAAAGAAATCTGACTTGCTGGTTTGTAAATTTGATTTTCAGTAGAAGATTAGTTAAAATATATGCTTTCAAGGTCTGGTAAAGCATCTTGTGTTGTTGCACAGAGTTGGTAAAATAGGAAGTCACCATATCTGACAACACTTGTTTATCATTGTGAAATCACATTAGAGGCTTCAAGAGGCTTCAAGGCAAAGTATCAACTTTGTATGGTACACTGTTGAAGTGAGAGGAGTTCCCTGTTTCCAGTCCTCCTTCCAAGACATCAATGTAGAGTATTTGGCACAAGTACTGAGTATAAAATTACTGATAAAGAGGAAAGAAAGCAAGCTATCAGAAAGTAGCCACAACTAAACGACGCTCAGTGCTTTGCACTGAGTCCACATGGCTATTCGTGTGTATTCTCAAGTTTATATTCCTCCTAGCATAGCCTGGATTACAGGTTACCCAAGGGGTGGAAGACAACAAGATGGACAACAGTCTAGCTGTGTTCATGGCTGATCTCATAAAGTGCCAGATAAGCCCTTGGAGAAGTGGCTCTCCACGCTTTAATGTTTTGGGAGAATTAGGATCACTTGGGACAAGGGACTGCTATTCATTTATTTACACTACTACACTGTGTTCTCTGTTGACTCATTTGAGTCACTTCTCTGTCCTCAAATATCTAATTTCTAGGATCATCTTTTGATGTTTTTCCTATACCTTCTCCTGTGGAAGCCAAGGGATGGGCTTTTATTAAATCTGTAATATATTGACAAAATGATTTAATGCACTTTAGAAGAACTATTTGAGACATCTTAGACATTTTCCATGGTGCATCAGGACAAACATACAAAAGCACATGGAACGTTTACTGTAATTCACTGTCAATCCATTCTAAGAGAAGAGATAATGGATAACAATATCATTGCCTCCTCATATATATTTCTGCTGTTCATTTATCTAACATGATCTCTATCCAGCTGTGCCACATTGATTTGTAAGACTATTGATGTGAGATGCAATCTTCCTTCTGGAAGGAGTGGTACTACCCTGTCCCAGCTTGTCTCATATTTAGAATCATATCTCTTACCTTGCAGACACAGAATCAGAACACTGCTCTGCTACAAATGCTGGAAATTCTGGAAATCTCCCATCACTGCAGAACTCTTAGTACAGTTTTACTTTCTGTCTGACAACTGGAAGACTAGTGTTAACATTTTATTTTTATTCACTTCGATCTAATCCGTGTGATTTAACAACTTTTTCTGACTGTTATAAAAAGCAATGAGAGCAATATCTGCTTCTTAGAGTCAGAAAGCATCATCTTATTATTATGTGGTGGTCAGTGGGAAATATGGGTCAGGGATTCTAGCTAATATCTGGGTAGGTGAGCTGACAATGCTGAATTAGAAAACTTGAGATAAAGGAATTACGCAGCCTCTCAGCAGCTCTGCTCTGTTTTACATCACTGGCTGCACAGTCAACCCCTTTCCCGTGCCAGCTCCGGCACTTCTCTGCCCCTTCAGAACAGCTGGTTTAGTATCTAAAATGACTGTACAAGACTATTCACCACAGCACCAAAGCTATTTTCTGCCACAACAGTACGCTGAGGTGCTTCACCCAGGACAATTACTGCAGTAGGCATGGGGCTGCAGAGAGCGGTGCTGTGGGTCCATCTCCCCGCTGCCAAATTGGCTCGGGCATTTTGTGAAACCCCAGGAGGTTCCTGCATGCTGATTCAGTGTGACTGGTTAAGGCAGGATGTGACAGGATGCTGTATTTTAGTTTATGCCTTCAAGAACCGGATGCCTCTAAAGGCATTAGGATTCCTGCCCTTCTGCGTATTCTGAACTGTCAGCACAAAGATTTTCACGTGGCTAAGACTGGCTTTGGTCTGCGAGACATGGGCACAGCTACGAGCCCTCAGCGCAGTGAAGGGACACAGCACTCTTACCTCTCATCTCTAACAACAGAAGCCAAGCTCTCTAACCTCTCACAAAAGAAAGGCAATTATTTTGCTATTGAACATTACCTCCTTAATGACTTGGGTCAGTTGCTAATTTCAGTGAGATTTCTGCTAAAGCAAACAAACTGAGGATGGGATTCTGCTATCTATTTTAAAATTGTTCTAGAGAAGCTAAAACCTGAGTTCAAAACTGTCAAACTGTAGAAAATAGGGAAAGAGAAGCACAGTGATGCTTACATATTCCTCACCTGTCTGCTCCTTCACACATACCTTTTTTTTCCGTTTTATCAGAAACTTTTCCTCCGATCGGTGAGTAAGTGGTATCTGTGGATTCTGCTCCTTTATTTCCTTTGCTAACTCCATTTTCATACAGCTGCCCTTCCACAGGCTGTAGCTGCCAGGTTAAACCGAACAAGTGTACTGCTGCAAAAAAATGAAGACCAATTAATTGATGTCTAAGCTACAGCACCTTCAGTCACATAAAGAAAGAACGCTATGACCCAGTTTCTGCTAAGTCAAGTATTATTTAGTTCTGTTAGTGGTAAATCAGAATTTTGAGGGTTCTAATGAGCAATTTACTATTTTACCTTAAAACTCAACATTTAATTAGTTTCCACACTTTCTTTTGGACCTCAGCCAGGTCAAGGTGATGAATTTCTACAGCAATTAATGGAAGGAAATACACGCAATTAAAAGAATAACAGTTGAATGCCTCAAATATTGTGTGACAGATTGTAATGCTTCTTCGGAGCTGTCCCTCTGCTTTCAACCGCCACAGAGCTCAGAGTTTGTCAGATTAAAGCACGGCCACTAAGCAGCTTCTCACCTTCCCAACCCAGCTCTAGGTGAAACTTGTGCCCACCACATTCTCAAACCTTTTCAATTAGATCAGTTTGAGCTGACTTCAACAACTTGCCCTAGAATTACCCTGCAGATAAAAAAAAGCCAGGCTTTGGGAAAAAAAATATACTGTGTTATTTTGTAACACAGCAACGGAAATACATTTTTATTTATGTATGCACTGGGAAATCCACACATTCTTTTATGAACTTATCTCCATTCACAGGGTCCGCTTACTCCATTAAGGCTACAAAGTCATTCATTTTTTTCTGCTTTCTTCTCAGTTCTTTCTAATTTGAGGTAGAGAAGAATGGTAGGGAAAAAAATAACAAACAACACAACAAGAGAGGACCTTATTTTAAGCATACTATGATAGTGCTGCAGTCATTTGAGACAATTACCTCAGTCTTACTCGTACAGGCATATTCTTCCGAGGAAGATGTTGCCTTAGCATTGAAGTAACTCAGCAGGGAGCACTGATGACCCACTAAAATATGGATTGAAGATACTCCCCACAGAGGAGCTGAAATCATCACAAAAGGAGCAAAACTTGAGAAACAGGCTCTTTAGCCACGTGTAGCCTTTTGCACTGAGTAGGATCTGCCCACAGTGGGAGCCTAAAAGTCACCATGTCTGCCTTTCCTGCATCAGTTAGGAACCTCAGAGGCTCTCAAGAGAAGTGAGAGGGATCTAGAATGAAGCCTCACTTTCGGAAAACACATTGTTTTTCTCTGTATTGGATATATCTTAAGAGAAATGGAAATTTCAGTATAGGAAGCTTCTCTATTTTCTACATGTTTGCTCACAAGTGTATCCCTTGCCTACTTCAAAGTTAGACTAGATAGACTAGCAAAAAAATCCACATGCCTCCAATGGGTTCCTGGTGAAGGCTCGTCAAAACTACAACTGGAATGCAAAGGTGTCAGTCTACAATCACTAATTCCAGATTTGTGCACTCCTGGAACACCCAGCACAGACACATGATCTGAATCAAGCAAATGACAGCGCTTCTATCAAATTAGGGAGGTGACACAGCTGGAGTACATGCAATGCTCCTATTTTTATGCTTCAAGCTGAGTGACCCAACTCTCACTGATTTCTAGAACCACTGCATCAGCACCAGGTCTGGGCTCTGAAAACACAGCACTGGACTGAAAATTCCCACGCCCCAGAAGAGGAGCTAGAGGCTTTCCCCAGTGTTAGTGGAGACATCTCGAGCCTGAGACCTGCCTGACTGCTTCACATTCCATGGATTTGAAACTGCCAAGGGACCGTGCTTACACTTTGAAAAGGGGCTTGCAGTCAGATCACATAGACCTAAGCTCTGATTCTTGAGCTTATTAATGCAAGACAGATTACTTCTACTTACAGAAGGTACAATAAAAATCAGTATGCCTTGATATCTCCAGAGCAGGCAGCACTGGCTCCTGGCTTGAGCTTCTGGGCATTATTATGATTTAAAGAGTTAATAACAAGAGAAAGGAACAAAGTGCAATGGGACTGATAACTAATGAATATACATTTCTTTATACTAATGCAAATAATTATATGAGCACTTGAAACAGATCAACACCAGACGCAAAACATAACTGCAATGACATCAATAAGTTTTTAGTGGCTATACAATCATGAACATAGTCTAGTTGCTTTCTTATGCTATTTCCATTTTTGCTATTATTCATTTCCTAAGACAGTATTTGCATGTGTTGCAGAGGGTACATCACCGAAGCAAGGACTGAATATGTAATGCATATTTTTCCTTATTGTATGTCTTTCCCAGATTACACACACTATGCATTTTGTCATCCATTTGCACCAATTCAGAGTTTGCTTGCTCAGTCTTCCCTTCAGGCTGGGAAGTGCTGTTGTTTTTATAGTTTGTGCCAAAGCTTGGCAAGCTAGCAAAACTGTTTGTATGCATGTTTGACAGTCTGTTTCCTTCCTGAGAAACACCAACTGCATTGTAGAGATGATGGTCTCTGCCAGCATTGGACTCCTGAATTCTACTCTGTGGGAGATCACATGTGATGGTGGTAGTGCAACTTCATGGTAAAGAATCTTCAAGCCTGAATATTTTAACAACAAATCACATTGCTATGAAAATAAGATCTACCTGAATTAAACTAAATGATTATCACTGCAAAAAAGTGGCCCATCTTGCAATCTTAAAGTAAATCTGACTTCCATTACATCAGCTATTGAGTTGGTATGTATACAGACTACTGCTCTTGACAGATTACTTTTGGATCCAGCAACAAACAGGCCACATACCACAGTAAAACCATTCATTCTTAGGGCTACTTTGTTCAGAAGCTAACTGCAGGGACTTAGCAGACACAGAGCCTTGGCTTCCCTTTTTATTTTCTGTGATATTTTTATGTAGGGTAAACGTAACTTATACAAAGCCTCAGTTTCCTGCAACAAATGTGCATCATATTAAAAATACACAGGTATTTCACACAAAAAAATTTACAAATCTCTCTCACAAATCTCTTGAGAAGTAAGCATATACTGAATTCCATTAAGACACTCAAATTAACTTCTCTTTGAAGTCATTCTCTCTGATTTTTTTCCCCAGTATATCTCTTGATTTTACTGTTCCCCCTTTACAAGGAGAAGCATAGATAGTGATATGGAACTGAACAATGGGACATAACGTTATTCATCACAGCAAAAATCCATTTGTGAGAAGCACAACTATAGGTCCCACATGCAGTACACAGGTACGAAGCTCTACTCCACAGACCAAGCACCCCCTGACCAGTGCAGGACTGGGCTGAATAAAGAGGAGGGACATTTGTCTTCTGAGGAAGGTATCTGCCCTTTCCTCAAGGTTTAGTCTTCCAGACTGACGTTTATACAAACAGATCATAACTACAGCACTTCTGAGGGCTGGTTCTCACTAAACATCAAAACCCACTCATTACAACTAAAGATGCTTTAGTGTACACAGCTCAAGCTCCCTTAAATAAACAACCCTCAAGGTATGATGATTACACTGATACTATGGGAAATGAAAAAATGACTTTGGCTCTGACCACCTGGCATTCCAGAAAATTCCACCATCAGTTACCCTGTATTTTGCATCACTTAGGATGCCTCAGTTACCAGTGGGGTTCCTAAGACCACTGGGGGACTGTTATAGTTTCAAGCAAAACCAAAGTTTCAACCAGTAACCAAAGTGGAGGCTACTGTTAAGGTTCCATGTTATGTTTCCACTGTTATGCTTCTTAGCAGCCTCAGTATGCCTCACAGCTACAACATTTCTTCTTAAAGCTCCCAAGGGTTGCAGTGAGTCACCAGGAGAATCAATCCACAACATCCCCTCAATGAGGCTGAAATGAAATCCCTTGTCTGAAAACAAGAGTGCCAGTTCTGTCACTGCTGGCAGCAACTGCTCTTCTCTACCTGGCGTTCTTGAACATCCAGCTTGCTTTCTGCTTCCTTGATTCTTCCATCTTACTGCAAATCTCATCTGAAAAGACATTGTTTCTTGGCTTGCTTGAACTTCCAGTATACTCACCTTTCTACCATGACACTATCACTTGATGGTTTGCAATTTATGAGTTGCATTCTGCCACAAGCAGTACGCTGCTCTCACTGAGGTGACTTGGAGGCAGGCAAATACAACTGGTGGCAAATTCTGACCTTCTTTACATAATGTCTGGAGATAGAGCTTGTACAATGGATGCCAGCATACCTGCATTTTATTGAATGGTCCTGTTTAATTCAAAGTTCCAGATAAAACTGCAGTATAAGAGTGTACGTATGGTTCTTTTGTTTACGACATACATTATGGATGTTAGTCCAGATGCTAAATTTAGAGGCTTCTCTTTTCAGTGGAGCTAAAGAGAATGGAGGATACCAAGTGAACATGGTGAAACAAAGCTGCTTCCTCAGGCACCCAGCCCTGGCTGGGCTGCATGGCAGAGCTGCTCAGGGGCACTTGAAGTGACCTGTCCTGAATAGAGATGTTCTAATTGCATTGCGGAGCTTTTCTTGACTGATTCACTATACTTCTTAGGTAAAAAGTAATTTTTTTGTATAAAATAGATCTCTTGCAAGAAGAAGATAAATTAAAGACCTATACCTTCTAACCTACCTATAATTTTCCTTCCTAGAACAAGGACACAAAAGGATAATATGGCTTTACACTGTCTAAGGAATTTTCTCTATCTGGAAGCAGATCTCCAGTTACTTCACATGACTGCTGCAATTCAAACCAGTTGGTTTCTCTTTGGAACCAAAGCTTGGGGCTTTAGCCCTGATAGAAATGAGCAGGTTGATTGTTTTGTTCAACATTTAAACAAAACCAACTGATATTTCCAGATAAAGTAACTCAGTCTCTGTAATTCTGCAGCATATTTAAGTAAATATTCACAAATATATGATTTTTTTTCCTTCAGAACTCACTTTGTAAAGTGGATTAAACCACCATCTGCTATGAAGCCAGTGATCTAATTTAATTTATTCTTATCTACCTTCTGTGTAAGCACAGCTTGTCAACTCCTCTGCTACACGTTTGGCAGAATATGAATAGGAGCCTTGGCTGCAGTGCAAAACAGGCTCTCCGTAGTGAGGAGATGTCAGGAAAGTCCTGTGCAATAAGTACTTATCAGTCCCCAAGACAAACTTCAGAGGACAAAAATCCTGCAGACGTGAAGTCTCTCCAAATTGCTGACCTCTCCACTAAAGGCTTTTGTTTAACTTTCTGCTCTGTTTCCAGTTATTTTGGAAAATTCAGTAGATCATCCCCCTGAAGCCTTGTCTTCACAAGAGCTGTAGTGAAAAGTATCTCAGCAGCTGACTATCTTTCTGCACCTGCACTGACTGAGTGCCAGAAAAGTACTTATTTTCTGTAACTGCTAGCAGGTTCTGCTTATAAAACTGGATTTCACCATGGCATAAATCCATGTGGTGCATCAGTTCTCCAGCCTTGCAGCTGGGCACTGTAGAGGTGGACTGATGTGAAAATACCTGAATATAAACAAGAGTCAGCATCGGGGTTCTGATACCCCAGCCTACATAAGGGGAGTTCTTTTGCAAGTTCCCTTTGTAAATAAAACACTAGTGTCATTCTGCTCTAAACTAATATGAAAAATTGAGACTGTAGGTATCATTTTGAACTAAAGAAATACCACTTCAGGAGATGAGGATTTTTCCACATAGTTGCTCTATCTGTCTCTCAAGCAGTCTCCGTATTCTCGAGCAGTCTTCTCTTTATACACAACATATTTTCATACCTGAGAACAAAAACGCCCCCTGGCCTTCTGCAATTCTCCTGCTCAGAGGTATAATGACCAGCCTGGTTTCACTTTTCATTACTAAACCATCCATAAGTCTTAGGAACAAACAAAACCTAATCTTAGACAATAGTACAATGCTGTCAGGCTTCCTCCTCGGTGTACTTGAAGATTTGTGACAATATCAAGCTCATCAGCAGGATGTGGGCTGAGAGAGAGCAGAGGCCATGGTTTCCAGCTGCAAAACCCTGATGGACCTGTCTCAGCCAGAGTAATCTCACTGATGAGTTCAGCAGCATTACAAAGTTGCACACCTGCATCATGGCTTTTACTTAGAAAAAGGACCTTTTTACCTGAAGTGTTCAGCATCGTGCACAAAACCATGGCATGCTTCAATGTAAAATCTGTACATTAACCCCTTGAGCCTTTTCTGCATTATTTCTAGTCCTCAACATTAAGGATTCCTATCTTTCCCATTCTTTTACACTGTATAAAGCTACAAAACCAATATTATCAATTGAGATACATACATCCTCAAAATTTGGTCTAGCTGTTCCCAGTCCTGAAGCCATCACTCTGTCCTATACAACGCAAGAAGATGTAGGTAACAACAACAAACAGACAGTTTTTAATTTCCTCACCCCCTGTATGAATATAATTTAAGACCCAACACGCATCTCCACTGCATACTCAGAGATAATATCACAAGGAATAGGGATAACTTCATATTCATACTTGCGAATTCATTTGTATATAAAATAGTCATTTTGAAGTCAGGGATGGTTGCAGCTAAGAACATGGGTTCCAATTTCCAGAGGCACAGAACATTTGCATCTCCTGCTGAAATCAATGGGAACCGTAGGAGTTCAGCACCTTTAATCAATAGGACCAGTGATTTGCAAGTCCAAATCATCCACTGATAAAAACGTAGGGTATCATGGAAGAAAATTCCTATTTAATAATGGGCTAAAAATAACTGACTAGATGATCAGTCAAGTCATAAATATTGTATTGTCTTGAAAAAAATTGGCACGGGACTGAAAACTAGAGAAAAATAACGTATGCATCATTCTCTCTCTTGCATTTGCCTCGTATTGTCTTAAATGTTGCTTGATTTTCTTCTTTAATTAATGTTGGCTGCTTAGCCTTTTATTACAATGAGATTAAAAAAAAGGCTATTTAGTACATCACCCCACAAAGGTAACACATTTTCCATATTTATACCAACACAGGCCAATAGACGGACAGAGAGACTATTAATTGCACTGAATCAGACAGAGATGGCCTCATCTTTCATTTGATAATTAGGAATCTATCCCTAGTCTTTGGCCACCAATACGTGCAAAGAGTTTGCTAGATCTCATCTTACCAGATCTAAACACTGTTTGAAAAGCATTTTCCAATGCTATTAAATAAATCCCAGTTTTCTTTCCCACCCCTTTGGAAGGTGCCATCTGCAGAAGTACCTGAACCCACACGAGTGACACAGATCCAGCTCTGTTGATTGAAACACCCCATGGTAGATAAGTACACATCAACTCATAGCCAGAAATCACCCTTTTCTGTTTTACAATCAAAAACAGAAACCCTTTAAGGGAGATGCATTTCAATGATTTTCCCTTGAGAAGTCTGAATTTTTTCCATGTGAGCATTCATGTGTAGATTAGCATAAATCTTTAAAACACGCATAGCTTGTTAATACTGCAGACACAGCAGACTGCCCACTCCACGTTGCTATCTCATGACCAGATAACTGGTTTTCCATGGTCAGCCTTTCACTCCGCTGGCAACTTCATACTGCCATCACCTGTCCCATATGTGCTCTTGAGAGTGCCCCAGTGCCACCAAGTTGCACCTCAGTGTCAACTCCTGCCAGGTGACACTGCCTGACTGCCCTCCTCCTGGGCAAACTGCCTCAGTTTGGCATGGGCACATTGAAATTATATATGAAATTATAGGAGAAAAAATTTAAGTGTAATGCTTTCAGTAGAATATAATTCAAGACCTTTACTAAGACCAAACACTGCTGCATGAAATGGGCATTATTTGCAGTAGCTATTATAACTTTAAAACTTATTTACAGAAATTATTCCTGCTGAAGTGACAATGTCTTTTACTAGATATACTAAACGTTCTGCTTAAAAGTTTTCAATAGATCAGCTCTTGTACAACCACTTACAGGCTTCTATACATAATTTTCTTACTGTCCATGTAGCAGCCAGATTTATTTCAGCAAGCAACAAACAATAAGGAATTCTGACTTATAGGGCACCAATGGAAACAGAGACTTGTTTTTCCCAACTGACTAGTACCTCAGAACAGAGGAAACACTGAGGAAGTATTTGCTTTCAGGTAAATGCTTCTCTTTTGAGCCACACTGACAATAGGGAAAGGTTGTAAAATAGAAGAGGAAAAAGCATTTTGATACTTCATCTTTTGACTGAAATCACAGCTCAGAGCACACTGGTCTGTGCAGGTCTCAGTTCTTCACAACTACAGGAGCTTCTTGCAATATTTTTGGTCCGGAAAAAGCTCTGGATTTTCCAGGCCTTTGAGAACATTCCAACTGCAGGTTGAGATCTGAATTTGGTTTTGACAGCCACACGTAGCTGGGGCATCTATCAGCAGCGTGAGGTGCTAGAGAAAGCACGTTTAAGTTGATAAGGGGAAGAAAAATCTTAACCTTAAATTTTCATCTACGTAATTGGCCTGAAATTGCAGATCATTATCGTTTAGTGCAGACTATACTATAAAACATAATGTTGAAAATAAATTTGCCTTATTCTTCCAGTACCAAGCAGGGAGCAAATCTCAGGTATGTCAGACCATGGGAATACTATGAGTTCTGCTGTACAATTTGGTGCCGAGTCTGCAGTCATTGCTTGGCCCTAACTCCCCCTGACTTCAAGGAAATCCTTCTGGAGCAAGGACCAAGGGAGCTGACCCACTGTCAAGCATGGTGAGCAAAGGGAAGGTACCTGTTGCAGCAAATTTTAACCTCAGAGGTTGCATGCTGATTTCATATACTCATCTACTCCCATTTAAAACATCCACATTTAAATTCTTGATGTGGAATGCAAAATATGAAACCTTACATAGCAACTGAACTTTGAAAACAGTTCATATGCTGGTACTCATACCTAATCAAATGGAAAGAATTAAGGACAGATCATGAATGCATTTAAATTTACCATCCAGAAATGGGCAGCAGAATATTCATTTGGAGTAAACAAGCTAACACTCACATTTGCAGGAAAAACTTATGCAACCGAGAAAATACTTCTAGTGAAAATAAGAGCAAATAGTGGCATTTTGGAAAGTCTTTTAAGTTAGAATTTCTGGTTCAGAGAATTTCCAGTCCTCCAATCTGCAAAATGCTGGCGTAGGAGAAAGTGGGGTTTCCATTGCAAAAATGCCAGTTTTTTAACCTTAATTCCAATTCATGTTTTCCTAATTACATTTTTATGTCTAAAATATGACTAGAAATAACAATAATTTAAAAGCAATTCAAAGGTACGTTAATTTTACCCAACTCTGCCTAAATCAAGAAAACACATTACACTTTTATGTTACAAAGTTAAGAGAAAGACAATTCTAAAGGCAGTTCATATAGTTTTTGAGCACTTACAGCCTTCTCAGGCTAACGACTTACAGCAGAACATCTCAAGAAAGTTAAAAACTCTTCAGTGGCAGAGACTGTGGTCTAAGCAGGGATGAAACAGAGTGCTTCAGATAAAACAGAAGCAGTGTCGGTGAGATATATATGTAGCAAGCAGATGAGGCTGAGAAAATTATACAGCCAGTCCTAACTGAGGGCATATGTTCACCAGCTGTTATGTAAATCTGCAACTAATGTAGCTTACTAGATCCTCAGGTGCTTTCAAATAATCATACACCAGAAACGATCAAATCTGCTCTCCCATCTGCATTAAATCAGGATGTCAGGAAAAAAAAAACAACAAACCTTCCTGATGAGCAGCTCACAGAGAACAACAAGAACTTTGTCACTATGGGAATAAAGCTACAGTGGGAAACAGAAGTGACTGGAATTTTCATCACTGTCATTTTCATCACAGGGATGCTTATGGAGGGAATGCAGAAAACCAGTGGCTGCTTTTCTGTGTGAAGGTGTATCTCAGTATCTGTGCCACGTTTACCACGTATCGGCTTCCACGCAAACTCAGAATTGTTGCCACTCACACTATAAGATGGTGGGGATGTTCTGGCTCCTGCTCACCTGGAAACATTCGACAAAATGAATGTTTATGGTATTTTTAATTCAGAGTGAAAAAACATTACCAATAGTGTCCAGCCAAAATACTGTACAGTAAGAAAAACCTTTCCCTCTCATGGATGATTTTAATCACACTGACTCCAAGTCCTCCTTCAAAAAATACAAAAGGAAGGAGTTTCCAACTCCTGCCAATCTATCACGCTAATAAAATTGCAAAGTTAGTTACCAAAAATGAGTTTGGAGTTAAGTATGTGCACCTCAATCTATGTCACATTTTTCTCAAACACAAATTCAGTACAGACAGAAAAGTATGCAGAAATATGTAGAAAATATGTAGAAATTATGGTTTAAAACACTACAGTTTCAGAGCTAGTTGCAAGGTTAGTCAATAAATAAGTACTAAGAGGAAAATAGGAGAGATTGGAACAGATCGGATAAAAGAAATGAAATAAGGTAGCGTGCCAAAATACTGTTTAGAGTTGTGGATATCTGTTCAGAACAAACATTTAGGAGTAACAGTGCTGTAAGCCTTTATATGAAAATCAGATGTTTAATTTAAGAAAAAATATCACAGTAATTAAAACCAGTAGGAGTCCTCTGTTGGTATAAATATGTTATCCTGAATAATATTTCTTTCCTTATTAGGCAGTACTGAGGTTAACAACATAGTAAGTTAATGAGAATTTTGCATTCGACCTCTGGCCAACCTGGCATTTTGCTTGCCAGAATTCACCAAGCATGCGTGGCAAACGTTATTAGTAAAACACAGTTTGTATCAGGGTAAAAGCAAGCACAACAGAGCAGAAAAGGTAATGAACTCAGCATAGAAAAGAAGAGAGGCTTACCGATAACATAGGCCAGCAACAACGCCAGCGTAACCGTAATGGCAGTAGCACTCAAAGCAGTGCACTTCCAGTTGCAACACCTGTAAGGTTTGCTAAAAGTGAAGGCAGGTCTAGAAAAGGTGTTTCTAGGAAGAGGCCTAGGAGGTGGAGAGTAAACAGTATTGGATGTTAAAGGATAGTTCTGACTGGCTGCACTGAAGATAGCTGAAGACCCCGATCCGTGTTTAAATAGGAAATGCCTACAAAAAGAAGACAAAGAACCACATTGTCAAAACCATTTTGTGCTGTAAGGAGCAAAAGGCACTATCAAGCATTTCATGATAAATAGTTCATACATCTACAGAAAATACAAAAGACAGGAAAAGGTATAATGGAACATTCTGTGTTCTAGAAGCATAGGTGACTTTTTAATCACACAGCACGATTCCCAGCAGCTTGTCAACACAAACAAGATGAACACCTCCTGAGCTGCCAGCCTAGGAGCACAGAGCAGTGTGGGGACAGGTGAACCCATGGTGTCAGCCCCGTGCCATTGGCACAGCCATGCCTGGATGGGGACTTAGTCTGCAGCTCTGCCTGCAGACACACAGCTGTGCCTATCTCCCCAGGAGCATGCAGAAAGGGAAAAAGTCACCCCCAGTTTGAGTATTTGTGTTTATTGTGGATTCTCTCTGGAATATAGTCACCACAGGAAAAAAAAAAAGGAAAAGAAAAAGAAGTCTACTTAGTAGAAAATCAAAAGTGTAATAAATTTTGAAAGGCTTTAGTCTGCAAGTACAATTTCTCTAGTATTCTTAACTGAGCTATTCTGAGAGCAGTTTTTCATCAAACATTTTTGCTTATTATGGTGATTCTCATCATGCTAAGAAAGAATTCATTTGGAGGCCAATTTCAGCAAAGGCTGGAGGACTGATTGACTTCAAGACAAAATAGCAAGCATCTACATTAGCACAAAGAACAAGGAATGGAAATGGGCTGTGCAGCATGGAGCCTGGTGCAGAAACACAGGGAGGTTTCCTGTAGAAAGGTGGACAGCATTCAGGACTGGCAAATGCTCTCTAAGAGGATTAGGAAAGAGCGTTTAATTTTAAACCATAACTCAGAGTGTTGTGCACTCAGAAATTGTCGCACAAAGAGACCAATTCAGGTCTGATCACACCAAATATTCCTTTGAAAACATCAATGTTCTTTGGTCTTTCATTCCTTATATGAGTGATTAAACTTGGTGAGTGTGCTCCTTCCTGACAGAGGCACATGCAGCTCTCCTGCCATTCCCTAAGCAGCTTTGGGTGTGTGTTATCTCAGCTCTCTGCCTCAAGCAGAGGTGAAAAGTGAGGAGGGGTGACATGACACAGCTGGCGTAACAAGGACTGCCCCTGAGGTGCTGCTTCAGCCTGGGTCTCTGTAGCCCTTCTGTATAACCAGGTACATGACTTGTGTGTGCCAGAACTGAAGGACTGGCATCAGGCACTGGTATGCCTGCAAGCCAGAAGCCCCAGGCACACCTCTCAGCTTGAGACAGCTGGCCTGCACAGGACTGGCCCAGAGTCTTCCCAGTGACAGATGTAGCTTTACACCCACAGAAGAAGCAAGGTGCTTTTGGAAACGTGCATGGATCTACCAATCCATGCCGGTAGAAATCTTCTGCTACATTCACAGTGTGAAGTACATGGGATGAAACACTCAAGAGCATGAAACATGATTATAGTCTGACATTTGACTTCAAGAATATTGTAAATACATGTTCCTGAAAAGGTAATTGCTAAAAAGGTGTAATGACTATGATATTATGTATTTCCATTATAGCATTTTAAAAGAAAGGTTATGGTTCTCCAAAATGCCAGTTTATAAAAAATAAAAAGGTACTGCAGGGTACTTTTATCTGATAAAAAGCCCATTGTTCAGGCAGTTGCATAAAAAAAAGGAAGTAAACAAGGACAGTGGTTCCCCTGCACTCACAGTGCCTGTACGTGAGGATTCCTAGGATGAACCACCAGAAGGAAATGTGTTACTAACACTGAGTACCAGTTATTCTTGCTTCATACTTCTTGCACTTCTGAGCAGCACTCAGCCAACAAAAGGACAGCCGAGCTTGATGGAGCACAGCATCCAGAAGTTATACAAGGCTAACTCGAATTTCCTTCATTTTCTGTAGTTGTAGATATATATGCTAGGGACCTTATCTGATAGATGGCAATGCTCTGAACGTGGTAATGCCATCTATATTGAGTATTTCAGTTCAAAAACTCTAAATTCAAATAGAGGAACATAATAAATTCCAAGAAATAACACCACTGTCTGCAGGACTATATAGTTCTGTTTTGCTCCTATCATACCAACAGAATACAGCTGGTTATTTTGGTTTCAGTGCTTTGTTGTCACACATGAAAGCTTTTGCAAGTACATGAGGTCTTACTTTTTAGTCAGCACTTACAAGATATGTAATCACGGTGACCTGCAGTGGACAAGAACACTGCAGCAAAATTCAGCAATCCTAGTTATATTCTAGGGAGCTGACTCATCATATAAAGTATGAAGTGTGTTATTATACCATGCACATATATATATAAATATATATACATATGTATATAACAGCATATATGCATAAATATTACATACATTAACCAGATAACAGTAATTTCATTGCCTTACATTACTAAGAAATAATCTAAGGAAACCTACTTATGTGATACCTTTTCCTTCAATATTGGGGGGAAATTACTGCAAAATGGTCTGATATTGGCAGCACTGATTAAGCTTTAAGGTGCACAGCTGAAAGGTGTCAGAGAGAAAGGCAAGGAAATGCTGAACCAGAAGTTATAAAGCTATTAAGTTATTATTACACCTCTAATAGACTTGTAATCAATAGGCAGCAATATTTTCATTCTTTTGCACAAGGATCTACAAATGTGGCTTCACAGTCTGATGGTAAAATGCTGGTGTGCAGATGGATTTCTTAAATAGCAGAAAAGCAGACAGATGCTGGATCCAGCTCACACCCTTGTAGACAGATGACTCCACTGACACAGAGGAGAATTTACATAGCTCTAACTTGTTCAAATAAAACTGAGATTATGGTGTAAAGTGAGCTGCCAGTGAAATAATGTTGAGAAAATGTTAAAAAATCACAATTGTTTATGCATTTCATTTTTTGTAGAGAGTTTATTGAGTGCCCAAGGACACTTCGATAGAATTTGAAAAACACTGGTGGCACAAAGACAAATTTCCAAAGCTAGACTGCAACTACGTTCTCGTAAACTCAGATGACTCCTCATCTGTCTAAGCACATTGCTGCTCCCAAAGGTTGTTAAGACACGCTAAACTGTGGCTATCAATTCCATAAAATCAGGCTCTCTCTGAGGAGCAAAATAATAAAAATTGCAGTTCAAAAGTTTAGATGTGACTGCAGTCTGGCATGTGCTTCAATATTCGATCGAAGAGAAAAGCTAAAGCTTTTTTATTCTTTCTTTTTTTGGAGTTTTTTTTTTTTTTAACTTGACTGAAAACACATACACAAAAAACAGAGAATTTAAAAGAACATATGATATTACCACTCATTTTTAGCGGGGAAGTTCTAAAATGTTCACAAAAACATCAAAAACTTTCAAAACCAAGAAGATGATATTCTCATAAGAAGAGAAATAGAAGACATCATCTGCACCTATTCATGAAATAAAGTTGCCACGTCTGCCCATCTGTGTGTCCATTTGTTCACCTCCCCAAACGTAAAGCATCCATTCCTTGAATTCTTTCAATCAAAAGTAGCAGGAAGATTCTACCAAACTCTTAAAAGTCAACAACTTGATCTGGAGCCAAAGCCCCAGTGAGGTCCTGTCTGCAAACACAGTTCTTCGCTGCTGTGGTTCCCTAAGCAGGGCTGGCAGCAGCTGAACAACAGCTGGAGCTGAACTGCTGCTCTGACATGTTAGGAAAGTGGGGGGAGGAGGGGAGGGAGCTACTGTGCAGCTCAGGTAACATTCTGCATGCGATGTGGCCTCTCAGTCCTGATGCTCACAGGATAGCCCACTTTCTGGAAAGAAGCATCATCTAAGTGCTCTTGTTAAACCTTAAGCAGAATGGCATAGAACTCCAAGAGTTGATGGAAAAGAGCTCAAAGCTCCAAGAGCTCATGGAAAAATGATGAATTGTCAAGCATTTGGGAATGGAAGTTTACTTCTTCCTTTACACCCTTCCCTATCTGAATGCTTTGTTATGTATTATGTATTTCAAGCTTCTTACCTGGTAATCTGAGTCCTCCAAGAGCTACACATGAAGCAATATCCCACGTGAATTCACGGGGTGGTAATGATATTACAGAAACTAGATTAATCCCACACAGAATTCCTTAATTAAATTCGGAGAAAATATTTTTATATCCCAGTACTGCAGGAATGTCCCTCAACTGTGTCAAGGGCTTGATGCCACTTCTCGAAGTTCTATGCATTTTTCCTGTCCCTAGCACTTCTGGGCCTAGAAATTCACCTTCATTTGTATCTGTAACATAACATCCTTTCATTTTCCTTAACAATTACGTTTGCAAGAGAAGAAATGAAGAACAAGTACAGATTAGAAAAGCTATGGGATTTAAGAAAAACAAAAATGCAAGAAATCTTGCAATACCTTGGCCAAAAAATCAGTCTGCTTCTCCCCTGATTTAACCAAGTAGATACACATTTGTACCGGTACACATTACATATTAAAGAAACAGTTATTAAAAGCATAATAAATTGCTGCATAACTAAGTAGTGGTAGGAAAGCTAAGTCATCTTCAGTTCAGTGATATACATTGCTTCAACATCTCTCTGATGATGTTCTTTAGCTGTATTCAATTATGTTTTTGTAAAAGAAATATATATGTGGAATTATATATATATATATATATACATATGTATATGTAATATCTCTGCTTAAGGAGGCAACTGTAGCACCTTTGATTTAGAGGCCAGAAGAAGTGCAGGGGGCACAGCTGTTGATACATAAGAGTAATTCTCATTTTTACCCAAATGAAAAAACATGGTCATGTCGGTAGCTAAAAGGGATTTGGAACTGAAACTGTTGCCCTTTTACTTTGGCAAATACCAAACAACATAGCTACCTGACTCCTCTAGACCAGTATTTCCTGCAGCACTGGAAAGAAGCAGAAACTTGCTCTTGACTCATTTTCTATCTATTCTATTCCATGCCAGAAGTAGGAGAGGAATAAAAGAGGAAACTTCTAAGCTTATATGATGATCAGTATATGGACATCTGTTTGTAAATTATTCCTTTATCTCCCATATTTAGTAAACCATTTCGTATAAAAACATGACAGCTATGCTAAGGGAAGTATACAGTATAAAAAATACACATTTACTTAACACAGAAAGATAAACGAATCACGTTGGCTTCTTTAAAATCAATCCAGCAAAACACTATGGGAATTATATGATATGGCTTATAGATAAAATTTGACCCATGATTTTAACTGGTGCAATGCTATGCCTGTTTTATTTTTCTGTGTACAGGAACTGCAGGAGAAACAAAACTCTTGGGTCAAAGAAGAGGAAAATGGCCATGAACAGTATTTATCTGACTCATTTTACCGTTCTATTTTTATGTGTGTAATTGAAATACTTCTAAATCCCAGTAGGACAGCGGAGATTTGTCTTTAGGAGTACAACTGCTTTGCTAAAATTTCCTCTTTGAGCAGGGCTTGGTTTTAATCATTCACATAGAGTTGTTTCCCTTTACTCACCCCTGTTTACTTGACTCAGTGTTTGAAAACCTTGCCTGTAACTCTGGATGCAGAAAGACATAAGGACAGTCTGTGTCCCTTACTTAGCACTTCAGTAGAACACAACAGAAGTGACATGGTGCTGACTCACTTGCTTGTTGTTGCTGCAGGCAAGCCAGCTCTGCAAAGCACGTGAGGAGACTTTGAAGTCCCTGGCAGAAATCTGGGCCAATAATTATATAAATACAGGATTTATAAATACATATTTGCATATTTTCTATAAATAATAGTATGTAATGTTTGCAGAGTCCTTTGAAACCATGAAGTGAGAAGGATAAATATATTAATGTTGTCTTTTTTCTTTTTGCTTATCATCTGAGGTTAAAAGTATGACTTAGAGCAAAGAAATGAACATGAGGTAACTGAAGTCGACAGGCACCCACGGTTCTCTTTGCCATAAATTTCCTCCTGTGAGTACTGATGCATATTCCAACTGAACTGATTACTGCCTTCTGAGTCTATGTCCAAATATCTGTATGGTCAAAAGCCAAGGTGTAAATCTACAGTCACAAATGATACTATCAACACTTCTTACTTGATGAGAGGTGTATGATGTTTCCTACCGAAAACACTATCTAGTTATCCAAAACAGATTTCCTAGAAGTAACAAGCCAGGGAATGGATAGACATTTTAGGGCAATATCATTCCACACATATATTTCTTCTACAAATAGAACAATAGGCTGTTCTGCAGATCTGTGACTCTTTCTGCTACACAGTCTGTTTCTGCAAACCAGCTCAGGTCTGTTGTATTAACCTAGAATTCTTTTTCTCCTTCCAGATTTACACTTCAGTCTGTAAATGAAAATACTGTATTTTATAGAAAGATAACAGGTGCTCTTACTCATGGTGGCCATAAAGTAACAGGATATCGTTATCTTTATTTATTACTTTATATACTATTCCATTGCTCACAATAATGAGCAAAGACTATATGCAGCATGACAGCCCAAGTTACTACATTAAGGCAGCGTAAAACCACTTACACATACATGTAACAATCACGTTGTTCCACAGAAGTCTAAGCCATAGTCCTTCCCAATTAAGCAATACAGGAGAGTACGTGAGCAATCACATCATTGACTAAAGTGACTGGATCTCAGATTTTTCAAAAGAAGGCCCCTCAAGTGCCATAGCTGCTGACATTATAATTGTAATTCGTTGTAGCTGACAAGTATGTACATTTTTATTTCTATAAAGAATGGTTTCATTTGTGCATTATTAAAGTTAAGGTCTTATTTACAGCTTTTATTTTAGGAGCCATATTTACTCTCTTCAGTTCGTCTTTTGCAGTTCAGAAGTCTTACATTTTTTTAGATCTTCTCTGTAGTGAAAACACCCGGGAGTTGGACTGGATTTAAACCCCTTGCCACGTGTTGGTTTTTAATATGATCTGTCTCTCGACTAGTTAGATTTATCGTTTAATTAAGTAGAAGAGAAATGTCAAAATAGCAAATACCAAAGAAGACTGTTGGAAGGATCCTAAGTGAAACTCCCTGCATTTATATCCTTGGAATGACCACGAGGACGGTCATTTAAGCCAGGGGAAGGCCCCATTCACAAACAGGCTCCTAATTAATTGCACTGCTCAGATAAGAATCCTCTCCCTGCCAGTTGGTTCACCATCATCAACCCCTGTGTGCTTCAGGATCGACTGAAGCCATCCTGTTCACTACAGAAAACTTGAACTGGGAAACAAAGAAGGCACAGAAGTGCTTTTTGTATCTTCTCCCTGGGGGCAAGATTCGCAGGATGCTCATACAAGAGACCAAGGAGAAAGAATACATTTTCAAGAGCTCACTCCAAACTATCTGTTTGTGTATTTCTATATATGCATTTTTTCTGTAATTATTTCTGCTTTAAACAGTACTACGGCCTGAACAGAAAGCGTGTTATGTACAGGTCTCTGCAGTTTGAAAGGGTATCAGTGTATTTTTGAAGAGCGTGAATAATTAAGAGTTTGATTTAAAAAGAACAAGGGAAAACCACAGCACTGAGTGTCTCCCTTGCTAAGTGATAGTTGACAAGATCTCCCCTATTCTAAAACGCATCACAAACAAGATAATCTTTTTAGGAAAACAGAAACCCAGAGCCTTAAACATGCACCTCACATAAATATATAATATAAAGAAGAATGATACCATCTACGTGAGGAGCTCAACAAACTTAAAACTCCAAAACTCTCAAAATGCTCGGGGTCACAACCAAACTTTAGGGCTCTGAAATACTGCTGAATGGTAAGGCAAAATCACAACTGCCTTGAACCCCAAATACTCCTCCTCTTATTCTAGTATTTCAAAGTTGTATATAAATTAATGATAATTGAATCTCAGGTTCATGGTCTGGTACCTTGCTGTCCCTTTAGAGGAGCTATTACCGTGGTGATAAGATTGCTTAAATTAAGCTGTCTTTTCCACAGTGCTTGGCTCATTGCCAGTGCATTGAAGGGAGATTTCAGTCCATTCAGCACAGCATTAACCTTACTGCCAACACTGCTAAATGGGTGACAGGAACTAGAAAAAAATTAGATTTAAAAAAGGATGGGACAAGCAAATATGTAAAATACTAATGCACAAAACAGGACTAAAAATGAACACATGGAAAGAAAATCAAAATGAAGTAATTTTCGATGCATAGACAGAAAAAAAAATATTCTAATTCTTGGGTAATTTAAATGTAAAAACTTTACTCAAAATAAGCACGTCCAATGGTATATCTGTGAGGGGACTGTAACATACTATAAGGAGCATCAGGAGTAATGTAAGCTAATAGTACATACGTGGTGTTATCTTTTTTCTTATTGGAATTTAACTGAACTGAAAATAAAAAAAAAGAAATAGAAAGGAAAAAAATGCAAAAAATGAGAGATTTATGGAAACAAACACTAAGTCAACTAACGAGGCACAGAGCAAATGAAAAACACTCCTTTGAATTGTCAGGATTTAATACATAATCCATAAAAAGCAGTAAGCTATGTTCAGATGGGGCTGTCAGAGATAATGACAATGTAAATCATAAGATTTGAAACGTTAGAGCAAAGTATCTACGAAACTTGAAAAAAAACCAATTATTTTAGTGGAAAGGAAGACAACAGGCAATAGGTTGCGAGTACTTATTCTGGGGGAGTAGAAGAAATCAATTTATCTAAGAGCCCAATAACATTACCCTGAAAAAGAGAAGCAATGTTTCCTGTGTTTTTCTGCGGTGCAAAAAGTCTTGGCAGTTTTTTTCTGGTAATACTTACAAATTATTTTTCTGTGTGACAGAATGAAGTTACTGCATGTTCATAAGATATTTTAATAATGAATAAGATGCTTTTCCAAATGTGCATATAGGCAGAGCCTGTACGTGCACTTGTAGGCACGTTGTAGTGCTGAAGGCAGTGCAATGGTCAGATGGCACAGTGAACTGCTTTATCTTCTGCAGCTACAGTACAGCTTTTCTCCAATTTCTTCATCTACAGCCAGTGTATGACTTGGACCAGGCGGACTGAAGGCCTTCCTAATTCCTGCCTTCACTTGGGTTGCTTAGAGTCGGATCCAGCAGGAGGGTTGGAGAACTAGGCAGTGGCAGAGCTCAGGACTGCCCTTGTTTTTGCCACAGGCTGGTGTGAGCCTGCACAAGCCATTGCCCTTCTCCATAAACAATTGGGCCAGTAAGCTGGGTCCTGCCAAGAACGTTTTGTGGATCAGCCCACAAATCTGAGTATCCAAATTGCCCATTTTAATAAAAATATAACCAAGTTTTAGTCCACAAAAAGCCTCTCTGAATGCATACTACAGTAAATGCCTTTACTACAGACTATTCCAGCCTGATGTAGGTTTCAAAGACCAACTGCATAAGAATACATCTCTAATCACAGAATCATAGGGGTTGGAAGGGACCCCAAGGATCATCAAGTTCCAACCCCCCTGACACAGTAAGGGCCACCAACCTCTAGATCTGGCAAGTTGCCCAGGGTCCTATCCAACCTGGTCTTAAACACCTCCAGGGGTGGGGCATCCAAGGCCTCTCTGGGTTCCAGCACCTCACCCCTCTCTCTGTAAAGAACTTCCCTCAACATCCCATCTAAACCGTCCCTCCTTGAGTTTAAAACCATTCCCCCTTGTCTTATCACTACCAACCCAGGTAAACAGTTGATTCCCCTCCTGTTTATAATCCTCTTTTAAATACTGGAAGGCTACAATGATGTCTCCTTAAGCCTTCTCTTCTCCAGGCTGAACAAGTCCAGTATGTTGAACATTTTCACGTATGTTAAACATTTTCATAACTACAGAATTTTCTTTTCCATAAATATGACACATTACGAGCAGCCTCATAAACTTGCCTCATTTCTGAGTATGCAGAGTGAACAGGATTTACAGTCACACGATTAATTTTAGGGAATCTTTTTCCATCTGAAAAGTCTCTAATACTACGTGGCTGTAGCCAAACCATGCAAACATGTGCTGCTTGTGGATTAACAGGAGATACGGTTGAATAGAAAAGCTGAACATGTGCATTCTGATTTTTGCCTGGTTATTACAGCAGGGAATAAATTACTGTCTCTAAATCTTCTTTTTGATTGCAAATGTTCCAAATTAGAAAAAAAATATCTACTTAGACATATTAGTATGCATATATTAGGTAGATTTTGTACTGTTAAAGATTTAGCACAGAAATACAGCTGCTGTTGACATGCTGCCCTTTATTTTACAGGATTATTTTTAATGGACAGATAAACATCAATGGAGGAGGAAGGCAAGAGAATCCAGATATTAGGCCAATGTTTTTATTCAATTCTAGCCGAATCATTCTCTGTTAAAGACAGGGCAAAACAAGCTGCAAGCCTTTCTTTTTCTCTGGAGCTGTGCTGTGTACTACAGCCTTCTGAGAAGCAGAGATCATAAATGTTCTTTATTACCATGTTCCCCTACTATATCACCTGTCTGCACAGAAACTGCAGATACATCTTGGTGAGCAGCCTTGCAGATTCTGCTTTCAGATGAAACAGCCTTTCAGTCACCTTCAGGAGAGGCTGCAACCAGCAACCAGAGGGGGCATGGAACAGCTGGAACAGCTGCTGGAGGTTAGGAATGAGGGCATCTCCCAGAGGGAGGGAATTGCCAAAGGGAAGCCACCAGTATGGATTCCAGTCTGAATCCCTATGTACCGCACAGCCCTCTCGTCAGTATACACTTACAGAGATTTTGGATGTAAGGAGGTATCTAGAAGTGACACTACAAAATGTACCTTATGAGAAGTATCCTGTCTTTAATACTTAAAAAAAAAAAGAGAGAGAGAGAGAGAGAACAGAAGATTTAAAATGGTGAAGTACTTTCCCCAGCAAGGAGGTCTGAAGAGAAAATAGTGAATAGGGATGCAGAAAGGCTAATTAAGATCTACTTAAGTGTTGACTGAAGGAAACCAAAAGATACTCAGTTGGCACAGAATGCCAAGGGAAAAGCCTTTACATAGCAGAAGGTATGGATAGATAAGCTTGTTACATCACAACAGGCAGAGATTTATCTTTATAAAGATTATGTAAACAGAAGCTCTGATCCTAACCATCTCTTGAATATTGATTTTTTTTAAGGTGCATTTAAAAAGCAATGGAATTTCAATGATAGTTATTGATGTATTAATATTTGAAACTTATATTTTTATTACCTTCAATGTACATTATTTCTCTATTAGTCCTTTATCACTTCGCTTTCCTGAGCTGCCCTTGTTCGATAATACAAATACATTCTCTTTTGACTCAAATGTAAATGTCAGATTTCTATTTTGAAATTTGGATAAAGGTAGTTAAGAAGAATTTTCAAATATAAGGAAGTGAAAAATAACATTTTCTTTCTGATTCTGATTTGAAGAAACACACTCAGATGAGGGATGAGAACTAAAATTTTTCTTATGTTCCCTTTTGGAGGACAGCTTGCAACCTCCTTAATTCCTTCGGTGATCTATCCTTAAGAGAATACGGATAGTTTCACTGTAAAAGCGAATCAGTTTATTCCTCGATCCCAACTTAATAACTTTCAGTGAAGAAAAGCTGAATTTGACACTTCTGATTATCACCAGTTAGGAGTTTAAAGATGTATATTAAAATTACATTATGCAATAAAATAAAAACGTAATGAAAGAAAATGAAAGAAAAAATGTAGGTCTTGGTGATAATTGTGATAAATGGCAATACACATTGGATATATGTGTATAAACAAGAAAACATTTATTTAGATGTTACCTTATATTCTCTTGATCAGAATAGTTGAATGTCAGAGATTGATCTGTGTTTCACCAGCCATAGTTTTACAAGACCTAAAGGAAACCCTAGTCCAAACTTCTTAGTGCTCTGCTCACAGTGAAGTGGAAAAAGATATAAAAAGTAAAAAATCAAGGGTTTGTGTTCAGTACCAAGTCAGCAAACACAGATTTGATGAAAGCCGTCAAATTAGCTAATACTTACCAGGAACAAAAAAACATACGGTCAAAAACAACAGAAGAAGCTGTGCACATACTTCTGCAATCAGTTTTGAGTACTGATTCACAGGTTTGCTGGATACAGAATGTATTTGCTTGCCATTTTTTGTTCTGAATATTTTATTTATGTAAATTGTGACTGAGCCTGAAATTGAATTCTACTTCCGCCAGCTCCCAAAGGTAAGGCTCTTCATGCTCCTACCATGCCTTGGACCCGTATGGCTTCTCTATTATCAAATGGTGTCCTTTGTACGTATGTGCAGTAAAATGTTTAAATACATCTTGATGAAAATCTTACATATATATTATTTCCCGCTGTTTCTCATTATCAGGAAGCCAAAGCCTGAAGACTGACCAAGACCAGAGGTGCCAGAGAACACCAGTTAAACGAAACTTCTACATGCTCATTACTGGGAGAAAGTTGGATGGTCACACAAGTACATAAACACAAATCTTTGCTGCACACACACCTTCAAAGTACATAATCTATGCACCTTAAGAAAATCACTTTCTTCCTCGGCTTTGCTTTTACGAGCTCTATTAATCTAGATGAATCAAGTGAAAAAGACCTCACACGGTCACACCACACGGCTTCAAATCAAAATGCTTTCAACATGGTAATCCTGCAGTCCCTTATCTTCTCATGTCAGTGTCAGGCCTCCTCCTCACTCTCTTTAAGATTTCAGACAAGCTGTGTAGAGCAGGTTGATCCATACCTGGTTTCCAGCGGTATGTTGCTGTTCAAGACCCAGCTGTTATGGAGATGCACTGAGTCCTGAGTGCTGGTGGGGGGCGTTGGGGCAGCAGGGCTGGGCTGGCTGCGGGTCGTCATCGATCTCCTCTGGAGAGAGTCAGCCGCTGGCGGTGGTTTCCTGGTGCAGGTGCACGCGTGTGGCGGTGGAGGTGGCGGTGGGAGAGGTCTGAATGTGAACTGGTTGTGCGGGCTCCCCGGCATGTCTGAAACAACACAGGGAGAAAACCCGGTGGCTTACTGCCTGGAAAACACTGGAAGAGCACGAGGATGATATACGATTTAATGGGATTAAAGCGCTGTGCAACTGATCATGTTAACTCAGCTGTCTGTAAGCTGTTAGCGCAACGTGAAATAATTTAAGATATAACACACTACTGAAGTAAAGAGTATCAGATACAGACACATTCTTCAGCATTGTAGTTAGATTGACAAAAGAAAAAAAGAAGAGGATATAACTTTCACTTAATTTGTCCCAGGATTTTGATGGGAATAAATAAATCATGTTGACATTGAATTGCAGCAGACACCAACTGATTTCATGAGGTATAAATCTCATTGAAGAAGAGCAATGAAAGACATCGACACAGTATAAGAATTAGTCTGGCACTTCAAATCAAGAGAGGAATAACTGAATAATTCCTACCACCTAATAAAATACCTCCCAGAAAATAAGGTGAACAGACTACATCTACCCTGGTACTGCATTTGTGAAATGACGGCTGGGAGAAGGCTTTCTCACAGACTGCCTGAATGACCCAGGGTACCCAGGTAAACCCACAGAAGCTGAAGGCAGATGGGCAGAACAGTCCAGGGTCCCACCACAGAGCAGGAGGGGACGGGTGACTGGGACGTGGTGAGGGGACACCTGTGACCCTGTCCCATGTGAACCTGAAAAGATTCCCTAAGAGGAACTATTGCTGCCACTCATTTACAACACATGCTTTCCTTAAATTTTGACATAGTTTGTCTTCAAGGTGAAGGATGAAAGCATGCCCCTTCCCTTCATGGAGTAGCTGGCAGAAAAATAGCACTTTTTTCTTTGTGACAGCCACAATTTACCCCAATTGGAGAAACAAGGTTGTTTAGTGCTCCACATGAGCTTCTCTATGCTGTGGTAAGCAAAGCTGTCACGGATTTGGCCCAGGCTTAATCCTTTTAATTTCATTGATCTTTTATCAAGGCAGCATTCTTACTGTTGCATTAGGGTTTACACTGCAATATTAGTTTGCATATACCAGAAAAGCATTTCTAAGCATATTAGAAAATTGGAGGCCTCAGTAAATTAAATCACTGGAGTCAACAGTCCGGAGCTCTGAAATAATCTGCTAAGGCACTTTCATATAATAATTAATCTCAGTAAATCCTGTATCCTGCCATATTAGAATTGGAGCTACTGAAATTTTGGACATATCATTTGATGTCCAGCATCCTCATGTATTTGATCAATGACTTTCCCGATCTTGCATCCAGTCTACAGAAGACTTGCAGGATTACTATACATACTATAATTTGCATGACAATTTAAAGGTTTTACAGCTGTCCTGTCAGTTAGAAAATTACTGCCTGGAAACACAGCTAGATGCTATAAGGTACTTCAACAGCTCTGCAATAAATGTTGAACAGCCAAGGTGACTGCTTCTCTAGGTAAATGGGAAAAACCTGTAGAATCCATATGGCAGCACACCTTTTAGTTCCTTTCTTCCCCTTTTACTGACCATATGCTGATGATAGCTGCCATTTTCTGACAAAATAGTTCCATTTGTTCCGTGCAATAGGCTGGTTCTGCTTTGTGAACCATAAAGTATTCCTGGTCGGTAGGGTATGTAGTATCTCCCAGTGCTGTTTCTCACAATAAATTAATGCACCAGATTCCTGGGGGATTCCTTTTTAATTATCACACTTGTCACCCCTTCCTGCAGCTACTGGCATCAAAGAAAACCTCATATGACATTCTGAAGTATTTTGGTGATTTAAAGACAGGTCTTCTGCATTAGACCTTCACTTCAATGAAGCATTGCAAATTCATCAAGCTGAGAATCCGGCCTGAGTTTCCAATTAGCTTTTACAGACTTCCTAATTTAGCAAAGTTATTTTTATTTTGCTTGAAACTAAGTCTACATCTCATTAACTTTATTTTTATACCACAAAAATTGTTGCTTGGAATATAAAAAAGCATTGTATCTAAATCTGCATGCTCACAATTCTTCAGGGCCCCGACTGAACAGTAGGCTCTGTAAAATAATTTCATGCAAAACCATTTAAATACCTAAAAGGAGAAACTATACAAACTAATCTGTCTAAAGTCACAAAGTTTCCAGTGTGTGAGAGCAATACAGAAATTAACTTACCTGTGAATTTTTATCCCACTGCAGCATAATGCCACCTATCCATGAGAACATTTGCTTTTTATTTTTAATGCTTATAATTTTCAGATTTTTAATTTTTTTAGACAACAACGTTTGTGTATGATATGCAAATATAACATTACTTACTTACAGTGTGTTTATTGACATCATAGAAGGTTCAACTAATCTAAAGAGGTAATGACAAAACTGTTTTCAGCTCAAAGTTTCCATTTACAGTGATATCTTACAAATCAGATTCTCATCTGAGTCATGTGCAAGACTCAAGTGCTCTTGGGCCTTATGGATGACCTTCTTGTCAATGGAGTACTGCTCACACCTGCACTTGCATTTAGCTTTTATTTATTTACCTATTTTGCAGTTCCTTAGGCGTTCCTTAGAAAATACCTAAATTCATTCTCCTTTTTTTTTTTTCTTTAAAGAGTTCTCTCATTTCCAAGAGCATGCCCAGAACTGCGATGTTTCCTGAAGGCATGCGCATGACATTCTGCTCTCTCTGCACTTCCCTGTTGAATACTGGATCTGTTTTAATTCACACATTCCCCGTTCACCCCACAAATTGCACTTCAACTTCTTTTCAGTCTCCCTTTTAAGGATTTTTCTTTCATTCTTCACTGAGTGCTAATTTGGTCATCTTTTTTTTTTTATTTTTATTTTGAGAGAGCTCCCAAACTCAGTGTATGTGATACAAAGGAGAGAATGCTAGGTATATAAAAGGAAAACTCTCATTTCAAGAATTACTACTCTTCCCTTTCTTTGAAGCTTGACAGGAGGAGATCTGGTTCTGTCCTGAATGCTTCTTCTTTAGTTCTGACTCATTCCTTTGGATGGCCCTTAATCAATATTGAACACAAGCTGCTCTGTGGCAGTGGAATAACAGGCCTCACTATCTTACAGTTACAGAGTGCAGACCTAAGCAGCTCCTTTTCAGCTGCTGAGTTGTCCTGCTATTGCTTTTTCCTTCAGGGAACACTATAATTCATACCTTTCTTTTCTAGTAAGCATGTATTTATTTTCTACAGCAAGAGAAAAGGTCATCCACTTGGAACTTCCCTTCCTTGGCCGCGCTGGGCTGAGTGCTGCCATTCTGGTCAGTGCAACCGACCAGCTGTTCTGTGGCACAAACCAGTGGACAATAAAAGGCTCAACATCTACTCATTTTCCCTAAGAGTCAGGATAAAATGCCTTCTTTATCTCAAAGATGAAGCAGAATTGCATTAGAGTCTTGCAAAAAATGCAATAAGAAACTTGATCAACTAGCTACTACTCAACAAAATTATTTTTGAAAACAAGCCAGAACTTTGGAAACCATTTTCCTAACAGTTTTGAAGCATGCTTTACTATTATTCTCAGATCCACAAAGTAAGAAAGAGTAATTGAACAGTTTTATCATTCACTGACAAGACTACAACAGCCTGCATTGTTACTAAGTGAAGTATATCAGAGAGAATATATTAAAAAGTAATGAACCTTAAAAGGTTTGCATCTAACCTGTAGTGCTTTTGAAATATTTTAATTTTTTTTCAGTTCCTAAATTCATTATGTATGGATGTGTTTTATTCTACCAGATTTGTCTCAGTGGAGTAAAAATTAGCTTGCAAGTCATTATTTAAAGAACTAAATAGCAGCATATGCTCAGAGATTTTAGCGTAGGTTTCTATTCTATGGGCACAGTACTGCTCAGTTACAAACCAATCAGTAACTTTATATTAAGTGCAAATGAACGATAATAATCCTATTTATGAAAACAAAGCCTTGGAACAGGTAACCCCGCACCACACAGAAAGGCATGTCTAACAGAAGAGAAGGATTCTGCCCAGAGCACTGCATCCGATCTACGTAAATGGGCACTGAAGAGCTGGGAAACATTTTGTGCAGAGAAGACAAGCTCAACGCTTAAGACTACAGCTGAAAAGCACAGAATAAAAGTACTCAATTTTACAATGAAATGTATGCATTGGGTCTAAGCAGATAAACTAAGAATTAAATACAGGCCTTCATATTGCAGAGTGCTACATGTTCATACTCCTATAGATCTTGTGCAAGTCTTTACGCCCTTTCCTTCCATTCCTAATTAGATTCTAGGAGATTACATCTTCAGGCTTACTCTTCTTCCATGAATGTCCTAATAACCTTCCCAAGCACATCATTGTTTGTTGTATTCCCCTGAATTCCTTTTGTTTATCTTGTGATATATTTTGAGAAAAGCTATATATATATATAAATATATATATAAAAGTGAATGAGATTGCTCTGTTGATGCATACACAGATTTGTGCTGCATTTTGATAATCTCCTTTGCACCTGCCTGTTTGGACAAAGCTCAGTGTTTAGATAGCTTACCAATATTTCCAAATCACTTTGCTTGTAGCTCTTTGTTAGAGCACTAAATTGTAAAAGTATCTTTAATACCAATTTTCCCTCATGTTATAATTTTGCTTCAGTTTTTCCCCTCCAACTTTTACTCAGTATATCCTCCAGAACATAAATTACCAAACACCTCTAAAGAATTCTACAAACCACATGGTCTTATGCAACATAAACATAATTGTAAACGTAATGCAATGAAAGCTTTCAAACTAAAGGTCACATGGACTCAAACTTGACATACTAAGTGAGAGAGACTTAGAGACCTCCAGAGACCTCCCTGCCACAGTACATCCAGACATATTGATAAAAGGAGGGAACAACTAAGCAATGTCCATAACTGGGGGGTTCTGAGCCCTTTATTAATTAGTATGAATGTAGCTTGAAATAATCAAGACTAGAATTTCATACCACACTGCCAAGAGTAGAGTGAACCCAACGTATCTTTACATATGAGCTGTACAAAAAATTCAGGGCTTCACCTCCAAGGAAAAATCAACAGAGGTGTTAGGCCATATATTTTGAACGACTTCAAAGAACAAAAAATAAAGATGGATTTGTATTATAATAATGTAATGATATAAGACAAATTTGTTAATCATAGTCCGACAGTCCAATGTGTTCATATATATCCCATTAAATTTTCCTTTATACTCCTTGTACAACACTAGTTCAATTCACTAGAATCCCTTATAGTTACACAAGATGCACCAATAGTTTTTATCTTGGAATTCCTCGATCACTTAAACAGAAAAAAAATGGTGAAATAAGAACACTAACAATTTCCCAATGCCAACTTGCTTCCTCTGCTTTTCTTCAGCATTGTCAAGCTTAGCCATACGGCCATTCAACTCATTCACAAAAGCAAGCAATGGTTGCACTGAATGACATACAGCCTCTGTGCAGCCTCTTCATATAGGCCACAAGGAAGGTAAGGACTGCATATGAACTTCGTGCAGAACATCGTTTTCTATTTTTACAACAATAAAAACCTGTACTGTAAGTCCAAAGCGACTACATTTTGTAAACACTTGTAAAAAACTCAATTCTAGCAAAATTTATGGGAATATAAAGATCTAGTTTCTAACAGCAAAGTAGAAAGGAAAGCTGGGAGCATTACCAGCAAGTCTTTATTAATTGTGCTTTTACAGAACTCAGTATTTTCTGTTTCTGTAACTTTGCTTAGTAAATTCCCTTGTGAAACAGTGTTATATTCAACTAGAATTGCTTCTGAAGTCCACATTTATTTAGGAAGATTAATATAAGACATTATTTTCATTTCCATTTTTGGTCTATTTCAAACGTTGGATTACTTCATGTCTACTAGGAAATCTTTGCAAGTCAAGCAATATGAAAGATTTTATCTGCATATAATATTGATATCAAATATCAATGCCTGGTAACATTATCTGGTGCTTGATCTAGAGGCTGGAAACCCTGCCTGTGGTGGGGGGCCTGGAACTGACAATCCTTGAAGTACCTTCCAACCCAAGCCATTCTGTGATTGTATGAAAACTTCTAGCTATAGACAGCGTAAGAAATTCTTCACTATCAGGACTTCTGTATTTGGGCCACCACTGTTGTCACAATGGTGAAGCTGCTCTATGCTAAGACATCAGTAATTAGCAGCATGATAAAAGTAGGAAAAAAAACCAAACAAACACCGAAGACCTCGCAGCATTTTGGAAAATAAGAAACAGCTGCTTCAGAATTTTCTCTGTAAGCAAACTGTTCCTTTACACAGCTTAAGAAAGATGTGGGAGAAATTTTCACACCAAAGAATGGAGGTTTGAACTCATTAGAGAAGGGAAGGCAGTGATTTATCACTACAGAGCTGTCACACAGCAGCCCTTTCTAACTTTGCTGATAGGATGAATTTAATAATATTCTCCCTTTCAAGATTCAAAAGATTCTGGCATTTGTCTTCTGCGCCCGCCATATGCCTAGCTTGTCAATTTTTACTTTGTAAAATGCTTGTAATAAGACTGATAAGATTCTTTTTTTTTTTTTTAAGGTATGTAGGGGGAAGTGTTTTTCTTACCTTTGCGATGATACAAGTGTTAATATACTCAAGCCCAAAAGAAGTGCTTGTGGGCTCAAAGCCATCTATTTTTTTTTCCAGCTATATCAGCTAGTGCAATAAAATACATTACCTTCCCTGACAAACTTTGCCTCACTTAGAGGCACTTATATCTGTAGACCATTAGAGCTCCAACAGCTCTACTCCTCCTTAATTAACTCCATCACTCAGTGTTTTAACTTGGGAGTCTGACTGATGAAGTAGAATAATTCTGAACATAAACACTGCACTGTAAGGTACCATCTCTGTGCAGTAGTTGTAACTGGCGATGAGTTTCAGGTTATGTTTTGTACTATGGATAATAAGCAAGTTTTAAATGTTTTCATGCAGAAGTACCTCACAATATAATTACTTGTGTGTGTGTTTGTAAAATATAACCACTGTCAAAAGGGAGCAAAAAACCACAGCTCCTGAGGTGCCTCTATTCTGCTGATTTGTATAAATAATAGATTTAGACTATGGTATTTCTTCATATGTAAGTACCAGTACCCTGTACGTATAATGTTTTTATGAAAAACATCACATTTATGTGAAATGCTCACATGTACATCAATTAATATGACAACTTAGAAATGAAACAGTCTTACTCAGTCCCTTCATGTCTTTTGCTGCAGGTAAGAGCGCACTAGAATGGATCCATCAGCATCCTTCAAATCTCCTTGTAAATCACTACAGCGTGTTCAGACATGATAGGCTTTGTTGGTGCCCGAGTCAGAGAGGTCAAGGAAAAAACATGGGGGGGAGGGAGAAGGAGCACAGCACTCCAGCTACAATGGAGACTAAAAGAACAACCTCACCAACTCGCTTGGGATTCCAGTGGTTTGTTGGCAGATCAAGCAGCTGCTGGTACAATTCATATCACACAGCATTCATAGAAGTGGTGATTGACAGCTCCCAGTCAGCTTAAAGGCAGTATTTCAGGAGAATGGATAATTCCTGCCCTTACTGAAAAAATGAAGGGTTCAGTCAGTGTCAGGAGTTGTAACTTCTATTGGTGGCAGATCACTGGGGACATTACAATCACTATTCAAAAACTCTGAACGAAGCAAGGGAGATTATGGCTTACAAAGTAAGCCCAGCTTTACAAAAGCCCGACAATTATAGGTAGCCTGGCAGCAAATTTTGATGACCTTAGAGGTGAACAGATATTCATTAAAGAGCAGTTTATGACTGGTAAAATAGGTTGCAAGCAGCCATGGCTGTAAAAATTAATGGTTCCCAGTTATTGATGGGTTTCGGAGGAGTGATGTATATGCAAGTTTTGGCCTTCGTGTCATTGTCTCATTCATTAGCTATGAAGGCTTTTAAAAAGGGATCTATGGGTAATGGAATTAGGAACTATAAATCATACTGAATACACAGTGTATTTAGCCCAGTGGTTCAGTGGAACACGGACACATTAAACCACTTTGTTAACAACCTCTCTATGACAGATGGTAACCTTGCTCGTTTGCCTCTTACCTGCCCCGTATGTGTTCCTACTATTTTGAAGCATTTTCAGGAAGCAGCCCTGCTGAGCTCTAACCATATTACAGGCCCAAATACGTAAAGATCTCTGCACTGTTTGAGCTCACTGCACAGGGATGGCCAAGGAGAGGTCTCGTCCATTTGACTGTCACAATCGCTTCCTGAGAGACACAGCCCTGCTCAGTTTCCAACCTTGCCACAAGAGAGAGCAGTTTTCTAAATATAAAACATCCTGTGGCTCTACAGAAGCGTGAACGGATGATAAGCTCTATTTAAACCTGCAGGTTTCATTGGGACACTACCAGGCAAGCAGCACTGCCTGCTCTGCATGCTCCTCATCTGGCTGGGGTAAGGAGCCAGGGATCGCCCTACCTTGGAGATCTCACCAAACCAGCACTTGGTTGGCAGCACTCAGCCTTGCTCTAAGTGTAAGTGCCTGAACACTCTGGATTCAAGCACAAATCCCAGCTCTAGCTTCTTCCACCTGAACATGTAAAGGCTTAGTGTTCCAGATCACTGTATCAAACCCACACATCCAGCACAGCTCCTGCCATTATTTTGCAGAGCATAAGTAAAAATAAACATACATTTGTATCATTAACAACATGTACAAATAAAGGAGCTTGAAGCTTTTCTGGCTCATTCAGTAACTGTGCTTCTATCCTCATGTACTCACTTCATTTTAAAAACAATTCTTTCATAAAGACATAAATAAGAGAGCACTGGGAGAGATACAGACCAGTTCCTACATTCATAGCATTCCAAAGAACATGTTTATAGCTTACATAAGAAAATGAAGGTGTCTGTCTTATCCAATAAAACAGTACACCATATGCTTTTATTATAGATTTCATGCTGACATCAAATCACTTGATAAGAACATCTTTACAAATATTTCCAGTGACTGTTATATGACTATGGGGAGTATTAAAAAAATATTTATCTGTGGTTATACTGTAACCTGTGGAGAGGAGGAAATAGCTGTGAAATGCATCTGTAAAGTAGAAATGTGCCGAATTTAACAATGGCTTTATATGCCTATCTCAAATTCATCCAAATAATATTAATTTACTAGTGTTTTTATAAATAACTGCTTTTATCTGTCTCCACCTGAATATATCCACTCACATTCTAATAAATTAAGATTACGAACCATTATTCTTCCCAAATGTAAGAAGGGACTCTCCCTTTGACTTAGTGGAGGTTAGTTTGAAACAGTCGATGAATTTACAAGCAGCAAGTGTGTGTCCTTATTACAGGTCAGGAAATACTGATGACAGTTGTTATTTTTTTATTTTTTTCAAATGCAAATAGATGTGACCCCTCCTATCCTCTCCTCTGAGCAATAATTTGCAACTAAGATATAAATCATAGTAGGACATTCTTCTTACCACAATCTTGCTGGCTCCTTGTTAGCCAGAGCTGAGAGCTCACAGTACACTGGACTGCTTCCTTCAGCTTCACTTCTATCCTGCTTCACACATAACATCCACCAATGTTCAACTGACACATTTCTTCAGGTAGGTTTAAGACAAATTAAAGATTTTAAATATACAAGGGCTACTCTGAAACTATTGCCGCCTATTTCATTATGTTGGCCCACAACACCAGAAGTAAAAGGTAGATTTATTTCCACGGAAACATACAGGAGGCACTACTTTTGGAGCGACCTATGCACCTTTGAAGTTTCACTTCTGAAGAGAAAAAAAAGAAGGAATATTTAAATTCCTTTGTAATTTAAATTTAAATATAGAATTACTGTTCTAAATAAGAGAGAAAAAAAAAGTAATTTTAAATACAAGGAATGTGGAAACCCTGGCTGTCTAAGAACTAACAATGTCTTATTTAAGAAAGAGGTTGCATGCCATTGCCAGAGAGCCCAACAGAAAGGTGTCTGTCACTCACCTAACGATTTTACATGGTATCTAAATTATGACTTTGTAAAGACCACTGTTGGTCGTAACTATTAGAAGTTCTGAAGTACGTAGGAGTTGGGCACGGGGTTCAGAACTGAATGAAGAAAAAGAGTTATCTTGCAAACATTGCAATTTGCAAAAACTGACTGCTCTGCCTTTTATCCCTAAAGGCTGCAAGTTCCCGTTCCTCACAGTTCAATCCACAAACAAAAGAAATACTTCTACGAAAAGATCTATTCCTGCCACTGATGCTTGCTAACATTTTGCTTTGGAGTGCTGACACTTCTCCTATAGCACTCCTGCTATTGCTTGGAGGAAAGACAACGTTACAGGTGTAAGTGATGGTAAACAACAAATCGATTATTTTTACAAAGAAAAGAAAAACTCCTGTACAGAAAAACCAAAGGACAATGCTCAACTAGCCTGAAAATGAATGTAACAGCCTAGGTGCAAGCCTGCAGCTTTCAAGTCAGTCTCTCAAATGCTCACTTAGGCTCTTGCAAGAAAGCATGCGGATTTTCAGGCACGCCAGCATGCTGACACTGCTCTGCTGAAGCCACCCTACTTTTTCACAAGGGTTCAGGACTTCTAGCTGCACCCTGAGCTCTTACACTCCTTTGAAGACAGGAGCTGAGCATCCATCAGGTATCCCTCAGGTCACCTGGGGACCAACTCATTCAGACAGCCAGCTTTAGGAAATGGGCTCTGACAAGCCTCTCCTGTCATTCTTGCTCAACTTCCAAAGGAAATGTGGTGCAATTTAAAATTCATAAAGATGACATAATTTATGGCATTAATAGGTTATAAAAGTTCTCCGTGATCATTTCCTCAGTTCACCTCAATGCGTTTCAAAGTTGCTTTTCATTCAAAGCTTATCTATAGGCAGTTATTTAAACTATTTGTAACTAAGGCACGCATTTTTGAATATTATTAGAAATTACATCTATAAAATATCGAATAAAACCTTCAAAACAAAAGCATAAAGAAGTATCAAGGGTAACATACTTTTTCATAAGAATCTAACCAACAAAGTATTTTAATGAGTGCACATCTATTAAGAGAATTCTCAGGATGCAGTAATTATTATTCATTTTCTAGAATTGTTTCACCATGAAGCTTTATGCTACTACGGGGACTTTAATGTTTATGTTTTGTGACGGCTGCATTGACTATTAAAAAGCAATTTGGCTGACATTTTAAGTCTTTTGTTGCCAGTTTTAATTGGATTGTTCACCAAGCATCAACTCCCCCGTTAGCTGCAAAAATTACAGGCCGACGTCAGTTTATAGTAATGACTGTTTAATGATTTTTATCCTGTCAGTATGCCAGCTTCGTATGGATGCACGCATGATTAGTTTCATATCAAGACCTGTAATTAAATAATTGAAACCTAAACAAAGTAGAATACCAAACAGGAACACATCTTTAATAAAGGCTCAAAGATTTTTCAAGGCACTCACTACTAATTAAAAAATAATTAATGTTTTGAGGTCTAACAGCACTGAAGTTGGTGTTAGAGGAAAAAGTTCTCTGCAACTTATCCAAATTCAGGGCTGCAGAAGAAATCTCCCTTTCAGTATTGCAAAGTCGGAGAGCTCACCGCAACGAGAGTCTCTGCTTGTTGTTTTTATAAATTGACTCAAAATCATTCAGTCAGCAGCTATTTTTATTTGCTTCCCAGACCAGGCCAAGCTTCTTTTAGAATGACAGTTCTAAGATACGATGATAATTACGCCTCCATTGAAACTTACAGCGCTTACAATCAGAAAATGAGCCCGCAAACTGCAGAATTTGCAATACTTGCAAGATAACTCTTATTCTTCCTTCAGTTCTGAACCCCATGCCCAACTCTTATGTACTTCAGAACTTATAGTTACAACCAACAGTGGTCTTACAAAGACAACTCTTTGAAGGTGTGAAATGTTGCTGGAAGTTTAGAGAAGAGCAGTGACCCTGGAGCAGGGCCAGCCCTGCAGAGCCAGTGAGTGCCTCCCTCCACACCCAGCTCCAAAGCTCAGAAGCCAGAGGCTTTACGGAGAGTATCACACCTCATGTTTTTTTTGGCCATCTGACACAGGTAGTAACTTCCTGTAGGCATTTCAACTCTTGAACTTTTCGTATTTCGCACATTTTGATGCCTTGAAAGCTCAAGGAAAAAAAAAAACACCAACCAAAGAATAAATTTTCAAGAGGTTTTCACTAACTTACTAATAAGCACATCTGCACTATAAAATCTGGGATGGGGTGCCTGGGAAACAATGTCTCTATAAACTGAGCTGGTATGTGTATATCGATTCCCATTAAACTTAGACCCCAGAGTTCAAATCCCAGACTTTATTGTGTTACGCATTTGGTAAGTATTCAGGCAAATTTCAGCAATTTATTGCAACTTAGAAGAACTTGTGTTCATCTGTTTTCAGGCTTGACTTTTATGGGCTATAGTCACCTGGTAGAAAATATTAACCTACTGGAAAGTCAATAGATTTTCAAGGTTGCTTCATTTTTATGTACAAAAAGCTGTATTCCTAGCAGAATCATTCATTTTCCTTTTATTGCCTGGATGATGGCTTAAAACCTGTTCTGACCAAACTTCTGAGCAGATGGCTTTATTTGAAAGATTTAGGGGTAAATTGAGGACCCATCTCTTTTCCCAGTTACAACAGCATGATATGGGATTACCTCCATTGATTTCAATTACGCTATTCCACCTTGGTTTGCTAGATGCAACCAGAGAAGCGAGCACTCCAACCCTCATAGGGATGTCCTTTTTTTTTATGATTGTTTTTTTGAGTATATATTTAGAAACAGAAAATTTGTCACTTCAGAACTCCAGCTGTGGAGCAATGACAATTTTATTCCAGGAAAGAGGTTCCTGAATTTGTGATTTACAAAGAGATGATCACTGAATCAGTGCAACATAGGTAGGCACAAACTTATTTAAATCTGTAAATACAAAAGGGCCAGCAAAGGCACTTGAATCAGTCGATGAAAACCTACACTGACAAAAGCAACAAACCTCCAACTGCTTGCTGAGGTCTACATTAACTCCAAGTGCTCAGAAAATGGACCTGTGTTACACCTGTGAGCAGCTCAGTGAAAACCTCTTTGATGCATAGAGCTTGACTAATAGAATGTAACAGTATGAAAAATAAAGCGAGTTGGACAGAAAAGGGCAAATAATGCTAAATCATTACTTATACATGAGGTGGAATATGTTGTTCCATTCTTGCCACTTTCTCTTTGGAAGACTTTGGTAAAAATAGACGGGTTTTACAAACAGGTGACCAGAATAACGATGTGGAAGACCCACTATGTCAGGAGATATAAAGAGGCTCTGTAGTTTAAAGACAAGCGAGACGTAAATGATAGAGAAATAAGACAATTAGAACTCAGTAGGTAAGCAGTTGTTTACTCTCACAACAAAGGTATGATGGATCACTGGATGAAACTGTTAGGAGAAAGATTTAAAACTGATAAAAGGAAATTCTTGTTTTTCTTTTTCTTATTTTTTTTCCTATACAATATTTAATCCAGGAAATTGTGAATGCTTTGCATATAATATTTTTATCTATATAATAATTCATTCACACAGAGTAAGCAGGTAATCCACTCAAAAAAACTAAGTTTATGTTTAAAACCCAAATATAAGGAGGAAGCAGTTTTATGTGTATGCTATATATGTATGTTTTATGAATAATAATAAAAAAAAAAGACAAAAAAACCCCAACAACCGAGCAACTCCACTGAATACCAATCCCAATAAAATAAAATTTAGACAGATATATGCTCAGTTTATTTACAAGACTAACTTTTTATCACCTGGAAGGATTTCATTTCATAGACCTTAACATACTAGCACAGAGCAAAACTGCACTTGTTGCTTGCTTCTTGTACCAGACAGAGAACTCTAACCAAATTCTAGCTCTTGGTGGCTTTTTTCCCCATCTATCAAGTCAACCCTGTTTTAGTCAGAAGATCTTTGGGGAAAACAAGAAATGTATGGTATTTACTCAGCCAACTGGTGAAAAAAAATGTCCAAGGTGATCCATTTTACTGCTGTAAAAGAAGAACAGATGTACCCTTCAGACTTGTGCCACCCCACCAGTAATGCAAAAACAAGAGATGCAATACTTGATTTCCAGATCTTGGAGTGAGCTGGGTATCAGGGCTTAAACTGGCACTTTGAAACTCATCATACATAAGCAATCACTGCTACAGCATTTACTGTGCAGAACAGAGAAGCAATTCCAGCCTCACTCTGTCCCCCATCCTGATATGTTTCAATTCTGATTTTGATGCTTACTTGCAGCCTTTGAAATTTGTAACTCATAACAAATATTGGAGAAGACCTCATACAGATTTTGTGAGCACTATTAATGGGAATGCTACACTTAGACCTGAATGATGCAATAACCTTGTAACAAAGGACCCTGTCCCAAACTCACCTCGCAGCCCTGAATAAGGGGATAACTAAGGAAACTAGGATAGAACAAATAGTGCTTTTAGTACATTTCCAGTGTGCCTTGTCCACCTGCCTCAGAATGCTATGGAACACACAGACAGAATATAAAGAAAGCAAATGTATCTCGGAGGTGGAGGAAGGACTTTGCAGCAGCATAAGCTATAGGTATATATACCTTTGACTAAAGGGGGTAGACATAATGGGTGAGAATCAGTAGGCACTTTCAGCTTATGTAATTTCAAAATGCCCTTTCAAATGTAATTGAATCTGTAAATGTAAGCTGAGTCACAGCATTCCACTGAAACTGAAACTCTTTGGAATTCCTCATACTTATAACATACAAATCATAAAGAAAAGTGCATTATATGCATCAAAATGGAAGGACTTAGACAGTTTTCTTCCTCCTCCTCCACTCTGCTTTTCACAGTGTCACACTGACAGAAAAGCAACCCACCACATATCCATCAACAGAAAGCATATCCTTTTGCAGAAAAAATACCATGCTGAAAAATGTACAAGTAAACATGTCAGTAAATTGGTTCCAAATGAAGAAAGAACTGAGTAGAAAGTTAAAGGTAAGACAGCTGTATGGGATTTTATAGTCCAAAGTGAGATTCTTGGGATGAAAATTTTGCATATTGTAGGAGAGCTCGTCGAGATCCAAAACTAGTCTGCAGCCTGCAATTATCTCCAAATTTCCAATTTTGTCCCTTTTCTTTTAGGCAACAAAAAATAAGATAAAAGGGAAGGGGGAAGGGAAAGGCATTGTCATTGATTCAAGCCTTCAGGGAATGTGCCAGCACCATTCTGGCCCTCCATTCTGCAAAGAAACCACACTGATGCCAAAGAAGCCACAAAGAAGGAATTAGTACCTGGAACCACCTGGTCCTGCCAAAGCCAAAACTCACCTCACCCATGCAAACTGATTTACCTCCTTCCAAATGATCTGACAGCATCGCTTATGTTTGCATTTCTCTTCATTGTGAAGCATTAGTTAGCTCCATTCAACATTTCTGTGTATAAAACTACTTTATGCTACTTTCTGAATGACTCTACTGTCCTAGAAACAGGCAAAAACTGAAGCAAAACTATCAACAACAAAAACCTATCAAAAAACAGAGCCCATGGCAACAACTGCAAACTGCATGCCTTTAACAGAGATCCAGAAAGGGAAAGATATATCCGTTCTATCAGGTTAAATTAATAGAGAATGTGTTGAAATTTTGTGCGTGTCATCGCTGAAGATGTAAAATCACCTGGAAGATCTCCAGCACAGACTCCATGAATTACAAGAAAATTCTGCACTCAGTAACACTACAAATGCCTGGCAGAGCAGAACTGCATACAAGTGCTTCTGGAGCACACAGTGAGCACAAGCACAAGAGCTCCCTTCATGTGCCAAAAGCAAGGGCGAGCTCTCATCACTGGAGCAGAGCCAACCCTCAGAGATGTTCCTTTCTCGTAAGTGAGAAGCATGGATGAAGTGAGACGCTGTCTTCCCCTACTTTCCAATAACCCAGCTGAACGCAAGGGAACTGCAAGTGCGTTCCCTTGTTGGGCTCAGTAATACAGTCCTTCTCCCAGTCTCTCTTCTTGCTTCCACTGGTGCAATGAAGCTCTTTATTTTCTGTCCTAAGTTCTTATTGTCAAGCAAAACTGAGCAATGAACAGGGAAACAGTTCAGCTGACTGCAGAATTTGATTTAATACTCCTATAACACATTGAACACAAAAACGCACTCTGGAAGTGCTAAGTCTTATTAGGCCTGGCAATAGTGGATGCAAGGTGACAGCTTCCTTAGACTTGACAGTGTTGCTCACCAGAAGACTCCAGTGTGTAAAAGCATAACCAGGCATCTCATATAATACTTAAGGGTAGAAAAAAGAGGAAGTGCTCCTCACAAATCAGAAATCTAGCCCTGGCAGCTTCCATCTGAGCATGGGAAGCTCAGCTTTATTTGCTATGTCTGACACAGAAATGAGGCTTGAATCCAAGGTGCTCATAGCAGAAACCTACTACTGAATGTGCCACTCTGCACACTTAACAGACAGTTGGCAAAGGGATTGGAGCTTCTGTCAGCCACATAACATGGGAGCACCTGGCCACTGCACTGCAGAGCAAGTCAGTATCTGTACTGCTGCTCCAATAAATATTTGATTATTTATACGCTCTGAAGTAGCTCCCAAGAGGTGATTAGGAGAAAGAGTGAGAAAGAAAGATGACTGATGGTGTGCTAGGTGCTAGGATATCATTTTCAGTCATCTCCTTCACTGTCATTTGACTTTCCAGGTGAATATCTTGACAAGCGCTTTGTCTCTGTGAACCTCGCGCTCTGATGAAGAATTTCACCTCGGAACAGAGAACTCTTCTTTGGGGAAACATCATTAGAATTGACATGTTCCCTGAAATGTTTGGGTTTCATCACAAGTGCAAAGGGGTCTGATTTCGCATTTTAAAGCTCTAGCACAGAACTGCAGACAGCCCTCCAGGGTGAGGCAGAAGGAACGGTGCCCGACCTCCCTCCTCCTGCAGGCAGCAGCAGGAGGCTCCCAGCAGAGAGGACAGCTCAGGTGAGACACAGACAGCCCCACATCTGCCTGCCGGGGAGGCCACCAGCTCTTCCCCTTGTCTCTTGCTTCTGTACCTACCAAAACGAATGCCAAAAAAGGAAGAAAGAAAGAAAGAAGGTGGAAGATAGCCCACAGGAGCTTTCCATTGATTTCAGTGGGAACTGAGTAAAACTCGAAGTGCACTATTTTCAAATCCATTTAAAACAGTGAATAACCAAATTACCAGTTTTCTTCATATAGATGAAAAAGACTCCATGAATGCTGAACGTATCGACACACTGCTGATGCCATAAAGACAGGCTAATCTACTGTAGAGCCCAATAAAAGTCAGATACCTGGTAATCTGCCTCTTTGTCAAGCAGTGCTCCCTCTAATCTCATAGAGGAGAGATAAGAGACAGCTCGGAAAGCTAAAAGGACAGCACTTTAGCCCTTTGTTTGAAAATTTCAATAGAGAGCATTTTTCAAAACATTAAATGGGTTCTATTCAAATGCAGCTCGAAAGTAAACGGTGTCTAGTTCAGTGCACGCGGTGACCTGCCCCAGTTTGTAGTTGAACAAAAGCATAAAAGCAGATGATACAAGTTCCATTTTGCTATCCAATATTTCATTAGGGAGCTAATTAAACTGGCTGCACTCAAATGCAGCACATAAACAATATTACACATGAAGGGGAGCGTTTCTGGGAAGATATTAGCTGATAGCACTGGCATAAATGATTTTTTTTCCCTTTTCTCAACAGTTAGGAACAAAAAGCTTTTTCCCCATTACCTCATCCTAAGTAGTTTTTCAAATCAAGCCCATGTTCACACTCACGCTGTCACTGATAATGGATCTTGTGTCAAATAAGAAGAGAGTAAAGGACTTGATAATAAGTGCAATTATAAAACATCAAAAATGGTAGATCAAAGTGGATTTCCTTTATTCCACTGTGTACAGTCACTTCACAGCTTCTCAGTGTTCCTGTCATGTGGTCCTGACAGGATGTATTAATTTTCTCTATTATCATAGCAACAAGAATGGCACACTTCAGAAAGCAGCTGACAAATGCAGCTCCTCATTATTACTCTGTCTTACTTTTATTCATTTTGTTTATAAAAACACTTTTTAAATCTCCTTCTCCTGAGATTCTCAGGCATGATGATAGCCATCAAACGGTTGATAGCCTTGTGATAAACAAAGCCCGGGGACAGTTTGAAGCCTTCGAAACACAGACACTCTCCAAAATAAAAAGAACTGAAAGTTACGGCCTGTGAGACTTTCAAAGCCAGTAATAAGTCAACATTAGGAGAACTTGAAAACTTCACCTAACTATTCCCACTCTGATTTGTTTTAGAAACGTACCCATTTTCTGTAGATTTACTAACTTCTGTATGGGAATTTACAGCCGAGATTGGTAATTTAACACACAAATTGCATTTGAAGAAGTAATAAAGCTTAGAGTAGCACAAAGCTGGGTTCCATTCCTCCTGCCCTGCCCCACAGGTGCTGTGACAGCTCAGGTGGCAGCTCAGCTTGGTCCGGGCGGTGACAGCCGGATCCTTCTGGAGGGAATGGTGCAAGGCAAGAAAAAAGAGTCGTACAGCGTTTTCCCACAGGGAAAAATATAGAGAGAGGCATTGAGCGGGTGGTCTCCTCAAGGAATTATGCTTAACTTTCCAAATACTAAAGCTCACAGGAATGTTTTTGAGCTGATTACAAATCATTGCCATTGCTCTTACTAATATGCAAAGAAATACAGAATTGAGCCCCAATTGCAAACTGCATAATATAAACAAGCTCATGCAAATTAAAGTTCTGAAGCAATACACTGTCATGCCTCTGTTGAAGTGAGTAAACCATAACAATTTGCACTAAGCAAAAACTTAATTTTCACACTAAAAACTGAAAACGATGACGTTCAACACGCAGAATTTCATAGGATAAATTCTGCTTTAAACATGCATGCCAATTAAAGCACCATATCCAAAGCCTATAACGTTACCCTGAATTTAGAGCATACTTGCTCAGTATTGACTTTCATGACCGCTTTGAAAGGGTAACTCCAAATTCTCTACAGCAGCTGTCTACAACATGACTCTACACAGTTGGAAATAAACTGAAGTATTATGCCATCCTGCAGCCACAAAGAATAACTACCTTGAATATTAGTATAAAAGTGGATGCAGCAGTTTCACATCCTATCGTGAATATTATGGCAGTGATGCGGAGAAGTGATTTACATCTTCATTATTTCTAGAATGTAAGAATCGCTATTACTAGCGCTTTGTAGAGTCATTTTCTAGCATTTAAGCAAGTTATGATTAATGTAATTTGAGCAGAACGCATATTGGACAGATAGATTATAGCCCTGCTGATATTGTATGTACAATAATTAGTACTGTGACAACAGCTAATTATTTTTAATTTTAGAGCTGAAGGATTTTATCCGCAAATATTGTGGCTGTAGTTAATAGATCAGTCCTTTCCACGGCCTAAACAAGGTGACAGAAGTGATGCATTAAGTAAATGAGTAATTTCTTATCAATATTTAAAAGGAATGGAGCACCAATCAATAACAGCATTAGACATTTAAAGCACTGCTGCTAAGTATTACTGACAAAATTAGTATATAAAGTATTCACATCACCAGCTCACCCAGGGTGCTGCACAGAACAACAGAACTTACTAAAAGACAATAGAAAACATAAAAATGACCGCCTTTGAATTCATGAGCATCGAGGCACTGAAACACTGTTCCAGCTGTATGGAAGACCATCTGTCTGCATAAGACCTGGAGCGAAGAAAAACAGTCTCAGATGGATTCAAGCAGAACTACCTCATTGATTTTGACAGTGGTATCTGGAACAGCGTGTCCAAATCATATGGTCTGCAGTTAATATCTGGGCCTTACTTGCCTGCCAATGGCCAAAGAAACGCTCTGTATAGCTTGATCACATACATCTACAAATTTAGATAGCAGAACACCAGGGAAACTGTGACAAGTTCACTTAAAAATGAGCACCTGGTTTACTCTGGCCTAGAAGCTGTCAGCTTAAAATATTTGAAAAAGAATGTGCGGCACTGGGAGCGGAGATTTGAAAGCTTCCAAGAGAAAACTCCTAGAAGCCAAAAAAGTAAAAAAGCCTTTCACTGGCATGAGAAGATGTCACACAACATCCAGTAATCCACAATGGGCAATGAAGTACTTCTTCCAATACAAGGCACTAATCAGCTACAGGTATAATACGGGAGAGACTAATAGCACTGGGGAGACTGCTTCAAGCATTCACATCTGCTTTTTCTACCCCTGGAGAGTCCATCAATCACCAAGTAACAGGTTTGTGCACAAACTGCAGCTACGAATGACAGTACTGCATAGCAAATTCTAAGGCAGCCTGCCTTTGTGCTGAAAGACTCTACGATGCAGGTCTGAGCTGCTGCAAACTGGTCAAACTCCAACATTTTGATAGCTTAAATCAATGCAATGTGGGATGCAGGAAGGCAAACAATATCTATCATCCCACAGTTTAGAAACAATGAAAAAAGCCCCAGAAAACACAGGATAAGTCTAATTAGGAGATTTCCTTAAACCCACTTATCCATTTTCCTTGGAGCTCCTCTAGTCCCAAAAAGTATGATTTCATGCACTACTCTGTGTTTAAAGAAACCTGAAATGCTTGCATCATCCTGTCAGTATCGCCTCCACACGTGCTCCTAGGGGAGCAGGCAAAGCTGGGGGAAGGCTATGCTTGCAGACCGATCCAAATTTTAGAGGAGTCTTGGGCATGCTCCATCTACATCATTCTCAGGGATTGGAGCAGCATACTGATTTTCTTTCAGCTCTTCCAATTTTATGGCAATATAGAACATTAATAATTGATGTTCCATTGATTTGGTTATTTTCTTTAGGAAGCTGTATAGTTCTTCCACAGCTAAGAGCTGCAGAATGCTCCCCAAAGCACTCAATCTTAGCATTACTCCTCTGACTCGCTTTGAATCAGTTTATTAGCCTTAATTTGTACCCTCGTGCTTAACATCAAGGAAGTTACTTTTTGATTGACTCTGAAGAAATAACCCTTAAAACCAGAAACTAGCAAACAAAAGCTTTCCCAACAGAACAATATTTAAAACTTAGCAATACTAGAACAAACTTCTTGGTTTCATTTACTTGAGTGGTAATTGCTCAGTGCAACAAAGAAGCCATTTCTAACAGAGGACTAGAAGACTCACGTCCCTAGATCCTTTAAGTGCTTTTGATATCAGATTAAATATTAATACAAAATAATCTGTACTGCTACTCATCCACTTCTTGCATTGCTCTTCTATAAGGGATCACACAATGAAGCAGATGAGAGACTGATGCCGATATTAAATGTACTTAGCTTTTCTTTGAAGCCAGTGTGTCTTTACACAAACAGAGAGGGACTCATGTGATGGCCCCTAAGATTTTCTTGAGCGTCTTCAGAATCTTCTCAAGGTAGAAAATCCAGTCAGAAATGTAAACAATGTATTTTTAGGTTATATTCTTATTATATATATTATATTATATTATATTATATTATATTATATTATATTATATTATATTATATTATATTATATTATATTATTATTAGGTGGTAAAGATTGAAAGTGATAACATCTAAAAAAAAAGCTAAAGTAGTAAAACTCACAGAAAACTATGGGTGGCACAACTGTATTACTGTAGATTTTAATGTTTCTCTTTAAATCATAATTGGTACTAATTGCACTATTTACATGTTAATGAGCAACACCTGGCCTCAGCTGGATATAAAGAGGCTGATAACATTTTTCTCTCACCTAAGCAACAAGTAATCGAAGTTGTACAGTTTTACAGAGGAGAGCTTGCCAAATAAAAGACACCAATAATTAGGGCAACGTGTAAGCAACCTAACTTTTGTGGATAAGTGCAACGTTATGTAATTATGTTTCTGAATTATTGAAGAACTGGACTGAAACTAAGTCTGAAACACAGGTATAGGAGAGAAGCGAAAACAAGAGAAAAAAGACTGACTTGGTTATCTTGTAAACAGGATGAAAAAACTGCAAACAATTCTGGCTGAATAGATAATCTCCTATATTTCCCTTATAACAAAGGCAAGTCTGCTGCAGTACTTAGAGAGGCAAGCACCTTCAGACAACTTCAGCAGTGAGAAGAACACAGCAGTGATGAAGCTCAATGTACGCCAATCTGGTTTTTAAATAAAAAGCCATCTTCCCAGAGCTGACCTGGACTAACTGAAAACCACATTATTTCCTACTTTTGGTTAATAAGCAAGTCATTTCCAAAGGAGTTACTCTAAAAAGTGTCTAAATTAATTCGCTTCCTCTCTTTCAAAAGTGCACTTTCTCAACAGAATTGCAGAAGCTGTACAAGCACTGCTTCTGAAAACGATCATTTATTCTTGCTAATGACCACAGCTCTGGAATTTATTTCAGAACAGCAGTTCTTCAGCATTTCACAACTGGGAGGCGTAACAAAAGGCAGACAACTAAACGTTACCATATGCCTTACCTAATTCCAATGACTCCTCTTTTCCAGATAACATTATCATTGCTGTTATAGACAGCTTGAAGGATTGGCTTCTCCAGATCAGAGAAAATATAACCACTTGGGTGTGTTTTAGAGAGCTGCTTCTCCTGTCTGATTCTCTAACAGTTTATATAGTAAATATGTACATTCTGAAAGTATTTATTTGAGGTAAAAAATGTCGTCTTGAAGACAAATATTAGTAACATATAATTAGTTATATGATGCCCATTATACATTGTTTTAAAAAAAAAACTGCTTTAATTATTGATTTTTTAATGTTCTAATTAGGAAAAACCTAAGCATTATAACAGCTTAAATAACTACGGCCACATGTGGGATTTGCCAGAAAAAAAACAGGCACAGAAAAGCTAAACTCACTCAATGGCAGTACTCAGCATGAACAAGCTATCCCAAACTGCTACTGCTGACATGCAGATAGCATTTATACATTAGGAAAATATTTGCCTATAATAAAACTCAGCTCATATAAATTTTGTTTAGAATAACTAAGCATAATTTTATTTAACAATACTGGATGCAACAGAACAAAAGCAAATTCTGTAAGACATAAGACTCAGAAGTAGAACATAACCTAAGGGGACTTACTCTGGTCATGCTTTGAACAGAGGACAGGAAAGGAAGATGTGGTTAATAAAAAGGGCTGAGCATATCTGGAGGAAGAATTGCCATGTTTAATTTAGAATAGATGGGCTCAAGTCCAAAGTTACATTTTAACAGAGACTTCAATTGGGCTTTAGCACCATTTCTTAAGGATAAGAAGGTCCACAAATCAGGATACACATAAAACAAAGATGCACAATATGGAAACAAACACTGTTTGTTCGCCCTTTTTCTGAACTACTGTAAAACAGTACCATCCATAAACAAGCTTTATGATACAGTAGCTAATATAAAAAAGATACTGGTGGGAAAACAAAGACTCAAGGACCAAATGGAAGTACTGCTACAGCACCAGATTTACTTTAGTGAATGAAGACGGATACAGTAGGTAACCAACCGGTATATAAACCACACGCAAAGAACATGAATGAAATTCACTCAGCTCTTACCCAGAGAGAGCGATCAGCCTTCCTTTTGATGCCATAGCCAGATGTGGCTTTAGGCTGTACCTGGGACACTGCAGAGTTGAGTGTGCCTCGTGGCTTCCATGTGAAGGACTTGTCAATGGCCTTTTTTATCTCTGCAGATGATGAAGTGAAAGCCAGAGGAAAACAGAGGACACTCACACCATTACTGTTACACCTAATGAGAAGAGTTGCTGCAAGGTCATCATGGCTGGGCCAAAAATACAAATGTTAATAAGTGAAGGCCTAGAGTTACAAAAAAAAAAATAAACCACAAGCAGTTTTGGCAGAATGATAATGACCTCACCCAAATTTAGCCTTGAAACAAGGGAAAAAGGCCACTGAATTCCTTATGTGCATTCTTCCCCAAGACACTTAACAATTCAAACTGCAGCTACATCTCTCTCCAATGATGAGATAGAGAAATTATGCTCCCCCATGAACACTTGAGTGAATTGAGCCCTCTGTGCAGCACAGCCACTGACTTCTGCATCAGTGGTTCATTCCCCTCTCGTGTACACCGGCTTTCACGTCAGCTGTTTCCCAAGTAACAAACCCATTCAGCTTTCCACCTAACCACAATATCACCTTTATAACAGTCATTTTCCAATGTTTTCATGTGATAGGGAAGTTATTTCAACACTGTTGCTAATTAAAGCAATAAAACATGCATTATTAGCCGCGAATGTTCATTTACAAATATATTTCTTCAAAAAATAAACAAAAACTCAGTTTGCAAGCAGCCTTTTTTCCACTGTCTGTTACAGTTTTTTGCACGTTACTGGGTGCTTGCTAGTAAAGCAAGCTGGTGAACTTGATCCCTTTACAAAGACACGAAGCAGCAGTTCTAGAATGTACCGACAGAAAAGAGATGTAGAAAGGCTAGGCTAAGGTAGGGAATGGTACAAATTACAGACCATGCTAAGAGGAAAAGACATACTAGTAAACTAATTTACTTGCCAAAGTCTAATTTAATGGAAATATAAACATATGTACAGAACATGGACACATGCACTCTGTATAAAATAACACTGTAGGAATGTACACGTGTGATAATTAAATCACTGGCCAAAGAACTTTCATTCTGGCTCTGATTTTTAGTAACAGGATTTAGCAACAGCAGCAAAAAATATGAAAAGCAATCTTCACCAAACTTAGAGCTCCATCAATCAAACAAGAAAAAAGCCCCATAACTTTATGAGAGTTCAGGAAGAAAAATCTAAGGCTGCAGGAGAACGGCAGAGGCATGCTAAAAGGTGTGATGGTCCCCAGGATTGGAGGGGGAAGAAAGATTTAAAGGGAGATGAGAGGCAACATCCCAGAGAACACATAACTGACATAAAAAATAGTATCTATGATTGTGAACAATCAATAGGGAAAATAAATTTGGAAATAAATAAAAACTTAAGCATTCACAGCTATGAAATAGAATTACCAAAATTAATTACAGCTAAGGCTGATAGCCTGTGGCAAATGCCTTTGTAACTCACATCTGACATGAACAGGTTTTATAGAAGAGAATTTTTCACGGGGACCAACAGGTAAAGATTTAGCATTTGAACTTAATTTCTCAGTTTTTGTCAATTTAAGTTATGGCCCTCTTACTTATGTGTATCTTAAAATCCCGATGCATTTCGAAAATTTCTTTTTTTTTTTTTTAAAGCTAAAATTGTATCGTACTTACGGTTGCTGAAATATTGATTTGCAACATAGATCAGCAAATACAAGTGCTGATACAACCTATCTCCCAAAGGGAGCCAGAGCCAGCAGTGGTCATTACATACACTTAAATCAGACAATGGAAAAAGTACAATTTTAATATTGAACCAAGTTTCCAACTTACTAGGGAGAGTTGGAGGCTATCAATTTTTCTGTGCTTCGAAGAGGACTGTCTTTGTTAGAAATTCCTCCTCAGCTCACTCCCCTCCATAAACAACAGACCTTGCTGGCTGTTGTTTTATGCCCTGGAGCATCTCTACTTATTTTTTCAAATGATACGCACAGACTACAGCAGTTCCTTTTCTTTGCCTACTGAAGTTAATTTTTCTTGCTCATGTTATTTAAAGTTTACATTTTTTTTAGAATTTGTGAAATTAGAATGAAGATAAAACAACATTCCTTGCTTCTGGACGTTAGAATCTTCTAATGTCAGAAAGAAAATACAACTCAAATAAAAAGATGGAACGCATATGCTCAACTCTTCAAGAAGTGACTGAATAAAACCCCATGCACTAGTAGTTAAATATGTATGTAGTTAATGTTTTCAAAGGAAAACAAAACAAACAAAAACCTTACAGGACCTTGTTTTGGCTCTTTTAAAAATATTTTTGTTATTAAGATGTCTAGATCTTGTAGCAAATCTGCTTCAATTAGTATCACCGTGGTGATTTGACTCTTCTCACAGTCTTGATTAAGTTCAATATTTCCTAAGGAGGCAAATCTTTAAGAAATAACGTTAGCATTTAGAAGTAAGGGCTCTGAGCCACCTGACAAGTAGTACACCTAACACATTACCAACTGTAAATCGGATTAGATGGGTGAGATTTTCCATCTTGAAGCCCCAATTTTCCTCTTACAGTATTAATCGTGATGTTTTTACAGTGGTACATTTAATTACCCTTGCTGCCCCTTCACCTAGTCATGAAATAAAACTTGCATCAGTAAATATCACAAAAAAAAATCCTTGTCTGACATTTTAAACTGACTTTTGAATTGGACACACATTTTTTTGCTGTTATGTTTATTAAGAAGGCTTGAAGTAATTTCCTTGTTGTAAATACGAGTTTCTTTGCAGTAGCATAATATTGCATATGAGGCATCTATGTACAAGATAGATGCGAATTAAGGACGCATTCACAGCTCTACAGAAGATTGATCTCTCCCAGAGCTGTCATGTTTCACGGAGGGAAGGAACAAGCTGGCAGTGCTCCAAGCAGTCATATCTGTAAGATCCACAGTAAGGTGGGTTTTTTTCCCAACTGACCTTTATAAAAAACAAAAAACCCTGCAGAATAGAGGTCTCATGATAGCTAATCTCATGGATCTCTCACGGCAGTGAAAAGTCACAGAAGCATTTCCCATCTTCCCGAGACTCATTTACATTCCATAGCATTTCTTCCAGAGTCAGCCAGATACACTTTGCATGGCTCTGTTCACCACAAAGAAAATACAGAGGTTTCTTTGACTTGGATGACTGTAGTGAGACAAATATGGTGCAAACTGCAGCCAGGACTCTGGATGCTGTAACGTCCAGGGAGCTGTCAGGCACTGAAAGCTGCACAAATGCTTTCTGATGAACAAAAACTTAATGCAAGATTATTTCAGTTGCAAAAATAAAGGCCTGAATCTGCAGTGAGAAATCAGAGAGGAATTTTTCAGTAAAACTAAAAATGTCTGTGTGTGCAGTGCCAGTAGAGCAACAACAGCCAACTGCAGGAAGCAATATGAGCAGTGGCTTGGCCCAGCCACTTCCAAACCTGACATGCTTGAAGGGAGCAGAAAGGAACAGTGCACAAATGGACATAAGTACTGGATGATAAAACAAGGGGAGGCCAAGCTCTTCCTCTCTGTTTCAGTTATGAAAAATAATTTCACATGAAAACAATGATGACAAACAAGCCTTGAACTTACTGGGGCAAAACCCAACTTATATCAAAAGTGAGCATGCTAGGGCTGCACTAGATCTTTCTTTGCTCCATCCCTCAAAGATCAAGCAGAATCCGAAGAAATAAGCAGAGATGAAAAGTGCTAACCCAGCAGCATGAATCTAGGTAAGTTTTGTTATGGTGAACTATAGCTAAGAAGAAACAACCTTGCATATAGCTCACTAGTAAGGAACACAGCCGGGTCTGGAAGTGCTGCAATAGCATCAGCACAGTACCAAGAACAGCCAGACACATGGGCAAACCGTGGTCTAGAATCATGCTGCATAGCTGGGCTTGTAGCCTTCTACACCTTGAAAATCTATTTAAGGGAGTCAAACCATTCTGCAACATTTACAATCCTATTAGCTGTGCTAAAATAAAAATAAACTGAACTATTCAGCAAACAATGAAATGCAAGTCATACCGAGTTGAAAACAAAACCTAGAGTGCCCCCCAAATACAATTTCTGTCAGCGTATATTGCTACAACTCTATTTACTTATTTATTTAATCTCTGCCACCTTGTCAGGATCCGTCAGCTAGCCTTCAGTGTGCTATCAGCTATCACGTGTCAATTAATAAGCCTGCAAACAAGCTGGATGCTGTAAATTAATTTACTGTGAGAGAAGCGGGTGACACTGCTTTGAGCTCTTACAGCATTCCCTCACCTGAATAGTGAAAGTGTCTGACAGCTTAAGAGACTGAAGCTCAGAGAAGCCATATTTTTACTCCTTTCCCTCTTGTTACCTCACTGGTCCTGGCCCTGCTGTGCATAGTGAACCAGTTCAGGGCACCGCGTGGAGCATCAAGCTAGCAACAACACAGACTACTTTGGTGTAAGATAAGGACACTAAGCATCAAGAGGATGGCAGCAGTGGGGCAGTCATGTTATCTGTGGTGTAACTGCATTTCAAGAGTGGTGAGGGAAGAATGTGGGGGTAATGCAGTGAGCATCCTTCCACCCCAACCCACCACCACTCGGTGGTTCCAAGCAGAAGCCTCCGAACGTGTTAAGAACTGACTTCTGATCATGGCACAGTAATCACAGAAGCATTTAAAAGCTGAACTGGAGAAAAAGAATAGAAGTCAGCTAGCACATACCTATGCATTTTTGTTCAATTTCAGGATGATTTTACTAAAGGAAAAAAAAAATTAACTTCACTGAGCCACAGACTCAAGGCTGACAGAACCCGAACCATAATTAATTGCTAAGTGCAGTTGTACTGTTTTTTATTTCCCTCCTGAGCCTTCTCTGCTATCCCACTTCCTATGCAAATGCTTAAGGAAAGAGGCAGCCTCATCTCATAAGTGTTTTGTGTCAGCTGAGCACTTGCTGAAGTCAATCGCAGCTCTGTGTGCTCAGGCTGCCGGGACAGGGACCCTTGTGTAGAAATGGTCTCATAAAAATGTATTTTAAAAGAAGATGATTTATTTTTATTTAATCATCTCACTATGTATTCTTGTCATCCTGGGCAAACAGCCAGGAGGAGATTAGGAAAAAAAAATCTCCTGCAACAGTAATAAAACACATGGAATCAGTAATGCTACGATTCAGCCATTTTTCCTACATTCCCCAAATACAAAGGAGCAGATTGTATTTTCAGGTTGAAATAGGCTCTATTGGGTGCCAAATGGAGGGAAAGCATTTAAGACTTCTCTCTTAAAGAAAGAATAAAAGTTGCAGCCATCATTCCTACAAATATGCTGCAATAAACCTCCAGCTTTGTAGTGTTCCCGGAACATGCAGTGCCTATGGGCTGGGACTGGCCACCGGTGCACGGTGCATTCTCCACACCCTGGGGCTGACACCACCAGCCCAGGGAACCAATAGTGCCAAATACAATTTTCAGTTTTTGGACAGGAAACCCAGATGGCTAATTATGAGCACCTAAATGCCAAGGTCCCTTATTAACTATTTCACTGTAGAACTGCAGAGCAGCAAAAACAAGGTAATGTGCTCACAAATGCAATGAGCAATTACTTTCACGTCCCGACCTTTCATTTGGAAGGTTGCTCTGTGAGAATGAAGTTAATAATACATTCTCTTTTGGCAGTGCTTGTAAGTACACTTGTGAATATTCAGAGAAGTGTCAGCTCAGGGAATCTGTTGTTTAAGTTGTTGGGTTGGAATGCGTTCTCTGTTTGGTGAATGCCAGATGGAATAAAAACATGTTCTACACACTTCATAAGTGGAGAAAGAGTGGATCACTTAAATTCTTATCTAGGATTAAAAGCGCAGAGCATGAGAGTACATTGTTTCCTACAACATTTCCAGCACCAGCAACACAAGTCTCTATTAAGGCTAACTTCTAGAAGCTCCATGCTAGTGGAGCTCATAGTAATCTCCTTCCACAGTTACAGGATGCATGTATCTGATCATTTGAGTATTAAAATTTGTAAAAGCTTTTTTTCTTTTTTTCCCCTCTCTTTCTCATGCCCACTGCATCAGGCTGCAGAGAGGGAGAAGCATACAGAGTGGTACCTCGTAGGATCTGACCACAGCACCCAGTACAGCGCTGAGGCTTCTCACATGATCCTGAACCTATGCCAGTGGCCTGAGGTGTTATGTTGTGCCAGAGAAGGTTCAGGATGGGTATAAGGAAGGAAGAATTCCTTCTAAGAGTGGTGAGGCATTGGAACAGGCTGCCTGGGAGGTGGTGGAGACACCGTCCCTAAACGTTTCCAAGAAAAGGGTAGATGAGGCATTTAGGGAAATGGTTTAGTAGGCACCGTGGTGAAGTACTGATGGTTGTACTTGATGATCTTAGTGGTCTTTTCCTAACTTTATGATTCTATGAATTCTTATTTTAATGCTAACGCTACAACACAGAAGATACACAGTCTCCAAGTAGGGAACTGCTATGAAAGAAAGAAATTTAAATATATATACTAAAAGTTATTTCCAGTAAGAACGTATGCTAAATAAGTTCCTAACTATCTATTATCCAGGTTTGGATACAGTACTCCGGATGTGACCTCAGAAGGGCAGAGCAGAGGAGGATAGCACCCTCCATTGCTCCTCTGCCACCCCTGTTCTGATGCAGACACTGATAATGTCAGTCCTCTCAGCTGGAAATACACATTACTGGCACAATATTTTAAGTTGACTTTTAAATAGCAAAGACATTTGAAGTACAGCTTAATACAGGTGAACATACATGGGAAAAGAAGACCAAGTTGTTCAGAAAATGTGAATTCAATTTATCTTCTCATCAATACAGGATTGCATTTCAAAGTGGGAATCTATTCATATGAGAAAGAGTGAAATCACAGACAACAATTTTTGAATTGTCAGCATAGTTAGGAGCGAAAATTCAGTTTTTCTAAAGCTGGCTTCTCCATGAATGTAGATTTTCCTATCTATAAAATGGAGAACTAGAAGTAAAGCTAGTCTCCATGTGCAGACAAGCAGAATTTTCTGCTTCTTAATTGACTAAGACCAATATATGGATATTCATATACCTGAGTCAATCGTTTTGCTACTAATTAATAAGGCTTTCCAGTGTTTATAGAATCACTGAACTGTAGGGGTTGGAAGGGACCTCTAGAGATCACCAAGTACAAACCTCCTGCTAGAGCAGGTCCCGTACAGCAGGTCACCCAGGAAGGCACCCAGACAGGTCTTGAATATCACCAGCGAGGGAGAGTCTACAATCTCTCCAGGAAGCCCGTTCCTCTGCTCCATCACTCTCACAGTAAAGTTCTTCCTTGTGTTCCTATATAACTTGCTATGTTCTAGTTTCTGCCCATTGCCCCTTGGTCTATTCCTGCATGTCATCGAAGAGCCTGCCCCAGTCAACTTGATTCCTGCACCAGGATCCCCAGGTCCTTCTCTGCAGAACAAAGTTATTCCTTCCCAGGTGCAAGATTCTACACTTGCACTAGCTGGACCTCATCAGGTTTCTCTGCCCAACTCTCCAGCCTGTCCAGGTCTTGTTGAATGGCAGCACTGCCTTCAGGCATGCCCACCACTCCACAGCTAGCTTTGTGTCACCAGTAAACTTGCTGAGGGTGGGCTCTATCTCTTCATCCAGGCCACCGAATGATGACAAAATAGACTGGAACTACATTAATTTAGTCAGGTTGTACTACTTTAAAATACATTAATTTGGTTTGTAATCAAAATGCAAGGCTCTTGGTGATGACTATCAGACATTCTCAACTCCAGTACCTATCTTCCCAGTCACTATCCCAGTCAGTATGCCCTTTAAGTCAAAAAGTGATCATTTTCCCTGCTGGTAGCAAGCATCTCTAACTCCAGTAGATCATAACAGATTACAAATCTGCCATCATGCCAGGACTGGAATACTTTCTCTTGTACATAAACAGCATGTAAAAAATAATCCTCCTATACAGGAATACTTCAGAAATTTTGCTTGTATTTATAGATTTCTTTTTTTAAGTTTTATTATGGCATTAACAACTAAAATTAAGCAGGGTGGGGCAGATACACTTGGTAGTAGTAGTTGTCCCTCCCTGATATTATCAATACATCACATGCAAACTCTAAAGAGACTTCAAAGTGATCTTAATCCCTCAGAATTCCATGAGAACAATATATTGAAAACCACCTATGGGACACCTTTTATAATTTAATTCTGCAGTCTGGGAAACGTAGAAAAAATTATAAACTGAAAAGATTTAAGTACTATCATAAAACTGTTAAATCACAAAGCTACAAAGCAGGTTAGAAGGAAGAAAGCATTATAGCTGACAAATTTGAATTCCATATTCATGAGCAACATAAAGATGTCACAGTCCACTTCAGTATATATTCAGAAACTACATTTCTCTTGAGTAAAAGTAAACAAGGAAAAGTATCAGGAAACAAAATTTAAAAACACAGACCAAGAGAGGAAGGAAAGAGCCTCAGAGTTGACAGAAGGCCCAAGACAGAAATACAAATTGCTTCCTTCCTCAAAGGCTTGTACAGAAAACAAACCAGGAGGAGAACAAATTCCCCTGCAGTTGCCCTTTGTGAAGGTGGAAAGGTGGCAGCAGGTCTCTGATCACCCCTCTGGGACCACAGCTGAGTGCCAAGTAACTGTAGAACAGTTGAGGTGAACCCTGACTCAATCCCTGAGATGTATGCTAAAGTTTGCAGGAGAAATAAGCATTTTTTTTCACTATGCTATTAGTTTGTAGCTTTTTGGAACCACATAACACAGAGAATGTGAGCTTTTCAATTTCTAAGAGCATAACTCAACCAATAAAAATGAAGATCAAAGATGTTTTCTCCATTTGTCTGGTCACTAAGTGGTAGCACACATTTATTTTCATAAATAATTAAAGCTAATGGAAGTATTAACTTTAAAGAAATTATTAGCAAAAATAGTTCTTTCGATAGGAAGCACAGCAAGCAGTATAAAAAATATTGATACTCTTGGGAATAATTACATTTATATTCATTAAATGTATCTATTCCAAGGGCATCACTGTAGATAAAATGGCTTATTACATGGCATTCCTTGTGACCTGACTGTGACACTGCACGGAAAACACTGGGCTGATCACAGTTTCAGAATGAAGGCAGGGTAAGACAAGCTATACTTGAACTACAGCAGGAAAATTTACATGCCTAAGTAACAGCAATTAAAATATGGACAGTTGTATTCTGTCATTTGATATTAACTCTTCTCCATACCTCTAAACAAATCAGATTATACCAAGAATTAATTTTTTCTTGCCCCAAATGTTAACAGATTCTACAAGATAATGTATTCCTCAAACCATCAAATACATACTGAAACAAACTAGGACAATCCAAAAGAAGGATTAATAATCACAAAATTAGATTATGCGTGTCATCCAACAGTCATTCATAAAAGAGAACTCTTCAGTATACCTCAGATAAAGTTCAATTCAGAAAGAAGATAGATAATACTGGGCAGGATTTGTTTTGAGCAGAGCAGCTGCTATTTGGTATGCATCAAAGTGACTGGACTAGGTACCGAATGTTTTGGGGTTAGTGGAACATTTCAGATCTCAGACACTAATGAAATACATTGTAATATGACCTTTAGGTCACTGCCTGTTATTTGAAATTGAAATTATAGCGAGTGATAACTTCTGTGCAGCTGAAAACAGACAAACATCAGCCACATTACCTGCAAATTAGAAATGCCTCAGACTACATATCACCTGTTTTACTGATTTGAGATCTGTATGCATACAAACACACACACACTTTTAATGCTGTCAACCAATTATGTACTGCATTCAGAAATGACATGAACAAATGCAAGCATTTACAAAGCAAGATGAAAACAGCCTCTGAATGCAGTACCCTCCAACTGCTATTGCAAGGGCTTAACCTCCAGAATGAACAAACTGCAAGCATATCCCTCCAAACCCCAACCAGACAAGCAGGAACATCAACCACCAAACCTGCACCACTCCCAAATGGAACATGTACCTGTAAATCCAGAGCCGAGCATTTGGAGTCTGTAAGCACACAAGCACATTTCAAAGGAAAAAGGAAAGGAAGGGAAAGGGAAAGGGAAAGGGAAAGGGAAAGGGAAAGGGAAAGGGAAAGGGAAAGGGAAAGGGAAAGGGAAAGGGAAAGGGAAAGGGAAAGGGAAAGGGAAAGGGAAAGGGAAAGGTTCCGAGAGAAATGCCAAGGTGGCATGGTAACTGCACACATATGGCAATGTAGGAATGACATGTTAGACAAAAGCCTAAGAAGCTCATGTAAGAATGTATTGTAAAAAAGTTTAAATTTTATAAAGGCTAACTAAATACCTACTGAAGTAGAAATGATTATATTTTGCAAATTTACAAAGTTTACTTTTGTTCATATATGTTTTTAAATCTTTACACACTGAAGATTTATACCTGTTCTCCTGTAGAAGGAAAAGAAATCTTACAAAATGCACTCCATGGTCTTCCTTTATAACTTCTGTCATACTTCATTTAGAGCTTTAACTGACTGTCTTTGAACAAATGTTTTTAGCAAGATAAGCTATAAAATATTTGTACAACTCAATTCTCTATCACCATGCAGAGACAGATGATCCCAAGTAGTCATATCCCATGACTGGACTTCCCAAAACTCAGGAACTGTTTCACAGGTGCATTCACCATGTGCCAGCTGTGCTCAACTTACAGTACTCAAATCGATCACAAATGTCACTCATATTAGAGCCATGAAACAGGAGATTTAGGCCAAAACTGCTGCAGAATGAATTAATCACTGGGAAGTAGCAGGGTGCAGATCTCAGATCTAATGTTACAGTATATAAAAAAAATCAAGTTTTTTCAGAATGAATGATTTTCAGTGAAAATTCGTAGAAAGCTGGTACATGGGCTATTATTTTAACAAACACTCCTCATTGCAGTATGAAAATATGGCATTTGCATTTGTTTGTTTCCCCTGAAATTCCAACTGTTTAGCACAAATCTCTCATCCCAGGTAATGTAACCCAGGTGCTCAGGAAAGAGTTGTTCAGATCCCCCCCCACATCTCTGAGGAGGATGTTAGGGACAATGTGTTTTACGTACGTTGCTGAAGTCTTTTCCTCTACATATGCTGCTAGAATCTTTTCCTCTACAATGCTCCAAGTCCCCTAAGCTGTTAGAACAAGAGATTTGCAAATTATCATGACATTAGCCTTCCTGTCAGTCTTGCATCCCAACCAAATGTACAGAAGTCCTCAGGGGCCTCTGGGTGACCAGAAAGTGCTGGCTCCACACTGAGGGAGGCTGAGAATGCATCAGCCCAGGGCAACAGTGGTCAGTTCTCTGCTCTCACTGCTACATTTCCTTCTCCAGCAAGGACAGCACCGGGGAATAATACCAAGAGCCAGACCTTCCTCCTCCTACACCCCTAAAGACCTTTAAAGTGCCTTTAATGGCACTTAAGTAGGATGGAGAAGACAGGCAGTTGATTTAAACTCCTGCACAGGAGAGGTGATACGATGAAACCATCTGGAAACAAGGGAATGGTTAGAAACTAGAATTTGCGCAATAAGAGAAGGTAGCAGCACACAATAATTATTTTAGCAGGAATAGTGAGATCAGGCTTCCTTGTGACTACTTACGGAAAGAGGGCTAGAATTTTAATGAAAAGCACAAAGAGAAGAAATTAAAAGTAGGAAAAAAAGCCTTGGGGTAGAACTTGGGCTTAGAAAGAAAGTGACTGGGACCAGATCACAGAAAGAAGTCAGCTTCAAGTAAGGGGATTAAAAAAATAAATAAATGCTGTCATGTAGCATTTGTGAAACCAAACAGCAATGTATTGATTTCTTCTCCTTTCAGTGTTGGTTTCCAAGAGAAGGTGACAGCTTGCTCCTGCTATCAACAGCTCTTCAGTTGTTTGAGATGCACAAGTTTAGCTGGTATTTTTTACTCTAACTTGTATGTATGTGAATTCACCATCCATAAAATGGAGGTAATACCTTCACCACTTCCCAGGGTTACTGCAAAGAGAAATACATTACTGCTCGTGAAGTATGCAAACACTACAGCGAAAAGCACCACAAAATTGCCAACAGGAAATTAATATTGTTGTAAGAGCAAGGTTTGAATAAGGGTAATAAATATGGCTTAAGGCTATACATTAAACAATGTACCATAAACAATAAACTAAAATATTGAATGGCTTGTCATCATGCTGCCAAAGTCCATTCTGTACACTCAATATGTGAGGGATGCTGAGGACGAGGACACAAGCAGTGCCTGCAATGTAATGCATACGCATACAGATCTTTAATTCTGACACTAGAGGTTTTTTTACAAGTAGTATTGATATTCACAGAATAATGATCATTATCATAACTGAAAGAGAGCATAAAAATAGGACAGCTGCGCTGTTCACATGAAAAAGTGGGAAACACTGAAAATGTACCCGTGGGCAGAGAGAAGTGTTCAGTACTGCTGCAGAATGAGGTTTAACAAAGGTGGGGACACGCTGTAAAATTCTTTCTGCTTGAAGCTCTTAATTTAGCAATGGACATTTATTATAACTGATGAATGTAGGAACATGAGAGTCTCCTCTGTTCCAGATTTTTTTTCACTCTACACATATGTCTCAGAAGATCACTACTCCAACTTCTTCAGGACTGTATTCTGTTTAATTTCATGGCACGACATGTTACAGAGCAACACATACACATTTACTTCTCTACCTCCTCATTTCTTTGTCATCTTTGTCCGTACAAAGAGTAAAGATAATGAAATTGAGATTTTAGTATTTGCTTTAATAACATCGTGAAACAAATATATAAATGGGATTCATAGAGAAGCACTGAAACCTTCTCATTCATAGAATGTACGGATTAGCTACGATACAAGCAACAGCAATAACTAAATTAATGTAGTCACGTGTATTTACACAGAACAAGTGCTTTCACAATGATCTATTATTGGTGCTAATAAGCTAAATAAGGAATTGCACTAGGCTCGAGGATGCTAACTGTGCTGGTTGCTTTCACTTTGGAAGCACCTTCAAGAAAAGCATCAGCTCAACCTCTGTTCCTACTTCAGCAACTCACTCACTACACGCTGAATCACACAGCCCTTCCTCAGCTGAAAATCCCAGGTCAAACAAATATCTTCTCCCAAGGAAAAATCCTGAACTCAGTGCAAAGTACAGCTAATTCCTAGACAACAGATTTCCACTGGGCTGTGCCAGCACCATGATGCTCTGGGCACCTGCTGCCCTGCCCATGGTTGCACTGCCAGGCCCTGCTCTGCACTCCTCAAACAAAACCAGGCTGATGTGTGACTTGACTCTGCACCTCATTAAAAAATTCTAGGCCAAGGGTCCCTGTTTCATATGACATAATGATGATGATAGGGCAGTCATGAGGTATAATGCTCTCGTGGTGGACGATAAAATGCCTTTGGTGCATTCCTCTGCAGTCATGAAAGAAAAGCAGCACACAGTATAATGCTTAATAAAACAGAAGGTAGCCACTTACACACTCCAAATGCTTGTGTAAACTCATTTAAAACACTGATCTGCTGTAGTGAAGTTAACATACTGTTTTACATTCACATTTCAGTCCAATTTCCCTGTATCTCAATTAGCAGTGACAGAGTCTGATTTACACAAATAAATATCTCAACCTACTTTCTACACAAAGTACCCTCTATTTAACTGACTACTGCACAAGGATGTCTGATGTTTTGGATTATTATTTAAAAATGGATTCTACCAGCTCATTCCCAGATGTACAGTCTTCAGATTCAATAAGCTTTCTGTGCAAACAACAAATTGAATGGCCTTTGTCCTTCTTTGCTGATAGAAAATTAGTTTCTCAGTATTAATTTTTGGGTTTGGGCTAGTTGCCCGAAGTATAGGGTAGAAGCTAGAACTATAGACAATATCACACAAGTCACAGATGGAAAGATCTATTAGGCTATTTTCTTCGACTACAAACTGATGAAGAACTGCAATCAATGAATCACATGCCTGTCATGTCCTCTACAGCATATACTCAATTGTGTTGGCTTGTTTTAAACAACTGCAGCCACAAAACCTCTACCACTTCATTTATTGCTTCATACTACTCTAAGCAGACATGTCTGAAAAATGTAACAGTCAGTAAAAACATAATAGTTTTACAGCGTATGAAGCGAAGCAAGAGCTGATGTGCCCATCCAATCTTATCACCTTCACAATCTGAGCCTCTGTTTCAACCAGTGACCCTTACGTTAACCCTAATGATGCAGGGGTTAGCTTAAGCAAGTTTTGAAAAGCATTCAGTCCCTAAGGGCTGCAAGTGTTAAGGGCTTACTGTCCCCTGGCAAATTACCCCCATGCTGAACGACTAGATCATTCTCAAACTATATTTGATTTTGTATTTAAACATCTCTGACTGCAGATTACAGCTACTGAGAAAACATTTCTGGGTCTATGTCTGGAAGCAGATACATTCTCCTGTATATTCTGTACCCTACTCTTGGTGCCCCTGTGATACCTCCCACCTCTTAGAGACCTTCCAAACTCCCCTCCCTCCCCGTGCTGTACCTGCTCCTGTTTCTACTTCTTTCTCTCAGGTGTTGATCAGCCATTCTTTACACGTTCAGATCTTTTAAAGACCTTTCCTTCACTAACAAGTTCCGAAGACATAATCACATTTTCACTCCTCTGAGAATCTCTTCAATTTCATACATCCCTGGTGTTGAACTGGCTATAGTCACAGGAGTCTTAGCAGCATCTGCTGTACTTCACAGACCTCAGACAAGCTAGACACATGCAGGCAGCCCAAGGTAACACTTGACTTGTTGGCTCCACTTATCTCACTTACCGCACCTTAAGGTCCATTTCAGTATCACTGCTTTCCAAAGTAGACTCTACTGAATATTTTATATTTGCTTACTATCCCCAGCACTGAATCCCACTCAATTTCCTGTACATCATTCTGGATCTTTGAAGTCTTTCACATCTACTTTTATGTCACCAATTTTTTTTGAAATAATAATATTGTAAGAAATTTCTGTAATATCTAAGTCCCAGTAAATAAACTTAAAAGAAAAACAACAAAAAAGCAAGAACAACAACAAAAGAAACCCACATAGGGAATTTTGAAAGTCCAAATATTACATTTAATTATTTTCATTAATTAATAATTGTAACCATAAGTAACAGCAATAAAAAGAGCAAACACCATTTTTAAGTTCTGTTCCACTTTCCGACTTTAACTGCTACAGCTTCTAGTGACAGAAGACTGCATGGGAAATAAAGGTTTCAATAAATTAAAAACAAAAAATAACCCCTAGTTTTCCCAGACAAAGTAAAAGCTTTCTTATATGGAAACTGAATATTTGTGCAAATTCTGACTTGTTACCACATGAATAAAAGATAAGGATAATAATGAAGCTCACACTTGATAACCAAGTCCTGTACCTAAGAGCTTTGTGCATACTATATGAAGCTCAGAATCAACCTATGTAAGATAGAAGAGATAAAATAATCAATACATGTACACTGCTTCGGTTCTTCAGACGCCTGGCTCATCTTTTAACCATGTCTGTGTAACATGAAGTAAAATAAGCCTCAATTTTGATGAGAATCTGAGTATTGTAATACAAGTAGTAAACTGCCTGGAAGCATTGCTTAGGAGATTAGCAAACTACCAAATGATAATGTCAATACTGTTAACTAAAACCTTTTCCTGTGAGCTGCACCCATGACACTGTCTTACTATGATTTCTTTTTTGTATTTTTCCTACTATTTCATTAATTTCTAAACTTCACTAGGTATACTGAGCAAAAGTAAACATTTCAAAGTAATATGCTACAGGCTAAAAAGAAGGGGAAATTCTGTACAAGGAGGACAAGTACAGTATTTCCACATGCTTTACACTGCATCCAGCAGAATGAAGGTAACTAGGGCTTTCTCATCAGTACAATTTGTCATGTTTTAGCCACAACAGCTCAGAGAGACTGTGCTTTCTACTCAAGTCTATTTTGAATTAGGGTGACTGCAAATTTCAGTCCTGCTTCCCCAGCTTACCACACAACTGAGGTGCTCCAGAAGCATATCTCTAAGCAACCCCCCAGGCGTCCCTACATGAGCACAAGGAAGCAACGTTCAAAAGAAAAGTCAAGAAATTAATTCAAAGGTGTTGAGTTCTGAAATGCAATTGTACCTGATAGGCATTGATAAAAGCAATCAGGTTAGACTGTAGAAGGTTGTTTGTTGTTCTGCTACGCTTAAGGAAGTAAAAAGGTGGATCGGGGAAAGAGACGCATTCATGTTTGCCATCTGTTTTCAGGTTCTATCTCTATTTAATGAGAAACTAAAGGAAACATTTGAAGAAGTGATTATATCAGCTGTGAGACTGTAAGGAAGACATGTAGTAGAGAATTTGTAGTTAATTGTCCCTGTTTATCTGCTAACTGTTCTATTTGCTCATTGGAAGTTTCTGAAGAAGGGTCAAATCTGAAATTACCAACAGAAGCTGCTCAGCCTAAGTGAGCTAGAGAACCTCTTCAAATCGAACTATGAACTCATCAGACCACGTATTCAATTGCCAGTCAGCTGCTCTTTGGTATGACTGCTTTCCTTGTGTCTCCACATGGATCAGTGTATGAAAATAAGGGAAACCTCTGAAGATGTTTGAATTTTGAGACACCCTATTTCAAATTAACTGAAGTTTTAGTGTAACAGTTGTGGGAGTCAAGCTAAAAAACAATAGCAAATTTATCAGCTGAGATGCACAAACTCAAGACTTATCTGACTTTGTTTTGTAACTGCACAAACCTAAAGCCTTAAAAGAAAAGGAGCTGAAACTATTTGAAAATGGTAACTCAGTGCCATCTTTCTTAACAGAGGCTTCTTATCACAAATTTGATTGTGGTTCAGTATTTCAAATGTTAATACCAAGCCAGACAGAGAAATCTAACTCAAACTCCAGACTTTTAAAAGTGTAGACACTTTTTTGCCATTATTAGCCACCAACCAATTTATAAGTTGTTTACAAGTAAGCTCAAAATTTTCAGCTAGAGTTGACTGGTAAAGTACAGAAAATGCATTCTATTTGATTCTGTATTAAAAAGAAATTGGATATCAGAAGACAAAAATGGTGATGCCAGCCAGATGGGTATTTAGAGACAAAATGCAGAAGACTGTCTTCAGAGAAAAGATGTAAACAAAAATGAGTGACTGTAATAATGTGGATCACTTCAGACACAGACAAGAGGTACTGGGGATCAGAAATGAATTATTATGCTCTAAAACGATCCAATAAAAATCGAACCATAGTGCAGTAATCAGAAACTGTATTGGAAAAAGAGATAGGCTATAAAAAGAAAAAGGAGCTTCCAAGAACTGCAGGTTATTAGCTACTAGAGAGAAATCTGTATTCAGGAGATTATATTCCTGGCAAAATATGCACATAACCAAACACAGCTGAATTTGCTGTTCTAAAGGAAGTGAACTATAAAAATTAAAAAGCTAGCATGGGGACAGAATCACAAGCTAGAAGAAAAATAATCAATGTGATCACTGATAGGGCTGTTGGGATAAACATTGAAGTGACTGAACACACAGCCAGGCAGGCTCGAGGAAGAATGACTCAATTATAATTTTCCCCGCGAGCAAAGACAAAAAGATAGTTGTAGGCACACTGAACACATGACAACAAAGCATTTGGGCAGTGCCCCTTGTTAGAAAGGATGAACTGTACTTCTAAATGTGAATTCTTACAGACACTGGAAGAAAAACTGGATTTCTGTTGCCTATGGCACTGCAGCACTGGCAGACCGCAGCAGAGGTGCCCACCTTTGTGTGTTAACCAGCACCTACTGCTGGCACCTGCTAGCCCCAACACTTGCACAGAATGGGAACTAAGGTCTTCCCCTATTGAAGCAACAGGGAAGCACTGAAACAGCCCTGATCTTACAGATTTCTGAGGTAGGGGTGAGAGGAGCTAAAGATTTTTGATAAAGGCACAAACCTCTTTCTTAGTACTTTGATACTGAAATAGAACACTGAACAAGTGGGATGCAAGGGCTTCCCCAAGCACATATCACTACTCAAATCCTCATATCAAAGCAGGCAGATAACAGAGGGCTGCAGCATCCTTCAGTCCACTGGCAGAGACACAACAACAGAATGCAGCTGGGACTTGGCAGAGCACCTACAGCCAATCCCAAATGCACTTAACTACATACGAGAGAACACACACTGCTTCCAGTGGATGGAGGCACCTTCTTCAGAGCAGCAGCCTCCTGCTCCTCCCTTGCAACTCCAGAAAGGGATGACTCCTCAGGATTTTTTAGTCTTTAGGACTCTTTAGACACATTTAGGATACTGAGACGAGAATGTTTTTTGAGAGTAAGGATAACATGTCAGAGCCTGAAGGTGACTATATTGTTGCACCATTCCCTACAGGAAAATCTGTATTGGAAATATATGTGTGGGTAAGGCTTTTTATTCATGGTTGAACTAATTTGAATGAGCTGCTACAAACACACATACATCACCTTACTTATCAAGATATGGCCTCTGGCCAGGCCTATGCTAAGTCTTAGAATTCTATCAGGAAGGCAACTATCCTTGTGAGCTGGATATAGTTCTCTATCTCAACCTCTCAAAAGAAATTTCCCTGACTACTCCATCATTACCACCTTTCTCGCAAAAGGAAACCACGTTGCATTCTGGAAAGCTTTTTTAACTTTATGCAAGTGTTCTATCCCTACCTGGGATGAACACCACGACGCAAAACAGTCCCCTTTTCTGGCAAAGGGGCAAACAAGTGCAATCCATCGCCACCCCCCAAGGTGCTGCAGCCAGTAAGGTTTGGTTAATGGAGACCAGCAGCTAAAAAACCCACTGAAGACACCACTACGTCATGAAGGAGTTTGAGAACCTGCAACAGCAAGTGACACTTCAGTGCATTCTGCTTCTGATATTTTTGTGGAAATCAAAAAGTGCAAGCATCCATAATTTGTCATAATTTAGTCATAAGTATACAGTAAATTAAAAGCTTCTGGTTTTGGGTAATAAATACTGCACCGCTCATCAGATCCCATTAACTACTACAGATCCACAACCAGTAAGCAGCCGTGCTGTATGATCCCAGTATTACAAGTTCAAGAAGATTCAAATCACATAAGCCTCAAGTAAATTACATCAGATGCTTTCTGACTGCGCAACTGAATTTATCTCTTTATACCAAAGACACAGAAAAGCACAACTTCAAAGCGTGCACTAGGATTTCCCCATTTCAGCAAACAGTGAAACACTTGCTCAAAATGAGCTTAACGTGATTGGGCAGTGACAGAAAGTTTACTGTCTCGAAAGCACTGTTTTGGGCAGTGTTAATCAAGTATGCTGTTCTCAAACCAGAAAGGCCCGTTGAAACTGCCATTAGTGGGAGGGGAACACTTAGGTCTGAACAAGGCTCACCCATGGCTATGGTACAAATAAAGCACAAGGATTATTTTTTGCTTTATGTTTTCTTAAGAATAACTGCAGGCAGGGAGGGAAAATCATACTGTGCAAGCAGCTTAAAAGCGAAATTGAAAGCTATAAGTAATATCCCTTTGATTTAGTGTTGTAGTACTCTTTATCTTATGGACAATCCTGGGAGTATCTGTGGCTAAATGAGACCCACTGCTTCAAGAGTGTAGGAGGGCACCATTCATTCTCTTACAAACGCTGAGCAACCCACTGGCTGAGTTATAGCTAGGTGGAGTGATAACATGGTGAAGATCCTATGGGCAACCACACCACAGCACAAGGAAACACTCTCTTCAATATTTGGCTCTTTAAAGAAATGGCTTTACCCAATCCTACATGAAATATACCTTCAATGCTTCTTTGGCCATGGGAGGAAGGGTAGTAATATTTTACAAAATATAAGAATAGATCACCACAAAATATTTCAAGCCCATTTACAAATGTGATTTCTTTTCAGCTCCAAAGCAAGCAGCATGCTTATTACATTGAGGTAAACAAGCCCAGAGCAACATTCAGCACAATGCTCATTACAATGACTGGATTCAACAGCCAAAAGAAAATTAACAGTTCATCAATAACATTCAACTGCTCCACATATACACCCCTAAAAGGAGATAAAATCAGCTGCATGAAACTGGCATAATACCCTGCAGTATCTATTAGATAACCAACAGTAAAACTATATGGAATCTTCAGAGAAAGAAAAACAGGGATAAAGTCTAGTAGCTGAAGTCACAGAAATTCAAATCCATTGACATTCACGCACTCAAGATGTATAACATGCTTATCATTTAAGAATGAACATTTAACAGATAGAAATATTTTTCTCTTTTAACTTCTTTATTTTTAATTTTATTTAAATGCAGTTTTTTTCCCCATTTTTGAGCTATCTTGTTTGCTTTTCTAATGGAAAAGCAAGGAGAGGTATAGTTGAATGATGTATAAAACTGACAAAGTGAGAAAAGTGCTGATAACTATAATAAACACTATATAGAGCTTAGGAATACCCCAAACACTGTTTTTCTCACATTCTTTTGGTAGCTTAAGCTGCCTTTAGCAAGGATTTTGATGAATAGCATTGAGCAATCCTGACCTGATGTCCTAAGCCATCCTCACTTGCAGTCATTTTCTCCAGTATACAGGTCTTACAGCAAATTTGTCACAGTACAAAGGAACGTCAGGGTCGCTGACTTTCCACAGCTCCTGTTCTGGATAGTGCACAAGGCGAAGGAACATAGCTACTTTACACCACTTGCTATCTGCTGCCCAAGGGGCTGTTCCTCAGAACAGCCAATATATCTCACGTGGAGTAACTTGCTATCAGGTATGGACACGTGCTGCTCAATTCAAAGTCAGCACTGCGAAGAACTGTGTAAAATCTACATTGCAAATCATTTGGAGTAGAAACTTAAGATAAAGAAACAACACTGGCAACATAATTAGTCATCAGAATATGTGACTCTAATTAAAATATTACTCAAAAACATCTGTTAGGGAGAGGAAGCAGCCTGCAGGAATTATTCAGTGCTCCTAGGCCCATATTCTTAGAAGAGCTAATTATTCAGATTCTCTTATGCTCCTGATACAAAATAAGAAATTGGGGAATAGTTACGATTAAAGAAAACAAAATTAATATCTAAAATATTGCATTTCATTTCATACAAGCTGTATATAAAAGAGAGCTGAGAAGTATTCAGATCTGTATTACTCTGCACAAAGCAACTGTAATTTCACTTACCATTTTCCATTCTTATCTTATTCTCTGTTGCAAAAAGACAAAGTAGTCAACTAGATTTGGGTCAACTTTCATTTTTAGATGACTATGGAGGTTGCAACCACGAAAAGCAGACACTTTTTCCATTTTCAATGTTTCCTTCTTGATGGTCTCAACTGCTATCAACAATTCCCATTTGTAAGATGAGGATATGCTAATATTTATAATTTGGAATAATGCAGATTTATGCTGATCTTCATCATACCCCCCAACAGGAAATGAACTACTAACAAATTTGAAAATGGAACATAAGACTGTTGCATGTAATTTAATACAAGTTGAATTAGATGAGTGAAAAATGGGGAAAAAGGCTGAAGGGAAAGAATGTCATCCATGGTAGGACAGAATAATAAATTCTTAGGAGATCCCAAACTATTAAGAAGAAATTATATCTAGATCAAACCTTGCTAAACTTTTAAAGGATTGTTTGTCAATATTCTCCATACCTTACCAATCTTGCACTTATTTATTAGTTCACTTGCTTTTATCTCATTGCTTCAGAATTTGAAATTTCAGAAAATTGGAAAAAAGAAAGGAGGGAAAAAGAAGCTCTCAGCTACCTCTGTACTGAAAATCATGTTGGATGAGGGTGCAAGGAAGCAAACGCAAGTTAATTTCATCTTGTTTATCTAGTAGCCTTAACAATCTCCTCTGATCAGTATTCACAAGTTTTCCTGTTACCCTGGTATTAGACTAATGACGCACAACTTGCAGTTTACAACAGAACACCCCAAACTTTGCTGAAAACCAGGTTCCAACTGTATGGAACATTTGCATGCTAAGACATATAAGCAAGAATTACTTATAATTCAAAATAAGTACATAAAAGCACCAGCACTCAACTAAAATAAATATTTCATTCCAAAGGAAATACGTATGAAATGGCTGCAGGTTGTTTCTGCAAAACAGCTTTCTGATCTTCAAATACATTTTAAATTTTAACCAAAGAAGATGAGAAATAAAACATTACAAATTTAATAATAAAACAGCATAAATAAAACATAGGGACAGACATGTCTATTGTTTAGAACTGAACAGTCCCTAGTTCAGGGTCCCCCAATTCCAGCCCTTCATTCCAGCAACCAAGGAATGAAGGGCTGGATAGCCCTCGCTGCAGTGCTGTGACAAAAGGCGGTGGCTGGAGGTTGATCTCATCTCACTGCTTACTGCTCTATGGCTGCCTAGATAGTAGTCCCCAAGAATTGCAGAAGCATTGCAACATCATCTCGCACTGTAAAATATTTGTGGAAAGACTTCCATTGCATGCTCATTTCTGTCTGAGGAAGTCAGAAGGATTTAAAAGAAAGGAGGAGCAATAATTCATATTGCTACAGGCTCCTTAAGCCACATTCACTATCCTTTCTGCATAACACACAGGGGGAAAGTCAAGAGATTGTTTTTGAGCTCTATAGCCAAGTTACTCATTTCTCAGATAAAAATTAGACCTGACTGCTCTCCTCATGCTTCCCTCCCTCCCCGCTTTGAGTTACCAATGAAAGAAAACAAAACAGCAATGCTAAAAATATTACACAATCTTGGGCAAATGCACAGCTCCATGTTACTGTGCTGTGGGCAAACGTTATTTGAGTTACTGAATACATAAAATCTCTGATATGTTCTAAATATTGTTTTAGTGTTCGCCTTTAAATTAATTTTCATTGTGCTTACAGAAAAACATGAAAAAGGGAATATGTCCACAAAAAAAGGCTGTAATATAGCATATGTAAAATGTAAAGATTAAAACAGATAGACAGGTGTAATACCCAGACGGCATAAGAGCGCGAGTAGTAAAATCGTCTTCTGAAAGGGCAGCACTTTCCCTATAACACTGACAAACAATTATTCATGATTAGCTAATTTTCCATATGTGATAAATTTTGTAAAGGGCTTAAATACTATAAATACTGTAAAGGGCACAAATGCTAGAATGTCATGATATTACCACTGAGGTGATGCTACAGTGCTTACAGAAGCATGTCCTACTTATCCAAAGCAATTCAGATGACTTACATGCTTCCTTTGAGACAGTAACATTTCCGAAGGAACCTCTGTGAGGTCAGCAAAAGCATCTTGCACCCTTAACAGCTCCAGCAGAGCAGTAACAATGTCAATGTGTACTCCAAAGCTCCCACAAAAAGCATTGCTATATTACTGCTGAGATTCATGTACTTCCTTTGACACAGAGGAGAGTTCTCTGAATCAACAGTAGAAGCAACTAACGTAAATACTATTTAAACACTAAAAGAGAAAAAAAAAACAACATGACAGAAGCGAAATAAGTCTTTTATTAAGACAGGATTACTGGCCTGTTCCTGTCAAATATCCAAGAGTATCATATATCAAATAACTGACAGCCTACAGTAAACTCCAGAAATTCCAGCAATTTCACAATGGGGCTTTGTATATCTGTGTAAACTTTGTGGTTGCCTTAATCTAATAGGGGACTGAAACCACCCAACAGACAGTCATCCAACAGGATCTTACATGCAATCCCTGCCACAATAAAAGGCAACGTAAAACATACTAGGAATGGAGAGGAAAAGAATAAATGACACACACAGGATGAGATTTACACCGATGTTTGCCTCTGTAATTTCAAGCTACATGCCACATATTTGACCCAACTCCTCTACTTGCAAATTAGTCACTCAGTTTCCTAATTGTGCCATTGTAAACAAAGAGTGACAGGACAGTAGCTAATAGAAATACTTCAGACGGTCATTGTACTACAAACAAAATCCTGCATAGAGAATCACATGGATATCTCTTCTCAGAGCAGGCAGTGTTTTTATAATGTAGCTGCTGGTAATAATTTCCTGGAGAACTGAGAACGTGAGCTATCAAGCTAATGACTGGCTTGTTTACAAAATAACAGTAAATAACAGAAGCACTAATCCCGACATTCTCAATTGCTTGCATTAAAACACAGGACTTTTATGAAGAGCTAAATTCAAGTTTAATTTAAACAGGTGTGAATTCACAGTAGGTCTATTGACATACACTATAAATTAAATCAGAACCTTGTCCTTAGCCAAATCCTCCCCGCATATGAATAGCTTCAGCATTCACAAAGCTGCATTTCTCATACTGCATCAGCCATTTCAACATTACTGTTACTAATTAAGCATCTTTAACCCCTCAGCAGATACTGTTAAGATACTGAACCCAAAGAGCAAATTGCTGAGGTGATTTGCCACAGAGTGACACAGCTACCCAGCAATCAAAGTGAAAAACCCTCAAAGATTTAGGCAAAGTCAAAAGCTCTATTAAATGGGCCACTGCTCCCAAGGTATAAAACAAATACTTCAGTGAATTACTCAGTATTAATCTTACGTGTTTCTATGTCATTAAACTCAGTTTTGATCTGTTGCCTAATACAGACTTATAAAGAAAGGCATGTTTCTTCCAGGTTAGAATTCTGATCTCATCAGAATTGATTTGTACTGATGCAAGTAAAGCTATGCTTGACTTATATTTTAAGTATGCATTTAAATATATTTGATAACTTTGTCCCAGGACTGAGAACTGGGGACAATTCTCTGGGAATCTGACCCTATTGCTGGCTCACTGTCTGAACGTGGGCAAAGCCCTCATCCGCAGCTCTGTTTCTCTATTACTTCTCCTCCTACATTGCTAATACTATTTTGTCTTTACAAATGGCTGTTTAAAATAACTGATATCATTAGAATTTATTACTCCAATTAGAATCTGATCCTAGACACAGCTGTTAAGAAAGAGGCTTCCCAATAATTTCTGTAGAAAAAATGGAAACAGATGTGTTTCTTCATTTCTTTTTTGTGCTGTTTTTAGGTGACAAGTATCCATCCTCTGGCCATAAACACTCCGTAGCTATATCCCAGGATCAATCTAATGGTATTTCAGCCTGTGGTAAGACCTTAATTTCTTGCTTGCAAATCTCAAAGAAGCTATTGTGAATTAAAGTCAAGTTGTCATAAGGCAGTCAAAGGAATTGAACATGAATTTGGCTCCAAGTGTGAGTGTCCTTTCATATGGCGTGGGAATCCAGCGTTATGCTGGTTCTCTCTACTTACTAAAGAAAAGATCACTACATGCAAAAAAAAAAAAAAGCATAAAAAAATCTGTTTCAGGAGTAAGTAAAATCAATTAGTCTGTAAAGGAATTTATAATCATCTGAAAAACTGAACAGTTTAATAGTTGTGATATCACGGAGTTCATTACCAGTGCTCAGCTGAGATGTGGTAACAAAAAATTAAGAGTTGGTGGCTACACAAATAAGTCAAATGTGGCTTAGAAATGGATTACAGCACGGCATGAATGAACTTGAGGTAAACCACTCTGCTTCGTGACTGCATGGGCAATTGGCAAAGGAAAACACAAGAAAGGCATGAAAGATTCATTGGGCAAGAGTGCATAGATATAAAATGGACTCATGAGCAGCACACTGGCTGGTAAGGGATGCAGGCTCAAATTTGAGTAGTTTTAGATATATGATCAAAACCAATCCTTTTTGTAGATCAGGGTTTTATTCTTTCCTGTACTGCATCTTTTGTTCTAGAAAAATACTTTTGGGGAAAAAAAAAAAAAACAACCAAAAAGGGAAAACCAAGATGTGCCAGCTCAGTATTGTGGCAGACTAAACCACTGAACTCCGTGTTATATTCTGCAGTGACAGACACCACTGTTTGAGTGAACTAAGGCTACAGCAGGGGGGTTGGAACTTGATGATCTTAAGGGTCCCTCCCAACCCAAACCATTCTGTGCAGTCTTCTTCAATGGATTAACTGTTTTAAATACTGCCATTTTGTAGCATTTCTGTCCAAAATTTACATTCACATACCGCAGAGCAGCATTTTTTTGTGTTAAAATAGAACTGTTTATACCACTCCAAGATAACCAATGATCCCCAAGAAATTGGTCGTTCATTACTTGCCATTAATGTATATTTTGCTTAGCCTCAGGCAAAGCCTCAGGCAGTTCGTGCACTAATAGGCTATTATTAGTTGCCATTAGTGTTGACAACACTAATTTAAATGGGAATGTTGGTATTTCACGCAATCTGTTCAATGCTTTCAAGCAACAGAGTGTGTTTAAACAGGGATAATGATAGAGTTGGTGCGTCCATGAAGGAAAACATTCCTCAAATAAATTCTCAAATCTGTCTCGTTAGAATACATGATGAAGTATACCGATTATGAATAAAGTGCATCCAAGAGAAAATATACAACCTTCATTTGCTGCTTGGAGTAAGAAGGTACAGTTGGCTATGGAAGCCAAAAACTAAAAAACAGATTTTTTTGAGCTAGTACCTATAATTAACACCCAATGGTGTTAAATACTGCTTACTTTTTTCCCACTAGTTTTGGGTTCTAGTTTACATCCTGTACATTTCTAGGGCTCTGATTTTTTACATTAGAATATTTGTTCTCAGAGTAACAGGAAGTAAATAGAGGAGGCACATACCAGAATTCTGACACAAAGGGCTTAACAAAGGTTCATAAAAATAAATCAGATCACCTTTACAGCTATTGAGATAGAGTTCTGAGTTACACCCACTCAACCACTGCCCTCACAGAGATCAAGGGTTTGAAGTAAGAGGTTGTACTTTGTCTGTTCACATGTTCATTAGAACACAATTGTTCCGTAGTACTAAAAATATTTCCATTCAGAATGAAGTATGTACAGACCCATTGACATTCCTTCCCTGGAATAAGAAAATCTTTCTCTGAGAAACTCAAATAGATTAAAAAAAAAAAAAAAAAGCTCAAGGCAGTGGTGCAGGATAAGTGTTTTTTGTCTTATCTGGAATAATTCCTATTTATTTAATCTTCAGGTTATGCCTGCACAGTAGTAACAACAATACAGAATATGCAAATGACCATTCAATTACCTCATTCTATTAGTTTTAGCAATCAAAGCATACCAGAATTTCACTCAGCACATGTTACCTCCTATGGTAGCAAGTGACAGGGATAAATGCAGCACTTGCAGCTCTCCAGTACAGCTTTTTGCACAAATAACTGCTTAAAAAGAGAAAGATTTGTCCCTTATTACTTCATTTAGCAAGAGATAAAAGAATGTCTGTGCTCTAAGACTGCTTTGTTACTGAGCACCAACCCAGATGGAAAACAAGTTGCTCTCTGGATGAGAATTCTTGACTATGAACCAGCCTATGAAGTACCACACAATGCAAGTGAATATAGCTGGAATCAACAGTGTCTTCATATTTATCCATGTTAACTTTCAAGACTAATTATTATAAATACTCAGCTCCCTAAAAAACACTGACACCCAGTCTGTCTACTCTGTCTGAAGAAAACTTAGAGATCATTTCACCCTGCGGTCTCGATTTCTCCTTTTCTTCCAGATGAATTTTGCACTTGCTTTCCTCTCCCAGTTTCCTAGTTAAAATTTATATTGAAGCATTTAAAACATGAATCGTTTTAATTAAAAACTTGGTATAAAGCTTAGAAAGACTCAACTGTTAAAACTACGTTCAGAAGGACTACTCTGTTACATGCTAGATCATGTAAGAAATGAGTCTAAATTGATTAAATAAATTCATATTATAAATTTTAAAAGGGTATTCATGAGTGAATCCTTTTTCATATTATTGCTATAGATCCGCTAAAATATATCATTGTCAACACTGAAGTGTCTTAATTTGTTTCCCTGATCTATTACCAGTTTTTAAAACAAACAAAGAAAAAAGACTTACTGAACAACATTTAACTACTGTTGTTAACCAAATTCTTCACTACATTAGCTACAATAGAGCCATAGAGGGTCCTGAGTTGCAAGGGACACAAAAGGATCAATAAATCCAGCTCCTACATGTATCTGTAAAACACACAAAATGAGATATGAACTAGCCTTGATGATGTTAAGATGATAAATTTGTTTACACATTCTTACTACACTATTTAAGGAAATAGAACATATTTTCATTAATTTTGAAGCATTGAGATAAGCAATTGATTTTTTCCCCATTACTCAATTAAATGCACATTTTTCGCTTCTAAAACATAAGCAAATAATTAAAAGGATCCTGAAAGAGAATGAGTACTTAAAACAAAGAACAAAGAACTACTAACCCAGAAATCCAACTTCCATGTGCAGAACCAAGACCTCACAGAGACCAGCTCAGCCTTCCCTGCTGATAAAGGTACTTCTTCAGGTATACCCTAAAACTCAAGTCTTAAGGCTACTCTGAAAAGCCAGCAAGTGTAGGACAGATTGTATGCAAAATGTGTAGTGTAAGTGTACACATAAAGATTTAAGAACCTAATTCATAGGTCACTAAATTAAAACTATGATCTTCCTATTGCATAAAAATAGAGAACACAGGAAAGCAACTGTTCTGACACTGACACATTTTAACAAAACAATTGCCTCATTTTTGCCTTATTTTTCATCTACTCTATAAACACACTTTAAGCAATGTTTTTATCTTGTATGTAATAGATGATCTAATAGTGACCTAAGGATGGAGGAGGAAAAAAGAGGAAAATAAAGCAGAATAAAATTTCAAATGAAGGAATACTTCTATTCAGTATGTCAGCTGTATTTCTTTATTACCATTCTCCCCATCAGACTTCCTCTCGTGGTCAGTGTCAGTCAGGGACAATGCTGAGTTTGCCCGGCTCGACAAGCAGGAGCTGTGCTCTGACTTCATCCCCCTCATCCACATCCCCAGGGCATGATCTGGTGATGCTCCACCTTCGGTTTCAGTATCCACGTCTGAACCCACCTCCAGTGGGTAGCTGTGCTCTGACACACCATGTAAATCTGTTTGGTAGCCAGAGCACAGAATATGGGGTGTCTCACAGAATTCCATGTCTGGGAAAAAAAATAAATAAAAGAAATGGGGGGGTTAGAAAAGAATTCAGAAGTTAAAAGCAACATACATTTGATGCTCTTCAAGAGAATCTGTTTTGAGAATTAATATTGTTAACAGCATTAGAATACTTGGCTTGATCAATGACTATCACTGCTATCCAATCTAATGCAGTTTTTTAGGAGTGCTAAAGTGTATAATACTGCACTGTCACAGTGCCTTTTTATCTGATAAAAATATAGGTAACTCCAGTGTACACCCTTATGCACTGATATAACATATCAATTTACAGCTGACCTGAGTTCATATCAGAGACTGAAAAATACAGATACTTTTTATTTTTTTTGCCAGAAAGATGACAGTTTTAAAACTGATTTCATAAATTAGAATGATGGCTGATTTTATCACAAAGGAGCGCACGGCAAATTTCCAAATACACAATTTACAAAATGTCAGAAGTATTTGGCTAATGACAAAAACAAAAACAAACAAAAAAGACTACTTACCAATGACTTGCTCTTTGAGAGTGCTGTCCTTGCATATTCACACCAGTGGGTTTTGGTTCTCCAGTGCTGGTGAACTACAGGAACTTCCTAGAAGAGCAGTGACTACTAGGACTGTACAAGTGCCATCTCATGACACCAAGTGATCAGAGATATTGGAGAGCTGTACAGTGCTCAGTACTTCAGTTATTCTTATTTAAACACCGCAACTGTAGAGCAGCAGAAATCCAAGGAAAAACAGAATGTGGACAGGAACCATAATGTGAATATGCAGAGGAAACATTCTCGAAGAACTACAGGTAAGTAAGACACATTAGCAAATTACAGCTTTCCTTTGAGGTGGCCTCTGCATATTCTCACTTGTGAGAATCCAATTACAAATGCAACTCCCAGGGAGTCAGGCAAGGAGTTCTAATTAAATAAGGATTACAGAACTGTACTCCCTAATTGAACATCAGACCTGGGATGCCATCTTGAGAGGCTGAATACAATATCAAACGTGCATACAGTATTCTTTCAATTTCTAGAAAAGAAACATTAGAGACAAGGGTCATTGAGAGAGACTGAGGACAAATATTCACTCCTACTGTCATCCAAACGAAAGCCTCAATTTGCTGAACTAATCCACTTACCAGCCGGTGAGAGGGATGGTTATTATTTCAAACATATTCTCAGAAAATGCAAAAAGCCCTGGTATTTTCTTGAAAGCATCGACCAAAATCTACAAACCAAATGCTAAGCTAAAATGATGACAGGTGGCACAATTTTCAAGTCATCAATCTCTATAAATCAAATCTCATAGCCAACAAAACATTCCTGAAGGTCTCCATTATGGCAGCAGCCCATACAAGCTCAGACAATGGCAGTGTGTTTTCCACAGGCGAGCTGGAAAGAGGGCAGGGACAGCAACTAGAATGAACTGCCACAGCCTCACCTTGTGTATGCAGGAGTCCTGGAAGGTCAGCCTGGTTCCCTGGTGTTACTGCACAGGCTGCCCTGTCCCAGCATCACTGACTGTGCTGTTCACGCTCTTCCCATGCCTCAGGGCAACCAAACTAAGGCAGATATGGGGGCCCTTCGGAGCACTCTACCGACTCTCTGATCTCTCCTCACAGGTAGAGGACCTGGTCTTGTGTCTTGTAGACACGAAGCATCCAATCTCCAAAAATCCTTGCTTTTCTGAGAACCTTAAAACTTCTTGGTCATTGGAAACACGTACACAGAGGCCATCTCACAGGAAGTTAACTAAAGACAGCGTTGTTCATATAATGACTTATTTGTAGTTTTCATTTTAATTATATATTATATACACAACAAACTAGTTCCACTTGGTTTAATTACACAGCATTGACCTCATTTTCCTATGACACAGTCTAGATATTGATGCTGGACTCAAACATCACAGCTGTATCACACTCAGTCTTTACTTTCCATTTGACAACAGCAAATGAATAAAACTATCTTTATGTAAAATACAGTTCCAAATGGTGCATGGTATCTCTTATTTTTCTTGACAAAGTTCAAAAAAAGGACTTGTACATAAACTAAATAAAAAGCCAACAATGGTGCTAAATGACTAACCCATGGCCCACTGTCAATAAAATAAAGATGAAAGCACATAAACAGGCTGATATTATTCCACCCTGAAATAAGGCCTATACTGTTCATTTAAATGGAGGCTGTGGACACTGCTATTTCACCAAACACTTCCTAGTAGCAATGAAGTGACTGAATGCTTCCTTGAAAAATAACTGATTTAAAGTTCTGCTTAAATGAGCTGAGCTACTTTAAAATGTGACAAGAGCTGTAGTCCACGTCCTACCCTTGTGCTCTGAAAGGAAGGTGAATGTTAAATCTTGCTGCCCAGTAGCAGGCAACTAGCAACAAGGCAGCTTTTGACAACTCTGACAATTAGCACATGCATTAGCAGATGACATAAGAAGGAGAAATAAATACATACTGACATTTGAAGAAATATTTCACCACAGAAAACTAAGATTTATCTGCCAAAACCATATCAAATAGAAGGGAAGTAAATTAGACAAATAAATTGGATAACTGTATTTAAAAAGACTAGCAGCTCTGCAGTGCTTCTCTGCACTGAAGAGAGTGTATTTCCAAAGATTGAGAGTTTGATGTACATCAAGAAAAAAATATTATGGAATGACACATATTTATCACCTCCTGAAACGAGAGCCAATAGATTTAATTATGTCTTAGTATTCATCTATATTTTGATTGAGGTTCACTTTACAGAAATAACCTCTACTAAATCTGTCCCATAACACTTGCTGTAATTCTGTAAAAAATGGTTTTGTTTTCATTTTGGAACTTAGACTTCTGTAAAGTACTACAGCAATGCAGTGTTCTTAGATTATGTCACTCTTTGTCAGCTGAACAACAATTGGTGATCTCAAGAAGCATCTCCTTCCCTTCAAAGCAAATATCTACTTATTTTCAGCAGCTAAGAAACTTTTCTGTAATAATAAATACTCTGGCAATGTTAGGAGCCACGTCAGCTGATGGCAGCCCCCAGGGAGCTAAGATGTAGGCACTTCCCTCTGCGGATGTCCACCACAGGCAGACTGTCTGCCCCTAGCAGCCTGCAGCCCACAGCCTTTCCGTTTGCAATTGCATATGCCAAGGGGAAAATTCATCCCAGTAAATCTCACAAATGCTAATTAGATTACACATGTTTAAGAAGCATAGAATTTAACCTTCAGTCTAGAAGTTAATTCAAAACGTAGCAGCTAACAAATTCAATATTTCAGCTATTTTTTTTCCTCTGGCAGAGTAAAATAAATCAATTTTTTTTACACTATAACTCATAGCCAACCAAATCTGAACTCAATATGTTGCATGAATTGCCTATTTCTTAAGTACACAAAACCTTTGTAGTATTTCAACTCTCATGAGATGCGTTTTTCTGAAAAGCACTTAGCATGCCAAAATTGTCTGGTTTGGCTTACACACCTAACCTTGTTACCTAACGTACTACGCATTTCCACAAGGAGACAAAGTTCAAGTGGATTTATGTAAGATTTAGCCTAACCAAAGAGACACAGTCACAAAAGAAAAGAGGGAACATTAATATGAAATTCAAGTTTCTGCATCAACTGCATACAGAGGAAAAGAGGCTGCTATTATGAACTTACATAGAAGATCATGATAGGATTTTCACATCGGATGCTTTGTGGAGTCTGTTTTAACTGAACTTTTTTTAAAAAGGCATTTAATCCTTCACTTCTGTAAAAAAACCAAAAACTAAAGTGATATCAAACTAACATATAAAGAAATGGAAAATATTTTATGAACAGGAATTGGAACGGAGGCTGGGTGCATTAAAAAAGAATTGCAATTTCAGTTAACTCATTCCTTTCTTTCTACTTTAAGCAACTTAATTCCGCGGGGAAACAATAAAACTCTTCACAGAGGATCAGCTAAACACAGGCTTGTCCACACTCAACAATATAATCTTCACTGTTGTTCAAGTTGATATAAGAATCACACAGAACTGTAGGGATTGCAAGGGACTCATAAAGATCATCGAGTCCACCCCCCCAAAGAATGACAGAGTTGAGTAGCAGCCAGCTCTAGCACTGCTCTCATCAATATAGAGCTACTGAGGACTTTCACCTTCTCTTTCCAGATACACAATCCAATTTCTGAGAATCTTTCTACAGCTTTAATTTAACCCCCCCAGGACAGTTAATAACTTAATTAGGTTTACATATGTATATAAAGCCTTTATTGCAATGCATCTTCAGTACTATCTCATCACTATTGTATGGCCAGAACTGTCTGCCAGCTGTAATATCAACGTGGATGAAGGTCCTGCTGCTCAGCTCAGCATTTCTACAAGTCCTAGCAGACATTCAGGACTTGTGGAATTTCCACACTGTTTCCATTTGCCAAGAATTTTGGTAATAAACAAACAATAAACAAAACAAATAACTGTCCAAAGGGGAAAAAAAAAGAGAGAAATGATCATCACAAAACTAGTGATGAACAGTAATGAGCACGAAGAACCTTTCTTTCCAAGTTTCATGCTTCCTTATGGAAAAATATAATTTTGCATTAATGACAAAACGACAAAGAATAATGCCTATTTAAATTACTTGTACAACTAGACAAAGAGCTTGCAGAAAAATTGAAGAGTATTTATAAAGTGGATCAGTTTCACAAGTTGTTACATGCCTTCTGTGAACCCTATAATACAATTAAGCCACTTGGATTTACCTGTTTCAGAGGTCTCTTTGAATACATTTGATTCACACATTTATTTTATTCCTATCTCTTGCTGAAGAGTTCTTATTCTGAGGAACCTTCCACCCAAGTACACACTCATTCTATTCTCCACATGAAATCCCACACAGGAAATCACAGAACTGTTTGAGTTGGAAGGGACCTTTAAAGGCCATCCAGTCCAGATCTGCTGAAATGAAGAGAAGTCTACAGGTAGGTCAGGGTGCTCAGAGCCCCATCCAGCCTGGTCCTGAATGTCTCCAGGGATGGGACATCCATCACATCTCTGGGCAACCTGTTCCATAACAACATGCCTGAGAAGCCCCTGCTAAATCTGAAGACATTAGCTCCAGTGCTTTTCACTTCTACAAAACACAGCCTAATTGCTCTGGTAATTAAATCATAATATCATGTTTGGCCTCAACGTATGCCAGTTCCTCTGTCTGTACCATGAACTCAATGTTATTTACTAGGAGCAGTAACTGTTTCTCAGTTCCTCACCACCATACCCGTCATCTATAATATTTAATCAACAGACCCAAATTGGATAAAGCCAGGTCGGTGGTTAGGCTTTAAATAAATTATTGTGGAGATGCTGTGCACAGTCAATGGCTGGAGCATGCTGTGAGAGCTCCACCTGAGAGGGCTCTGTCCACAGAAAGCAATGGTGTTGATGATGAAAATCTAAGGAAGACAGAGATTTCTTACGTAGCACTGAAACACGCTTAGAGGAACCATTAGGCAGCAGGTGCTTGGGGACAAGTGACAGACACAGTGCAAACACCCAGCAAGGCCCCAGTATGTGCTTATGAAAATGGAGATCTTTAGGCTCCTCACCAAATAAATTTGCAGACAAAAAGCGAAGCTCACTTATTAATTTTGATGGAGAATTCTTCTGGTTCAAGGGGCTGATTTGGCTAGAGAAGGAATGCACTTTTTCTTAGGCTGAATAGACAACAAAAAGATTGGATCAGCACCTGCCCACAATCTTGTAATAAAAAGATGAGCAATGTCTGTCAAAACATTAATTTCTATGTGGGGAACAGTGCAACACAAACACAAGAACGTGCACCCGGCAGTGAGCCCCTTTTGGCTTGGCTTCAGCTGTAGATCTACCACAGCCCCATCAGACTAGGTGTGAGATGGGCACGGGTATGTCAGCCCCTCTGTCCTCCAGCTGTCCCCATACCTGGTGGCCTTTATTTCCCAGCCTTCCTTCATCAATTCCAAATTGTCTGTGAACAGGGTGATGCATTAACCTGAGTAACATCATGCCTGCAGTAGTTACCAAGCTAATGTCTGAAGGAGTGATAATAGGAAAACAAGGGAAGAAAAGAAACAAACTGCAGTTTGGTTTTACTGTGTTACATGGTGAATGCACTTTCATACTTCCAACTAACACTAATAGGTTAATCAGTGAGTGCACTTCTTATCCTTCAAAATGAGAAGACCACCGGCTGCTTACGGTACAAGATACTCAGACAGACAGGAGGAGGAAGGAAGAAAATAAATCAAATGGAGAAAGTGAAGCTCACAGTCATTTTTTGAAGTAACACACATGCACCCTCCTAAATGAGAAATTTTGAGGGCTATTGAGCACTCCACTAAATTCGGTGTGTTCAATGGCCCTGAAAATTTCTCATTTCTCACCTGAGCACCATGGTTTACTGGCTGTACACTGGACTTGAGAATTAAATGCACAGACATCTTAAGCTACTTTATAAAGTTGTTTGTGTAACATAAGCCTCTGGATAACTGCAAAGGCTTTGTGTGTGTGTGTTCACATTTCAATGAGTCAGAAATTATTTTTTATTATTTTTTATATTACTTTTATTTTATATGTTCCTAAGTTGAGAACGCACTGCCTCTTTCACAGGACAATATCATTTAAGGACATTACATTTCAGTACCTTTTCATACTAAAATCATTGAGAAAAAAGCCAAATATCCATGAATTTGTAAAAGCACTTTACACTGACTAATAATTTGCTTTTAAACCACTTGTTTATCACTTGCTACAATATTGTGACAATCCAAAGCAGATTTATTTGCATTAATTTTTACTAAAAAATCTATTACACATAAATTATCTGCATATAAAAATATAATTTGAGCTCTTATATTCAGGCACAGGATTTTACTGTATTGCAATTTTTTCTTTACATTCACTTATCTCTGTAATTTATTTTCTTATATTAATCCCCAGTTACCACCAGAAATGCTAGAAATTTAAAAATAATAGTAACGACAGAGGAAGATTAAAATGGGAATCCAAGTCTGCTCTAACACAGAAGTTTCATCAAAATTGCAGATAGGGCAGCTAAGGGATTAGGAAAGGAGTATGCACTTTCACAAAACTCTTAGGACTGTAAAATTCATGAGAAGGGAAGAATCTATTTCTCAACTCCTTCCCCAGAGGAAGCAGAAGATGGCAAACACCTTTCTCATCTCTTCTTCAAACCAATTCTTCAGACTTAGAGGGCAGGAGCAGACTGACAAGAATAGACTGCACCAATTTTTAAAGAAGCAGCTGGAGCTCTTGGAGTATTTTCTATAAATTACTATTAAAATCAAATGAAAAAGGAAACACAGTTCGCAAGTTCTGCATCCTATCCTCATCCTACGAAGACACAAACTTTGTGGAAAATGCTTTTTGCAGACCATTGGAAATCTGTCACGACAGAGATACTGTTTTTCAAGAATAACTAGCAAGATGCCAGAGATAATGCTTTTACAAATTCAATGTGCATGCAATGGGCCTCATTTTAATTTAGCAAGAAACATTATCATTATCAGATAGACTGGAAATGTAATACTTCAAATTCAAATATATCTTAAGTGTTGTTGGCTAATGCCTTCCCTATTCTTAAAGCGTGGCTTTATAATGTAAAATACCTCAATTTACACAGATTCTGTTAAGGAGAAATCTCTGTTGCGGATACTCATAAATCTCTCTCTTTTAATGAACTTTGGAGTTACAAAACCACAGGAAACGCCAGGAGTTAGCATTTAACCTACATTTCTGTAAAAGAAACCTAGGTAGTGTCAAATAATGACCACGCTAATGCTACCCTACTAAAAGCAAGAGGAAAGAAATATTATCACAGACAAGAAAGAGCCTCAGTATCATTTGTGAGAACAAATGATGTTTTTATAATGCAGCAGTTGAAATAGAGTTTGGAAAACTTGTCTTCCAAAACATTCAATTTCAATATACAAAAATACATTAGGAAAGGAAGAATTTTTCAAGAAAAGGAAAGTTTTTCAGTTTCCAAAAGCTGTGTTATAAGAGATGCATTAAAATCCTCTTTCAGGAAGCTTAACAAGTTTTGTTGGTTCTAAAATCATTTGTCAGTTACAGATTTTGGTATTTCTGCATGTGTTTAAAGGAAGCAATGATAAAGGACCCTTTCTTCTCAACATTACATTTTCAAAATTAAAGCTAGCCATAATCTTACCCTGTAGATTTTTTAATTTTCTTTAATTAAACAAAAAAAAATAGAGGACTTTCTTGAAGGACAGCACAAGTATGAATCAAATCATCTGGAGAAAATTAACTTTTTTCTTTGAAAGAGTTTTCAGTGAATGCATATTCGTCCTCAAGATTAACTTCAGAAAGTGAAGAAGTGGAGTATTGATAGCTTTAATCCAGCATGTTTGTAACTTAACAGGCACGGATAATGTAGTGGTTCCAGCTTGAGAGCTGGTTTCTCATTTAAGAGAAGGAAGATTGACAATATTTTAACACACTTTAAGTTGCATCCACCATTTTTCAAAGTGACATGAGCCTCTAATTGTTGCTACATCCCTACAAACTTCTGGAAGTCATTTTTGAACACATTTAAAGCAGAATCGCTTTCATTCAAACATCACTCTTTGAGATTACATGACAGATATCACATCCTAATAGCATTCAGAATGGAAATATAAAATTAACTTCTATCAACAGTTATGATTCTGTTTTGTAAAGCATTTTAAAAACAAACATTGTTTTTAAAAGTCTTGACATAGTTTCCCCTTTTAACATTGTAGTAGAACCGTTGACTTGCTAAATGAAAATCACCAAAAGTCATGGAGGGCTACTATCATTTAAAATTTGTTTCAATGAATAACTACTACCCATTTACCTTTTAAGAATGTCAGAGGCAAGCGGGAGTTGAGGAGAGCCATTTGTGTCACCCTGGGTCAGCTCTGGGAAATGCACCTGGAATTAGTTCAGGTCAGAAACAATGCAAGCAGGACTGAGCTTCTGTTGCACAGGCTACTTACATCCACTGGCAAAGTTCACACACAAGCTGACAAATTTAAAAGAAAACACTGAAAATTTGGAAAAAGCATTTGCAGCAGAGAGGGTATTACAGAGAGGTGTAAGCATACAGAGGCAGAATCCTTAAAGGAAAGAGTGAGGCATTAGACACTCATAGGCATCAGGTCGCACGTTCACCACACAACAAACAGGGGATCTGTCACTGCCATCACTGTGCTGCTGTCACAGGAACAAAAGAAATGGAAGAGAATCTTGCAGTACAAGGTCTGACCCCCACATGCCTCCTCAGCAGCCCCTTCCCACCCTGCGTCAGAGCCAATACGGCGCGGGCTCTGAGGAGCAGCAGAGCCACGTGAGGGTCCTGCTCCCGCCTTCCTGATGTATTCACTAGCTGCTTTAAGTATAATCACCTTTTCCACTAAAAATCAATTTAGACAGAGATAGCTCCTACTTAGAGCTTAGGACAGCTAAACAGATTAACTCTGCCCTGTTTGGATTGCAGGTGCACGTATTTGCACTCTTTCACAGATCTTTGAAAAATTTACTTCTGGCATGCACGATCTTAACATAAAAACATCTAGTGGAGATGCTGCATAAACTTTTGATTTAGATTAAATAACTAAGTAAAATTTAGACCAACAAATCCCCTCTTCTTATTAATTCTGGAAGAAGAAAGGGAGAGCGTGTGCATGAGCCCTTCAGTACTTCCATTCACATCCAATTACATCCAGCTGCCAACCTGACATTGCCGAGAACATATGAAAGACATCTTGGCACATCCACTGCATTTGATTAACCAACTGGGGATACAGATTGTCAGTCAAATAACCTCTCTTTCCCCCAAAATCTCTTGAGGGGTTTGTCATCAAATGTTCCATCTGATCAAGAAATGGGAGATTACACTCACTTCAATAAATTTGGACCATTTCTGTTCCCTTCTTATTTCAAGTGTTTGCTTACCAAAGGGCTTTCAACGTCAGCAGCTCAAACGTGAAAGTCATCTATGTTGCTGTTTAAATAATATCAAAACAATGTAATGTAAATTACTATTTTTTGCATCTCTCATTTCTACTACATAAACTATTGTTTCAAGTGTTTAAACTCATTTCCCTCCTTTAGATCTTCATTAGTTTGGCTAGCATTTCCAGAAACCGTTTCTTCAACACTACATTAATAGGTTACTTAACTTTAAAAGACCTGTATTCTGTCTCAGTAACTAGAAAATGGGTCTTCTTTTTTGCTTTTACACCATCAAGATGCCCTAAAGTAACTTGCCTGAAAACAGTGCAGTAATTGCAGGTGTGAATGCCAATACATTGTGGCAATTGTAAATAAATAGTAATGATATTATGTGAAATTTAAGTTAAATATATAGTTCTTAAAATGCATTTTACCCTAAAATGCATATCATGGTTGCCAAGAAAAGATGAAAATCTCAGACATTTATGTCAGCACAATAAAGTTCCTAAGCATACAATATGGTATCTACAAAATTCAGGGTCATTAAAGTAGAAAAACTGAGCACAGAAGGGAACAACGTACTTCCAAGAACATTTTTCAGAATTACTCCAATAGCATTTGTCTTTATGCTGTTATGCTATTTAAATAGGTACTACGAGATGGCTTATTCCCTGTATATTAGGAGGGATATACGCTTAGAATACCAAGAGCTGTTTTCATCTCATTTTCCTCCTCAAGATTTGATATAGAGCTCCAAAAGTGGGAATAAGTACCATCATTCCTGTGCTATGCCAAAGAGAATTAAGTATGAGAATTCCAGAGTACACCAAATCAAAAGACTTCAGTACATTTTCACAAAGTTTAAACGTGCTGTGAGTCTCTACCATCTGTAACCAAAAATTTATCCAGTCTTTGGGAACAAAGACACTACACTAAGAAATACTTCCAGTATTTTTATGTGGGTAGGAGCACTTGACTACGTTTTCTTCTAACTCTATACCTTGTCAATCCCCTTGCCCTTTCTTAATGTGTGTTCTTTCTGTTTTAACATACCAAATAAGTTTTTTTGGGGTATACAATACTCATTTTAGCTATTTGAGTCACTGACTTTGAAAACACTAGGCAGCAATTTAAGCACATAGCATCTTTACCTTTCATTCTGACACAGCCATATAATAGATACCTAGGAAATAACAAGTTACTGACTGGCAAGCATCAAAATGTGATTGCTCTCCTTTCGAAAATGAGTAGACCAGCACCTGCTCTTTCTAATGCAAATCACAGATATAGTTGCCTATCCATTACTAAAACAAAATCTCCTTCATTGTGGAATAAACGGATACATTTATTCATGTAGAGGGTTGGGAGGCTGCACATCCAACATGAAATAGCTAGAAGTTGGTGACTAAATCAACTTTTTTTGGACAAATTCCTCCAGTGAAAAAATTTGTTTGGACCTCAACAGACTGAAAAGTACAGGAGGAATAACCCACAAAGGATTCTACACAGAGAGGGCTTATAAAGGTTTTAGCATCTGCCTGTGAGACATTTCTTGGGTGGAATACAAAATGTACAGCAGTGGCCCTCATGGCTACGTCTCTTGTATTCTGCTGTCATGACACAAAGCTCAGCAGCAGGCAATTGAAAGCTTGAGCGCATACCATAGGTTATGCAAAGCTACCACTTGGTAGAGTCAAAGTTATGAGTTCCCTCAGCAGATGAGAGTACTCTAACTCACAGAAAGTAAATCAAACCAAAAGAGCAAGACATCTCACTACCAGATTAGCCTACAGCAGCCCTGTAAACTCTTCCATGCCCTGAAGGAAAGCTTGCCATAGGCAGACAAACTAACTAAAGTTCAGTATTGCTGGAAATACTTCCTGCCTCCTTATTAAAAAATTCACACAGTTGGAGGTGAACTAATTGAGGTGGTGGAGACAGTAACACAGAAGGCATATAAAATGTAATTAAGCCACGATCAGAAAAGGGACACATAAGGGAGACAGCTCTCAAAATAGAAGACTCCAGGGAAATACCAGATTCAGGCACAAATGAGAGCAACTGTGCACTGAATCACACTCAAAGACATTTCTATATACAGCTAGAAGAATCTGTGCAAATATCAACTAAACACTTTGGCTACAACTTAACCAGAAAAATAAGAAGGAAAAAATAAGTTTACACTGAGATGACTTCCATTAGCTTTATTGCACACCACAGAGAAAGGTGTCCTGACAAGAAAAGGGCCCTATCCTGCACCTGAGGGATTCTGGATCACTCTGGGAATTTAAGAATAAGAACCCTACAGGATGAGTAACTGTCACAATTCTTTTGACTTCATTCTATCCAATCATGCTTTAGATCTACTTTTTTTGCTGTTCTGGGAGGACAGCAGCAGCCACTATAGTAAAAACCAGAGCTCACATGAGTAATTGACTATATTAAGGAAGAGGAAAATGAATAAACAGAAAGAAGAGTGAAAACATGTAATTTATAAACCTTATAGTTTTGACCTAACTTTTAATAAATATTCCCTCTCGGACAAAATCTGTCACCTGGAGAGACTCAAAGCAGTAGCCTACAGAATTTAGTTAAAATTTTTCCCTCAACCTAAGCTGTGTTAGTGAAAAAAACTGCATTAGAAAAGATACTCAGCCATGTAATGAATTGCTTTCAGATGAGGAAAGGAAATGCTTAAACATCCTTTTGTGCAAAGCTTTCTGTTATCTAACAGTTTTGCATTTAAAGAGATTTTAAAGCTTTTCTTCCACTTCTTTCTCCTAATAAACTTGTTTCACACAAGCCTGCTGAGTTCAGAGTCTTCATGAGTAACAGTTTCTCTATAGGTCACGAGTCCCATGTGGGCTTTGCCTTTCTACACATTATCTAGCCTTCAGTATTGTCTTATTTTCCTACCAGCTGCTACACATTTCCAGAGCTGCACCACCTCGTACTGTGCCTGATATTAGCCACAACAGTGACAGAGCAAATAGGAAACAAGCAGCAGATATAGAAATGTCTGCAACTGAAAAAAAAAACACCACACACACAAAAAAAACCCACCACCACATTTGCTTGTAGGAGATTTAATCACTTCTCTCTAAAAACATAGCAAGATCCCCTCTGATACTAACCAGATCGAGCTTTTACAAACTAGTCTCTCTCTTGTCAGTCAATGTGTGAAGAATGGAGCACTGAGTTAGATGTCCTTTAGTGACAGAGATTTCAGTGGAGATGATGGAATAAGGAAGTAAAGGGAAGTACAGGCTTGGATGTGGTGGCTCTGAACAGGGGGAAGACAGGGAACTGTAGTGCTGTAGAGAAGAAAACAAGCACAGTACAGAAGAACACCATCCTAATACAATCCACCTCTCTGAACCGTCTCTTCAGCAACAAGCACATTCAGAAGAATATGTACATCCCTCATTGCTGAAGTGCTTCCTCATAACTTTGGTCTACTGCAGTTCAAAATGGGTAATGTGTGAACAGTAAGAAGCAAATGGATGGACACCATGACAGAAATTAGGACAGCAGGTGGGAAACAACCTGCTGATGCACTGCTACAGAAAAATTTAAGAGATAGTGGCCGGCCAGAAAACTTCACAAGTCAGTGTTTTCCTGTTTAACACATTACTCTTCTTGCTTAGACTGGTGTGCTGAAATTTAATATAATAATTTCACAAAGGAAAGATAATAGCCTTTATTCCTTTTTTCCTCATTGAAAAGGATTTATTAGCCAATAAAATGTATTTTACACATAGAACTTATTTTAAAGGGACAGTAAAATAAAACTAAAATGTAAATACTTGCAAGCAACATTATTCCCATAGACAAACTAGACAAATCCATTCCTATAGCCAAATTAAAGATTGAGATTTTCTTTTTTGGTAACTGCAGCCATTGAGAAAAACTTCAAAATATTGGAATATAATGTCTGAATGCTCACTTGATCATAATATAATATCATAATGCATTCTAAATTGGAGCACCAAGTTACAGCAAAATAACTTTGGTTACTGTTTCTGTCCAGTGTGCTGTTACCACTCCATATTCAGGTTTGGTGTTCCTAAACCTACATGTAGTGTATGCAGGCAGTTCTTTAACCCTTGACCCGTATCTGATACCTCAGATGATGGAGCATCATTAAAGCATAATGAACCATAAGCTCCCTGCTGCCAGAACAGTGTCAGAAATAACTGCTGGTGCAAAGTTTGGTCTGAGTGAAGCTGTTCGGGGATGATAATAATTATCTGTCAAATGAATATTTATTACATGGAGGAATTCAAGATTGAATACTTCACTGCAGAGTGGGAATAATACTATGGAGAAGTTGGCCAAAGCCGACATGGCTCCCTTTGTACTGAGGTCTAGTGCAGCTGTACGATATACAGATGGGTGCCAGGAATTCATGAACTGGAGAAACAGCCTGCAATAAGCAGACCTATTCCCTATGTTATTCTACAAAGACAAAGCTGAAGATTGGCTAAATGAGCTTTTATATTCCTGTAGGCACGTTCAGCCCTACTGCAATAAATGCACTGTGGCTAATGTTCCCGGAAAAAGTAAATAGCATTGAGGTATCTAATGTCAGCCCTTTTTTGACTCCATAATTCCAAATTCTTCTCCCATCATAGACCATCTCATTTGCTTAGAGTAACAAGAATCTTCAGAGGCAGCCATTTCAGATGTGCAGCCTGTCTCTGCTGCTTTCTTCACCAGTGGCACAGGGCTGGGGCTACCTGAGGCAAACGCCTGGCGACGGGCTCAGAGGAACAATGGCCACCACAGTGGGAGCAAAGTATGTGAGCTTTACTTCTCTTTTTTTTTTAGTAAAAAAAAAACAAACAACAACACAAACAGCTAATGCTATCAGAATAAAAAAATGTCTGTGCGCCGGAAGTCCACTTTTTTTAATAAATTAAAAAAAAACCCACAAAGAATATGCAAAGTAGACTCAATTATTTTAAAGGATCCTTCTTTTCACTGCCAAAAATGAGCTGAGCAGCAACTTGGGATAACAGACTTGAGAAGAATCCAGGAGGATAATGAAAGAAAAAAGAAAACACTGTGTTTTCACTGGTTTCTAAGAAACATCCAGGGAAGCTGCAAAGCAGCAGTATTCAGGTGGGTAGAAATAACTAAACTGTAGTGAACACTGTAAGCACATGCGAATGAGATCTTTAAACGCCTGATCCAGGTGGGATAGGTAGGATATTAAGATGGACAAATGATTCAGTAATGGTGGAGGGTTTTTTTCCTTTCCCCATTTTGCTTTTATCTGCAAGTAAATTTTCAAAGCACAGAATAAAAGCAAATAATTAGAATCACTCTCCCCAAACATCTAAAGTCAATAGCCAACAATTAATTGCAAACATTCCACAAGCACTACTACAATAGCAGCTAAAACTTGCACTGCATCTGTAAGCCTAATTCTCACTGGTGCTAGAAAGAACTATATCCCTAGAATCAACAGTTCGATTAAGCCTTTGAGAATCCACATGCAAACCAAGCCAATCATATACATCCTACAGGTATTTCATTTCCACAACCACTAATTTATACATTACTGAAAAAGTACTCTCAAAGGTATGTGCAAATACATGCTGCATTACATCATTTGTAGTGTAATTTTTTATTACTATGAACAGAAATATTAGTTTCTGTTTCAGTAGTAAGAATAGCAAAGTCAAAGACTGATTGCATATAGAATTAGAAGAAAAAACAGACCTGTGTTTCTCACATTTTTATCCACAAGTAGCAACACAAATTTAATTTGATCCAGTATCTCCACAGATGTATTTTACAGAATGGTAGGTGTCTTAATCCAAAGACATAATCATTGTACAAAACGACATGACAAATAGTCTCTTAATAAAACCCAAAAAACAATATAAAAGTGAATGCATTCATTTATTAGGGAGATTAGTCCTTGAGACAGGAATTTCTAAAAGGCCATTAATAATTGCAATAATAAAATCTAAGAACAAATCCTGTAGCTAAGTTTAAATGTTGAAGCAGTAGAGACTGCGCCTCAAATAATGCAGGTAGAACCTGGACTATGCCACTACTCTGTGAGTATCTTACTGTTTGTACACACACGGATTTGAAAACTCCCACAGAAGGAACAAGAAGACATTACTGAAACATATTAAAACTAATTCATGCCTCCAGCTGAACAGAAAAAGTCAGTGCACATAGGACAATATGTGATCCCTATTTCTACTAGAAATAATTAAGTAACCACAAACTTTGTTCATTTCTTTACTCGGAGGAATTAAATGCACATACCAAACCTACATTACAGAAGATCAGATTATCAGTGGTTTGATATGATTTTTATTTAAAACATTTCTATGTTCTATTGCTTTGAATGTAACAGCATAGAAGTTAATTTTTTCTTTTTCCTTTTTGCCAATAGATGACGAGGTGAAATGTTCAAGTTACTAAACACCATTAATTTCATGCAAGTACTTGAACTGAAGGAAAAAAAAAATCAATGTGCTCAAAACTAATAAAATGCAACTTTCTTAAACAATGTCTGGAGCTCCCTTTGATTGGAATTCAAGAACTTTCATCCCTAAGAAAATTGAATGCATCTTTCACAGGCTACAGATGTCTGAAGAAAGAAAACCACAATTTCTTCTTATTATTTACCTCTTTCAAGTAATACTGACACTGTTGTGCAATGTCAGAAATACAAAGTTCTAAAGTTAGCCAGTAGTCCAAGTAAGTTCAAGTAAGCTTCTGTTTTTCAGAATCAGAAAAAAAAACCCCACAAAAAACCGACGTACTAATAAATTAAATGAATTAAGAAATCAACATACAAGTAAATGATCATTTACTAGATGATGTGAATTTCCATTTTTATAACTTTTATATATAACGTAAAACCTACCTCTTGGCTACATTTTACTAAATTATGCTGTTACAAAAACCCCATGTGAATGATTTTTGCCCTGTAAATGGTAATTATCAGGAACTCAAGATTTTATACACTTCTGAACACCGACCACTTCTGTCCTAATAAAATATCAGAAATTAGGTGAGTGTTAAGAGTTTCTGGCAAATGTTCCACTGCTAATGTTGCTGTTCACAGAAACTGTACACAAAGGAAGACAAAGCCATCCATACTGCAAACTGTTTAAGTTCTGGAAAACTTAAACAAAACTCTCTGATAATCTTGCCATATTATTTTCTTTCTTAAGTCCATTGTAGACAGTGTGCCTTCATTTGTACACTGTAAATTGTGCTTGAAATAGCGAGAAAGAACATTAAAAAATCAAAGAATAAAGTTTCCAATTCAGTGGGAGAATCAAAATAAAGAAAAAAGTCAGATGAAAATAAGAATAGATTAACCACAGCAAGCTTAAAAAAAGCAATAACGGTATCAACAGAAGTTCTGAAGAACAGCTTATGAGTCTTTAGCAAATTTGGCTCACTGTTTAAGATGATGATATTAATTGCTCATATAATGGCAGCCTTCTAACAGCACTGGCTATGTATATTTGCAAGCATGAGGATTCTGGCAGGGCACTGCCAGCTCCTGGCTGGCTATCCAAGAGGCAGCAGCACGTTCATGAGGCTGTATCGTGCCTGCTTTGTGATTCTTAGGGATGACATCTAGAGGAAAGTGTAATGACCTTGAGCATCTCTGGGATTTCCAAGGTGATTCACTGTTCCTTATTATTTTATTTCAGTTGTTTTAATTCTATTCTTATGAAGCACTCTAAAACTTCCAGGAAAAGTGCCCTACTAGTGAAGTACAATGGTTGAATTATGAGAAACATCACTCCCGTTTAACTGCTTCACAAGAAAAGCCCTGCAGAGTTTGCAATACACTTCTGTGTTAAGAAAGTGCTCACTGAAGGCAGGTACAGAGTATTTTCCACTCACAGGTATGCCAGAAGGCTGATTTTGGCACTTGAGACTCAAATACAGATTTGCTCCATTTCCGGAGACCACACCCAGCATTATCTGATTCAGCTTCTCTTTATTTAGCACATGTATCCTCTGCAGCTCTCAGTTTAAAACACAGCAACCAGCCTGGCTCCAAAGTTTTTTTCTCAGCATTTCAAAACAGTTCTTCTGAAACCAAAAAACTGACTTTGACTAAGTTAGCAGCAACGCTGGATCACGTTTTCCACTTACCAAAATAAACGCCCAAGAGACTAGGACTGCAAGAACAGTCCATTTCTGAGTACAGTATTTAAGACAGTCCCCTCCTTCACGTTATTTCTCAGTGATGTAACAGTTACAGATTCCAGTATTTTGTATTATCGTATTAGCACTGAATAAAGCAGAGTTTAACTTGACAAATGTTTACATTTCTTTGACAGTCATTTTCATTAGTTGTTATGTTAATATTTTAATCTGAATTTGCTGACTTCCTAATCTCTTGCTGATTTTCACACCAACAGTTTATATTTTGGTAAACAACTTTTCTAAGCTCCTGGGTGACAGTTGGAATTGTCAGCGCTCCCTGTTTTATTGTGTAACTGGTGCTTACAGTGGAGAAAGAATCAATCTGCTGGTGTTGAACATTACCTTATTCCTTTCAAGCTGTTTTTTCCATCTGAGCTAAAGATGCTTCATCCACTTGCAGAGCATTCCTAATGAGTGGCAGTCAGCAGGAAACTGATTTTTGAGCAGCTTCCAATACAAGTGTAGCTGTGAAAGGAGAACTTTAGATTTTATATCACATCCACAATTCATTTCACGTAAATACCTTTAGAATGAAGTTCAGAAGCATTTGAGCCTGATTCTAAAAAAAAAACCCACTAATTCAAGTTCTAAGTGAGTTAAGATATATCCACCCTGCTGCCTAACCAAAAACATTAGGGAATCACTGAGCTACTTCATGACAGTTCCTTATTTCAGGAGGTACAAAATCTTCTGCCAGATACATAATTGAGAAACCTTAGGAAGAGATGTTATTTGGCTTCAGCACCTGCTCCATGAATGAAAATATAAGCAAATCAGATTTCTCATTCCAGAAATTAAGAAGACTCGATGTTTCAAGGGTGACATAAAAGACACAGCAAGAGTACGCACTGTAAAATGCATTTCAAAACCCCTCAGCTCCTCTGCTCTGGTCCCAACAGATCCGGATTGCTTGGTATTTTTGTAGTTACTCTCCACTCCTGATTTTTATTTCAATGACTTCTGGCATTTTACACCATGGAAAACTGGTAATTTGAAGAGAATGGAAATTAGGACTGTCTTCTGTATCTGTACGCTGACAAATGGACTGTTAAGCTTGTGTAATCTTTGGAGAATGCTTTATTTTATTCCTTAGATTAGATTTGTTAGCGGGGCACTGCAAATGTGCTGTGATCCTTCTCTTATTTATTCCTTTCTCTGTAGTTGGTTTTTCTTCTGTTTTCCCCTCTGTCAGACATTCTCTTTTAAAATCAAAAAGATTACTTAAGAGAATGAAGCTATTTTTTACAATAAAGGCACTAAGAGGATGGTAAACACTGTAATGTTGGAAGCAGCACTACTGAAATGGTACAGGAGGTTACAAGGTTTTGTGATACCGTAAGAAAGCACCCACTTCCAGTCTTCTGGGAAAAACCTCTTTGTACATTCAGTTTACTCATGTACTTTGATTTGACGAGGGGAAGGAAAAGTATTCCCTCCCTGAGGTTTAAATGAAGCCTCAAAATCCAGTTTTCTCACTGCAGTTATTCCAAGGAGAGAAATTTCCAATTACTTGGCAAATCAAGAAAGACTGTACCAAGGAGGCCTGAAACTAAGTGTTATCTTTTTCCTTCCTTGGAGTCTGGCTGATACTCCCTATGCAGAAGAGAGTCTGCATTCCAGAAAGCTGCAGAGAAGAGCTCATCTCACTATTTTTCTCTGGGAGACAGTAACATCATCATCATTAGACCACAACGAGCCAAAGAAACGCAGCACAGCACAACAGGAATGTGTTATTTCTGTGAGAGAATGCAGTAGGAGGCAACACGCTAAAGCTTTAGGAGTGTGGATTCTTTTATTCTGCCTCATACTGAATCTTTTTTGAACAATGTGAAGCTCATAAACACTCAGACCAGATGGTGCAACACAGCAGCACAAGCTGGAACTTATTAGCTATTGCTTCTATTCATCAGTTTATGGCCCAGAAACCTGAAGGACCTTTAAACCACAGTCTGCCAACAGCTGAGTGAGGGCAATGTGAGGTATGGACTGTGTGTGCCTCTTCACACAGATATCATATCTGGGATTTGTTGCACAATTTTGCTCTAAATTGTGTAGGTACAAAACACACTAAAATTAAGATCACAAAAAAATTTCTAAAATTGGTCAGCTAATGTTGTAGACAATATTAAAAGTCTAAAAGTCAAATATTTGACATTTACAAACAAGTGAGAACTGAATCTGACAATACAAAGTGCATCAACGTACAAGCACTATTTAACAATAATATTTTACCAAAGTATGCATTATCAAAGAAAACCTTTTATATTTTCTTCCTTAGGTTATTGAGTTTCAAGGAAAGTACTCACAAAATAATTGGTTTTCTTTGTAATCAATCTCTTCCTATCTTCCAAATCTCAGTAGTGCTTCGTTCCACAATGCTGCAATCACCTCTCACAATAACTAAATAAGCAGCTGTACACAAATTACGAGTCTTAAAGGTTCAAACACCATAACAAGCCCAAACCCTCTGCATTAACTCCACAACTTTTATCATAAAGAAAACATGGGGAGCAGGATAAGTAAACAACGATACAACCAGAGTTCAATACTCTACCTCACTTGTAAAAGCATGCATAGCAATGGTTCTTCAAAGGGACACTTTTCCTCGTACAATTTTCTTTCCTTTTTAAGAACTAACCATCTCCCCTCCACATACAAACTTCACAAAAAAAACCCAAAACAACAGCATTTTCCTGTGACTTGTCTGCATGTTAATCACTTCTATAACACTCCGTTTTGATTGTATTTATCCCCAAAATAATGCTGGCAAGAGCTATACTGAACTGCTCTGCCACACCGCGTCGAACACCAGCTTAGCACTGACAATACTTGACTGCCATCTTCTTAACAGTAGTCAGAGTTCAGAGACGTCCCCCCTGGTAAAACATTCTCCCTTCATAAACTGCTCTTCATGGAAGTTTCAAAGCACAGGAGTCCTAAATTCACATGGATGAGACGCAGCACTCCTGTTTTCAGCAACGTTATGCCAAATTACACAAGCTGTAAATACGACTGTCAAATAATCATCAGTCCTAAATCACTTTTAGAAATGATGAACTTCACAGCCATTCTGTTGGCATCCATCTCCACTAGGAGACCTCCCACGATCATGAACTTATACTATGCTTGAGTATTATTCTAACATAAAGTAGAATGGAAAAAAAGCCAATAAAACTTGGCTTCTTTATCCTCATATATTAATAAAAAATGAAGTAATCAAAACAAAGAACACATGGTATTTGCAGCCCAAATTTGACTCTCCATGGCTCTACTACAAATATAAAATAGATCTGCTGGCCCAAATGGATTTGCATAATTCTTGAATCAGAGAATAGTACAGCTATTTTAAGTAAAAAGCTTTTGATGTTTTGCAGATAACAAAAAAACACCTAGACACCTTCTTGACAGCACAACTTCCTACCAGTCCTTGTCAGCATATCTTATATTTATGTTTCTAATGATAAATAAAAGTGTTATTGACTGGTCATACTTAGTTAAGAGTTGCACATGTTTAAATCTTCCTGACAAGCTTATATTTGCTGCAATGTAAAGTGCAACAAAACAGCCCCCTGGTTCCTGCATTACACACACATTTCTTCTTTTTCAGGGAATGTAAGTGCTATTGAGGGCCAGAACATGTCGGGTGCCCACATATCCATACCACAGCTGCAATGTTAGGGAGGAATGAATGTAGGAATAGGAATCTGATGAAAATGGCAGCGAGCTAAAAACAGTGGAATTGGTTGAAGGAAGATACTGAACAGTAGCTGAATCGATTTACCTCTCACTCCATAAGACAATTTTATATATCTCTCTGAAACATTTACCAGACTTTAACTCTGGTCCTACCTGTAGGGCTAAAAGCAGAAAATGACAGCTTTTTTGTGGAACACTCTAAAATCTCGTTGTCCAGAATACTAGTAATGAGGAGTTTTTCCACACATTTACCAGAAAAGTTTTGCTGTTGGATCCTCTTTTTAGGAATAACTCCAGTTTTCCTTGCCTATAATGCAGTTCTATATATCTGTCTTGCCAGAAAATACACGTTTGCTTAACCAGAAATTTACCTCCATATGCTCATTTTCTTAATCATCAATACACTCTATCATGCCAATGACTCAATCCCAGATGCTTATCCTATCAGGGATTCATTCCTCTCAACTAGTGTTTTCTACACATCTATAATTAGCCTGAAAGCAATAAAGCTTTTTTTGTAGGGCCAATATTTGTGGAGAGCAACTTCCTTCATGTCTACTTCGGTGGAAACAAAGAAAGCTGTGGAAGAAAACAGAGCTTAAATGATGTAAACGTGTCACAAATAAGCTAGAAGTGAAAATGTGCATGGTGCATTTGTGAGAACTTATTTCCTCACAGACAGGTCCATCTTCCTAAGCAAGAAAACATTTCTGATGGCTTCTGCCAATTCTACCCCAGCTCTTTTGACTACAAAACACTGTGTTTACCAATTCTTCCAAGAATTAATTTACAATGTTTGCCAGTATCCACAAGCTATATGATATTGGGTCTGCCAGGAATTCATAACGTCTTCTTGCCAGGATGAATTATTGTAGATTTACATATCTTCAGATAAACAGGATTTTGAACATTTTAGTAATTAAATAAAATGCTTTTTAAGATGCACTCATTATACAACTAGCATAGAAAATTCACTCCTGAAAAGTCTGCAGTGAGTTGTTAGGTGAACAAACCACAGCTGAGTCTGCAACATTCCATGGCATCATTTGTTAAATCTGAATTGTCAGATAACTAGAAGGTTTTGAAAAAACTGCAGAATTGCCACTGATCTTGCACCACACTCTTCAAGAGGGACATCAGTATTAGATCTCAGGAAGACCACCTAGAAATCGTTAGTTAAGCGACAGTCCCTCAATGGGTCAATTCCATATATACTGTAGATTTAAACTTGTGAAAATTGACCAAGAAACTGATCCTCTTTGAAGAATAAGGTTTGACATAAAATTTCAGGAAATGCAAGGAATACAAGAATAACAGAAAAGTATTTTGTGCTTGGGTATTGTTTTCAATGTGCAAAACAAAAAAAAATATATATTTTTTTCCCATATCACATGAGTTTTCCAACAAATTTTTGATATAAAGAAGATGTTTGAAAAAATATTAACAGTGCTATTCAGTACTGTAGAATATAATTGAGACCTCTGAAAATATTTTGAGCAATGTAAAGTTATGGTTTATACAGATTACCTACATAAGCACAGATATCCACACAATTTATATAACCTCAGATTTCAGAGCTTTCCACAGAAATAAATCCAGAATATGTAAAGTAATAATGAAATAGTCAAACTGCCCACACAGAAAAAACAAAAATAGCACTTCAAGAAATTGCAAAGATATATCGAGATTCTTAGATACGGATCACGTATGTCATGTTCTCATGTACAGTAATGGAGACAGAAATTCCAGTTTCCATACACATCTGAATGATTCTTTTCACAAATCAAGATCAATACGAATATATACGTCTACTTTTGTTCTTGTTATAAGCTCCTCTGTAGTATTATTCTGAAACAATGCTCTTCTCACATTCCATCATTAGAATTCACATCTGACTGCTGTCTCACCCTTCATCATTATCACTTTATCCATGACTGTTACTATGTGCCTGTTTTCTCAACTATTCTCACACCTTCCATGCACGAAGTTCACGGATTTCACCCTCATTTTGCAACCCATTAGTTCATCACCTACTGGGTACTATTTCAGTTGTAGATAGTGGCTACAGAAGAGCACCTAGGTATGCACCATCCCTAGCGCTGTTCAAGAAGCGTTTAGATGAGGTGCTAAGGGATTTGATTTAGTAGTTGGGTAGGGATAGTGATAGGAGGATGGTTGGACTAGATGATCTAGAAGGTTCTTTCCAACCTTATGAACTTATGCAACTATGGATATCACTTTAGCTTTAAAATTTGGAGTTTGTTTCAGTTTTAAGCAATTCTTCAGTCAGAAACAATCTTAAGAAATTGCACAGTACAGCATTCTCCTTGCAGAACAATCCCTTTTGGAAAGGGGCTGTTTGGTTCCCATTTTTAAATTCCAAAGCTGTGCCAAACATGAGAACAACTTTGTTATTCTGAGAAGGAACTTTAGAAAAGGAAGCCTTCCATGCACAGTCTAATGGATTCATGCCAAATTCACAGTCCAAAATGGAACCTGCTGTTTTCCTAAGTACTGACTGAGCAAATACCAATGCTCACCAGGAACTCTAAAACTCAGAGCACCCACACCATGAAGCCTAGCTGCCCTTTTGAAAACCGTACAATAATACTGCAACCAAATCAAACTCTGGATGAAGTCTAATTGTTTACACTCAGGTTTGTAACTTTTTTTTACTCTTGTATGAATTTTGAACTCAATCAGTTGAGGTGCCTCAAGGTAAGCAAGCATTCAGCTGTTTCCCTACACGCTGGCAAACTACCAGTGGGCTCAAGAGCTTTTCTGCAACCGTGAACACCGAATCTTACTGCAGTTTGATGCATTGCTTCTAAGAAGAAAAGCACAAAGGCTTTAAAATAGAAGTCTGCAAATTCATATAATATCCCTAAAAATAATTTGCCTTGAAAAACCTTCTAGCATGTATTTCCAATAAAATCATTTTACAACATGAGTATAAAATACCTGTTGGCATGCTGAAGCATCAGTTTGATTCCTAACACACCAGTCCTGAATAAGCGAGGTAAGTTCACGCCTGACAGCTTGTTGCAGAAACACACACTAATTTGACTTTCTCCAAAATTATTAGCATGACTGCTTAGAGAAGTACTGTTCTGGAAGAATAAATTTAGCACGACACAGACTGGTTCCCTAAGCCTACAGCTGAGTGATTACAAACTTCATGCATTTGTCTAGGCCGCCAACACTACAGCTAACACAGGCCCCAACAGCAGTCAACTGCAGACAAGCAGCTCTTCAGAGGCCTGGTCAATGCAGAGGTTATGCTTCCAGTGCTCCAGTCATCATGAATGAGGTAGCTTCTTTAAAGAGGTCTACAGGTACGTTTACATCATCTCCAGCCACAGCAATACAGACATATCTTCATTAACCAAGCTTTCCCAACAGGAGTGCAAAATGAATTGAACAGGTTGGTGAAGTTTTCTACAGAAAACTTTGTGAAGATTTATATTCATGCTTTTGTCTTCCCCAGTACAGGAGAGAACACATTCACATGCATAGAGGTTATCTCTGGCAGCTAGCTAATTATTCTCCCATGAATTACAGGTACTTTCAGACAATACCAGCACTATAAAAGAAACTTCTCTGTAGGGAAAGTTAGAAGACTATATGAACTATGTAGCTCAGCTATTCTAATTTTTGCATTAATTTACACATCACAGAGGAGACAATTTTTCCATCTTCAAAAGCATGTTTGTGATTTTCTTGTCAAAAAAATGAAAATTATTTTAATACCTAGAAAACTAGGGAGAGCTTTTGCTGAGTGAGGGGTGGAAGGTTGTTTTATTTTTCTTTAAAGAGAGTACATAAGTTTTTAGCTGAGAAATAGTGGGCACGTGATAATGGATCAATTTAACTATTTTCTTGAAGACATATGCAGAGACAACTCACAAAATCAAGCTGATTTTGTACCAGAATCCACAGAACGCGTGCACATGTAATAAATCATTAGCCAGTCAGTGTTACTGAGGAGTGAGTGCTAAAGAAAATCTGTCCATCAGATGATGGTCTCCAGAATGCCACTAAGTCCATACTGCTAGAATAATACTTCTAAGACAAAATTCCTGTTATTTCTGATATAATGACACAGTAAAAAAAAAATCGTTAAAAAAACAGGTTACTGCTTCATGCCTTTATAAACAAAATGTCTGCTTGCCTGCTAACTTCATGATATTATTTCATAGTAACCAAAGTAATTTTTGTAATTAGTAGATAAAATTAAAAATTTACCTTGTGTGGATTGGTCAATGTTTTTTCTTTTCCTGCTTTGACTGTTATAATTAAGTCTTAGCTCTTGGCTATATTCATTCAGAGTTTCTCTTGAGTCGTAAGATTGCCTTTGCTTTCTCCCATCTTCACTTTCATCTGAAGAACTTGTGTAAGTTAGATCCACTTCATGTTTAACTTTTGACAGCGGCTGGTAGGGTTTGCAGTCCATCTGCTCCATATCTCTGACTGAATAGGCTCAAAATCATGAAAACAAGCAACTGGAATTCCTTAAGGAAATAGTCCTGGAGAAAAAGCAAGCACAAACAATAATCCCATTCAGTTATCATACTAAAGAAAGACCAATTTTATTTTCAGTCAATATAGATCAATGAAATTGCATAAGAATCTCTATGATTCAGGAAAAAAATTTGAGTCTGTCTTATTTTGCTGTTTGTTGCTGTAAATGTTATTAAAATAACAGAAACTTTAAGTTCTAGCCCACTACATCAAGCAATAAACATACCTTACGCACAGAATATATTGCCTATTTTGTGTTAAAGACGTTGAAACTGTTACTCTTTCTCTAATGAAATATTCATGTACATTTATTCTAAGTGAAAATAAAATCTTAGTGATTTTAAAATTAGTCAGAAACCAAAAAGTTCATTGTTTTGAAGTATTTTCCTGCAAATAAAATAACATCTAATGAAGAATAACAGAGAATGATATGATGAAGAATAACATTTCTCACTCGAGAAAACAGTCAGAAAACAAGAAAATGCCCCTGTGTTACTCTAAAAGAGCATACAGTGGTTCAGGAAAAGGACACTTCCAGATTGTGTGGGCATCTCAAGAGGAAGCTTCCACCCTGCAGCACAACCCCTCTGATCCTTTGCATCACCTGTCTAAACTCTTACTGACATGGGGGCCATGCTGATCCTCAACAAAACCTTCTGAACCCCAACTTGCAGTTCGGGATGTCATCAAAACAGTGTTTAAATCCAGCAGCATTAAAATCAAGTGGGCTGCAGGTGCATGTGCAACTGGCGAAACTGTACAATCCTGCTTTCCTGAAGCTGTTCCCATCATGCATTTTAATATTTAAGTTTGCAGCTTCATTTAGACTAACAGGTGGCTATTATCTTACAAAACGGATGTAACAAAAAGAAGGCTGCAAATATCAATACTAGATGACCAAAACCAAACACATTAAACAAGATTTTACTTAATGAAAAAGTCATTTCTCACAGCTTCATACTGATTTTAAGGTCAGCAGCAGAGAGAAGTAAGTTCATGCCTGGTCTGTTTTCAGCCCAATTTCCCATCTGCAACATGGACTTGTAAGCCCACATGTTCTCAGCGACCACAGAAACAGTGAAAAGACGCAAAAAACAAACACAAACATTACAGAAAGCACTTCTTGTTACAGGACTACACAGTTGAATTTAGCTTGTGAAATTGTCTTGAAGGCTTGAGAAACACCAATGCTACCACTGTGTTTGAACACAGCAAAAGCACATCTCCTGCAGACTCCCAGTACTTTTGAAGTACTCAGTATCCCGAGTAGTAGTGGCAAATATGGTGCACAAAGTGAAGAAGGAATAAGGCTTTTGCAACCCTGATAGGAGGGCAGAACCCAGGCCCACCAAGCTGCATGGACAAAGAGGCTAAAGACATGCCTCTGCTCAAGACAAAATCTCACAGAGTTTTATCCAACTGTTTAACCAGAGCTGGAACAGCTCTTCAGAAACAAATTGAAAAGCACCTGAATGAAGAGCTCTAGCATATTAAAAGGAAAAAAGAAGCTCAAATCTCTTACACAACACAGTGGGCTTGAAGGCATGGAAGTTAATAAAAACTCTTCAAGAGAGAAAAGGAGAACGAAGAGCAGAGCCAAACAAGTTTCCTGTCTGGCAGAGACACGTGTTGGGGTACAGAGCCCCGTGCTCAAGGAATGATCACCTGTCACGTTGTTGTTAAGATGGTTTTGTACACAAGTTACTATTAAGTGCTATCTGCTTTTCAAAGGCTATTTGCCCAAATAATTTACTGCTTTTTACCAACATTTCCTAAAGAAATACTCATTTTATGAGTTGCTTTAATAATCTCATCTGTGATAGAAGGGTATAGATAGAGGCTTGCTTAAAATTTACCCAATGGCTCTGTAGAGATGGTCAGTGATGGGGAGAAGCCTCCCATACATCCTATCTGATAGAGCAAATGGAAATGATGTTATAGAAATCAAGGAAAAATGGAGAGAAATTAAGGGTATCTGCTGAGAAGGCGCAGGAGATGACAGAAAACATGCTGCTGTGAAGACAGCAGGTGTGAGAAACCTCAGAGGCACACAGTGCATCCCTCCGTCAAAAATGCAAAACATCTTCCCCGACATACTTAGCTCCTTTTAAAGCACACTGGTGTAAAAAAACTTTTTTTAAAAACTTTTTTTTTCTGAAAGAGTGGTCAGGCACTGGAATGGCCTGCCTAGGGAGGTGGTTGAGGCACCATCCCTAGCGCTGTTCAAGAAGCGTTTAGATGAGGTGCTGAGGGATTTGATTTAGTAGTTGGGTAGGGATAGTGATAGGAGGATGGTTGGACTAGATGATCTTGTAGGTCCTTTCCAACCTTATGAACTTATGAAAATAACAGAAAGAAAAGCCCATACCCTTCTGTGCACACCTTTTGCTCTTCAGGTAGAATCACAGAATTGTTGGGGTCACAAGGGACCTCCAGAGAGCATCTGGTCCAACCCTCCCAAAGCAGTTCCCAACCGCAGGTTGCACATGAAAGCTCCCAGGTGGGTTTTGAACACCTCCAGAGGAGGACACTCCACAGCCTCTCCATGCAGCTTGTTCCAGTGCTCTGAATGATTCAGGAATGATTTAAACTCACAGCCCACCTACCAGTACCCCAGCCACACTCCCCATCCTCAGGGACCCCCTGACGCCTCCACCTGTAGGGTGCTGAGGCCTGGCCCACGAGCACAGGCCTGTGCCAACCCAGGGCCAGGTCTAACCCTGGCGGACTGCAACACATCAAGGGGTTGGCCACACTACGTAGCCTGATAGGAAAGCAGGTGATAAATCACTTGCAAGATCTGCAAAAGAAAGACGTCATAAACTTTTCCAACACAAAGTTCTTTTACAAGTCAGGAACACACACGATAAAAGTTGAGACCACTTCTTCACACTTTTCCACAGCAAAAATTACCTCAATTAAATTTTGCAAATGATGGTGCTCTATGATAAGTTGAATTTTAACACTGGGAATTGAATACTTGACCTTCTATCATGTTTCATCTGGAAAAACACAATGCAGTAAACAACCAAAATGCTGGAGTGAGTCAGGAGTTTAAAGAACACTGCCTGCATGTTGACACAGGTTTCTCTTCAAATAACTGGCCTTCAAGTAACTAAACAAAACACCCAGCTGATCAATATCCAGGTGACCTTGTCAGCAAAATAATAAAGTCTCATAAAAGCTTACAGTTCCTCTAAGTGACCTTTGTATGAGTGTCTTAATGCTCTTCTTCTCACGGAGCACTTTTTTGATTTTTTCATTTCAGTTCTGTCACTGAAAGTTTTAACAAAATATAAACTTTATAACACTGATACATTACATCTAATTATAAATTACATAAATAATATTTTCATGTAGGCACTGAAATGCTTATACTATTCAACCAAACTTTAAAATAGATATCACACGTAGCTTACAATTGGACTTCTAAAGAACATACAGCTTATTTAAATTCCCAATGAAACATCATTCTGCAAATGCCTCAAGCCTCACAGAGCTCTATTTGAGGGAAAAACATCAAATTAAGTCATGGAACTAACACAGATATGTATATAGATTGATGTTTTTAATGTATGCTTTGTGCAGCTTTTACAATACATGCTCTGCACACGTTTAGAAACAATTTTCACACACCACTGGCACCAAAACTCTCTTATTTCAAATACACACCTTCATATTCTGTTAGAGGAGAATGCAATTTGTGCAGAAACAAAACAATGTCAGGGCAACTATGGCCTACGAGAAGGCCTGTGATGAGGGTGTGTGCACAACTTATCAAAATGTGTTTCTAAGTTCTACTGCATAGAAGGCCTGTGCTCAGTACAGCAATGCCACAGAGATCAAATTTATTTAATATTGCTTTGCAAAAAATCCTATCAAGGTTCTCATTTCACAAGAAGATTTCCATGCTGACTACCCACCATCAACCCTATCAGATCCCCAGTGGTATATCCAGCTGCCTACCAGTAAGAGTTATTTAGAGAGGTTAAGATTTGGATAATGCAGCTGAAGAAGCTCTTCTGTAAGCATGTAAGAGTAAGGACATGAAGTACGGGGACCTTTGTCGGCCTCAGCTGAGCACTATGCCCAATACTTAGATTGGACTCATAAACTAATAAAATAAGTACTTCTTTGGGAAATGTTGCATCCTCAGATCCAAATTACATAGAATTAAATGTAATTGCAGTTACAGCACTTCAACACAAGCAAGTAATATTCATTGTTTGCAACATGAATTCAGAAGACAGCCTTCAGTAATTTCTTTGTTCAGTCTCAGTGGGTTACTCTATCAATTAGGACCACCAAATGCACATTTGCTCAATTCCCTCATACGTTTCTTTGCCTTCAACAAACACCCTTATCTGAAAGTTAGTATTTGCTTATATCTTCAGACATCTGATTTCTGAAAAGAACGACTAAGCCGGAACTCTGGGTAGCTGAAGGCTAAAGTGATAGTATCGTTATTCTGCAAATCTATTCTGAAACACAAAACTGTAAAATACAAATGGCAAACCAAAAGCAAACATGATCTAAATCTTTCAGTAGTGCAGTACTGAGGAGAAAAAAAAAACCCCAAAAAACAAAGGGAAAAAACCTTTGACCTCGTGCCAACCATCAAAATCATACACCTCAAATATTTGTTTAAGTATCAAGACCAAAGGAAGTCCTTTCATCCTTTTAAGCTCTACATTTTACAGAACAGCTAAACACACTGAGAAAGCTAAAAGCTACAACAGCTGGACAGCTGGATACTAGGAACAAACTAGTTCCTAGATGGTACGTAAAATCAGATAGCAATATGAATTTATATGGAAAGTCTGTTCAGTTTTGCAGGACGGAAGCAGATAACAATTTCCTCTGGAAGGAAAAAAAGTTATACGATAACAAAGAAAGAGTAATGGAAGCTATTCCTAAAAGACTGAAGAAAGACTGACCAGGATATGACAAACAAATCAAGAAGTAACATAATAGTATGTGAACATTTTTAGTGGATCATAAAATCGAAGCCCATCAGATGATGTTGGAAGATGGCACAACAACGTGTGAATCACTGAATATGTCATGGCCAGTATTTCTCTACGTATAAGATTCTGAAACATTGATTCATTGCACAATTCCTGCTTTAGAGCGGACTACGTAGTAAATCAGACACGTATATGCAAAATGCAGCTGTCAGGAACATACCATGGGTTTCACACCTCCCTAGAGGGTGCATGGCTTTAACTTGTTGGTGAATTACATTTCTCCATACATTCATACACTGTGATAGACAGACGAGGGATAATTTCCCTATTTTAATAGTCAATTCTTGGCCAATTCTTGGCCAACACGTGCCCTGCACTTTACTTGGAGAATTGCTACTGACTGCAAAATCACAAATCCCTAATGCTTTCTTTTGGATACCAGTCTCTGATGCTTGAAAAGGATCAGTCTCTAATGCTGGTGGATGATGTACATCCATGGTTCAGGGAAACACATCCTGAATAGGCCCAGAATATTCTCTGGAGCACAGATCTCTGCCAGGTGACACAATTATAGACTATATTGCAGGACAACTAATGTACACTCTAATTTTAAATCAAGAAAACATCTTGAAATCTACTTCAAAGTATCACAGCATCTCCAAGTTTCACCCAGGAGTGAATGAAGTCTGTGCTGAAGTAAAACTAACCAAGTGCTTGACGTCCCTACTGATCTAGTACAGAACACAGGAACGTCACCTGAGGTGAATTCCTAACTGTAAAGCAGGGGTGATATAGGGAAGCGTGGCCTATAAAAGAGTGTAGGCTGAGCTGGTGGCATCAGTATTCCTACACAGATCCCTCAGAAGTCATGTATTACTCCAGGGAGGATGTACAATCAAGGTTGTGTTTTTTTAGTAACAGCCACTTTAAAATTAGCACGGAATTGAAGGGTCATTCTCCTTCACATTCAACTGTGCTTGGGACTACTAAGCTTCCTATCATTGCACAGAATGTTTTCAACATACCCTAGACACTTGTTTGTATTAAATGTATCTGGAAGTATCATTAAAATTTGAATGGAAGTTCAGGTTGCTCTCCACGTCAATAATGGAGACAAAATCAAAAATTTGCATCTCAAAAAGTAGAATTAGGAGTCTCCTATTAATACCTAAGTTTCTTTTTGAAAATATTGTTTAGCCTTGGAACTCTTCTCAGCAGAAGATGTTTAAAGATAATATATATATATAAATACATAATATATATATATATATATATAAATACATTATATATATATATATAAATAGATATAGATATATGCAGGCTGCTCTGAAAGCAGTGCCTCCTATTTTATTACACTGGCCCATGATGTCAAAGGTGGATGTCAGTAGTATGGCAGTACAGGTTGAAACTTTACACCAATATTCCTTCACGTTGTGCTGCCATGTGACAGGCGGCAGCAGAGGGGCAGTCTGACAGAATAGAGACTGACACAGAAATGTGCATGAAGCAAAGGGGTGGAATTGAATTTCTCTTTACAGAAAAAATGACACCCACTGACACTTACCAGTACTTAACTGAACATTTGTGGAGATCAAACAGCGGATGTGAGCACAGTGAGGCAGTGAGTGGTGCATTTCAGCAGTGGCAACAGGGACAGTGGGACACCTTCACTGGTTTCACCTTCATTTTTGAAGAACAGCATGCAGGCTTTTGTTCACTGCTAGCAAAAATGCACTCTAATGGTGGTGACTATGCTGAAAAATGGTGTTTCATCGCTGAGAATTTGTTCTATCAAATATGGTGTTATTGTGCCCTTTCTACATGTTGTAGTTTCCATGAAAATAAATAATAAAAGGCATTACTTTTGGAGAAACCTACAAATTTAATACATAAGTGCCGCCATTTATTTTAGGATAGAGTATGACAAAGTGAGGTGTACACGTAATTATGTATATGCCTGTAGCAAGAAAGGGATCTTCACCTAGTAAGCAAGTATCTTCCTCTGTAATACAGTGTCTTTTAAAATACACTGACACAGAGGAAATATTGTATTAGAAAACTGAATTGTGTTTTCTCTATTTGTTGATAATGCAGATTGTACGGTCATCAAATTGAGATAATTACTGCCATGTCCCTTCTCCAACTGTGTGCCTAATTAAGACGACCCAGTAATCCCTAATTAGCAACAACATAATTTTTAAAACCCAATTTACTAGCTAAGAGATTACAAAAAATGAAAGTAAAATTCAATTCGGATATTATTAATTTCTTGAGATAGCAATTTAAATTTTTTAATATAATAGGGTTAGCACATGAGAACAATTTACAACACATCAACACCATGGAACATCTAAGAGAACAATTAAAGTATCAGATTGTTTGATACTAGGATGTACTGGCAATGGCATTTGAAACATCCAGTTGAGAATTTTGTCTCAATTTCCCTATTTCCTGGTTTTAATTAGAATAAGAAAAGAATTATTCATTTAAAAAAAAAAAGAGTTTTTCCACCAGAGCACTCATGGACATATCAAAGCACACGAATAAGTTTAAGTACCATCAATACTTTTGTTTTGATAAAACAAAAGCTTTGATCCGTTGACATCACAGTGAACGAAGGCACAAAGAGGGAGGTTATTTCTTTCTGGCACTGTACTTGTGCTTTCATTCTTCTCTCTATGAAAGACCCCACAAGACACAATAGAACATCTCAGGGAGCCTCAGTGATTTCCTTTTCCACTTGCAAAACCAAAAAGCCCTACCAAACAAACATCTCTGAAACAGAACGCTAAAGCCTCCCAACTGAATACCGCCAACGAGACACGGTAGCTTAAATATTATCACAATCTCTCATCTTGTCTACTGCTCAGCTTTGTTGTGGCTTGTTCATATTTTGATTAAAGTTATGCAAAAAAGAACTACTGCTTATTATTTTTGCTATATTACGGCTTCAAGTATTTCTGAAGCAGCATAGATTTCAGTGTCAGGTTAGTTTCCAGTCCAAGCACTTAGGCCTGGCATATAACACACACTTTAATATCTTGTGAGCTTACAAATATCCAAATTAATTCGCACAGCAGCTGCGTGACAGGAACTTCTACTTGTGAAGCTAGCTCTACTGACTACACATAGAAAACAAAGTTTTTACTCTCCACACTTGGTTCTCTTTAACTTTTGTTCTTCTAATTCTAGAAAGAAATGTCATCAATTATTATGCAGTTTTGACATCACCTAAGTTAAAACTTAAAAAGCTTTTCAGGCATTTGATGTATCTTTTTTTTTTCACAAGAAGACCTGGGTACTGCCTTGACCACGCGACCAACATCTGCATCGCCTCCATTTGAAGTATCACTCAGGTTGCTATTCACACGCCTGACACCATCACGCCTGAGAACTCATCTTACTGTTCCTTTTCTTCTTGCTTTGATGTCTGCCAAAGTATTCGGTGTCTTCAAGTGCCATTGTTCTGACAAGCAGACCCTCCCGATGGACTTGTACTGTATAGTGTGGCTCCCAGAAGTGCTATTATTTGAGCTGGTGTCAGATTGATTTTCCTTCTCTTCATGATAATGCTATGATCTTGTGGGATTGAAATTACTGCTGATTTATGCCTTGATGTAACCCCCCGAGAACTGCCTTGTATCAGCATGTCACCTATGAAAAGCTACATTTAAATCCTTGGAGATCTTTCTAGTGGAACCTTTGTTCTCATTTCAATAGAGAATCTTTTGTAATGGATGTTTGCTAGAAATTTCTCCTGCAAGTGCCAGAAGTCTTCTGTAGTGCAAACTGGAAGTACATTATGCACCTATCCATTTTTACCAGTCGTAGCTGTGGGAGCCTTCTTGGCAGAGATGAATTTCAGATAAGTTCTCCATCCACGACCGCACACTTTTTGCAGATTGATTATACTGCTTTCTTCACAAAGGGCAGTGCTGGCACTGGAGAGCAGGAACACTCCTAAGCTTTATTTCTAAAGGTTCACCTACACAAGGAAACGTAACTAAAACTGTACAGTTACGCCTCCAGTGTTCCTGTGGAGCTAAATCCCTTTATGCATGGCATTCTTGTACTTAAGACTTCAGGAAATAATTTCCTCTGTTGTTTGATCATTATTCACATTTTTAAATATTCTGCTGTTCAGTGTCATGAACATTTTTTTGCTTTCTCGTTACAAGTACCACCGTAGCAACATTTTCGTGAGCATTTTTTTTCCCCATAAAATGTAGTATCTCTTGAGGAGAAATTCATTAACAGGTAGAAAATGATTTTGTCTTTAAACAACCGACTGCCAAGTTGCAATTGAAATCCTCTTGCCTGTTTGTAAAAGCAGTTTCTGAAATCCTAAAATAATCTTAAAAGAACAATTTTCTTTCCTGTTGGTAGAGCCAGTTTAGCTAAACTAATTATTTTCTTTTTGTGTTCATCTTTACCTCCATGATGGAAGTGAGAAGTCAGTTGTGGGGATGCAGCCATGTTCCTTATGACTTTATGAATGCCTTGGCCATTTATTTCCATGCTCATATGTAATTCCACACTAGGGAAAACACGCCAGGTAAACAAACAAACAAATTCAGACTGAAATTCACTGCTGCATATGGATTTGTTCAAGTATCTATGAACTAAGCACACACGATTTTTATGAAAATCCTCAGTCTCACTAACAACTAGTCACTTCCATTCAGAAACGCTTCTTCAAAACAGGTGGCTATTGTATATTTACTAAACCATCGCTACATAAAGCACTTTGTCACCTCTTGACACTTCTAGACAGGACAAAAATCATTTCAGTGAGGAGTAACTCATCAATTCGTCTTCACACATCTTTTTCAGCGTAGGTGCTACTGATACAGATACCGCCCTTCCTCTGAATTTAGGCACAACTACCAAAAATACTACAAGAGGGACGGACTGAGGGTGACAATTTTTTTGTGTTCCACAATAAATTATGGTAGGTCAAAAGCAGATGGCATTTGCTCCAACTGTTTCTTCCTTCTAAACAAGAATCTACACAGGAGTGTGTAAGAAGCCAAGCAGATCCACTTTCTAGCCTCAGTGCAAGTGGAAAGGGAGCCTCCAGGAACCATCCGAAGGTTCTGTGACGCCAGTGACCTCCAAGAGGGACAAGGATGACAACAGCCTCACCACGGCTCTATCAGCTAGGGGCAGCGAACGTGTGCTGGCCGGAATAAGTTCTCAAAACCGTATGTCGTGTTCCTAATGACATCAGCATCTCCTGTGATCACAGCACTTCAAAAACACATTCTCCTCAGCACTTCAGCAATAACTCCACTTTGCTCAGCTTGCTTTCCTCAGCTGTAAAACCACAGGAAGAGGAAAGAGAAGGGTGAAACTGAAATACGTGGCTTTTATCTGTCGCCTTTACACATATCTGTGTATACACACACACACACACAAGTATATATCTCTGCACAAACTGCCTTAAAAAAAAAAAACAACAAAAACAAACAAACAGAATAATTATCCTTGCCTCACTATTAGGACCTGCTGCTGTCACGGTGAGTCATTTTTCCTCGGGGATGTTGTATGGATAACAATTCAGCTCATGTTAATTCTATTTACATTGGGAAAAAGTAGGAGGACTGTAATAGCTGTTTAACTGAAGCTCTCTTCCTTCATGAGCAAGTAAAATGTCACTTTCCTTTCCCGAAGCACCAAGAGGCTCCTTTTACTGTCACAGAACACAATTATATGTTAGGGCTCTGCTGTCTCTTTCCAGCCAACAAGGCAAGAAAATGACCTTTCTTTAACCTATGGCTGAATTGCATTATATTCAGTTCAGTGAACAGCCTTTTTTTGTGTTCTCCTGTATCAAGTGCCTTCTAACTGAGGTTAGGAGATGGGCACCTGCCTTTCACAGCTACCAGTGATCCCCCAAAAAAACCCTTCCTTTCACTTGAGGAGGGCTGTTAACTCTCATCCCACATTTCAATCCCTGCTTTGTAACGTTCTAAATACCTGACACCACTCAGCACTGCAAGGAGCCTCCTCCAGCAGCATTGGTTGCTGGCTGCTTGTTCTGCTTTGTCTTATGTGCAGCTCGGCAGCAAAGGGCGAGAGACATTTCCCACTACACAGGTATCAGCCGCTCTGGCTTACGTGCTGGAGATGCTTGGGGAAGCAGAGAAAAGTGGCTGTGACATTAATGAAGCAAACCACTGCAGATCTGCACAAGACAGCAAGTCAGCAGCGACGGCTTTGAGAACACGATGCTAAATGACATATTGCTGAAGAAAATGGCAGCGTTCAGCTGTCACAGAGTACAGGGCTTTAAAATTAAGAAAGTCTGCAGATAGAAGAACATCTGAGAAAACATCACGTATACACAGAGCTCATCTCCCATCCAGCCACAGAAATAAGCAGCTCCAGAAGACACCCAGCACTGGTCCTTCTGCAGAGAATTCTCAGCCTCGTGTGTCGCAATATTCACTACTGCTTCCAGGTGAGCAGGAGCCCCAAGATTCAGCAGTCTGGCACAAGGCAAGAGGTTTTCTGACAACCTTTATTAGAGACGACTCAGACTAATCACTTCTCTGCCTAAGAAGGAAACGTGTAGCTTGAGGACAGCTTCCTAAACACTGCCATTTCACTGACACCTGGCTTGTTATGTTAATGCTGCAGGCGCCACTGCCACCGAGGTTAGGTGGGGCTGAGGATGCCAAAGGAGACAGGGGTAGGGGTGTGGGCTGCATTAGGCTCAGGGAGAGCTCCAGCTTCTTGCTGAGCCCTGAGCTACTGCTGTAACACCGCACTGAGACCAAACGGGAATGAGAAAGCGTTCAAAATACAACGAAACACTCATTGCTCGTGCTGTAGTAAAAGAAAGTTCTGTGATTTTTACATGGTTCTGGAGGTACCTCATGCCCAAGTGAATGCTGCTCTGGGACTGCACATTATGGCAAAGCAGAATGGACATCACTGCAGAACAGATATCAATGCTAGCTATACCTATGTACGTTATAAACGTCCTATACTGCTTTGGAAAGGTCAAAACTTTATCTTCTCGTGAAAATACAATACAACATTGTCTAAACATTTGCTTACAGATATGGAATTCTGCAGCAGTAACACATCAAACTGTCAAGATGATTTTTTTTTTAATTGATCATGGCTTTGGATTTTGATGTGAGCTAAAGTTAAAAACCTCTATTGTGAATAATGGAAAAAAAAAACAACCCACAACCATGATAAATATATGCATTAATCCCTCTTAAGAAGACCAAATAAAGTACAGGCTTTACAGACGTCTACAGTAAGCTATACAACGGTAATTATGGAATGAGCATGCATTGTGTAAAAAAGAAGGAAACAAGCAAAAAACCACCAACCACCATCAAACCCCAGGCCCCACCACTGCAGATGCAGAATGCAATCTTTTTCCTAAAAGCACACGTCTGAGCATAAACCTAGAGAGTGACTTCTACCACACATTCACCTACAGTATGTCAGGCACTCAAGAAGGGTTCCTTGTGTATGACTTTTACATACACTTTTTTTTTTTTTTGCTTTGAAAATAGTGCAAGTAGAGTTATTTTCATCTATGCAAATTTTTACATCCCAGAATAAAAAAAAAAGCAGAAATTCCTCCCACACACAGAACCTTCTTCTCTTTTTATAGAGCTGCGAGTAACACAAAGCTGCAGGCTCAACAATAAACATGAGATTTGCTACTAAAGTGATCATTAAAGGGACCATTTCTCATGTGAGCTCTAACAGTTCCTAACTCCGTTATTAATAGACTTCCAGCTAAGCTTTGATCAGGGCTGGAGACCTAACCACAGTTAACACACAGATAAAACAAATCCTTATTCTTAGCAGTACATCCAGCTCTTCCAGCAGATACGACTTTAAACTACACACGGTACCGATGCCACCAGAGACAAACAGGGGCAGAAGAGAAGGAGCTGCAGTTCTGCACCGCTCTGGTGTGAGCACTGTAGCTGCAGCACTGCCCTTTCCAATGGCTTCAGCCCATCTATATGTTTAGATAAGGAAACATTCCTTCAGCAACCATGATACAGCAAGCATCGCATTAACAAAAAGAAGGAAACTGTCAACTTACTTCTGGAAACAGCTAAACAGCGACATGGAGGAAACCCTGGTTAATACCTAGAACTGCTGAGAATGGAGTGTCGTTGTGTCATTTCTATGCAGCTCTTGTCAAACTTTTATTTTTTTTCCTTTCTTCCCTTAGGTCAAATCAAGAGCTAGGTTTCTTATAAAGCACAAAGGTCCTTTGCTCCTGAAAGCGACAATCCCGCTTGAGTTTCTTGCTTAAATCCACTGCCGACGAAGTAAGTGTCTGTCCAAACTGTTGCAACACTCAGCAAAAAAAAAAAGCAGCCAGATGCTCACGGGAGAGTGAGAAGAAATTTTTTATGTTTAAAGGAAAAAAGAGCAGAGATCACACAGTGAACACAACGCTCCGCTAATCACTCATCCGGAAATCAAAGGCTGAAATATGAATGCTCCTATGACTGTACTAGGAAGAGCAGCTCTATTTTACAGCAGCAGAGTTAGGGAGAGTACCTATAGGACATCATCAGAAGTGGAACTGCAGCGCATTGCCCCAAGCGGAGCAAGGCTCAACTTCTACTCAGTTCCAAGAAAGCAAACAGTGTACTGCCATAAGCCACCCAGACAGCTTTCACAAGAAGTACATAAGCAATCTGGGAGTTCAAACTTCATTTTCCCACGTAACATAGGCCAGGTCTGTAACAGTGCTAGGCACCACAACTACAGCTAAGCCCTCGTGATGTCAGCATCACCCAAAAGTAGAGGCCTACAGAAGGCCTGGCTGCACAGAGCTCAAGTCTCCTGACACACGTCACGAACAAAACTTTAAACTGTGCTCCTTTACTGAAAACCCTTTTAGCACAGCAGCAACTCAGTTCCACCCCTCTCCAACACCAACTCCTGGATGTTGAGTAAAACACATTGGCATTTTCTTGCCTGAAATAGATTTGGCTATTAAAGGCTATTTTTAAAATGATTTTTTTTTAAAACTATGTCAGCACTCTCAGCCCAATAATTACTACTAAGAACACGCAGTGCTTATCAGCAAAAAATGCCTGCTGGAAAGAACAAAGTTGGATGTTTGCACTTTTCTTTCCTCTTGTGTTTCAAGTTTATTCCTTTTTCTTTTAAAGACAATAAATTGCAAACAAATGAGTTTAGTTAATATTATTGCTAAATAGCGATTCTTTGGTAAGCAAAAAATTATTAATTTTCATGTGACATACTGAAAAATGCAGCAGGGAAACTGCTGGAGCTGCACGATTCACTGCTCTTCTGACTTCAGAAGTAGAATTAAGGTTTCCTTTGCTGGGGACCAGTGGCAGTGCGTGGTGGTGCACATGTGCTGAAGCTGTTGGGAGCTGCACTGACTCACAGAGCATCCAGGAGTTCAGACCCATGCTGCATGCACTTAGCAATGCTGTGACGTGGCTCCTTCTGCTCGAGTAAGAGAACTAAGACGATGATTACAAAAGCACTGGGAGAAGCCCCAACAAAACCTGTCTTATTAGCAGCTTGAGCAGGTCCATTTTACTACACAGATGTTTGCAGGCTGAACTACTTCCATAGCTTGGCTTTAAAGCATTTAAGCTGCATTTCAGCCCCAAAGTAATTTGGATAACAAATAGCATTAGTTGAGTCTGGAAGGAAAAATCCTCCTTCATCTGTTTGAGACGAGGAAAGGAAAAGAGAACTTCCAGCGAAAGTCAGTGGCACACGAGATGTTAAAAAGTGAATTTGGAATTTATACTTTCTTTGGATAACATCCAAATGTTGGCGCACAGAGGTCTCAAATTAATCAGCTGACCAAAGCGCTGAGTAAATTTGTCTCCCTGATGAGCTTAAACAAAAAAGAAAACAGGAGAAATTGCCTTCTCATAGCATAAATATCTTGGGTGAAATCTGGAAGGTAATCAACATCGTCATATTTACCAAAAGTTAAAGACTTCAATTACTGAGTGCCACACATTTATCTACCAAATTTCCACTTGCTAATACTCTACCCTGATCATCACTTTCCAAGTCAAATGGTTATGAGAAGCTGTCAATAAATGCTTAATAATGATCAAATGCCTTTTTACATCAAAACAAACAACCCAAACCTGACACAGCATACAATTCCATTAACTTCATTCATAGAAAAGGGAAATGGGTTTGCTAGGGATGCTGCTGTTTATAATGATGAAAAATAGTCTTCTATCATAAATGTACGTATTGCCTGCGCTGATGGGATAGGAAAGCAACAGTAACATCCACTGGGTGATCTCCGTGGCTGATCTCAATAGTACTAGTTCACGTTTTAGCTAGTGGATACATGAACCCATAGAGAACATGCATAAGTAACGAGGACAAAACGTGGAGAAATCTGTCACCAGTGCACACACAGCTGCCTCCTATCCCCAGGGCCACTGCCACAGCGACACGGGCACTGCACAGTCTGTACCAGGTGTCCCTTTTATCAGATCTATATTATTTAAAGAAACAAAACAGCAGCAACAAAAAAACATTATTAAAGAAATAAAGCACAGCCAACTGTCAGTTTTTCAGTTCAGCATCCGCTCTCGATTCCTGGCTGATGAAAGATTATTTCTGATTGAGTCACATTAAGCGGTGAGCTCCGCAGTCGGTTCAGATTTTGTAATTCTGAGTTCTGTCAGCAGGATTAGGTTGATCTCAGCAGAGATGCACAAATTCCTAAGAAGTTAAGGTCTCCCAGATTTAAAATAAATAAATAAGGAACTTCAAGTTAATCATCAGAAACAGCCTAATCAGATTAAGGTTGTGAACTCTGGACTACTGCTGCGTTTTCCTGCAGCTCAGCAAGCTTAATCCACAAGTGGATAATACGATACAAAGCGTTTCTATTAAATATTCCCTTGAAAGACACTAAACCTATCATTTTGGTCAAGGAAACAAATATCTTTGCTAAATCTAATAAGAGATTTAACCAAGATCTTTAAGTAAGTCATCAAGGGCTATGATTGTTGCCATGTCAATCCTTTCTCTTGCAAAAGAAAAAAAACGTATTTCTTTGTTATTTGTGCTTACTGTCATTCAAAATAAGATAATCTAATAAATATTTCACTAGGAATTTATTGACATCCATCCTTACAACGATTCTTACTAACAATTAATTTTAAGAAAAGAAAACCAACAAAATTTTGGCACACGTTTCCAAGACACACCCATTAACAAGGGTGCATAACCACTGCTCTTCCGTGGGCAGTCTGATTGCACCAAATTTCTCCAGTAGTTCATGCTCCCTCACACATCTCTCCATGTATTCCGAAGGTATACAACCCCTTTCCTCATACTTCCTGGCCTTAAGACTGCTGATACAGCACTGAGGTCTGAACACAGGACAGCTATAGGTGCTCCAATTCACAGATAGAGAATTTGTTTTTGCATAAACATCACCTTCTAAGTATTACCAAGGAATACTGCATCTCACCTCTGCATTAATGTACATAAAAGGATAAATGTTAAGACCACTATTATTTCAAGAGGGGTATAATAATGTAATGCTGCATAATCCCTCCGTACAAGCTGTCAACTTCTGGGAATACAAGTGGAAAGGTTTCCCACTACTACCCCAACAAACTGTAAAATTAGACTGCATGTAAAGACAACATTAGCACCCAATAGAAGAATTCTTCCTACATTTCTCATTCCTTCCTCCCTTACTTTCTATGAAATGTAAGGTTACTTTCCAGAAAATAGGCTCCTTCACCTTTATCTATATTGGGATGGAACGGCACAGAGCCATTTCAAAACACCATCTCATTACAAGTGGCTTAGTGTATACCACATGCCACGTAACTTAGATTGCCTTATTAGCAAAGGTCATCCCTATAGTCTGATCTTACCAGATACGTTCTACTTGACAGTTAAGCTTGGGTGAATAAATACAGCCAGCAGATTGAACAAGCCCCACAGATGTTTCCTATCATCTCTTGACAAATGAGAGATAGATAAGGCCATACAGCTCTCATGAGTTGCTGATTTTGACATGCTGGTATCTGTACAACAAACTGCACACAATTACACGCAAAAATTAAAACTGCCACAGAATTCAATTTAGCTCGCAGCTAAGAAGCTGCAAATTACAAATCATCACAGACACGATACCATTCTAATACATGTCACGTATTAGACACGTGTCATGGAAGTAAAGTTCTGGGGCCACCTAAGTAACATCAAGCTATTTTACAGTGAATATACAAAACCACCCTTCTCTGACTCGAGCAGGAATCTCTTTCAGTGACAAGTTTCTTTTTTATAGCTCTTTACAAACAAAAACCAAACAAACAGGAATGCTTCCCTTCTTCCCAGTGCTGCCCTTGTTCCTTACATGTCTTTCTGCACCCCTTTTGGTCACCTTCTCAGACCTGTCCCCTCTCTCCCTTCCCATGCTCTCCGTGCCCCCCTGTTCACACTCTGCCTGAAGGATGGTGCAGTGTCTGCACATAGCTCAACAGCTGCACGCTGCTGCACACTGTGTTCAGAACAAGTGCTACATTTCAACTCCACACTCTGTAACAGAGGTTAATTTTTGCTTATGCTTCACCTGAAAGAGTGACAGGAACTCTTGTCTACCAGCCCTAAGATTTATCTCAGCCCCCTGCAGGAAAGCATTAAAATTTCATGGCATTGAAAAAAGCTAATCAGGCCATTCATGCGTAATCCTGCTCAGTTTACAATGAAATAAACTATGTCTCAAGAACATGCAATTTTGGAATATGAGTAGACAATCTTTGACGACTTCAGAATTTCCATTTGGCTTTTTGGATATTGCAAAATACACAGTAGAGTCATTGTTTCTAAAGTACCTTCATCAACAATACACTCCTCCCACTGCAAGGCTCAGGGTAAGGAGAACGCTCACACATGGCTGACGTTTTCTCCATCCATCTTTAAACACAGAGCCCAAGGTGAAAGAAACGAAAGCCAAAGGAGTAACATGGGTATCACAGTCACTACTTCAGCAGGGCTCTTAGAGAAGAATTGCAGAGAAGAACAGCATTTTATGGAAAGGACAGGAGGTGCGTGATGCCCGCCAACTGCTCCTGGCCGGCCGTTTCTCGCAGGAGTCATCTCTGACAAGCAGAGCATTTTACAGGCAGCAGGACAAGGGTTGCCACTTTCCTGTCTGCAAAACCCCCAGCCAAAATACCATGCTTATGTCACATTCACACAGTGAGTTTGAACCTTCTGGAACTGTTGGACTTGCTGTGTCCACACAACACACACACGCCAGGAATCCAGAGGGCTCAGATGCACTGTGCTTGTTTGGATCACAAACCAACTTACCAGGGCACATACTACAGACTTGCACAGAGATGCTGTAGAGTTGTCAAGGATTCCCCAGTGAAACAAAATTTTGCCCAAACAAAACTTCTGCATAGAAACTGGAATGTGTCAGGACAGTATCCCAACCGTAGCACGTCTCCTGAGGGGGCCAGATCTGCTCCGGGATTTTCCGAGTGATCCCTGCAAGGGGCTTGAGGAAGATGCTTACTCATACCTGAGACCACAGGCTGGATTAATTTGCAGCAAAGTAATATTCAGGCAATTAAACTGTGTTTGGCAGGGAAGACAAAAGAGGCTCACACATTTCACTGCATACCTCCAAAATATGAGAGCATATGCAAGAGGTAATGCTGATAAATAATGAGAAGAGCTCTAATAGAGAAGAAACGTGGATAATAGATGGTTTAAAAGAATGACGTGTGTATTTGTGTCTTAAGGGTTATGCAAACAATACTGCATTGGGTTGCTGTTGTTTTTTTCATGCTATAAATCAGTGCTCGCATTTCCCCATTCATTTTGCACAGAAATGCTCTGAGTATGCATTGGACAACTTCCAATTAGTTTTCATTTGTTTTCCAAGAAGCAAAAACATTTTTCTTTAGAACAAAGCAATCCTCTTAAACAGGAATGCAAATTAACCAGCTTCTTATTCTCCTGTACTACTCATTTATCGATGTATCTACAGCCAATGGGTATTTATTATCTAAATAAAACTGTATCACTCTTCAGTACAATTAATAAGGAACAACTGACTTGGAACACATTTTTTGAAGTACAACTCAAGCAGCTACAGATGTATAAATATTGTCTCAATTTGTTTAACCATTTGTTTCAGTGATCTGTTTGTCCCTATGAAAATTACAGAGATAAGACTGAAATGTGCAGACCAGACACACACATTCCTTCGTTCAACAGAGAGATGCCCCTCAAATACACCTAAGTAGTTTTAAATTTCTTTGATACTGTTTATGCACTCTGGATTTCTGATGAGTCCCCATTACTTTACAGCTCCACATCACTATCAGAGCTGCTAAGAGCTACTCCTCCACTAATAACACAATCAGTTCCTTTGCCAGTCTCACCAGTAGGAGGAGACCTCAGTTATATTGGGAAAAAAAACCACATCCTAAATATCTATGTGAAGTCTGAATTTCCATCAATAGGTGGCAACACTGTAATGTGACATATGAAGCATACGTGTTTCTGTGCATGCACATGCCCACAAAGTTTCTAGGCCACTATGCTATGCTTCATTATTTTTCCCCTTCAAACACTACCTGATGCCATTTTTCAGCTGCATACAAGTGAAAACTAGCTGGTTTGTGTGCTTTTTATAGAACTTATGTATCATCCTGACACTTTATTTTAGTGATCCTCCATGACGAACTGCATCCCACCCCAGCTGGGTTAGAAGGCAAATATGTGCATTTGGTCTACGGTCAGCTGGGTGACATACAGGGCTGATCCAGAGGAACCAGAAGACTCTTCAGGCAGGATGAAGAGTTGCTTTTGGCACAGGTGTGTCTCGCACCAATTAATAGGGGGAGAAGGTTATTTGGTATATATGTACCTGACAGTGAAATTAACACACGAGTCAAATGTTAGCCCAACCAGTTTATGACAAATTCTAGTTGCTTAGGGAGAAGGGAAGGGAAGAGGAGGTTATAGAGAAGAGCTAGGAAATAAAAACAAGAAGTCCTGTAGAAAGCAAGAGACAAATAGTCACCACCAGGATTCCATCATAGCTCGTAGTTCAGATGCTGATCTCCAGTAGCAATGGGTCATCCCATCATTGGAGGTTTTGGTTGACAATGACAATGACCAGTGACAGTACAAACTTATAAATATAAGTCCAAAGTGGTCGAGTCAGCTCCTTTTGGAGTGACAGCTCCTGACTTTTGGACCTCAGCAGGAATTTCTTTGTTCCCATCTTCCAGGCCTTGCAAATTTAAGTCAACAGATAAGAGGGAGCAGGGAAATAACAAATTGTATCTTGCCTTCACAGGGTACAATGGTATCAGCCCCCAGTCTCCCATACCAGTTATGTTGTCACAGGACAGCTCATCTGCCAGTAAACACGCCTGAGCACTCTTGCAAAGGCAAACACCTCCAAAGAAGTGCTTTCAGATGTAAAATTGTCCACAAAGTGGTGCCCACCACTCACCTCCGAGATAAGCCAAAATCATAAAAACAAAACAAAACCCTCAAAAAGCAAGCTTTGAGACATGAGAACAAACAATTGTTTTTCACAAGGTGGAGCCCACCTGGCTGGGGCGCATGGGTGGGATTTTGGGGGTGTTAAACCTCTTGGTTGTTTGTCATCTCAAAAATATATTTGATATTGCAGCATGATGCAGAGAAAATCCGATTTCTGACAAGAAAAGTTCAATTGTGACTGTTTTCATAGCGTGTCTTCCATTGAGTCTCAAATCCAAAAGTGCTATGGGGAGGAAGTACTAGCTTGTCACCCCTTCCCTCCCCTTATGGGTGGCACATGACACAAATGGAGATGTAAAATCGCTGCTTTATGGAAAAAGTCAGAGTCTGGGATTCACTGGAGGTCAGAAACCTGGTGATGGGAGAGCGAGTCTGCCCTGCCCTGAGCCCTCTGCCTGCGCCGAGAGCTCTGCTCCCAACCCGAGCTCTATGCCAACCCAACGCTGGTACACATTGTGTTGTGCTAATTAATTCTCTTTCCAAATATGTTCATTTCCTTTTTAAACTTTTATCAGACCAAACAAGAATAGCACTTTAAAGCCTAGTGTTGCTAAACCTACATTTCTATAGATGCTGTTGGTCTACAGAGAAAAGGCAAAGCTTCAAAGAGACAGGATTATACAATGAGATAGCAGTTCAGCACACACAGATATTCTTTTGTTATTTTCTGAACTACATTCATCTCCCATTTCAGCAGGGAAATTTTTTTTTAAACTAAAGAAAAATCCAACTGTGTATTCCCAGATAAGAAATGAATTTGGGTGTCAGTGCAAGAGGAATGCTGTAGAAATTTTGATAAAAGCTCTTTCTTGAGGAAAAGAAAAAAGCATCAAAGAGTTTATGTTGGACAGTATTTGACAGTGTTTTAGATATCATGGTTACAGCTGACCAGAGAAGGAGGCTTTCTGTACTTTGGATACTCCACTAATTTTGGAGTAACAGCAGTGTCATGTGCTGGCTAGGGTTTAAATATGATAAAAAAGGCATATAAATGAAAGAGATTTACAGATTACTTAGATAACATTAAAAGTGATATCATAATTTGAACTATTTCTAGTATTATGAGGATAGTTAAAACCCATCAGGATTACCATCTGAGTATTGTACAAACTCATGAATTCAAGCTCATAAATACAGGATATCTCAAAGCATACACATTTAGAGCCACATCCCAGCAAAACTCTCGTATGGAAGCAACACTTTTAATTCTACTTTTCTAAAACCAAAAACATATTTTAATTGATGGCGTAAGGCAAACATGTCCAGTCTAAGCAACTAAAACTCAAAGTACACATATGTTCACATGGTAGCAATACCACTGGTCAGCTTTAAAATGGGGGAAGGGCATTATTTCCAGCTGTCAACGATCTGATCACTTATGTTGCCACCTGCAACGTAATACTTTTGTCATTTAAAAATTATGGCCGAACTTAAGTTTCTCCTTCACCCTCTTCTCCCTTTATTCACTTGTTTTCTAAACATAGATACATAGGACACACATACACAGCCCTTAGAATAACTGGAAACAGACTGCCCTCTTTACTGAAGTTATTCTCAAGTTTGCAGATGATGAAAATGATGTCTCCAGGACTGCAATCCATGGTACTTCGTGAAAGCAAACATATAACATCGGTACTGCAGTGAGCTTTGGTAAAATACATCTGCCACAGGGAAGCTGAAGGAGCAGTCAAATTGTAAAGTTCCTTGCAGAACCTACGCTGTTTTAGGATGGCTATTTGTTTCTTTTTCTTGCCTCCCAGGCAGAACAGTCAGCCAAAAATCAGTCTGTAGAATAAAAAACACATCTATATTTTCTCCACAAGGCGTTTGTGTTCTGTGTGTGCACCTCACCCCCACAGCAGGAGCAAACCGACCTAACTAGCTACCCTTACCAGAAAGCTATGAGTGGCAGTTGAGGAAAAAGTAACTAACAATGATCCTACCATGATTTTAATCAGGTTTGAAGTACTAGTAAATTCACCATATGCTTACGAATATTCTCCTCATCCTTTCTATCTTATTTCTTGATGGCACAGTGAGAATTACGCATTATCCAGTTATGAAAACCATCATTAGCAGCCATTCAAACATTCTCTAATAATGACATAATTCAGAGGTCAGTGCTACAGTTAGAAATATTCCTTCATACAAGCCGTTCGATGCAGAAGTAAATCCATAAAGTGACTGCATACCAGTCACCAGTTCCCCAAATAATCACTATTTTCTAAGCGTGCTGTAAGTACACACAATATCCCAACTCCTGGACTTTGTGTTTTTGTCTTTGCTTTACCTGAAAATGCATAAAACCCATCTCTATTGACAGCCCTTTATTGGCTGTCCACCTGAAGATGCTCAGGAGAGTTAGCCCAGCAAAAAGATGGTGGTAATTTACACTCAGTAAAAATGCTCAATAAATCGATCCTCCTTTTTTCAGAGTGATCCATGAACTAATCAGAAGATTGCTAAGGCCCCATTTCCCAGGTCTGTTACTGTGTTTAGGGGTGGAAAGAGAATAAGCAAAACACTTCTGCAGAAAGTCTGCTATTAACACTATGATCCAGGTCGGGCTCATGTAAAATATACAGAAGCATCAACAACAGAGCTGCATACACACGTGTAACCAGAGGCAGGCAGGGAGAACAGATCTAGAACGAAGTATTTAGAGCATCCTGATATAAAGAGAAGTGTGAAGCACAACTACTCTAAAATAGCGCATGTTCAAGATGGAGGAGATTTGCTCTAACAAAATGAAGTCTCGAGCTCTTGCAGCAGAACACAGTATTTCCAGTCCTAACCCCAGTAGCATTCCTTACAAAATGCCAACATTTGGGCTGTAGGAACTTAGAGATAAAGGATGTGACAGCTCACATTTTACAAACAGAGTTCCAAGTTTCCTAAAAAAGAAATCCAACGAGAACATGAGAGTATTTCTGCGCAGGTCCTGATACACCGATTTGATTTCCTCCAGACATAACTGAGCTGCCCTCTAGTTCCTTTTTTAATTTGATTAATATAGCAAGGTCTGCTTTTATGTAGTGTTTAGAAATAATCACAGCAAGATTTCATTTGATGCACCTTGCATGCCAGATTGTCAGAGCACTAAAACTTTAATTGATAATAAAGATAATATCATTGCCTCGCATTTATATAGAGCCTTTCATAGTGAGAGATCCCAGAGGCACTGTTGACTTCCAGGTACCACCGGAGTGGAAATGCGATTGCTGTTTGCTTCCACACAGAAACCGTGCTACGAGACGGAGCACAAAGAGACATCACTCCCCAGAAGTTCAGGATCCTCATCTACTCTGCATCCTGTGCACTTCAGTCCTACTGGGATTAGATAGTGAAAAGTAAAATTTAACATCCTCTTTTCTGTCCAGTTATTTTGACTGATAGCTGGAGGAAAGCGCAGATGGGAAAGATACTCGAGCCTTTCTACATGGTGTTTTGATCAGAGATCTTCTGAAGCACAAGGTAGTGAGATGAAGAGCTTGCAGGCCAGTGTGGCCACCTGGCTGATGGCTGCCCTGTGTCTGCCAGCACTGCTTCAGAGCTGATGGCAGAGCCACACACTCCACTCTCTGGCCAGCACAGCCCTCTCCCTGTGCAGGGAGAACTGCAGCTGAGTGGTGCTCTCTACAAAAGCAACGATCCGCTCCACATTCAAAGAAAATCATAAAATCTTCTGAACCCAATCAGTGGGTTTTCTAGCTGGTGGAAGAACCAACAGTCAGCTTCTCTCAGGGCAGAACCCATTGCTGCCTCACACGGGTGGGGGAACAGGGAGACCTCGTTCTGTGCTCTTTGGGCACACTGTAGTCCAACCAACACTGGAAACAACATCGTGTGCTAGAGGTTTCTAACCACTGTTGGACAGCAGTCTTCTATTCAGAAAGCAGAAGTGCCTGACAACTGGCTGCTCCTCTAGACACAAAGTCAAGGTTCTGCTCAAGTCATGAAGCAAGAAATGAGCCTCAGCAACTGTGATGCACAAATCTCTCTCCAGCGATAAATGGTAAACAGGCATCTGCTCCCATATTCCTAGGCTTCCCTACAGCAGTTAGCACTGTGGATCAGAGAGATGGCAAGGGTCCAAAGAACTTCTCTGAAGTCACTGAAGCCCTTTTTGAAGGCGCATACAGACAGTAAAGAGGCAAAAAAGCAATCTCAGCAATGCAAACCTGTCCTCAGAGGCCTGACAGAGATATAGTCTCTCCATTTGTATTCAGGACAATATGGACTGATGCAGCAGCAGCAGACAAACGGCACTGAAGCCGAAGCTGTATTTATCTCATGTAAGCACATAGACAGCCCCAAACCAGAATTTTGTGAGGTTTAGCTGCTGTCACAACTAGAGATGGAATCTGAACCCAGGTTCATTCCAAGGTGAAGCACTGAACAATAGCCAAACATCAGTTATACAACTGATAGCAAATGTCAACCACAGACATCAGTGCCCAGCCAGTACAGTTCACGGCTTCTCCATTCCTCATGCTTTCTTGTTCCCAGAGCGAGCTACTGAGAAGCGATGCTGCTACATGCCAGTCTCACTTCACAACGTACTGGATTTGGTATAAATAATCTAAAGCGAGTCTGATGTCAGAACAAGTGGGAAACATTCCAGGAAGAGCAGAACTACCAGGAAAGTAAGCACCTGCCAAATCAAATAATTTAATTCTACCTCTCAGCTTCCTAAGTATGATGAAGAAGATGCTTTTCTAAGCTCACGACCTTGGCCTACACAGCTATGCATACATAAATTATTCTTTAGACTACAAGGAGAGCAAAAGGCAGATATTGCATTTTTTTCCAAGTCTGGAATATAGCACAACAGAATAATTCAGAATATCTTTGTATTTTCAGAAATAGTTAATTAGGTGATTGTGACTGAATTCACCTCATGTCTCTAGTTGTTAGGTCAGCTTATTTTGACCAAAAAAAAAAAAAAAAAGAATAAAAAATTAGTCTTTTAGTCTTGCACTTAAAATCTCAAATTGTGTATTTCAAGGGAAGGAAGAAGTGCTGAATTTATTGCTTTCAGTTTAGTATTTTCCAGGTCTTTAATGTATGAATGCTCCAATAGAAAATAAGATACACAGTTTTTTGAAAAAAATATCATACAGTTTTGGACGATTTCATTAACAGAGCTGTCCTCCACCTCCATAAAAAATGTGCAGACATGCTAGTACTATCTTCTTCACTTTCTATATTGATATAATCTGTTTCATTTCAGTTATGTGGATGCTAAATGTGTGTCTAAAATGGATCCACTCTGTTTTCAATGGACACACACACCCATTCAAATTTATGTATTTGTTGCTGAGCTTAGATCATCTTCAATTTATATTCTTGTTTGGATATTTATCTATTTATTTGCTACATCCATGTATTTCAGTGGGGCAAAAAAAAAAAAAAGACCCAAATGACAATTCTGTTATCTATACAAAAGCAACATATGGATATATTTTCTGGTTTATGTTTACACGAGCAGATGTTTCTGGCAACAGAAATACTTTTATGGACGAATTGCATATTAAATTTGGCGGAGAGGGAAGCTATTAGTAGATTCAGATTAATTTACCGTTGACAAATGCCAGGCAATGCATTTATACAACTGGGCTCTAAATAAAATGCATTTACTCAGGAGGAAGACCTCACTTCTACTACAGACAATTTAATGAATGTTGCTGTTCTGTTTCATCCCAAGAATGATAAATAGCATGAAAATAGTGGGGTGCATTAAAAAGTGAAAGCACAACATGAATGATTAAATATTGTAATTGACATGTGGCATTCCGTTCATGCTAAGACTGCAATACTGTTCTTACATTGTTTATTGCAAAAATGAGAGATTCAGAAACAGGCAACAAAAATGATTATTTTAATAAATATCCTTCAGGCTTCAAACCCCATGGGGTATGTTTTCTGCTGTTATTGAGTGAGGTGCCTGTTGCACCGTACAGTATAGATAAGCTAGTTTACTTTTCTGTTCGGCCATAAACCAGACACACAGCCCAAAAAGCAAACAAAAACTGGAATGGAAGTCTAGAACATAGCCCAAACAACAATGGCAAATGCCCATCCAAATCAGTCTCATATTTCAGATGTGTCCCTTTTGCAAAGTGAGCCCTAAAACTCCTCTCACCTACTTATTCTCATTTAGGGTGACTCCCAGGTGAATGAACTATCTCTTGGGATGCCCCCACTCCAGCTGCCAGCTGCTGCACTCACACCCAGCAGGCCGTTCCCCTTGCTGCTCAGTGGGATGCCTCACAGCTGGCTGCCCAGTGATGCCAAGCCTTGCCCGTTCTGCTGCTAATCCTCTCCACAAAGCTCCTCTGATCCATTACAAATGTAAACCCTCATTAAGATCCATATCTTTTTCCCTTTCTCTATATATTTCCTAAAGGGAAACTCCACCCTAGCATCACATGGATCAACCACCACTCGGACCAAACTCCCACATTCAAAGGCAGGCAGGAGCATCTCAGGCACATCACACTGAGCCCAGCTTCTCTGGGTTGAGAGGGAACAAGCAGGAGCACGTCAGAACAACAAAAACAAAAGCCTATCTATATTGTTCTCAAATTTTCAATACCTCAGGAAGTATAGGCACACATGAAAACAGAAATAAAAAAAAAAACCAACAAGAAAATACATTTAGAATTTGTTTCTTTGCGTGAATAAGTACACAGAAAATGCATACACCATTTTCCTCCTGGACCAGATATATCTGAAACACCACTTCAAATTCTCACTAGTTTTCCTATCTGCCAAGGAACACTGCAGTATATTTACATCTATTGACAGACTTATCAGAAAACATGATTTTGCCTTAAAATTCTTTCTTCAGTGAGTTACTGCTGCATAAAGTCCAGTGGTGTTGTCTTTTTCATCAAGATCTATTATATCAGCTCACGAGCAATACTAACAACCACAAAGTTCTCCTGACCTGTGCACATGATGACTTGAGATACTGTATGTAGACATGTGAAAGAGTGGCTTCCCTAACTGCTGGCACTGCCAGTGAGAGAAACCATGGCTTCCCCACCACCAAGTGCCAAGAAATGAGATAGATAAATGCACCATTTAGACATATGAAGATATGCCATAGAAGGAACCAAGACAGCTGCAGAAACAAAATTCAATCAGGTGACCTGTAAGGGCTCACAGAAAAATTTGCAGATTTTGATAAGATGCTGATTTCATTTTGGCCCCAAGAAACCAAGGTCTGCATTGACTAAGAAAACTACTCACCGTGAGCTCTGGACTTGTTTGACTTCTGACGTGTTATGCAATTCTCTCTAAAGCAGTAATGTAGCATTATTTTCATTCTTTTTAAATTAGAAAGTGTTTTATTATACCATTGCATGCAAATTCTGTAAAACATGGATTTACCAAACACTGGGGCAAACAGAAAAAGCTGGGCTCTAGACTTCAATTAAGAATACACTTGTTGTAGACTCTGACTGAAACAGGACAGGCAAGGAAGCTTCCCAAACATAACAGCCTGCAGCAGAAAACACTGTTTTGTATTATGTTTATTGCTGATCTTCTTTTAGTCATTAAGTATATTATAAACAGAAGACTCCACAATAAGATGCAGGTGAAAAACAACTTCTCTTCTACAGCTGCATAGCTGAGCAACAAAAGCTATGAATGAGACAAATCAGCAAAAAGAGTTCTGTGACCTTAGAAAAGAAGATGAAAAATGACAATATACAACTATCAAAAGCTCAGAAAAAAAGATCAATGGCAAAGTTTAGGAGCTATATTTATCTCTGCATCAAACCTTACCCTAGCCTCTCAATTCGAGAACTATTTTGCAAAGAAGAGTAACAAGAAATTGAAATCCTTTTTCTTCTACACTATACCAGTAAGCAAAGACATACACCAGGTATAGGTTCACAGAGCGTGCACCTGACGCATTTGGAGATGCATGAGATTAAAGAGCACATAAATGATGGATTTAAGAGGCAAGCCAGATGCAAATCGATGGTCTAGATGCAGTTCTGGGAGTAGAATAAAATAACCACGTTCCATACTTGAGTAACAGAGGGGGTCTTGCATAAAACACGAAAGGTAACATATCAATACCAGCAGCTTTAAAATGCCAAGGAAAACTCTACCTCGTAAACAGTATAGGCAGCCTGAGCAGACTGCCTGCTGGTGGCATCTAGGTCTGCACCTAAACATCTCACAGACAGATAACAGAATACCCAGTATTTTAGAAGAGGGAAACCTAAAACAGCAAGATCTGAACAATTTTAGTGTATTCTGCAGTCCCTGTCGAGTTGGTTGAAAAAAATGGTTTCAGTCTGGAAGCATTTATCATTATTTTAAAATAATGTCAAGAAGTTCTCTAAGAATCCTCCATCATACATCATCTGTGTCCTACAGAGGATTCAGATGGCAACAAGCAAACAAAAAAAAAAAAACAACCAAATCCACTTTTTCTGATCTGAGAGATTCTGGAAATAACACTATATATCAACAAATGAAAACTTCACAGTTGTTATTGTAAAAAACAAAACAAAACAAAAAAAAACCAACACACAACTCTCTATTCACTGAAAAAGTTCCTTTTAAAGCACCATTTATTTCATGTTGCTTCATCTAGAAGTGCATTTTTCTCTGGGATTTTAAGCTCTTTCTGTATATCTTTGCTGTCAGAATTCAAGTCCTGCCAGCACTAATACTAAGCAGTGGGACAGTTCCCAGTTAGCTGCTTGGCTGTCCTTTGGAGTCGGGGCCTCTGCTCAGCCCTTCGCTCCAGTTTCACCCCAGTCTCTCCATATTTCACAGCACTCACTTAAGGGCACTCACTTAAGAGTTGTCTCAGACCTCTGCTATCCAGCAGCCCCCAGTTTCTTCACCACGGAGTACAGACTATCTGTGAGGGACCCCTAGCCATTCAGTTACGCTCCTCTTTCATTCCGATGTGGCATTTGTTGCCTTAAGCAGGTGGAAACCAAAGCCAAAACACATCAACAGCACTGTGAGCTCATGCAGACTGTACCATGGCCCCAGTGGCCTTCGGGAGGTTTTCCAATCCCACAAGAGAGCAGGGCTTTTCTAAGGCCACTGGGAGATGAATATCCTGAACATACAGATGTGCTTTATCTTCTCGTTCTCTGTACCAAATGCACATATACCTACGTACTTACACAGTAGGGATGTATACATACATCAGCTTGAAGTGCTTCTATCTACTCCATAATGCTTCCAGCTCTACTCTACAGATTTCTACTGGGAAAAAAGCATGAAGGTCTGAAAGACATCACTGGCTTCCTTAGCTGCCATATTCTCTTATTTAGCATCAGCAATAGAAAATTGCTATGATGGTACATAACTAGCAGGCACTTCAGGTTCCTCCCTTTAATGTCACTAATCACTGGACAAAAAATAAGCCTAATCAGAAAACTGATTTAAAAATCAATGCGGGATTGAGCTACTAATAGCCTTCAACCATAATTTCTGAGAGAAAAGCAGAGGCAGACCATGGAAGTCAATAGGTTACTGAAAGTCACTTGCTATTTGGCTCTCTTGGAAATCTTTCCTTCTTCCTCTCTCAAAAAAACATCTTTTCGAAAGATTGCAACCCTTTTGTTAGACATAGCATGGAATACTGAAGCCCATATATGGCAAAGACAATGATGCATTCAGGCTAACATGCACTCAAATCTATTGCAGAAATCTCTAAAGCTTTCCATTAGGAGAACCACAGAGGTGTCAGAGCTCCTGCAGCTGCCTTGCTATCAGTTCCTGCTGAGCACTCACTAGTCTTCCCTCTGCTTTTTCTGATGATTTTCCTCCTGCCCAGGCTAGCTGCTAGGGCTGCTAAATCAGATCACTGTAGCAAATCTACTTGCTTACAGCTTCAGTATTGCTTGTAAGGCTACGAGATAGGAAATTAGGTCCACATTTTTATCTCTGCACTGTACTTGTGGTGAAGTCACAATACTGGTATGTATTACGGGATACTCTTCCACAACTACAGACCCACTAATGCTGTGCTAAACCGAAAACCAAATAGAAACCCCCTCACCCCAAATCCATAGCTTGTACTCTTACAGAATAACATGAGAATTCTGTTGTTGGGCAAGACTACAGGAATAAGTTTTTCATGACCAAACAAAGGACAGGGAATTCAGGTCTTCTGTCCTTAGTACTGGGGCAATCTTCCTGTGTGAACTTTAAAAAAACTCTTCTCTATTTCCTTTAAGAAAACAGGAAAATATTTGTCCTAATTCTCCAGTGTGGCTGCATCACTTCATTCCCAGCTCACAACTCCTGGGCGTTGTAGTTGCAAGCCTCGTGCACATGCCTATTAAAGAACCCCCAAACGTGGGCTTTGGAGGGGACAGGTGTGATGCAACACAAAGCTCATAAAACCAGCCACTCTTGGGAAAGATCACACATAAGGTATTTCAAGAACCAAGACCTCAGCAAGTATTCTGAACTATCTGCAAACATAAGGAGTAAACAGTGTGCCTTCAGGTAGATACCACCTACTTATTTACTTGATGACATCTTGTTTAGATTTAACAACTGCATTGGTACCCAGTCACTAAATACATTTCTGTTTTTGTAAATTGGATTCATCTGCTTAGTGTTATTACTATATTATTAATATTATAATATTAATAACTAGTAATTCAGACTCCTCTGTGGAAAAAAAAAAGTGAGATAAAACTCTAGAAACTATAGAAATACCTACATGTGCTACACAAGAGGAATTAGCATGATGTTTTCCATTTTCTTTTTAGCTTGCTGTACTAAAGCCTACAAAGACAAACAGAAACCTCCAAGTCCACCGCCTCCAGCAGAAATAACATCTCAGTTCTCTTAGCACTCTCCTTCCTTTGGTGTCTGGAATCTAATACAGCTCCCAGAAACTGATCTCCTCCCCACACATTAGATGTTTATAATAACAGACAATTGCAGCATCACAGCAGTGGAGGAAGCCTGTCCTATAGGGCAGAAAAGAAAGACTTCCCTGAGTAACACGCAGCTCTCATACAAGGAAGTGATTTTTCTTAATGTTTTAAATAAACTCTGCTTTTCATTCCTCCCAAATTGCATTTATAATATAATTATATGATTGCTGGGGGCTTCATATAGCTGAATTATAGGGTGTCTCTTCTACATTAGGATTTGTGAAAGAGTCTCTTGGCTTCCCTTCATATTTTTTCTAACCGCCGACAGGGATACTCACAAGGCCTTCTATAATTCAATTAGAACTATCCTCTGAGAAACATATAATTTTATAGAAAGAAGATTTAAACCATCATGTATCCATTTTTTTTCCTGTTATGAAAGCATTTGTCTGAAGTCTAGTATTAAATTTAAATAGGTCTGAAACAATCTTAACCCAATTGTTTTCAGCTGTGCCATTTGACAGGTGTCAGACTGGCACAGCCCTCCAGGCTCACTTCTAGCTTAACTTCTGCATGGGCAAAGGCCGTGTCGCACTGCAATGTATGGGGAACATCACTCAGAATAAAGAGATTTGTGTGTGAGTAAATATTAATTGTATGTGCATCCAGTGCATCTTCAGTGAAACTGAATTTTATGTAAATAGATGCACTAAACAGATGCAGTGCAATGCAACCGTAACATCACATCCATAGGCGATGTATTAAGGGTGGTATGCTGATTATAATCCAGAAAACAAATGTCTCAGATAATAAGTAAAGGACATTATATCATCCAAATCACAGAATCACAGACTTGTAGGGGCTGGAAGGGACCTTTAGGGATCATTGAGTTCAACCCTCCTGCCAAAGCAGCTCCCTTGACCAGGTTGCACAAGTAGGCAATCAGAAGTATCAACATACAACAAACCAGAAATTGTTTTACACATTTTTTTTTCCACAAGGAAAGATACAACTACTAATTTTAGCAAAAACTAGAAGTACTCAAAGCATAATGCCTACTAAGTTAGTTTTCACAGAAACACAAGGTGTTTGAAGATTTTAATCTATCATTTTCCTAAATATCAATAGTTCAAGATATAACATAGTGAACTACAAAATTAAATTAGTCATATGAAATAAGTATTATCAAAAAAAGAGTAGAGCGTTTGAAATCGGATCTTCAGTTTGATCAAGTAAAATCAGATGGAAAATTGAGAAAATTGGGAAGATAAATAACCCGTGTTCATAAATGCACACAGTTCTGAGAAGAGCAAAGGAAGAAAGCAATCTGCCCCCAGATGAGGAATGTTTGGACACTGCCAAATCTCATCTCTTCACCAGGCACAGGACAGTCTGTGTAATTAAGCAGGACTCTGACACGAGGAACTCCTTGTGGTAGGCATTTGAATGTAAAACACAAACAAAACCAAAGTCACCACCAACAGTTTTCCCAAACGCCCAATTTAACCGAGAAACCATCTTTGTTCCTGATAAATTCATCTGACACTTATGAAAACAACAGATCTGGAAAGAAGGATGCTCACTGCTGCTCAGCATGTGGAATATACCAGCGGACCTAAAGCCACCTTCCAGAAATGGGTAAATAATATACAGTCTTCTTGACAACATAGTCTTGCTCGAGTCTTTCCTGATCTGGTACTACACAGTTATTTTAACCACGAGGCCAGAAAGCAAGAATTTGCACCATCAATACTCAGTGCTTTATTTAGACACATCACAACATACCTTTGTGTATTTAAGTAATCACTTGTGGTTTTTAAGATGCCACCTGAAATGGATTCTGAAAGCATCCCTGGGGCACAGAATCCCAGCTGTACCGTGCAAAGAAAACAGACCCTCTGCATTTTCAAGTCATCTTTGCTTTAGTTCATTTTAGTGTTTCTGAAATCTGCAGCCTCAAAGCAATCTCTGACTCATCTCTTTCTCCAGCAAATTCAAAACAAGCCATCAGAATAATTCAGCTGCACCATGGCAGTTATTTTCTATTTCCCAGTATTTCAAGCATGACTGGATGGCAGCCAACACCAAATGCTGATTTTTGTAAGGGTAACCACTAGCTACCTAGGGAAGGGAAGAAAGTTGCTGGTTGACATATCATATTTCATCTATCATCATTTGTCAGCTAAAGCCAAGAAGGGTTTCTAAAAAGACAACCCAGACAGCGTTTCAAGAGCTTTAGTTTCAGATAACTCTCATAGCTGAGAAAAAAGGGATCTTTAAAGCCCTTCCAGACTCCTGATTAAATTAAGCAGATACAGTGAGCCAGTGCACAATTATTTTCCATAAGGATGTTTTCTGGATCAAGCAGTACAAGATGCTGTTACAAATAGCACTGCAGTGATATTGAATTCACAGTTAAAATTAGAGGCAAATTTATTTACCTTCATTTTGCGAAATAGACTGCATTACCATAACTGCATTACCAGACAATAAGCACCCAATCCAAGTGCTCTGTGGCAACAACCTCAACAACAAAGCTACTCTTGTATCTTTGGGGCTAATTCAACAGTTACAATATCTAAGACAACTGAAAAACTGTGACCTAAATCAAAATAATTCCAACAAAAATGCTTTTGAAAGCTATGATGAAAGTGTAAAGAAACATATTGAAACGTGCAGTTTTCAATTTATACTGACCAAAAGAAACCTCAGGAGCATGCAAACAAACTGAGTACAAACCACTGCATCAGTTCTGCAGTGCCGGGCTGCTGCTGCTGCACTAATGATTGTCAAAGAACAAAAAGCTTTAGGGGGAAATAAGAAAAAGCCAATGTCCTAATTAGAATATTATGTGTGCACCTACAAACACAGACAGCTGTCAATACGTTACTTTCTATTCAATTTGGATGATTGTTCTTCATTAGAAAATTTTGGTGGTATGCAGCAATACTCATTTTGGTATCACTTTCCTTCTTAAAGCAAATAAAAAACAAATACAAAATGTCCTGTCATACAATAATCTGAGCTGTAGTTCGAACTGGACATAGAAATGATGTTTATTTCCATAATGAATGCAGTCATACTCAGTTTAAGAGGAAATAAGTCTTCACCTGAGCTCTCCCACATAAGAAAAGCTGTCCTACAGGCACCCACCCCTCCAGCTTGGGGCTCGAGCAGTGCTCTCGATGCTCTGCTCCGTCATAAACTGCCCATGTGACCTTGCACAAATCACTTCCAATGTGTAAGGCTGAGATAACAGCCTTCTCTACTTCGTAGGAGTATGTGAAGGATAAATATGTTAAGGAGTGCAAATTGCAGGGGAGCTACAATTGTAAAAAAAAAAAAAAAAAATTGCAGAGGGAGATTAGTCTCCATTTATACAACAACCCATTGTCGAACTCGGATGTAGAAGGAACACAGAAGATTGGGAAGAATTATTTCTTTTCTTGGATTTCCAGGAGCCTTATAGCAATTGCAACCAGTTTAATTTTGTGAAGGTAGATGATGTTTTGACACTTTTGTACAAATCAATTTGTTGATGCCTTGAAACTTGACAAGGTCCTGTCGTAAAAAAGGAGGCAGAGTATCCTGGGTGGACTTTCGCTTCCCACTTCCCTTTGCTCAAGGACTGGTCAGTCCATCAGTGTCAGCACAGGGACCATCCTAGCAGCTCAGCAGACTGACCAGTCTGCCAGCTTTACTGCCCTCAGTTCGTTGGGAACTCAGTTACTGCTTGCGTTAGCTTCAACCTCCCTGCACTTATAAGGGGGACTGCGTACAGGAAACAAACAAATAGGAACAAACACTAAAAAAAACCACCCCAACGTATTTTGCCTAGAATCAAAAGGTAATATCATCAACACAGGACTGATGGCTTTGGAGTTACCTGTGCAGCTGAACGAGAGCTTGTCAGCCATGTCAGCCCTGATTATTTATCAGTCCAGTGTGGCCTAACAGCACATATCTAGGTTTCAATAATTAAAACAAATAAATACATCTCATCTAAAGGGCTCTAGCAAGAGCTCATGGTGTGCCAACAAAAAACAAGCAGTCGTATCCCAGAATAAGATATATCTTTAGATCCAAGGAGGTCTCTTCACCCTCTCCAGTTTGTAACGATGGCAATGGACACAATGGATTGGGTCACCATCCCGCCTCCAGCTGCAGTGCTTGGGGCATGCAACAAATGCAACAGCCTTTAGTGTTTAACCTTCATTTACACGTCCAGGTGCCATGAAATGCCCACCTGTACATCTTCCCTCCGTGCCAGTACTATAGCACACATGCCCTCAGTACAGCTGAGGTGTAATCCTTACTCCATGTCACCTAACAGGGCCAGAAGGCTCTGAGCAACAAAGCACTGAGTCATTATGGCTGAAGCGTTTCTTGAAGATTAAAGTATATTTGAGAAAGATGTAGAAGATATAAAAAAATATACTCCAAATCTGCCACCAAATGTCAACTTGCAGTTCCACAATTCCCCTGTGCTGCCCCCATGATGTGGGGAAGCGTTGGTTTGGGTGTTGGCAAGCTGCCTGGATCTAAGCACAGGGACTCGATCGCTTGGTGCTGCCAGGAAGAACCCTGGGCTAACTCAGAGAGCCAGCTTGGATACAGGCAAAACATTAGTACAATGAGGACAAAAATAACAGCAGCGGGCTAAATATCAGTGCTGCAGGCCTTCAAAGAGAAAGCTTGATGGAAAGAAAATATCACATCAGATTTGTTTCTAATAAGAAAGTGAGACTATGCTGAGAAGCCCTGAAGAGGAAAACTGCTAAATCTTTGTGACACTGATCCTTGGAACACGGCAGAATAATACATTTTAATACGGTGTTGAATTTTAACAAACTGCAAAGGCCTTGTTAAATGTTAAGTGAAGAAATGAAAAATTATCATTATTTTCCAGTTTGTGAATTCCTTGTAGCTCTGATTTTTAAAAGGGAAATAAAATACGCTGATAAAAATGTAATAGGCAAGTGTGTCAGCAAGTATCCTGACAGTTAATGAATAACCAGCAAAGAAGAATAGGCACGCTCGGATTGCTGTTGTGACAAGTCATATCTAGGGGTAAGCCAAACTAAACAGCATTCTTCTACTTCCTATGTGTAAGATGTTTCTTCTGCTTTTTATGTAAGCCTTAGAAAGATAAAAATTATCATGTTATTTTTGCATAAATTAAATCCATTTTCAAAGGAAAAATCTCTTAGATGCTGTAATACTTCTGTGAATATCATAATCCTGTTATCTTCACAGCAAAAATTATTATTATTATTAATAATAATCATCATCATATATACAGAGTATACAGCGTTTGTTTTAAAATTCCTCATTTAAAAGTTTTCCTACACCTTCCAAGAGTAAATAGAAACTACCACTCCACAATATTGAGCATGTCAGTACAGCAGTGCTCTGATCTCCAGGGATGTCAGTGTCTGCTGTGCTGGGCCCCATTTGCACACTCTTACTTCCCAGTGACCCGAAGGAACACAGCAGCCCATTCTGTGTAATGTCGACAAGAATGGGTAAATATTTAGACTAGTTATATCACCTTCTGCTGAGTTAGTGGCACTTTCTGCCACTGCTTCTCATGCTGAGACTTCTATTCTGCAAGGAATCATGTAAAATAAATAATTTCACCCAAGCTAGGTGGAAAAACCTGGCACGTAGTATTTATTAATCACTTGAATTAGAGCCTGCTGTGAAATGAAAATTATCCACCCATGATATCTAAACGGAGCTTTTATTCAGTGATAGTCAAAAATCTCAATACTGTTGTACATGGCTTATAGCAACTGCGTACATTTTTATTTTGCTGCTAAATTCAAAAGATAAACTTCGCAGTCTACCCAGTGACAAGAAGTAGGAGGTCTTTGAACGAGACTACAAAGTAATCTTCAAATAAAATGAACAAGGAAGCATGCCTCAAAAAGGTAAATCAATTGCTTTCATTAAACTCACACTAGTATACTTTCATAGATTCATTTGTTTCTGGCAATTAGCTGACGCTAAAAGAATCTTTCAGTCTTTTAAGAAGCAAATAGAAGAATAAGAAAACTCAAGTGCAATCCAGTAAACTTCCATGACCGCCACCCACATGCAGCCAAAACCACCAGCAAACTTTGCTGTGCCTGGCTGGTGGCAGTGCAGGCACGAAATGAGCCCAAATGTTCAGAACTCAAAAACCATCTCAGCCCACCTTAGGACAGGCACCTCAACTTAGGTAGGATGAGGTCATGACCCGCTTTCATACAATGGGACCAAATAAACACAAGAAGGCCCTGCTAGGAATCAACAGGTACAAACTAAGACAAAACCATAGTCAGCCAGATGAGGACTTGGATCAAGCTGTTAAGACATTGTTATTTGCATTCAAGAAAGTAATTGTGGAAGCGCAAGGCAAAGCTGCACTCAAAGGAAACTAAAATTTATGTTTGTGCAAGAAAGGAACAGAATATTTTATTCTGCTTCTGCTCCCAAATTTTCCAACTATATCTAGTAATTAAGCATGTAAACCACTAATATATTTGCTATTTAACATGTATCCATTGTCAGGTATAAACGTTCATGAAGATGATATCCCACAAATTTGAGTTTGTGCCCAAAGACAATTTCCTTCTCAAAAATTAAGAGCATAATCATCATGGATGTTACAGTTATCACTCCCACAATTTTTATTGGAGAAGATGCTGGAAAGCTGCAACTGCAAATGCACTTACAGACACGCATTACATTTTTGGAATGGAGACTTTTTTCTGCTTTTTTCTTTTCCAGTGAGCAACCACCTTCGTAGTCACCCCAGAATAGCAACCCTACAGAGGTAAGAGTAAATAATTTCTTTGTGCTTCCTGCTTGCCACCTGATGCCATCTTTTCTAACTATTTAAACACCTTGAAATGCACGGCCAGACTGAAGAAGATGATTCCTTCATGTTTTTCAGAAGATTTAAAATAAAAACAAGAAAATGTGGTGAGAAGAGTCAAAACTGCTACTGCCTACTGCTGCTAACAGCAGCCATTTTAATGATTTCCTCCCAGTAGCTGGCAGATAAGCAGTGATTTCAAGAGTTTGTTGAAAAGAAAAGCCCAGAAGAGGTAATAGGGAAGAGAAGTGTTTGGGGGTTTAGATGCACTATCACACTTTCAGAATGCTCACTTTCTGTCAGTATAAAACCTGACTGAGAATGTAAGCAGGATGAAGATATCAACCCTGAACATCCATCACTCTTCTCCCAAAAGCTTGGACTGGAGCCCCAGCCCTGAGCTTATGATGCTGGGGGAGGGAGGATGGAGTGACAGAGGTAGAAAAAGTTTCATTCAATTGGAGAATTTAGAGTTGGTGTGCTGAGCAGAGGATAAGTCATTTCATGCACACTTGTGCACATAAATAGCATATGAACGTGACAAGAAATTCCTGGGTGCACATGAACTCTACAAAGTCCGTGCCTTGTAAGAACTGATTTTATCTGCAAGGAATCAAGGGAACATTCCAGGATTCATGCTCTTCTCAGTTACAGAAAAAGCACCTAAAATGTGGGAGAAAGACTGGGTTATTGGACAGACGGTAAAGCAAAACACAGGCTTATTAAAGACTACTGTAAGCAACAGATAAAACACAACATCCTTCTTCAGAAAGTCTGTTTTCCAAGAAATATGATTATGAAGAAAAAGTGATAGCTTTTCAATCACTCTGGAAATATTAAGCTGTTTAATAAGACAAATACAGGTGTATTATCCCTTAACAGCAGAAAAGTAATTTGGAAACCAGTCCGATCCCCAGCTGTCAGGATCCATTATGTATTAACATACTTCAGCTGGTAATGTGCAAATGTCATTGGACTTGTTGGAAGAGGGTTGATAGGAAGCTTACGTTTACTCAACCAATATTCATGCATCTGTAGAAGGATTCCTTAAAACTGCACTCACAGCCTTTGCTGTGGCAGCACCTCTGAGACTGAGGGAGGGGACTGTTCCCCTCTGCTCTGCCCTTGCGAGGCTCCATCTAGAGTACTGTGTCCAGGCTTCCAGCACGAGAGCTGCAGGAGCAGATCCACAGGAGGGCCACAAAGATGCTCAGAGGGCTGGAGCACCTTTCCTGTCGAGAAAGACTGAGGGAGCTGGGCTTGTTCAGCCTGGAGAGAAGGCGGCTCTGGGGAGACCTCACTGTGGCCTTTTAGTACTTGGAGAGAGCTTAGAAACAGGAAGGAGCCCAACTTTTACATGGGTCTGCATGGTCCTGCTTACCTCTGCTTTGGATTTAGGTATTTGCAAGAAATGCCCCAGCTCAGAATGCTGCTGGAGGCATAGTACTTATGATTTCCTAGAGAAAATTAAGCGTGGTTGGGTTTTCTGGAGCAGGAAGGAATTCTACAGATAAATAATCCCGAAAGCACTGAATATTGGATCAAAGTCTAATGAAAAAACTAATTTTGATAATAAGCTGGCTGGTCACTAATAAATTAAAAAGGAAAATTTCCTACAGGAAAAAAAAAAATGAACATAATAAAACATGTTGAAAACTGACAGGGCGATTCCCACAACATGTTGTTTGTTTGTTTTAATATATACTGGATGTTTTAATATATATCGGATATTATGGAAAAATATAACAGAAAGAAGAAAAAGATCACTAAATAATACAGACATCATAAAAGATGCAGTTGGGAAGGAGCCTCCGGAGGCCCAGCATCCTGCTCAGAGCAGGTCCAATTCTAAACTCGGCAATGTTCCCCTGAGAGCAGCTGTGGGCATGTGGGATGCTCAGGGCTGCTGTCCCTCCATCCTGCTGGTGTGGTCACCTTGTGGAGGCAGCACAGACCTCTGGTATTGACCTTGTGCTGCTCCACTTGTCAGCTCACACCCAAGGCTGATGGAAACTCCTGCCTACTCGTCTGCTAGCTGAACTGACTATTAATAATTAAACAATCAAAACGATCTGGTTTTGCTGCTCCCAATACTGAAAGTCCAGTCTGTAGCATATTGCTTAGTTGTAAGGAAGCAGGTTGAAGCCTGCCTTGTTCTGTCTCCCCTGGCAGGCTAGTTATTGCTGTCCACCTGAATGATTTCCTTTCATTTTTCAGATGGGAGTGGATAAAGGTCTCTAAAGCATTTTTATTTCTTCTGAACACACTATGTGCTTAATGTGTCTTTCCTGATAAGGAGGGAATGAGGGGGTATACTGCAGGATTTTTTGCACCCAACAGATTTTACCTAATTATATTTAAACATAGAATCCTTATTGCTGCAAGGGCCTTCATCTGATCCAACTCCTCTGCAACGCACAGGGACATCACAGCTGCATCAGGTTGCTCAGGGCCCAGTCCAACCTCACCTTGAAAGTCTCCAGGGACAGGGCATCCACCACATCACTGGGCAACAACCTGTGCCAGTGCCTTACCACCCCAACACAAACATGATTCACTGCGCGTCCGCTACGTAGATAGTATCTCCTCCCAAACTATCAGTCTTGTTCTACAGAAAATCAATAGAACACAGGAGCAAAATTAATGATCTAGATCCAACTATGTAAAATAGAAACTTACTCCTTGAAGAGGCTGACTGTCATAGCCAGACCCTCTTAAAAGACCTTAGCTCATCTCCTACAGAAGCAAAAGCACCCCAGTTAGATCATCACTTCCAGCAGCTGACTGCAGTGCACTGGCATTGGTCCTTCTGTTTACAGAGCAACCGGGATGCTGGGCTGTTCTGGGAAGGGTACTGGTGGATCACAGGGAACCCATGAATCCCACACATCCATCATATAATGTTTGCAAAAAGAAAATTAGTATTATGTTAAAAGGAGCATTTGGTAATATAAGAGTAACTGGGACAATTAGTAAAAATCCCTGAAAATCTTATTTCAGTGTCTGCAACCAAGCAGTGTACAGTAGAACCCTGCAGGCCAATGAACTGCTGATGAGGAACTATTCTTTCTAATTTTTATTCTGCAGTAAGACCCAGCAATAAAAACCTGTTCTCATCAGAACCACTGACACAGAGCTTGCTGGTGAAGTGGAAAGCAGGAGGTGCTGTGGGGCAGAGCCAAGCCCTGCTTCTCACAGCACCAAGGGAGCCTTGGCAACACCATGCCCAGCCAGGGGCTGCCAGCCCCACTGCCCTGCCTAGATGACACCAGGAGGTGATGCCACAGCCTGAGCAATCCAAGGTGTTTGAACAGTTGCTGTATTTCAGCATGAACATTAATATAATAAAGAAGCCTAGCAGAGTTGGAAACGCAATAACATCCTGAGTTTTTGTTTTTGCTTTTTTTTAATTATTAGTGTCTTCCAGAAGATCTCTTGCATAAGAAATTAATGCTAGTGAAAAGTAAATTCTAAACTTTCCAGCTTGTCAAAGAATCTTCCTGTATTTCCCTGTACTTTTTTTTCCAAGGAAGAAATAGGCATTAGAAGACAAAAAAAAAAAAAAATCTTTAAGCCACTAATTATAATCATCTTCTTTTGTTGTAAAGGCGATGCCTTTCATGTGTTTTATATTTCATATCCCTTGGACAGATGGCCGCAGCCCTGACTGCAGGGAGATGAGGATAACAGGGAGGCAGGAAGACTGTAGAAGCACAAACCCAGCACACAGAGCCCAAATTTAGCCATCGCTAGCAGGGATGTTATGATGCCTTTCACAAGCCTGGAACACGGTCAACCCACTTCAGATCCCTAAAGGGACTGACCAGCCACAATAAGAGCCCATTAATAACTGCACGTACGCAGTTTACAAATAAAATTAGTACCATGTGCACTAGAAAAAAAATGCAGTGTTTATAGGAAATGTAAGGCACTGCGCAGGCTTTTCATATATCGAATGCAAACACTGCCTTACCAACCAGCAAAGTGTTTTTTTTCCCCTTCTTGCATATAGATGAGCTTCTTGCTAATGGAGCAGTGAAGCTCCAGGACTTTCAGCAGTTCTGGAGGAAAAAAAGACTCAATACTGCCTTCTAATTAAATTAATCAGTGTAACTTGGAGAAGAGGAGAGGACAAAAAATTACCCCTATAAAAACCTAAGCAGAGTTTAGGCATAAGAGAAAAAGACATATATAAATCAACATTGTCTTCCAGGCCTATAGTCGGGGCTTCATCTCTTCCCCATAGTCGGGGCTTCATCTCTTCCAAGGTTACGTGGCTACTAACTCAACAGATGGGCAACATCAGGAGAACAAATTCTCTTCTCTCACAAGGCCTGGTTTTCTGTATTCTTGTTCACCCTTTGCCCACAGCTTCTACCTGTATTTGGACTTGGAAAACACTCTCTCTCCTCTTAATTTCTGTTAATATTCTTTGTGGATCTAACAAAGATTTCAGCAGAATTGATCCAATAAATGGTAATCCACTGCTACAAATGAAGCAGCTCTTAAAATCAGCATGCTTTATAATTGACATTGATCAAATGCTCTGAAGGACCCTGCTGGGATTCAGATATGGAACAGAATGCTCCTCTACAAAGTCACATTGCCTTCTCTACGGAGTCACAGTGACTGATGAAGGAGTAAGGAAAAGACGACGTGTTGAGGGGACGTTTCCTTGACATCCCACAGAAGTGGAGTTCCCTTTCACATCTTAGACCCTTTCTCTCTCAAACTGAAATGTATTCAAACAGTTCCTTTGCTCTATTTCTCTCAATCAGTCTGGCAAGATGAGTAGTAAACGCCACAGTACCATATGGTAGAAGACAGCTGAGATATAAACGTGTTGTGTAATGTCAGGTCTAATGAGTGATAGAAATAAAACTCAAAGAGCTAAATATCTGGCTCAAGCATCAAAAAGCATTGAAAATTCACAGTTAAAGATAAGAGCCTATTATGTACCCAATGCCAAATATTTCCAAACTCTAATGCTGTACCTTACAGACCTGTGGTATGAGTTTTGCTCCCCAAAGCAGGCTGACTAGAACAAAAGACACATCCTGCAAAGCTACCAGTGATGAGCTCGGTAATGCTCTCAGCTGCACCTAATTGCTCAGTGCTGCTGGAAGAGAAAAGGAATATAAACACATGCATTAATCTGTCTCTCTGTGAGCACAGAGATGAATGGAAGAGAGAAGAGCTAGAAGTTATTTTCAGACTCTTCAGCACAGTTTATTGCGTATGTAAAAATTCAACTTGAAATGACAGATAATGAGAAACACTTAGCATTTGAGAAAGTGTAGGTTTTAAGACATCTCAAGCATTGTAGTTGCGGGTTTGTTTGACATTGAATATATCACTAACAATCCAGGCCAGAATGCTGGAGCTAAAGATAAAGCAAGAAAAGGTCTGTTCTTTCCCCTTCTGCCTCTCCACTCCCCCTTTTTCTTAATTCATATATCTCAAACTTTCTGTCTAACATCAACGCTCTGTTTCCACCACCACCCAACTCTTCCTGGATTACACTTTAAAGTTACGGAAATTTAAGTCTCCAAAAGTAATAGCTATCAAAGCCCATAACATTGTACAGAGAAGAATTTCTCTTCCAGTGTCAAAGACAGAGGAACAACTATTGGGAGAAAACTTGAACCTTCTGAGGAGTCCTCATGCTAGGCTGCTGCACAGTACAAGCTTCTCAGAGGAATTGATCTTGGTCATTGCACACACCAACTAATGCTGACAACACACCAAAGCCCCTCAAGACAGCACTTGGCATTGCCCGCAATGCTCCATACCATAGCAAGGCTCTGCAGTCACAAACTGGGCTACTCCTGCACGAAACAAAGCCAGCAGGATCCATGCCAGCCACTACTCTGAATATACCTCCAAGCTAATGTGGGCACAGCCATCGAAGACCTCTGCGTTAATACCATCCACTCCTACAGACTCTATGCTTGGATTCCGACTTCTTAGGAGACACAAGTATTAAAGTTTTTAAAACATTAGATTTCACCCTCAGGATTATAGACTGATTTTTTATTCAACATTTTTTTCAATGAATAACCATACTTGTAGTCTGAAATATGTACATTTGCTGTTTCTGCTTAGAACAAAGTCATAAAGCTTATGTTCAGTGAATCCACCTGCCTTATACTGTCCTCTTGATGTGCACGTTGCCTGTCATTGCATTCTGTTAATAGCGTTTCATTATTGTACATTGAAACTAAAGACTAGGAGCTCTTATCTGCTTCATTTCCCATGTCATATAGAGATTTTGGCAAGGATAGATAGTACATACACTTTGTTGGTTCCAAATATGCAGGCATTTAAATTCCATGCAGAGTCTACACTGTGGCTTTCTAAAGCCTCCCCCATTACGGCTGGTCTGCTGGTGCATTAAGGCTTGTATCACACAACAAAGCAAGCAGCCAAATGTAGTGAACTGAAAAATCACAAGAGATGACTGCTTTAAGCTCTTTCACTGAATGCTTCATTTTTGGTTTGACAAGTATCAAAGTTTCCTATACACTTTACACTACAAGAGTGTTTAACAAAGTCAGCTCTTCTGTGAATTCTTAATGGAAAATTAAACACAGCAAATTTCAGTTAGCATTTCACCTATTAAGAGACATAAATTGGAAGGATTTACTGAAAAATATAACCCAATGTAAGTCTCACTTTTTCTAAGTCACAAAATTCAGGTCCAGAGGATTACTGTGTTAGAAGCACTACCACAGACTGCAATCCTGACTTTATGTTCTGGTACTCAGAAGTTGGTCATCAATTATTTCTTTATAGATTATCCCCAAACACAATTAGCCATGCTTTAAAATTCAGTAAATTTGGGTTTAAATATCTGGGGATTATTACAACTTAATTCAGAATTATTAAATAAATATTGCCGAGGATACCCATTGTTCCCTTCAGTTTTGCTGCCAGGCAGAGAGTAAGTACAAAGTTGAGAAGTTCCTGCACTGAACAGAGAAGAGCTGCATGCTCTGACATGGCCCCAAGCTCTGAGGAATGCATTGAACCTAACTGTGGAGGGAAGGGACAAGAAGAAGAAGAGAAAGGAGTAGAAGAAACAGCTTCTCCTCAACGTGTTCACGTCCGACACCCCTTACATACAGCTTCATAGCACCTCAAACAGCGTTAACTTTGCCTTGCAAGCTTCATCAATTATTTCTGCAGAACTTGCAGACAGCTGTCCTAGCAGACACTGCACAAATACAAAATAGAAGTGATCTAAGTAAAACAATTTACAAATCAAGAATGAGATGAGAGAACAGATTAATACAGCAAGCAGATGGGAAAAGAGAAAGAAAACAAATAATGAGACAATCCTGGTTAAAAGGCAGCCTCGGAGCATAATCTGAAGTGACTGGGGTTAAATGTTTCATAGAGTATTGTGAATGCAGAGTTCTACAGAGGCATTTAAGGATGATGAACTAACTTGGCACAAATTCTCGGGTAATGTTTTCATTGAATAAAAGGGACAGAGGTGATTTTCTAAACACTTCGCTAGACAAAAGCAAAGCTTGGCACATACTGATTTGGGCATGGGTTTTCTCTTCTAGGCTACAAAGATCCAAACAGAGAAAAGTCAACCAATTTACAAATGATGAGGCAGAGAAAGGGTCTTAGAGGAGATGCTGGAATGACAAGCCAGAAATCTTTTTTTCACAAAACAGATTACAATTGTAGGAAATATCATTATGGAATACAAAACAAAAGGGCCACAGCAGTCGAGAATGACAGAGCAAGGTTAAGATTTAATCTTATTTCAACTGAATGATTTTATCTTAAAAAGGAACTCAAAAGCACGCTCACTTTGCCAGTTTGAGTCAACCAGAAGTAGTAAAAATGGGTCTGCTGCAGTGCTGAGCGTGAGCTAGTGAACCCTGCAGCCAGATACCTTCAGGGAGAATACAGGAGCAGATAGAAGAAAACAGCTACTGAATTTGTATTTCTAAGGCTGCCCAGATAAAAGTTACGCAAAAAGAGAAACAATCAGTGCCAAATTCTGCCCCTGGGGTGGAGCAACCCTAGCTCTACGCTCAGGCTGGGGAGCATCTGGGCTGGAGGGCAGTAATGCAGGAAGGGATCTGAGGGCTCCGGTTGGCGGTACGTTGGATCTCAGCCAGAGGCATGCCCTGGCAGCTAGAGAGGACAGCCTTACCCTGGGGGGCATCAGGCCCAGCACTGCTGCAAGGTGAGGGACCACCTTGCCCTGCTCTGCACTGGTGCCACCTCACCTCGGGTATGGGCGTGCTTTTGCACACCACAACACAAGAAGGTTAAAGAACTATTAGAAAACATCCTAAGGAGGGCTGCAGGGATTGTGAAGGATCTGAAGGGCAAGATGCATGAAGAGCAGCTGAGATCTCTGGGTTTGCTGAGCGCGGAGCAGAGGAGCTGAGGGGTGCCCTTGTGGTAGCCACAGCCCCTCACAGGGAGCGGAGGGCAGCACTGAGCTCTGCTCTGTGTGACAGCAACAGGGCCCGAGGGAATGGCTTGGAGGTGTGTCAGGGGAGAGCTGAGGGGGCACTCAGAGAAAGGGTCTGCCCAGAAGGCAGTGGGCATGGAACAGCTCCCCAGGGCAGTGGTGATGGCACCGAACTGCTGGAGATCAAGGAGCATTAGGATACTGCGCCTTGAATTTTGGGTGCTCCCATTGAGAGCCAGGGGCTGGACTCGGTATCCTCATGGGTCCCTGGGGTACTCTACGATTCCAGGATTTTAATCACAGTGATTCAGGGAAGATGGTGAAAACCCAGCTGTAAAGGTAAGAGGAAGAATAACAAAGAAAGGATTAAAGACCAGTAGAAGATCAGGAAAGGGCTGAGCCACAAACATCCAGGGATTTCGTGAATGAAAAGTGGTATGAAATGTTAAAAGCATTAAATGGCTTTCAGAGGATAAATGCCTTTTGTTTTGACCTTTCCTTTGATATTACTGCCTAAGCAAAATAAAAGACATTTAGCATCCCCCTCAACTATTGTCACAGGAGTCCTAACAAACTACTGAGACGCTCAGTCTCTAAGAGTTATCTTTAGCAACCCCTTAGCTTGCAAAAAATCATTGAAATCTTCACAATGAGGTTTCTCTCAGTAGCACTTCCAAGGAAATTTTATTAATTATTAGATTTCAGAAAAAACAAGCTCAAGAATGTATTTTTATCGATTCTGTAAGCCAGAAACCTTCATCTTGTATTTTCCTTAACGTGGAAAAATAGCAACTGACATGACACAAAGGCTCCCATCCCATTCAGCTCCCACTGACCCCAAACGCAACATCAGCACCGCTGGTCCTCTGCCACAGAACTAAGCAGGAATTTCATGTGACAGTGACTATATTCTTTCACATGTACAGGAGCAATTAAATAAGTGAAGGCCAACACTGGTGGTAGATATTGAAACCATCCTGCATTTTAAGAGATCTGTTTGGTTTTGTTTTGTTTTTTTTTCCTCTTCTTTCTCCTTTCCATAGCCTGAACACTGAGAAACAGATTTGGAAAGCAGGTCACAAACTATGAGATAATTTTGTTGCTGGAACTAAATTTTATTTTTTCATGTGTGTATGTATATATGAAAATAGATTAATCTAAGTTTATTTTCACTTTTTTTTCAGAAAAAAAATACAACAACAATGAAATTTTTCACGGTGTAGAGTTGGTGTAGGAGCAATGAAAATAAAGAACAACTAAACCAGTAATGGCCTCAATATCTAACTGTCCAACCAATTTGTCAGGAGTGACTTGACTTCTAAAGGCAAGGAGATGCTGAACCTTATCCAACTTTGTTAATTAATAGCCTCCCTAGATAAATTCCTTCTTACTGTTGTGCTTGATTACTAAATCTCTCTGCTTCAAGGCAACAGATGGCTTAAGTTCTTCCAAAATTAAAAAGTCCAGAACTCTCTGTGTTACAACAATAGAAATTTAGTCAGATGCTTAAGTATCAATATTATTTTTTAATTGAAAAACGAAACAGCCATGGATTGATGAAAAATTATCTCACAAATTCTCCTAAGAGTTAAAAGGTCAGAAAGTCGTTTATAAATTCCAGTGCAGTAAATTATTGATCAGCACTAGGAACATCAACAAAAGCACCAGCTCCTTTACACCAAATCAGAAACTTTTATGACAAGTGTGGGTCTCACACACACCTGTTAAGGTTTTTCACTGAACGTCCTCCGCCACAAGAAACTGAAGACGCAGTACAAACTCTGAAGTTTTCAGTCCTGTGCCCACCTCCCACTTCTAACTTGCTCCCAATGGAAGGAGAAAGCCATTCTGAACTGACCTAGATTAATTGCGTAGTTTAAGCGAAGGCTGCAGTAACCATTTTATTTTGGTAAACATACACAGGAAGACTGTAAACACACACCACTTATTTTCTCCAATTTCTATGGCACCATGACCCAAGGGCCACCAAAGTCAGCAGAAATCTTTTAATTGATTTGAAAGTACATCTTCTGACCCCCTTGGTACTAAGAACCACACAGACAGATCCTTGCTTCAATGGCTGCACATTTCTCTGTAGATTCAGGGCAACTAAACTACAGCAGTTGATTCTTTGTAGTAACTCAAAATCGCATTGTATAAAAACACATGCTACAGTTCAAGTTGTGGAAAACACTGCAGGGTTTCTTTATTAAATTAAACCAACCTCATGAAAATAAAATTTTGTGTTTCTCATGAACAAGTGTTTCAAAATACAAGTGCAAAACAGAGGTTGGATAGCAGAATCCAGGCACAGAGCAAACATCAAGCCTGCTCATGAGAGCAGTTCTGAATACATCACCCCTGCTCATTTATTAATGCTTTTTATAATGAAGTTTAAAGCAGTATTCCTGCAAAGGTTACTTGATAGCTCACACTGTGCTCACTCTCTTCTGGAGCTTCCTTCATCTCATGATTTGTATCTCATGTTTCAAAATGTTTTCAGGTATTTAACATAGTTGCACTCAAGACCTTTCAGGTCACTCAATTTTTCCACTAGGAGCTGACTGCATTCTGCTTCCTTCGAGATTAAGGTACAGCAAGGTACATTAAATAATTCATCAACACTCCAATTACTGCCCCCCCCCCCCCCCTTTAAAAAAATAAAATTAAAAAATTAATTAAATTTCCAATTAATTCAGAATTGACTTCTACTAGAATTAAAGACAAAGACCATCAAACTACTGGGAGCTGAAACTCAATTATAAGCAGTGTCCACCGGTGCTGAGGAAGGAGTTGAAAACTCAGCACAACACAAAATTCTCCACTGGTTGATGGAAGACAAAAAGCTTTTGTCTGTTGTACCGTCACTACACGAATACAGAACTTCTAATCTGAATTTTAGTTGTAAATTAAGATGCAGAGATGCCCTGGAAGCACAGGGTACTCCATGAGCTACACGTAAACATGAGGGTCTCACAGCCAACTCAGGTTTCACAAGAACACACAGCACTGACACTTGATTTTCAAGAAGAGCTCAAGTACTGCAATAAGCGATCCCGATGGAATAATATACTCTCACTTCTCTTAAACTGAACAGTCTACTGAAAGCAAGTCTAATATTAAAGGTACTCCGGCACTTTGCAGCAGGGTTGTGAGGTTATTTGACTCATAGGAAAAAAACAGCCCTGCGATGGGCAGGAAAGCTGCAACAGTTCCTGCAACTCTTAGTTACTTGAGCAGTTCCCCTGAGATCTGGGAAATTCGAGAGAAAAATACAGGCTCCTTCTCCCAGTTATGATCAGACTGCTCACTCAATTCGCATACATGAAGTTACATGAGCTCATTTAAGGCTTGCACGTATTTAGAGAAGTATGGGAACCCTTTTTTGTACAAGGTTTACTAATTACTACTGCATTTTGATTCAGTAAGCCTTACTTTAAGCCAATAAAATTACCTAATTATTTGATAACGATTTAGCTGTGAATTAGAGTAACAGAAGCTCCAGATAGGTTGCTATAAAATAACATTCAAAAGCACATCGTCATTTACTTAAATATAAATTTCTAAGTGCATGCATGTGACAAAGGACGTAATTCAGAAAGCTAGATACATTCAGAGAATTTTCAGTTCATTATCCTCTGTCCACATATTTAAAATATAAAAAAACTCACTTTATGCCTATAAGCTTAATTTCCAGAGATAATTACCGCACACAGAACTATTTTAGGTATAATAACAACAGAATATTGTGGTTATCTTTCCATTTATTTGAAAATACATTATTCCAGGAAGACTCCTCCCGTGTCACATTTAATTGCCTTTGAAGATCCTGCCATTTGAATCTGTCTTCTGGAACATGCATTTCATCATTACTTTTTAGCCTTGTTACATCAATCACCACAACTGCTACAGAAGATTTCTGGGCTGTGAAGTGATAATTTGTTCCAGCGATATTAATGAGGCAAGCAGAGGTCTGGAGGGAGGTGACAGCCCATTGCTTTACAGACAGCAGCAGATTAAGGTGTTGCACTACACATAGTTAGAAACATATCACCGGAGCCTTCAAAATATAATTTGTTGCTTCTCAGGATTTTTATTTTTTTATTTTCATTTTTTGCCAATCAAACCCAGGGAGTCCATCGCAGCTCCCTCCATCACTCAGCATCGTGCAAGGAAGCAGTAGCAAAGTTTGGTGCTTCAGGGCCACCGGGAGTGATGCAACAGAACCAGAAAGAAATGATTTGTTGGTGCTGCGATGGCATTCCCAGTGTGCTGCTGCAGGAAGCAGTACAGCTGGAAACAACAGATGGTCTGGGTTTAAATGGGAGCGAATCGACTATTTTAATACCCACACATCTCTAATTCAGTTCTACAAGTTTGATTTCTATGTTTTCTCAGATTATGGAGTGTTACAGGACCGGTATGACAGGCTTTATCCATATTACTGTTGCTATCAATGTTGCCAGCTAAAACCCTAATGTTGTACTATCTTTATCTGTGAACTCTGACTTCACCATATGTGCGCTTCCAAAAAGCAGTCTTGCTCTTTAAAACAAAGCTTCAACCAGAAATTTATATGAAATAAAATGCTATTCATTACAGGCCAGATGCTCCACCACCCTGAATCATTCATGATCACCTATTTAGCCTTTCCACTTTATGGTATACTTTCTGCAGGTACACATAGCTCTGCACATACAATTTTAGCTAAGAGGGGAAAAAAAAGGAGCAGAGAGCACGTTTGTGAGAGAACACTTGTGAATCCTTTACATATATCCTTTTCATATAAATGCCTCAAGCTCTTAACTGATTTTTACATGAGAGCTACTTAGAGGCTTTCTAAAGAATAATCCTAACTGTGCATGATTTACATTTACACATTTTGACTCAAAGGAGGAGAGGAAAGAGGATATGGCCATCTGTGTAGTTTCAAAGCCTTCTGTGGATAACAACTAGTGCTACCAGCTCTCCCAGTTACTAATGCCAGATTGAACCATTTGTAACTGGTGCATAGGGAATGGCTGGCTATAAGCTGGAAGATAAGCTTCTATAAAAAAGACTGCAAACAGTTTTTAAGTAGAAAACACATTTACGTTCCTGATGATTCACCTCCAGCAGAAACATAACATGGTAAAAATGAAGGAGGTATGAAACCTGTAGGAACTGCTGGCTTTTCAACAGTATTCATTCAAGGTATTTGACCTTAGAGCATGACATGTCCTAAGACATATTTAACAGGCATGTTATACTGCAAATACTGCTGTGTTTGTTACACATACCTAACAAAATAGATGTTCACTTGGAAACGTAAAGACCAGCTTCTTATAAATGGCTGAAATTGGAAATTTGTTCAAGCATAATTAGCCCTTATGCTATGGTAATAGAGGTCAGCAGCTGTTTAAAGTAGGATTTGACATCAACTAAAGCATATGGATGGGAATCTAAACTCTTTTTTCTCGTTAAAATACACCATTTAATTTGGCTCATCTCATGGAGATTAGCAATATGTGCCCAAAGAAAAGCGTACAACTGGAGCAGGCAGTGTTGGCTTGGGCAGAAGTGCACGCACAGAAGAGAATCCAGAAGCTCATAAAGATGGCCTGCATACCCCACGCCAACCTCCCACTAATGCTATTAGCTCTTCATTTTCATAAGCACTCAGACGTATTAAGTAATCAGCCAACAAGAAACATTTAACAATTACAGATAAATAAATGAAACAATTTATAAAAAATCCAGAGCCCTATCTTCCAAGCTTTCTAGAAATAACAGATAAATTCCTTGAAACGGTATCTGCACCTAAACATTACCAAAAGTAGTTAGATAAAAATACATATTTGAAGAAGAAAGCAAAACTGCTCTGACTCATCGTTTCGAATAATGTGCAATCAAATGCATCGCCAAATCTAAGGCTTATATAGTTAGTGAACTGCAAGCTTTGAAGGATGCTGCAGCTCAGAAAGTATGATAGAGATTTTAACGTTAAGCATAGCCCTTTCTAGGAGCTGTCTTAATAGAAGCTAAAAGAAAAACCCACACCCGTTACCTTAGCACTGCTGTAGTAACTTCATGCTCTAAGATGATTTAACCAAAGTCAACTGGAAAATAGGAATTCAGTGGCACAGACTTTAAAATTTCAACACTGGATTTTGTGTGAAGTTTTAAACAGAAAGCAAAAGCTTCCTTTCATCTGATTTCCTTGCATTTCCTCATTTTGTGTACTGAATCTTGCTATAAGAAGAACAAAAGCCCCACATCCCAACACAGAACATCCATGCCTCCTGCTGCTACACAGACATCTCCTGTCCATTCACTGCCCAGGAGCTGGATGATCTGATAACAGCAGTCAGACAGATACTTCCCAAAGCACTGTCACTTCCTCATGATATAGTATCATCAGCACATTTGCTCACAGCTTTTCCTGCTTCTACAGGAAGCGACTGCGAACTACTTTGTGCACCAGTATCTCTAGCATGGATGCTGATACAACAGAGTCACAGGTGTACAAGTTTACTTGTGCTTCATTTCTAGGCTTGATTTTGCAGGACCTCTATCAAAAAACTTGCCATGGGGCTCTTGACAAAAATCCTTTCATGTTTCCAGTGCACAGCATTATGATATAAAAATGCAAACATCACCAGTTCTATACAGCCCTCCTCTTGCTCTTCCTAAGAAACTGATATAAAAATAGGCCTTAGTACCTCCTTACTTTCACTGTTAACATATTCACATAACTCACACAGAATTTATTTTTTTTTCCTAACACAGGGAATCACCAGATTGTGTTTAATTACAGATCCTTCTTCATCTATTCAAGTAATGAATCAAATTTTGGAAAAAACTGCTTTGTGCTGTAGCTCACTTCTAGTCAATTTTAAACCCCATGATGCTCTATTCTTTGACTGTCAGTTTGAAAAGCAGAATAAGCTAACCAGATCTTTCTTCTTTCTTAATAGGACTGAGTGTTTGCATGAAATATGTAGAAGAAGAAAGGAAAACAGGCTCTTACTTTTTTTCCCCCTTGGATTTTTCAGCTAGGGGGAATACACTTACCAAACAGTTTGAAGAATATCAAAGTAAAAACCTAAATCTTCCATCACATAATACAGTCATTTTCAGAGTGTAGTATTTCATGGTGTGCTGAATATAACAATATTAAAATGTACTTAGAGTGGCACTGCTATTCACCATTGGTTTGAAAGCACAGTAAACAAACAGACATGGTCATATAACAGAGAAATTTAATCTGCCTAATTCTGAGAATCTGCCAGCACAACTTCACCACTGGATTCAAGAATCAGCACGCCTGGTGGGCAGCTGATGCTTGTTTGTTTAAGGAAAAAAGAGGGGAACAAGGGAGGAGAAAATGCCCCAAACAACTCTTCCTCCCCCATATTAGGCCAATTATTCAAGAAGATGCTTCAAATGACAGCCACTGCTTCCAAAATTCAATCTATGAAGAATTTCAATTTATACGAATCTGTAAGGATTCAAAGGACTTAACGTGATATAAAAAGACATTCTGTAAAGAACTGCTGTATTACAAAGAGACAAACAACAATTTATTGGACTAACAGACATTCCACATACGCTCACTAGTTAGTGTGCTGAGACACAAACCCTCAAACGTGAAAGTGACATTCAAAGATTCCCATAATGGTAATTAAACGTATAAAGGACTGTGAGAAGGTGTGTGTCCCGGGCACATTACTAGCTCATAAACAGGCTGTTAGAAAAGTCTGTTACTTTTTTTATGTAGTGTTAGTATGTGTCAGTCTTCCTGACACAGAAACAAAGACTGCAGGATGGCTGTCCACTAGCAAAGACTGGCCTCCAAATTACAAACACAGATGTTTTCAGAAGAGTGAAACTACGTATCTGCAAAGTGGAGTTTTCCAATCTTTTGTTCAGACTGAAGCAGAACTCTGATCACAAGCAAAGCTTTGTGGTTGTATTTGAGCACACTAATTAAATCTTAAAGTACTGATTTTTTATTAATTCACATTAGAGTTAAATATTTTAGGAAACCAAGTTTTCATTTTCACTGCTCAGCTGCAATATCTCAGCCTAACTTAGCACTGTGCATGGTGCATAAATGCAAGGACTTCCACATGGAAGAACACCAAAGTAATGAAGCAGATGTTTTAAAGAATTTTTGAGTCTCACAATTTTCATATCATTCCTCAGAACTAACACACATGCACTATGACAGCTCTTCACAGGCCAAATGCTGATAGTACAACTAGCAGAACATGATCTCATTTCTAAGCATTCTACATACTCAGTGTGTATCTACTTACACACTGAGTAATGCTGTTTTACAGATAAGCAGAGTCTCAAGCATTTGTTTCTAGTATGCATCATTTAGATTTGTTTAGTCTAGGAGAAAACTGATGTTTTTACAATACAGAACTTGTTAATGCATAAGCAGATTTTGCCTCCCCAACGCACTCTACAATATTAGACTATACTGCATTGTACAAATGTATTCACCTACTACTGTTTCATTTCACCTACTACTGTTTTACACACAATATTAATATTAAAGAAGTTGAAATAAACTTAAAAAATAAACGTAAAATAAAAGTAAAATATTAAAAATATTAAAAGTCATCTTTTTATCTTTATTAACGAGACTGATAAATTGAAACAATGTCTGATATCTTTTTGTATTTGAAAACAGAAAGAACTCAATTTTCCATCCATTTTCTTGCAAAAGAGAAAAACCACTTAGAAGCCATACCACAAGACAGAGTACCAGTCCAGTTTAAATTATGTGTGCTTCAGTGACTGAAGTATCCTTGACCTGTACCTTGAACCTTATTTTAAACGAGGGAGGGTGAAAGGAAGCTGCAGCATTTCCCTCTGTGACAAAAACATCACTGAGAAGATCTTTAAAACTTTACACTGAAACCAGGGCTCTGGGGAGCAATTGCAGCTGGGAGGAGCTGGAAAGTAAAAACACAGGACCCTGGAGTCTCCTGTCCTCTGGCCTCTTAGCAGAAGGCCTTCAAATGCTGCTTGAAGATAGCAGTAGTTCCAAACTCGGAAACTTTTGGATTAAAAGAGAACATCTGAAAAGGTTGGTTTACATGTCAAAATTCCCAACAAACCCAATGCTTGGTGCAGGACAGAGCACAGCCTCGCTGGGACCACCACAGGGGCTTCCCATTTCTCAAGTCTGCCAAACAATGCAACCGTTCTCCAGGTCCTGCCTTAACATTCAGGAGAGATGGGATAACTGAACAGGTACTGGAGGTTTAGAAACTGGAAAGCAAAATATGAGTTTCTATTGCCTTCAAATCCTAACTAACAAGCCTCACCTCTTCAAATAACAGAGCAGTTTAAATCACCAATGCACAACAACAAACATTTGATTTGTTTTAAATGAAAGAAGTTTCTTAATCTAGGAATACCACAGAAAGACCACTTTTCTTTGAACAAGAATTTTTTTTTTTTGAATGCTTATTGCAATGTAAGGACAATAAAGAATTCACACATCCTCTTACAATCGCTGCAAGAAGATAAACAGGAATGTTCTCTTCCTAAAGACAAAAAAATTCACCTGCAGAAGTTTGTTTGGAACATAGTTTAAGGAAATACTCTTTATGAGAAAGCATAGTGAGATATACATGAATTAAGAACAGTCCTAATTATCTTCTGCTGGAGTAAATACTTCCGAAAGCTTTATATACCATATGCATTCAAAAGAAAGTCTTTTATCATACCTTTTGGAAAAAAATACCACGTGCCAAGAATGCAGATAGGAAATCCTGCTGTATATTCTCTTCAGTGAATGGGGATGGCTAACCTAGCGGTTCCTGGTTTTCACCAAAATCTAAGATGATAGATAACTTTCAAAGACAGAAAACTTACACCGAAGCACAGCATACACATGCAAAGCATTCCAACCCAGCTCCTATCTCCATTTCCAGCATCTTTGTGAAGACAAACATTATTACAGCATGTGACAATAATCACTCCTTCCTCTGCATCGCACTTAATTGCCAGTGAGCCACTCAGCTATGTAGTAAAGCTGCATACAGTCAATAAACCTGGACTTTAAGCATCAACTATAAGACCACCACAACACTTTTCATTCACTGAAGATAGAGCTAATGGAGATGCATGATCCTTTGCCATCTTACACCAGACTTCAAACAGACCAAGGAGCAGTGACACATGAGGGCACTCGGGAAGAGCTCCAGGTCCTTGTGAGCTCTCCCAAAGGGCACTTTCAGTGACCAAGTTCAGGAGTGGAGCAAAAAATGAACCAATTCAAATATACACATTTTTACTAGAAAATGTTTCAGGTCTCATTGTTACCATATTAACAGGAATATTTCAGTACAAAAATAACTTGCCTTCCAGATATGACTGACTTAAAAGTATGGGAGATTTTTATGATGTCTTTCTTAGCTTAGCCTAGTCTCTTAGCTGGCATATGCACAAGTATAAACAGTTTTAAAAGCATGCTTCTTCTAAAACCTGTTTCTGAAAACCTACTTTAATTAACTCCACTCTGTGTACAATATCTACAAGATACTACTCTTTATTACTAAACATCTTAATCATGGACTAGTACAATGATAAAGAAACAAGAAAACATTGCCACCTAGCTGCTCCCACAGTGACCATGTAAGATGGTATGTTCAGCTTAAGCCTCTCAAATACTCCAAAGAATGGTCCAAATCAGCCACAGGTGAAGGGCTCCCTAACAACACAGAGTAGGATTCAGCCCCTGTTACTTTCACCTTGCAGCTGGCAGCAATGTGCAACAAAAGGCTTTTCATAAAAGTGACTCAATATAATCATGATTCGGTGCCTGACACCATTATTTTTTTTATGAGGCCTCAGCACAAAGTCAAGCAGAATAATGGACAGATATAGATTATATATGCTGGTATCCGTAACTTAACAGCACAATGAAATTCATGCAAAATCTAGAATATCCTTGGAGAAAATACCCATCTGCCTTTAAATAACTCGATACTGATGGATAGATGTGTTTCTTCAAAATCTATTTCCTGCTTTCTTGTTTTAAATGTATTTCACTGGGGTTACATTTGAAAAGAAGTCCCTGCACAATTTACAGAACACAGCTGGCTCCATACCTGCAGCACAGTGACTCCCCAGAACGCTCAGAATGATGCAGCCCTGCTGTGACATGACATCTCAGACATTCACACTGGTATTTCTGGGTGGGCAGCTGTGAAAAGTGATGTGGTGGAAGGGCATCCTGCCCCCTGCCCTGGGTGAGAGGAAGGCAGCACGGAGCTCATCGGGGCACAGCTGGCTGTGGCAGGGAGCTTGCGCCTTCCCCGAGCATTCACTAGCTTCCCTGAAGCTCCTCAACCTAACATGCTCCACTGTAGGGAGCTGCAGCACCAATTAAACCTCTAGAGAACTGGGTGAAGCTTCCATACTGCTGCAAGGCTTCAGACATCATTCAATCCTCTAATCCTATGAGGAATTTTGATGGCCTTTAACCTGGAATGTTGCCGTTCTCCAACAAATGGACCCAGGCTGCCTCATTAGGAAAAGAGACGTGATAACACACCAAGTCCATTACAACCCAGCCTGGGTTACCACCCAATGCTGCGCTCTCTGGCTGCAGCAGCCATCTTGCTGCCCTGCCCACTGCACTGCCATGCCATGCCATGAGCACAAGCTGCAGGTATTGCAGTGCAGAGCCACCCATCCTCCCCAAAAGGTCCCATGTGCACAGCCTCCAAAGGAGACCACCAGCCCTGTGATGCTGATCCTCAGCACAATGTGTTTGTGTCCCCTTACTGTGCATCAGCCAAATGTGACTCATTTAATACCACACTTTCATTACAATCCAGCAGGAAATAACCATTTCACAGAGAAGGAGGGTTGGGGAGGGCATATAATACTTTACACTTCATTTGAAACAAAGTAAAATAGAATATTGACTGGGATTATGTCCATTTATTACAGGTTCAGCTAATTACCCACTCTTCTCTAGCCAGGGCACTGAAGACCTCTCAGCTGTGCTGTTTCATTAGCCTGGCACTGCAGTATGAGTCTGAGCCACAGAGAGAACTCATGTCTATACTGCATTCAGAAGTACACGTGAACTTGGCAAAACCTGATTATTACATGCAAATGGCAGAAATAATTATTCCAGATAAAGATGACATTTCCACAATAAACGAGTATGAAAACAATCAATTTGCCTGGAATTAGTAAAAATGAGAATTAACGCAGCTGCTGTAGGTATGCCAAACATCTTGTTATATACAGTAACTGAAAATCACTTTGATTCACTTACAGCAAAACAGAAATTATGTAGAAATTAATGTAACGTTCCAATATACATAACTTTCAATAACTTTTGTACAAGGGGATAGCAATATTATACCAAATAAGGTGAATTCAAACAAAAACTAAAAAATATATAAAATACAGTGAATAGACTCTTTTTCCTAAATAGGAAATTGAAGTGGCCTAGGCTGACAAAGGCAAGAGCTCTGCTTTAAGCTGCCTAAAGAACAGCACTACTTAGGAAAAAATTGCATACATCAGTGATCAGTGCAGATACTGATGTGTTTGTGGATCGAACATGTGGAAAATTTGAAAACATAAACCAGTAAAATTGAAGGCACTCAGTCACTCAGTGTAACTATTTATCATAAGTGCGACCTTCTTTAAAGGAAAACTGCACTTCTTTTCTGCACATTGAATGAGAATTTATACCTTCATCACTGGCAGAGATACCTATCATCATTAGTATAATTATCTGCAGTTATTATTTGTGTGTTAATGGCTCGATCTCTGCAAAGCTTAGCCTGCAATAAAGAAAATGTGTGTTGTAGCTCACACAATATCAAATATTAGTTAATCTTTTCCCACCATCGCTTACACCACTTTTTATTTAGAAGTTTCTCATTCGTGTTAGCCATCAGATATTTCTTTCTGTGCTTATCAGACACAAAGTCAAGGTAATAACTTGACAAAGAAAAGAGACTTATACAACTGCATTTGTTCATCCGTTCCAGTATTCCCTTATCTCTGTCCCATGATTACTGAGTTTATTGAGTTAAACTTGCTTGAAATTATTCAAAGCATCTGAAATTGTCCAATCAGATACCCAGAAACGACACAAAAAAACCCAAAAAACTTCCATCTGGATATAAGCCAAGTCTGTGCGGTGCTCTCACACCTACCTCCCCTCTTTGGCCAGTTTGACAAGCATACCTTTGGAGCAGCCACAAAAACCACTGTCATATCTGGCAAGTCAGGGCCACGACAGCTGATGGACAGCAAAAGAGCAAGGAGTCCCTGGAGGCCTCAGGAAGAAACTCAGACTGCTCTTGCCTATTTTTATGATGAAATAAAGGATCATAGAGAGTAGATCTGGAAGCATCAGCTATATGAGGATACAACACAGCCTTCGGGAAATCGCTCCTATTTCTATTGTGTTTAGAAAGAAGAAATTTTAAACACCATTAAACTGTATTTAGCTTTCTGCTTCAAGATGTGAACCCTTGAATATCTGTGCACGGAGCAAGTGTCACACATGGCACAACCCACATGCTCTCCTCCCTCAAAAGGAACGCCTACCTATTTCAGAAGGATACAGGAAAAAAGTACACATATTGAAGCTTATGTCTGCAATATGCTTTCAAACAAACACTCCTGTAGATAATGAATACATACACAAACATTTTCAACCAAAACATTGCTAAGAACATCACGGTTTAAACTTTCCAACACAAAGGAAAATGATGGTCACTAAACATAATCTGACGCACTGCTTACATAATTGCCACTGCATTATGTTTGTTAAATCTTTAGGACCATCCATGCACTGTTACTGAGTTTCTCTAGGCCACATGGACTTATTTCTTACAATCACGTTAAGCTGGTTCAGTCTAAAAGTAAGAAAAAAAGTCAGAGGCTTAAAAATGCCAATAATCTAAATCGAATGTAAGTGAACACAGAAAACAAGATTCGCTGCATGAATCCTAATCCTTCTGTCCATGAAACACTGCATAAAACTCCCATTACATTTTACTACGTAGCTAAAAAAGAGCGGGAGGGGGGAAGATGAGACAAAGAGATGCTCTTGTGTTTAACTGAATTTATACGAAACAAAAATGGAAGCAAACATCGGGTATAAAGAATCATAGTAATCTCATTCCATAAAAACAGTATTACTGCTCACACAAAATGGAGAGGAATAGGAGCTGAGAGATGCTACTAAGCAAACAAACAGAAGGCTAATGAGAACGTGGGCCATTCTCACTCGTATAATGTAGATTTAAAAGCTGAAAAAGACTGAGAATACCTTTCACAATTCTGTAGGAGGGCTTTGCTAATTAAAAGTGATCTTCACCACCAAAGTCTGCCAGAAAAGAGAACTATTTTTGTATTTACCAAATATTTACTTCACAATTAACTTTTTTTTTTTTAAATAGGAATTTCAATCAAGAAGATGACAACTGCTTTGCACTTGTGCCCACAAGTTCATTTCCAAAATGCAAGTAAAAGATTAATGCATCAATTCCCTCTCCTCTTTTACATCACATTTAACCCAATGTAAATGAACCCTTTCTTCACTTTGGGAAAAAGTAATACTTGCATTTAAGATGTACACAAAACGTTATTTTCTATTTAGCTTAAAAAAAAGGCTGTTAGGTTGCATTCTTTTTCCTCTAAAACCAGAAAATACAAATGTAACCCCCATATGAAGAACACTGTTTTGCTAAAATTTAAGCCTTTTGAATTGTAGAGAGAGGGTCAGAATGAACTACAGACTAGGTCACTTCTACAGAAACAGAAAAATGAGGTGTGGGCGAATGCATAGGAAAAGGATAAACTCTTTCCTTCTGTGTCACCCAAATTCTCCACAATTTGCAATAGGAAAGAGTCATAGGAGCCTGATATACCTTGTGGGGAAAAAGGCAGATCAGTCTTTTTCAAAGAAAATAATAATAATAATAATAAATCTGATGGAAAGTCCCAGAAAAGAGAACAAATAAGTACAGCAATTAAAGCATTCCCCAAATCCTCAAAAAAATTGACTGTGGGGAAGTTAGTGTGAAAGGGTCTCCCATCAAATACCTTGGCCATGGTGGAAATGCCCTGTGCCTGGGTGCTCTCTCACTGTGTCACCACCCTGGCCAGGGTCAATGCAGTGCCAGTGCTCCAGGCTTTACAGCATGGACAACTTGCACTTCTCCTCTAAAAATGAAGTTGCTCTCTGCTTGCAGGCTCAAATGCAAGAACCGCCTTTCAAAGAAACTATTATACAAGTTAAAAAAGAAAAAAATAAAGATGAGGCATCAAGAAAACCTTACAGTGAGCGTTAATGTTAGAATAACAGTAGCAATGATGTTACTGTAAATTAGCCCAGTAACTGTGTCAATGCAGGCCATCAGGCTGGAGAACAAGCCACACCTGGCAGGGCTCTAGCCATGGTTCCTCTTCCAGATTTGTTTGAGGCCAGCAACACCACCACCCACCTTATCCAACAATTTACCAAGAGCAGAAACAGACTTGATGGAGTTTGAAAGCACGAAGGTGTCAATGCACGTGACGGGGAATTTAAAAATTGACAATCTCAGACAGTCCAAAGTAACTTCTGTGCTACTTTGCCTGTACCTACCTTTGTAAGCTGAGTCCAAAACGAGCATCCACATTTCTTTTGACAGTACTGATCTAAAGATAACAGTTCTTAGTGATACTGTCACTAACTAAAGCACAAAATCCACTACTGAAAATCAGGCCCCCAGTAACATTTGGCACTCATTATTCATAAACTGCAGTCAATAACTAACAAACCACATTGTTCAACACTTAGCAGAGAAGTTTTCCTAAATTAAAAGGCAAAGTATACAGCAGTAAAGAGTTCACCCTCATGATGGAGCTTAAAGCACAAGTGATGCGTAAGTATAATATCAGGATGACTCAAAAAGAGTGAGTAAATGACATTTATCATTGCTGGGTGGTATATTTATTTTAAAGTGGAATATTATGACAACTGATAACAAAGACTATTTCCATTTCCAGATGATGCTGAAAAATCACTTCAGCTTTTATGTTGTTATAAAATCGATATACCAATCATTTCACAGTAACACTGCACTCAATTTGGTACCAATGCCAAGTATATTACTCATGTTAAATATATCAAAGCATACACTTTCACTTGGTGATCACTGACTTTCATTATTTAACAGACGTATAACCACAGCCAATGGATGTCCAGAGTTTGAATACTCAAATGCAACATTTATTACATTCTAGAAGGAATAATGGAGCACTTCTACAGACCGCCCTGGTCCTCCACTGTGAAAGCGTCCTGCGAGCAGCAAAGTCAACCCTTGAAGAAAAAGAAGAGCTATACCTGGAATCTTTCCTTAAGATCTCAGAAGTTCTTGAACAAAATATTAAGTTACAGATAATTTTTAAGGCATGTAAGTGCCTAATTCCCACTACTCTATGTGCTTCTTCCTCTTCCTGCAAGTAACTCCTACATAGCAGTAGGACTGGAATCCAATTCAAATTCTGAACGCTCCAATAGCTCATTAGCATTTGTAAAGAACACTAAGCTTATCAAAGAAAAGTTGCCACAGTTGAAAATGCAAACTATTACTGTTAATAAAGCAACACAGCTCTCTAATGAGTAGCAATGAAAACACAGAATAAAAAGAAATCCCATCTACAGGATTCTCAAATGCTAACAGTATTGTCAGAAGAGAAGAATCATAAATCATTCAGTAGTTCTTGCATTTCCACTGATATTTAACACATTGATTTCAAAGATTTTTGTTGTATTCCTTTGCGAAGTAGAAGTAACTTTCCTTCCTGTTCAGGAGAGCTTCTTGCTTAAACTGGTTCATACATTGAGTAAATCGTGGAAGAGAAAGGTATGCAAGGTACCCAGAAAGTCAAGCTTTGAGAAGCTGCCAATACAGCCAGAGGAGCATAAAGAAAAAACGGTAGTGAAAATTTAGGATTAGCAATTTAGTAATACGGAGAAAAAGGCAATTAAATGGATAACTGTGGAAAGAAGTGTAAAATTAATGGAAAAAAAATCTGACAAGATGGAGGAGGATAGACATTAAGCAAGGCTTGCTCCTCACAGTCATTATTGTGGCTCCAAAATTGATCCTTGCATATACTTTTTCTAGATCTTCCCCAGTATAGCAGCGTGAAAATCATTTAGAGTGCTCCTCCATGCAAGCTGGAGCTATGTCTCAGTTCAAATGCTAACAGGAGTGAGAAGTTACCACCCAACTTCTAGAAGCAGCTTTGCAATTCCAGCAGAAAGTCCTAAAGAGCAGCCATAAACTGGTTTTGTGATGCCCATGCAGTCTCCTTCATTCTGAAAGAAGAAATGACACGCCAGAGCCCTGCAACACAGCAAATTCTGTCTATTCTTAGAAGCCTCTAACATCAAAACACCAAAAAGGAAGAAAAATAAGTTTCAAGGTCCACTATACCTTATTTATACCCTGTAGGATTTCCTCCCATGGGAGGAATAAATACAGTCCAGTTAACAGTGAAATCTGCTTCAAGACTCATAATGCAGCAATTGTACAACAGACTATAATCCTGGAATCAGAAATCCTAAATATGATGGCTGTGGAGATGTGATGCTTCAGAGCCAGGTTTTAAACCAGTGCTTCCCAGCCTGGTCCATGCTGTGTGAGTATTAGTTAAGCGGTGACTGCCACAGGGCAGGGCTCACATTAAAACTGAACAGAGAGGTGTAAAGACAAACCAGAGCAGACTGTGGGGTTGAAGAAAGGCTTAGAAAACCAGAGGCAAGGGAGCTGGGAAAAACTCAGAGCTGCAAATCCCAGAGATGCAAAGAGCAAATAAATAAATAAATAAATAAATAAATAAATAAAATGAACTATGAGAATAACTTCAAAACGGTCAAAATAATCTGTGGTTAAACAGAAGCAAATTCTGGTGATGATGGGGCAGGTATGTAACAACCCTGCTTGCTGGGTACTTCCTGTGCTGAACGTGTATGTATTTTTGTAAGATAAGCTCAAGGTTTGGCATTCAAAGCATCTGCGCAGTGTGCAAAATACTGCTGCTAAAGAATAGTGGGGACAGGGCCAGTGGCCCCCAAAACACAAAGTATATGTTTTAAGACAATTAATTTCACGCTTTGTTGATGTAAATTTAAATATTAAAAACAAAACAAAAAACTTGATAACTGCAGTATGTTGCACACCACATAAACCCAGGAGTGGCATGAAGTCTGCAGAAGTTATAGCTATTTGCTCGCTGTACCTCTCACACGAGTTACTACTCTGTGCCTGAAGGCTGCAAATATGTATTTTTCTCCTCTTATCTAAACCTGAGAAATATACTGACATTCTTTTACTTTAGAATAAAAAGGTGAAAGTCTATTGCCTCGAGAACTATGCAGATAAGTCTTACCATCAAAATTCCTTTAGAAAAGGGGCTTTAAATGCCAGTCAGTCACCTTATCGCTTCAAACTGCAGCTTCAGTTCTATCAGGCAACTTGAAGAGGAGATGAAATTGTGCCACAGCAACCAAACTCCCCAACTCTTTGCTATTTACTTCTTTTTAATAAATGTTCGTTGCTAAGTTCCCTTCGCTTATTCCACAAACAGCTTGGAACCTTTTACTATGGAAACAATTTTTATCTGACATCCATTGAAGTCCTTTTGTCTGTTTAACTGCACAAGGGGAATGAACTGCTTTTAATTAATTTTTCAGTGAGATAAAGTACCAGTCAAGCACCCACAGCATCCAGAATTCAAACTGACAATCGTCATCTTGAACACCGCTTTTTAAAAGCCACTAATCTTTGTGAGAATTATAGTTTTTAGCCAAGATATCTGCCCTTATATTTGTCATATGAAAGTAAATGCTTGCTTTTTCAGAGGTATACTCTCTGAACATCTGTCTTTATATTCTATAAATAAACGTTTGTTCAGAGCAGTGTACTAACAACAGGACTTGCATATTAAATGGAGCCCTGGTGGGTCTGCCACCACCTCTACAGTGAACTGAGAAGTAGTTAAGTCATCAGAATACAATAATCCTGATTTCTACAAAAAAAAAAAAAAAAGGAAAAAAAAAGGCCCAAAGACCTTCAGGAAAAGGTTGACAAGTTGTTCCAAGAGCTTACTACTTCTACAGAGCATTTAAATGCTCCTTTAGCTCCGTGTTATTATAACCAAAGACTTCATCTAATAGCAAAATCACACGCTGAGTATATCTCTAAGTAAGCAATACTGCTTCAGAAACCTAGTAGGGTAAAAATCTAAGGAGTGCAAAACCACTCATATATCAACATGCAGCAGAACCTCAGACTCCTGCAGCCTCAGAACCTGCTCCTACTCTGCCAGAAAAATCCATCTGAGCACATTTTGTTGGACACATGCTACCTGCCGATGGTGGCTGTTCACCAAGGGGTGCTTCAGGGCATCAGGGAGGAGGACATGATGCTGCCAGGGTGAGGACAGCTCCCAGGAGTTGCAGACCAAGCAGTAGAGACTGATACAACAGCACTGTCTTCTTTTCCCCATTAGCTACATTTACCAGAAGGGCAAAAGTGAGTTCGGATATATTCTGGGAAGGCTTAGAGACTGGATGCAGTAAATTGCACTTCAGGGAGCATCATCTACATATTTCCCAAAACAGGAGAGTTATTTCTGCAGGCGGGAAACAGGAGATCTTTCTTTCTACTCATTCTGCCATTGCTGTCCCTCGGGCCTATACAGCCCATCTACTGTCTCATTTTAGCTTTATATTCTCCAGAAACATAATCTTCATGGAACTGTGCCCTTTTCTGCACTTCTTTTTAAGTATACAAATCTCACTTAGTATAAAGAAAAGTGTCAATCTCATCAAAATATTGAATTTGTTTAAGCAGTCATAGTTTTTAGTAAGTATTACTTATCAAAGAGCTCTCCTAAATTCCTCAGGTAGCCACAGTTCAGTTTTCCAACAGGAATGAACCACAAATTTTGGCTCCCACATGCCAGGATGTTCAGCTCCCAGGAAAACAGTGAGGAGCAGAGCTCCCACTCTGTTCTGCAGACAAAGCAGATACCACACTCAAGTTTCTGTCACTAGGAGCTGAAACCATAACAGAAGACAAGCTCTGTTAACAGTTTATGGAAATAACCTTTTAAAAGTTTGCATACTATATAGTTATGTCCTAAAGCGTTTCGATTCAAGTTTCCTATAGTTGTAATCTTCTTCATGGCACATATCATCATCTTCTCATCTATTAGTAGTCTTCTAGTCCTGCAGCCCTTTTTTTTTTTGCTGGCACACTAAGTGCTTCGGGTATGCAAGGGCATTTTGCTCAAATGCGAACAAACAGCTTTTGTTAATAGGAGTGATACCATTAAGTCTTCTAGTGCCACAATCTGCAGACAGCAGGCATCAAGAACACATTTCTGACCCCAGGCAAAGCAACAGACATGAACTGAGAGAAGAACTTGGAGGTTTATTTCTTAATTACAACGAGCTGCCTGCAAATTTGGGGCATGATAGTCTTGAATTGATGCATTCATCCTCAGCATTGGAAACGAATATTCAAGTGGTTTCTGGGTATCAGTTTATAGTATGTATAGATTTACCAGAGTGTGCCACACAATATCTGAAAAATTCTTCATTTCCACTTGTAATTTATTTCCAACTTACCACTTACAGGACTGCCAGCATTACATTTTTTTTCTGAGAACTGCTGTTATTGACTCTTGAATTCATGCTCCTAATAACAACATAGAACGTAGCTAACATCTGCACTCCTCCATCACACTCCCTCATACACTTCATATGAAATCCATGGAGCCGGTCATACTTCATTCAAAACAAACAGAACTGCAGATACCAAGATGTGTTTTTTCCCCTCAGAAAGCAGAGCAATCTCAGCTGAAGATGGATAAGGTCTCCACCGTGCCCTTGTAGCTTTCCCCCTAACATGACACAACCACCAATAGGAGACAGGGAACCTCAAGCCCTATGCTACCACAGAAAAGCTGAACCAGAACACCCAGGTGAGTCATTAGCACAGGGCAACAGCTCTCCTTAATTGTAGAAAACTGACAATACTGTTGTACCTATGTAGAAGATGTGAAGTTATAAGGGTCCTTTTACAAAACAGTCGTGCATGCACACATGTGCTCTAGTGATGTTCCAGTAAACAAAGAACACACCTTCCACTTTTCTGTTTGTGCTGGAGTGTCTCAGCGCATTTCTCAGAACAAGTAAAGTTGTTTAAAAACCACAAGATTTTGTGATATTGAAATGCAAATGCAGAATCCAAGACAGACTGAAATCACCTACAGAAGAGAACAAAGATGAGCAGGAAGCCAAAGTGGAGCAATTCACAGCTGATTTATCAACGGGTATCACAGTTCAGAGCCAGCTCCACAAAAGCTGACAAGTCTGTGATGTCACTGACATTGTTTGCATGAAATCTTCGCATGGGTCTTCACATCAACAGGAAATACACAAAAAGTTAATTAGAGAAAATCACACTATAATCTAACATAAGCTCCGAGCTAGTGGAAAAGCACGTGCATGTCACTGCAAACAAGCAGATCAGCATTTGAGTTCACCAGTCAAGGCCAATGTGGAACTGCTCACAGCTGCCAACAGCATGTCTCCATCGAGTGCCATCAGGAGCCAGCAGCAGCCAGAGATTCCTCCTGCCCTAGCACCACAGCAGTGTTACCCAGCTCCATCTCATCCCTCCCCTTCGAGTTGCACCTTTTTCAGTTCACCTTCAGCTCCTGTTTTCAACAGACCCGTACTTGCAGCCATTTTTCTATTGTGAGCATTAGCATTTTGTGGTTAATTCTTTTAGGTATGTAGTATTCAGCTCTGATTTAAAAGGCTTCTAGAAAGCTACCACCAGGCAGAAAGCATGGGCATACAGTACAAATTTTAAAAAATAATAATAATAAAATCTAGAGAACTTATAGTCCAGTTTTATTCAGGACAATAGACAACTCCTTGGGGTACCCTGGTACCATAGTTGTGCCCCTTTGTACAGAACATTAGGACTTTGGTAGTTTTATTTAGCACAAGCCAGGTCCTTAGCATTGTCTTAATGCAGTGTTTTTAACTGATATGGTGCTTATGCTTGCAGAATGCAATGTAAATGCATCAAAACAATTGTGATTTAATCTACAGCTCTAGCCATATCCCTTAGGTGTGCGGTAATCCCTGCTGTTAAAAAGGCAAAGCAAAACAAAAAAGCTGAACACACATTATTTAAGCAATCTATTCTAAACAGATGTCAGAGACATATTTTATTATTCCTAAATTAGGCCATTGATCAGCAAGATGATGAGCAAAGAAAAAGATATGCTAACCTAAAATGTGTTATTTACACTGCACTTCCAATCAATAAGGTAAAAACATTAGTAAAATACGAAGCCGTGGTTCGGATTTACTGCTGCTTCCCATGCTCCGATGTGGGGTCCACTATCATTCTGCAGTAGAATTCATGACACTAAGGCTTTGTCACTGTAACAGATCGTTACAGATGCAGAAATGGTTGCTGTATGATCTGAATTAACAAGGTTCAGAATTTTAAGCTCTAATAAAGTGCCAGGTTTCTCCAGCTGGCTGACACAGCTGTATTCCTGGTCATTACTACACATACTAGTTCATCCTCTATTCAGACAGCAATTATGAGGAAATAGAAGCTTGCAAACACTTGTTCTCAGTTTCTGGGGTCTTTTTTTTTTTTTGGTTGGTTACTTGGTTTTTAAGACTAGATCTGCAACAGAAACACTTAATGTCCTTTACTTAACCACAGAAAAAGGACATGTGGAGGAGGAGTGGGCAGTACACATTTCTCTTGCATGATTCCTGCTTTTGACCTCGAGTAATTTCTTTTGAACATGAGAACATAACTTGTCTCCATCTGATAACAATAAAGACAGTGCATTTAGCATCCAGCGTGATGATGTTCACCGAAATGTCAACAGTTACTCATTAAGAATGGGACTGGAATGACTAATGCTCCAAGGCCCCCATTTGTACTGCCTTGATGATTTATAACACTGTAGTAATAACTAATGATAAAACACAGCACAGTCATGTGGCTGTGAAAAGTTCTGGGCAAAGCACATTTTAAAATTAGCAACAGAGACATCTAGCTAGTGCTGGTATTCACCTTCTGAAAAATTCTCATATAAAATCACATGGGTTTGATTATTTTTATCATTTTTTTAATTGATGCTTGCTAATAGCTTAAGTTCTGTGTAACAGCATGTGCATACAAGACTAGCAGTATCACTGAATACACGGGACATTACTAGGTACAGCTATATGGCTGACAACTCAAGGGGTGAGACAGCCTATGTGTTCTGGGGCTCTGTTCACCAACCACTCAAACTCAAATTCAATGTTTAAGCCTCACATTGGGAGAACAGATAACAGAAGCCTTCTACATCCTGCTTCTCCAACACCATCAGCCCCAGCTGCTGAATCTAGTCACCATGTTCTTGTTCTCTCGAGAAAATGAAAGCAGACTCAGTTCAATCTAGAAAACTCAAAACCAAGGATGGACAAAGCCTTAGTGCTACTGGGGGTGAACTTCCCAGCAGGAAATAGTTCTCTCCTTCAGGCTAACTGGGTGGGGCAAGCACCTTAACACCTGACACTAGGTCAGGATCCAGCAGGGCTGGGAACAGCAGCACCCCACCAACACGTCCTCTCTGCACAAAGAGCAGGCATACACAAATGTCCTTGGCTCAAGAAGTATCACAGCTTACACCAGGTAAGCAAATAAGGACTACTCAGAACCAGAAAGAATGCTGCATTTTCTTGCTCCTCACAAAAGACGCTGGTCTTTTTTTTTTTCACCCAGAGACTTTTTATGGAGATAAATTTCTCTAACTTGTTTCATTCTTACTCAAGAAAGTGCTTTAGATTTTCTATTCAAACAACACCAACAGTTAAGTTACAAACTGTGTTCCAGGGTGCATTTCCCCAACATTTTACAACTCATTTCAGCTTTTAAAACACCTTGAAATTATTCTCAACACACAAGTTACAATAAAGGAGTTAGAGTTTTTAATCCTTTGGATGGTATTTTTTCCTGACATTTAATTAACCCTGTATCACTGATATTAATATTTCAATTTCTACTAAAGTTACCTTTCAGCTGCTTTTTTTTTTTTTGTGCTCAAATATATTTTTAAATTTATTGAATGTCCATTAAGGTAAAACCAATGGCATTTAATGTAGTGAATTAACAGAACAGGTAACACCTCCAAGCAATTTAAAAAGCAGAGAAGCATCTAAATTACATCTTCTGACAAGTATAAATACTGGTGACATTACTGTGCTACAAAACGCTGACTGCAGCTGTAATTTATACACAAAGGATTCCATACTGTATTATGCCAAATTTTAAGTTGGAAAAGAGCTTTCAAACAAACAGAGACCACTTAAATGCCAACAAATAAAAAACACACAGCTTTTCCTAAGCTAGACAGTGATGGCAGAGCTTATCTTCATCTCTGAAGTCTAACTTCCTAAGCCTACCAGTGAAAATGCAATGTTTCTTTAAATAACTGATAGTTACATCGTATAGAAATCTGTTAATTTATTATATTCTCTCATCATAAAATGCAATGAGAAATACTCGGAAACACACTTATCCATAACCAAGACCTTAAAAAGCCTTTCCTTTTTACTTATCCAACGTGAGAATCTTATGTTCCCTCCTACCATTTAACATAATTTCCCTTTTATTTTATTCATGGAGACCCATTTACACTTGGTACATTTATGTCTCTTTCTTAGCTAATTGCTTGACTCACACAAAGCAGAATGATGGTGTGATGTAACAGGCTTGACATTCAGCTGGAAGAAGGCAGACAACTTTACTGGAGCTGCTGGAACACACCACAATGTTCCAGGTCAGAATATTCCATTTGGTTCTATGGAATAACTACACAAATGCTTGGCCAAGCATCACTGCACATCACCCTTGGCCAAGTAACACGAAGTAGTTGGTAACTTAGGGAGGCCATGTCTACCCCTTGATTTATTTATTCTCCAGAGGGGTTTCCATTTAGTCAGTCACACTGGACATAGAACTGGTAATGGTGACACACCTGATAATCTGTTCATCACTTCAGTAACAGTGTGCCATACATCAGCATCTATAAAGGAGCAATAGCATCGATTTAAGCTGTGCCCATCTAGCATTTTAAATAACTTTACACAATAAAAATCCCCCCCCTTTTTTTTTGTAATGTGATACCTCATTCTTTAATCCACGCCCCCTCAAGTCTTAGCCTCAGTACAACTCCAAGTACAGCAAACATTCCCACTTTCAGACAACAAGCTTTTTTTGTTTCCCCTGTGCATTTAAACACTGAGATCAACACAAAGGCCTCAAATTCACGACTCTGACATTGTGATATGGCAACCTCTACATCGCTTTTATATGTGCAGGTTGTAACAGAAAGAGCAGAGTGCTCCTTAAGAGAGGAACACATGAATACCAACAACTGGAAGGTTTGTAAACTGGGATCACAACTGCTCCAGCCCAGTAGGAGCTGCAGAAGAATCATGGCACTGAATGGAATTACCACTCAACAGCAGCAAAGCCAACAAACACACAGTGACTATTATATGCAACATTGCTTACCCTGGTCTTTCCAAAACTACAGTAAACTTTACCTTATTTGCACAGAAAACCTTCATACTAGCGAGGCTGGGATTCAGCCTTTAGCAGGAATGCAAAGCTATATTCAGATTGGTCTGGTTTCATGGAAAACTTCGCTTTCACTACTCATCCTGCATGCCAAGGACAATATGGCAACCAAAAAAATGATAAAAATCACACAAAACACTCCTAAAGATTCAGTTGCACAACAAAAATAAATAGTATCACATCCATTTCCTAAGTCTTCCATGACTGCATTCAGGTATTCAGGTCTGTGAAAACTGTTGCTCAAAGGCAACAGTTGGTTGGACGTTGACTTACAAGCTTCAGTTCCACTCACCATACACAGCCCCACACATTTGGTGTGGTAGCAGCTCATGCACACACAGCTAGAGGCTGTGGGACTAAGAATAAAGCACACTGATTAATACCTTGGGTCGTTCTGAAGCTGCATGCTGTTCTGTCACATGAGTTAGTGTGAGCTGGGCGAGCATTTAGCGGAACAGTTTCATGCAGTTTGGTACAGTTAAAAACTGTGAATTTGTATTTATTTTTTATTTTATTTTATTTTACAGACTTTGGCTTATATTTTTTCCATTCATATCAAAGCAATTCTTCCTCTTAGGAAATGGGCTTAGAAAAGTTATAAAATTGTTCTAGAAGCTGTTCTAGTTTTCTATTTGCAAGTAACACTAGACGCAGCATTTTCTCAGACCCAGTGTCTTCTGGTCTTTATTTCATGAGCAAATTAACTTCAAATAATCCCTGTGTTTGGTTCTGTTCCCAGTTCCAACATGAAGAACTGGCACTGAATACAGGATGCCGGATCCTCCTGTCTCTCTCTATCATGTCCTAGATGATAGACCATACTTGTATTTCACAGAAGTCAGTAATAACACAAACAAAAAAGCACAGAAAGAGGAGGAAGAGAATAAAAAGTGAAAATGGAACATTTTCCCTTAGTTTCACCATATGGACAGCAATTATTTATCTGATCTGGAGTCCAGTGCATAAGCCTTACTTGTTTTTAGTTATGGTGGCTGCTGTTGACAACCTGTACCTTCTATGGCCAGCTTCCAAACAAACAAGCAAACGAAGAAAAATTGCCAAAAAAAATTAAAAATAATAACAGCACCGACCTTGTTGAAACATTAGCAGCTATCTAAATGAAGTCTTCAAGCAGCATTCAGTAATTGGTGATCATCTCTTGCATACTTCACAAGTTTGCATTTGGGAATGGTACCACCAACATATAAAATGGCTTAGAAAGCTTAGTAAGAAGTGCTCAGAGCAGTTCAGTACAGCTCACACATGCTTTGTGACTCCAAAATTCAATTTTCTAACTCACAATCAACCACAAAAATATTACAAACTGAATACGAGTGACATTAAAAGGCCATTTCTTCTCGCTATTGACTACTTATCAGCTGACAACTCAGTCCATTGAAATTGAAACAATTGATATATTTTATGGTGATTGTTAAAGCTGCTGACCATAAGTAAAATTATTGTGCTTTATAGACTTATAAGTCGCTTAATCCAAGCAGCCAATTTAATCTAATACTTTCAAAGGAAGACAATGTAACTTTAAATAAAGTGTGTTACCGAAACGCTAAAAGGTTGCACAATTGAATTATAGTTGAATTATGCCCACATTAACTCTTCTCTCCAGTATGTCTGCCGAGATAAGAATCTGCTTTAGTTACACAAGAAAATTGCACAGCGTGTCACAGAAATGATGTCTGCATTTATAAAAGCTCAGATGAAAGACATCTTATCCTTTCCTCCCGTTCCCTGCTCAAACCATTAATTAGGTAACACATCAGGACCAAGTCCTCTGCTGAACCTCTTGGCATGACTGCGCTGTGGAAACACGCCTATTTACACCTCTGTATGTAACTAGCACCACCAAGCCATTAATTCTCAAACCAGCACCGCAAGGTTGGAACAACAGGCAGCAGTAAAGCTCCCACTCTCATCTTTCTGTGCTGCATTCTTCTTTGTTAATAACCAAAATAGGTGCTTATTACTGACATTTACACTATTATGCTTTAAAGACATCTAGTCCATGCTGACTCCGATCTATTGAAATGCGTGGAGTTTATGGAAATCTGCAGTCCAGCTAATGGGCTGATAAAACTCCAGATGTTGTAATGCTGTAATTACATTGTAATAGAGGTTTAGCTATCACATCCTTGCAAACATACGTGAAAGTGCACTACACAGATAAGGAGCCTTTCACGGACACCACATTAGTTGAACAAATGCTAGAGGCATCGTTTGCAATAATACACTGAATAAATTCAGCAGATTTGCAGTATACCAGAGAGCTTCCCTGTATTAACCTAAAAACTTCAATAACAACAAAAATGGTATTCTATGAAAAAATGTCATCTTTGTCAAGAAAAGCAGCTAGCCTATATGTTGTAAAATCCATCTTGTCCTACGTGAGGTAAGACCAGGATTCTACTATCACTTGACTACAAGGCTTTCATAGAATGGCCTGGGTTGAAAAGGACCTCAAAGATCACCTAGTTTCAACCCCAATGCCACGAGCAGGGTCACCAACCACTAGAGCAGGCTGCCCAGGGGCACATACAGCCTTGCCTTGAATGCCACCAGAGATGGGGCATCCACCACCTCTCTGGGCAACCTGTTCCAGTGCATCACCACCTTCGGAGTAAAAAGCCTTCTTCTGCAAGTAATTGGCCACTTGCATTAAAACAAGAAGAAAGAATAAGAAACAATGCCAGGCTGGTTACAGGCAGAATCAAAGCTGGAGTTGGAACTGTATGGATTTCAGTTTGCTGGACTTCACGAAGGAGCAGCAGAGACAGAAGATGATACAGAGCTCTGCAGGAAAGCTAACACGATTCTGAATCAACCGGGAGCTCTGTGAAAGGAGCTGGAAAAAGAAATTGAGGAAAATGAAAGAATACAAGGTCATAGGTGCACCTATAGCACAGAACATGAGGGATATCTAGTTGTCATGGTCTATAAAGCATATCAGGTTCTAGGAAAGAACTAGAGCTGTAAACATTGTTCTCAGATAGAAACAATCAGAATTTTGTGAAGGTAAAATACAGCCAAGAAAAGAAATGGTAATGGATAAGAGCTGTGTAGGAGCAGGAGTAAAAGGAACCTGAAAAGGAACAGGGAAAGCAGCCTCCTGAGTAGGGCAAAGAACCGAGACTGAAAAATAGCAATTGGGAAAATGAAAGAATTTGGTGAAAACTTGCAACTTGAGAAAAGTAAATTATTTGGTTACTTCTTTTAGAAAAATATCTGTGTTTCAAATAAACAAGGCAACTTCCATGGATTTCTTTCCTGCTCCCCAGAAGTGGAGCAAGAAAGCCTCGCTCCTCCAGCCATGGAATAGCATCACAGGAACAGCTTGGGCTGGAAGGGGCCATGGGGGGGGAAACAGTCACCCATCTCCTGGTCTGGGATAACACAGCTGCCCACCACCCATTACCCATGGAAAGTAGCAGAACTCATGAAGGTTTGGAATTCTTCTCTTACATAAATATTTGAGTTTACAGTAACTAGCACCCTGATTTATCAGGGAAAAAATAATGTAAAGATACTGTTTAATTGTGGCACGCCTAAGAGGAGGACCCACGTTACTGATACCCTACTCAAAGCAAAACCAATCCATTCATGCTCGTGTATGCTGTATGAGAACCTTTATTGCTAAATTGCTCTGCTTTGAGTGCTTGCAGCTAATGGGATCCAGCTCAGAAGTCTTTGGTAGATCTGGCAAACACCACACGCACACCGCCATCAGCAATCCACTAAGGATGGTACAGATCCTATGTAACTTCTTTTTTAGATGCTTGTTTATAAGTTACTTTTATACTTCCCCTTCTCCACAACCCACACCTCCTCTGGCAGCCCATGAACCAGAACCATGCTCCACCCACGTACTGCTTGGAGTGCAAAATGATGCAGTAGTGACTGCACGGAAACACCCCCTGGAAGAGCACCCCAAACATCTCCTCTGCCTGTAGTCCTGAAACCAAGCTACAGAAGGGACCATTTGCACCACAACATTTGCTTACCAGGTTTAAAAGCTAATATTTCAATAATGGAATTATGAATTTCCCAAAACACGTCAAAATGTTGTCAGCTCTTGCAGGCTGACGTCCATACGGACAAACAGATGGACAGAGCAGACGTGCTCCCCACACAAGCTGGGAACATAGGCACCACAGCAGAACATCACACCTAAAGCCCTACAGGTCCATGCTACGAAGAACGAGTGGGGACTCTTCACAATCCTTGGCAAACATCTGTCTGCACCCAGGGAAACAAAAGAACCAAAAACCAAGCAAACCAAAATGGGAATCTATGTTGGAACAAGCAGCACTATCCACTTAAAAGGCTCTGACCTGGAGTCAGTAATTGCTCATTAAGGCTGCAGAAAACAAAGAGCACCCAGTGAAGGCTTCCAAACCAACAAGCCAGTACCCAGCCCCATTCAAAACAGTCAATTTTATTTCAGTATTCTTCCAGACATTATTTAACTAGAAGCAATGTTCTCCCTCCAAGCTTACCCTGATTACATTCCAACACTCAAAAATGGGGAGAATTCTGTACTGTAAAGTAGAAAATAGTACAATAGCCTTATACAGTAGCTTCAGCCAAAGAGATTAATACCAAACACGTTTGATTAACACCAAGCAGCTCACTGCAACTCAGAAGCAGAAACAAAGAAACACAAGCAGAAACACTTGCTTTCAATAATATAAGCAGTGAGCTGAAGTTCAAATTTGTAGCAGAGACATATTTAAAAACAAAGAATTAGTTTAAATGTCTTTTAATCAGTTTTCAGAGCATAAATAATTTGTTAAAAAAAAAAAACCACAAGAGAAATGCATATATTTTCCCAGCAACAATTAGTGCACTAAATATTAAGCTTTTGAGCAGGTGAGTTTTTGAGTATCCTTAATATTTGACAGGAATAAGTTTTTAGAAAAGAAACGTTCTCATCGGGGAAAAGAAAGACTACTTACATTCAGTTTCATATATATAAGTAGAAAATTACATAAATCAAAGTCATAAAAGCTAGTTGCAGCAGACCCTGTTCTTCAGACCTCTGAGGCTCTATGCAAGGTAAGACCGTACATTTTCAGCTTGCTTCGGCCCTAAATATTGTGAGAGGACCTCAGACACAGTAGCATATAACACCAACCCAGCAGCATGTGGCTGCTGCAGCTCAACTCCCCCTGCCTGCACGCTCGGTGCAGCTGCACGGTGTTGAACACTCGGTCTTTCTGAACCTGTGAAATGGGACTGGCAAACAGCAAACTCCGGAGGAGCAGGCAGCAGACAGCAAGGCAGAAGCTTCAGGCACAGGCCATCGCTGCCCTCAGTCGGTCTCCAGAGCACGCCAAGCCCTGGCGTGGTACTGCAGGCACCAAGGCTGGCACCAAGCAGGGGCACGCTGTGCTCCCAGTCTGCAAAATGGATACAGAAAGTACCACCAACCAATGAGACGACAGTTTTTCCATAACCAAAACCCTGAGCAAACAGCTTTCATGTTTTTCCAGAAACCTTTTCCCAGTGTTGACCGCTGAAAAGCTGAATTCACACCAGACAGACCTGCGTGATGCCCACAGCCCCACATGCTGATGGGCAGGTACGCATACCCCTCTGAGCCGTGCTGTGCGCACACAGCACCGGACACACATGTGGGCCCTTCTACAGCTCCAAAAACTGTCACTTCAAATCGCAACGCCCCACCGAACAAGCAGTAATAGATTTCCTTTGCAGCATCCTTGCTCACGTGATGCTGCCTCTATACAACTCCGAGCACATTTCAATGGCTTTTATATATATATATATATATATATATATATATATATAAGGCATCGATACAATGCTTTCGTTTACTTCCCCACCCAGTTGCTTGAGACTGTAAGAGGAGTCATTCACACCCATAAGAGGTGTTTTTCATTAAAAAATTTCTATTTTTTGGTATGGGTGTCGTTTACAAGTTCTGAAACTTGGCAAATGGTGCACACGTTTTTCTTTAAACGCAAAGAGATTCGGTCTGCCAGCCGCAGCCACCCTCCTCTGATTCAGGGCCGGGCAGCCCAGAGCAAACCCAAGGGGCCGCGGTACCCACACAACTTCTGCTCATTCCTCACTCTCTCAAACAAAAGGTGACACCCACGGAGACGCCTACGTCCCCGAGCTGCTTCGAGTCCTTGAAAATAAGTTGGATCACGAACACACCACCACCTTCCGCGCTTTATACCACGGACATGCACGTAAGGGATGCGCGGGGATTCATCTCATAACGACGCCGCTTTCCGTCCGCGGACAAGCGCGCTCCGCTCAGCCCGCAGCCCCGCGAGCCAACGCGGCACGGCTCGGGGAGCAGCTCCTGCCCACCCAGCGGCGCCGCGCCCCGGGCACCCGCAGCACAGCAGCGGGGCTCCGCCGGGATGGGCGTCCGCGAAGGACCGGCTCAGGCGTAAAGCACGGCTCGGGCAGAGGAAGCACCGAGCCCCAGGTGTGCGCGGGGCACGGACCTGCGGAGCGCGGCCACAGAGCGACGCGAGGACCGTGCGCACGCCCCAAGCGCCCGCTCGGGCACCGCGGTTCCCCGCGCCCCGCCCTCCCGCCGCCGCAGCAGCAGCACCACCGCGGGCGGACAGCGACGCGAAGGGAAGCGGAGCCCGGCGCCGAAGGACCCACCCCGCGCCGATCCGCCCCGCACAACTCCTCCGAGGCGCCCGCTCCGTTCGTGCCGCGAGGCGAAGTTCCCGAGCCCGCGGCTCCGGCAAACTTACCGCGCTCCGTGGCCACCGGCTGAACTTTCAGCAGCGCCCCGGCTCGGCAGCTCCCATCGCCCCTAGGCTCGGCGCCCGCCTCCCGCTCCCCGGCGGCTGCGGCGCGGGCGGGTATAAATCCACATCGCCGGCGCCTCGCGGCTCCCCCCGCCCCGCCGAGGGGCAGCGCCGCACCGACTGAGGGGGAAGAGGAAGGGGAGCGGGGCCGCGCTGCTCTGCAGCCGCCGGTGCCGCTCCTTCCCGGCGGCTGTAGTGGCAGCGGCGCCGCTCGCTCTCTCTCTGTCTGTCTCTCAGGGTGGGTTTTTTTTTTTTTGCCTCTTTTTTTTTTTCCTCCCCTTTTCGGCTCCTCCGCCGTTAATGAGCATGCCCGGGAGATGTGCGCAGGCGCGCTGCCGGCCGCCGCGCCTCGAGCAGCCTCGCGCCCAGCGGAGCCCGCAGCGCTCGGTCGGAGCTGTGGGGCGGCGGCCACGCGGGGTGGGTGGGAGAGCCCCCCCCCCATCCCACGGCGCTCCTCCGCCCCAGAGAGCGGAGCGGAGCGCCTTCCCTCCCGCGCTCCGAGCGCTTTACCTTGCCGAGGAAGCTTCGGGAGGGGCCGCTGCCTCCTTCAGCGGCACCGGGAACTTCATGGGGACGGCTCCGCTGTGGCACCGCGCGGCTCCGGGAGGACGAGCGCGCAGAGGTGGTTACAACCGCATTTTTTTATTATTATTATGTTTTCTTAAATGGTTAAACCTGCAGCTTCTTGAGGAGCTCGCCTTCGTCCCCGTGCCTGTCCGCACACCCTGCGCTGCTGAGCGGCGCTCGCGGGGAAGCACGGCGCTGCTCGGATGCTTCCCCGCACCTTGCTCGCACGCAGTCCAGCTCCTCTTTCTGCTCTGTTGCCGGGTTACATTTCATGGAGGAAGGAAGCTTATTTCCCCCCCAATACCCATGTAAACAACATCCAGCACTTACAGCCACATGTACACACACAAGCAAAATGCAAAACTTCCTAAAGGAAAAAGTGCAAAAGTGCTTTTTTTTTTCAGCTATAAATAGGAAAAAAAAACACACCACCACCACAGTAATTCTCCCAATATTATATGTTGCACTGCACACCTGAGGAGTAATTTAAGCAAGGCCAGCTGAGGCTCTAACACATAGCTACTATGCACTTCTTTGCCATATTTCTGCTCTTAGACACAGCCCAGCTCGAGTTGGTCCTAACCAGGATGAAATCCAGGTGCCCACAAACAAACGTAACGAGGCAGTTTTCTTAGCCCTAAAACACCTACACCTCGATTCTTCCTATTCAGAATGACTTTCTGCCACGAGTTTAGGTTCTAGGGGGCACTGAACCTCACACAAAGGTGATGAAGAAACTGGTTTAAAACACAGCCCCCTTTTTGGAGCATTTACATTAGCATCCTCATAAATATGAAGTGATGGAGACTCATGTCCCCAATTTGCAGTCTGTAACTGGATCCTGAAATACCTCGTGAGGTTATAGTAGTTCCAAAGACGGCCTCTTTGAAAAACAAAGAAGGGGAAAGATGAAAAGAAGTATGTGGAACAAGAGAAGTAGTAAACAGTCTTCAAGTCTAGCATCAACAATGCTCTTTACATGAATAACAAGGTTAAGCACTAACTTTGCACCTTTCTTTCTAGAACATTTATTTCCCCTTTTATTCTACAAGCTTCCAAAGCTCCAAACATAAACTATTCAAGATGGAGCTGATCTAGTCCTTCAGACTGAAGTCTCCTTCAAAGACAATTCTGGGAATCTAGATCTGCCACTTCCTAAAGAAAGGCAGCTTTGAAGATCCTGAAGCAAATATAAAGTCCTTTAGGAAGTCCATTCCATCTTCCTTTTATTAAAAGCGTTGTGTGCAGCAGATAGGGAGTTTTGAACAACTGGCTACAGATTATTTCCTTAGAAAGGCCAGAAGTATCAAACCAAACTAAACAGACATTGCTATGAAGTGAATCTAAAATGAACTCCACCCCCAAAAAAAGAAAAAAAACCAAGCATTTCAACTCAGAACAGTCATCTGTCAAAAGCTGGTCTCAAGTGTCTGTGACTTAGTAGGTGGAATAATTCTCCAGCAACATAGGAGAGTCGTGAACTATTCTGAGTTAGAGGGAGGAGTACATTTTCCTTTCTGGGAGACACTGTTCTTTTGGCTTCTTTTCTCTTTGGGTAGACTTTAACATTTGCTTTTCATTAACACAAAAATTGCACAGTATAAGTTGAACACAGAAATAGTTCAAAAACAAGAGGTGTGGCATGAAACAGACACGTTAGTCACAGAAACAAAGCAAGACAGCTGGGCAGTCTAGGAATTGATTTTTTTAGATACTATCACATTCAGCTAAATGCTGTTCTTCTATTAATAGACATAAATATCACAGATTAGTATTAGCGCTTCTGCCGCTATGCTTTGAAATTGCCTGCTGCATTTGTTAATGTATGATGGTCATAAAAGGATTGTGGCTTCATCAAGGGAAGACAGATAGGTAAGCAGCAGACTTGGATATTTAGTCCTACCTACTTAACCACTGCCGAGATAAATGAGCCAAAGCTGATAGTCTCAATTGGGAAAATTGTTGCCAGATACCAAGTTGAATATCCAGCATACATGGTAATTTCAGATACCCATGGGATGCTCCTGAAGGATCATCACATGCATACTCCAACAGAACTAAGAGCAGATTCCAAAGAGAGGTGAGACCAGCTGAATGATGAGAGCATTTCTTCTGGAGGAATTATCCCCACAGAAGGAACAGACACTGATATAGATTTTCCCAAGAATCAGAACAAATATAGTTATAACCACAAGAAAAGAGCCCTTAAGCATATCGCACCTAGAAGTACAAATGAGAAGTGCCTCAAGAAAAAAAAAAAAGAAGAAAAAATCCAACCCTCAGATTTGTCAACCAAGCATGCTGAACTGGTCTAGAAGAAAGTGACAGATAAAAAGGCTAGACATACTGATGGCAAGTGGAATTTCCCTGAGTGAAAATGATTGCAAGTTTATATGGTGTTGCAGCTTTCTGCAGTGAAAGAGTGGCATAGTATAGTGTCTCCAGCGTGCAGCTGTAATAATATTCAGTGCTTTACTAACACATAGGACTGACTTGACATCTTCTGGCTGGTTCCAGTTCAGAAGAGCTGCTTGGGTGATTCATTGTCTTTTCCTTCACTGGTAACAGAGTTATGCTGAAGCACTGGTTTTAAAGCATCACTGTGCCTCCTGTGGGAACAGAGATTGACTACATTGCAACAATTTCTGGTAGGACCTGAGACACAGCTGCTGGTCCCTCTGCTGAGTAGGATCTTTTCAACCTGTTTGGAGTAGGATTTCATCACACGTAGAGGAATTCTCTCACAATGTGCTTCTGAGGATAGTTTTGTAATGCTCTCTTTTTGCCTCTTCTTCTTTCAGGAAGATGAAATCCTTAGAAACTTACTTGTGAACTTCTGGGGAATTTTTCTGGTTATATGACTACATACTGGACAACTCTTCAGAAGGGGTAAGAAGCTTCCCTGTGTAATTGAAATGGTTACTTGGTGTGCCACTTGCAGCAATCGCTCCTTATAACAGCTAGCGGGTTTCAAAAACCACGCGTGAAATCAGCCAGATCCCTGTGCTTACTGTGCTATATAACAGAGTTTGTTTGAAATACAAGGATTGATTTGTGTTGGTCTTTGCAAAGAAGAGAAAACTATTTAGTGTAAATATTTCATCTTCTCATCTAAGTCCTTTAATACTGATTGGAAGCTAACCAAATATGAAGGGCATCGAGACTTAACTATTTGCCATGATGTTACAGAAAAGTCTGAGTAGTATAAACTCCACCCTGTCTTGTTTTATGTAGCAAGCAAAAATAAGTCTAAATACTAATTTGAGACAGACTCTGAAAGGACATTGTTTCAAACATCCCTCCCTGTGCGCATCAACATGGAATTCCAAGCATAAACCAAAAGCTTAAGTCATTTTAAAAATCTAGTTATTAAGACTTACTAAAACTAATGAGATTGATTCACCTTTTACAGTAGCACACCACTGTTTTAGAACATTGCTATTGTTTGAAACAATACCTTACATCCACCAGATGCAAGTCTTATGAGATGTGGATGAAAAACATGATCAAAACAAAATCCTTGTTGCACCTGATGCTCACTGACTTTGATAAGGCACACACCACTACAGAAATGGAAATGTAAAGGAGAATCAGGATCACTGTTTTTACTTATGAATACATCATATGATTATATATTTTTATAGCTATACTCCTACTGAACAAGAATTGATAAATTGCACTAAAGAGACAGACACACACACACAACCTTGCCCTTCATCTTGGAGTAGTCAAATTTGTGTAAGACTAACAAGGAGAAGGTGATATAGGAAACACCATTTGAAAGTTCTTATGTTCTGGACCAAAATCAGACTCCAAAAAGTAGGGAAAGTTATTCTGCTCTTTCCCTTCCACTGAGAAAAAAGAAATTTCTTTAGCTAGTCTAAATATACATAAGAGAAAACCACATACAGGTCACACTCCAGTATTATTACCAGCTCCAGGCAAGAAAAATATTGGCCCTAGACTTTCTACCAGAAACAGCCCATCATGTAGTAGTAGAACTGAGACAGACAACTGTGATTTTTGATGGTATATCATTGTTCCGAAACCATACCCTAAGAAAATGGCTAACAAAAGAGGAACTGATGCTTTGAAAAAGAAATGTATTTTGGAAGTCACCTTGGTGACAAGTGTACCAGAAATAGATTTGTTTACAAAACATTTTCTACCACACAAAAGACTGAAGAAGGCAAAGCTGCTTTGCGCCATACTTGCAGTGTTTGAAAGAGCAGCACATACATACTATGTTGACTACCTCTCCACTGCTTTCTGTCATTGCACGATGCCCATCTCCTTTTCTGGCTTTAAGTTCTCTAAGAAAACACCTTCTTGGTTGTTAACAGTGTCACACTCAGAACTCCTGTATACAAACACAGATCTCTTTATAAAATCCCCCGCTAAATGATCTTGTTTGAAAATGCATACCAAACACCAGGCAATAGTTCAGCTCTTTGTGTGCTACGACCACTGCCTAGCACACCGACCAAAACACTGCTGACATCTAAAGATATACAGCTTTTCCACAAATATGGCTCCTTCCTTAATATGCAGCAGAGAGAACAAAAGTGTTGCAATACTAATGGCTGGAGAGGCGTGTTGTTATTTTCCTATCACATGAACACAAGGTGGTGCTACTGCTCCTGTCACCAGTGCTGATTCCCCTCTTTTCCACTAAGCCTTACCTGAGTGATGGTAGGTGGGTGCAACTAGCTGGCCTACTAGACATTTTCATTAAAGAAATTGTAAGAAATAATGTCCATTTACATATTTCATTTAAAAATAGTTTGAGCACTTGTTTTTGTTTTGGTAAACAACAACAACAAAATTGATTTCCATTTGACATAGACAAATACCTTCTCCAGTGGTTTGGCCTGAATTCTACAGAGGCTGGTTGTATGCCTAGCTTCCCTTCACAGACATTAATTAATTATAGGTCAAAAAAAAAAGACAGAAAAAATCCTTAGGAACGTTGTTGGGGTTTTTTTGTTTGTTTGTTTTTTTCAGTTCTGAAGAATGAATTAAAGCAAACATGAAACAATGAAAGGTGCAGATAAGTATGCTCCCAGGTCATCAGAAAGAGATGGAAAAGATCATTTTAAATACCTTCCTGCTCTTAGCAGAAAACCCTGTGGTACTGCAGAAATACACGAGCTAGATAATTAAAACCAAACCAACATACAACATTTTACTAAAAATGATCCTAGGCTCGCAGCCTATAAACCAACCAAATCCTGGTTGCGGCCAAAGCAGCATGACCAGCAGGTCAAGGAGTTGGTCCTACTGCTCTGCTCTGGTGAGAACTCACCTGGAGGGCTGTGTTCAGATGTGGAGTTCGTAGTACAGGAGAGATGGGACCTGCAGGAGCATGTCCAGAGGAGGGCCACAAAAGTGATCCGAGAGATGGGATACTCCTCTACAAGGACAGGCTGAGAAAGCTAGGGCTGTACAGCATGGAGAAAGGATGGGGCTATAAGAAGGAAGGCGTCAGACCTGTTAGCAGGATCTGTTGCTAAAGGACAAGAGGAAGTGGTTTCAAACAAAAATGGGGGAGATTTAGATTGGATATAAGGAAGAAATTTATTTTACATTAAGGGTGGTGAGGCACCGGCACAGGTTGACCAGAAAGGTGGTGAACGCTCTGTTCTTGCACACATTCAGGGTCAGACAGGCTCAGGCTCTTGAGCACCTTACAGTGCTGTAGATGTCCCTGTTCATTGCAGGGAAGTTACACTACATGGCTTTTGAAGGTCCCTTACAACTCCAAAGAGACTACGATTCTATTAAAAAATCATTGAGGGAAAGATACTTAATGGAAATGTGTCTTGAAAATGAGTACATGGTAAGGAAGGTTTGCGTCTGTCAAACAGTACTTTAGAGTGGTACAACAGTTTTCAAGAGTCTGAACTTCTAAATAGCAAGCATCATTCCTTTACTAAATGAAATAACATCGCATTGAAAGATGGCACTGAAGAAGAAACAAAAAAAATCAAGGTTGTATTTCTTAGGCTACTTCAGATACATTATTTCAAAGTCACCGTTCACCTACATTGTAACTTGTTTCATAGGAAGGAAGTTATAAGAGGATATTTATCTAAAATAGAGTACAAAGAAAGTGTACCTTCTTTCATATTTCTCCTGAAGTCTATCTGATAACTAAATAATTATTATGTTAGAGAAATTCTGATGGCATTCTGCAGTATTTTTTTTAAGACATTTGAAAGCGAGCATACTTTACATAGGATCCAACCTGCTGCTTCCGGCTCCTGTTCCCTTTTAATACAGAGTACTCCCCAGTGTTACTGCTGCTTTTCTTTGTATTTTTTTGCTTATGTATTTTCTTTTCCCTTGGGAAAATACACACACACACAAATAAAATAAAATAAAATAAAAAAAACACCACCAACAACAACAAAAAAACCCACCAAGACCTCCATATCTCAACTTCATCAGTTTAATTAGACATGAAAATAACTCCAGCCTCATTAAGAAATGTCCTAAAGCAACAGGTGAAATGGAACCAGGTGAGTTTGAAAACACATGCACAGATGACCTTGTTAGACAGCCCAGGTCGTTACCAAAACCTGGGATATGGCTAACATGGAGAAGAAAACTAAATGCTTAGTACGAATCTCAGAGCAAGAGATGACTAATTAGAGATAATTACACACAGATTTCTTCCATTTAAAGTGCTTTAAAACATAAACATTCAAATTTTACTTAGACTCCCAAGTGCCTCCCAGGAGGTAAGCTTGCAAAAAATGTCTTTTAAACTATGTCAAGCACTTTCAAACCCAATGACTAATTGTTTTTAAGAGCCATCTCACCGAAAATTCTGTTGGCTTGGATTTTATTGTTCACCCTCAGTTCAGTAAGAAATAGTAATAAAGTTTATGGCCTAAGTTAGTATCATAATCGCCCCTATGGCAAACATAATCAAGTGCCACAATCCTGATCTGCTACTATTCAGCAGCCACTTCAAAAGCTAGACCAAATATTTACTTGATATGAGAACACAGAACTCTTCAGAACTGAAGTCACAGCTATCAAAGCATTTATAATAGACATAAAAAAGAAAAAAAATGTAGTACAAAAAACACTTCATCCATAACATTAAAAAGCCTTACAACACAGCCTGTAAAATGGACCAAATACCTGGAATACTTATGGAAAGTTTCTAAAGTCACTGTAGTAAATTGGGAAAAGCCTTTATCCCTTAGATAGCACTACAAGCACTGAAGCAAACTCAGAAGTTCAAATTATACAAAGGAATTCCAATATTCTTTCAACTTTTTAATCTATCAACACCAATCACATTACACCCACAGTCTGCTTGCGAAGAAGCAAAATTGCTTCTGACAGGTTTCCAGCAACACCAAGCAAAGTATTCACAGGTCATCCAACAGTTGTATAGAGAAAGAAAAGCTGAACTCACCTAACTGGTGAAAGGAATCTCAGGCTTTACAGAACTCCTCTTCAGGAAGCAGTCTAGCTCCAAAAGATTCTACCCCCTCACTGTCCAGCCCTTCTATGAGCCCAGGGTGGTTGCACCCCCAGGTCCACCCCTTCTGGTCTCTTGGGATGTAGAGGTGCAAACAATTTGCCTGTGTTCCCTGGGCAGCCCCATCCTCACCAGGTGCTCAATCACCAGTTCCAGCTGTGACTAACAGATCCCCTACAACCCACAAATCCTTAGGTCAGTAATATACTGGGAAACAAGTTAGTCACACAGATACCCCAATTCACAGCATATTTTTTAATATATAATACTTAGTTATCAAGCAGGTGCTTAGGGACATCTGCATCTACTGATTTATTTGAAAATCATTGAGAAGTTCCAGTTTTCATCTTTTAAAATATTTACAATTTATGCAGCTCATTTTGGAGATAAAGAAGGACACAGCATTCATCCATTTATCCAAGCATTCATCCATTTATCCATGCAGTTGCCTGTTAGATTCTACACCTTATTGTGCACTCATGGCAGAAGAACAGTTAAGATCTACGGGCAACTCACACGATGATCAACAGCTCACTCAACAAGTTCGTAGATAGTAGTATCAAGTTATGGCAAGTGGCCCATACAGGGACCAGGGCTTGCAGGAATCTTGGAGAATTCAGAAAAGGAAAATGCAAAGCCTGCACGTGGGTGTAATAGTGCAGCACTGTACTTGCATAGTACCACAGCCGAGGCAGAGGAAGCACAATGCACCTGGGGGTCCTGCCAAAATTGAGCACGGGTCAGCAAAAGTGTCCCTGCTGCAAAGAAAGATAATAGCAGATTGGGTTGTATCCAGGAGGTAGAGTGAAACCGTCCTTCACCTGTGTGCAGTACTTCTAAAACCAGATCTGGTATATTGTTTTGAGCTTCATGGCACAGGAAAGACATAGACTTATTGGAGTGACTCCAAGAACACGGGACAGGACAAGAAGCAAAAGACATGTGTTGGAACAGTTTCATACTAGGAGATTTTTTTTTCTTAAGTGGGATCATCAAATATTGGAACAAACTGGCTAGAGATTATGGGTTCTCTGTATAAGGAAATATCCCAACGTGATAGGGCCAGGCTCCAGGTAGTATTGGACCAAAATTCTCCAGAGATTTCTTCCAACCTAGGTTACTCTGTGATTCTATGATCAGTCAACATTTTCATTGCACCAAAGGAAAACAAGGCAAAAATACCTGCATGTAAAACCTTCCACAATCACTATATTTGCAACAAACTATTCCAGGCAACTTTAAAATAAACCAAAACCTGTCAGCATTCTTCCAGAGAGGTAATAGCTCTGAATATCCACAAAAAAATGGCATTTTATTTTTTTTTCATCCAGAAACCTGAACTTCAGCACTTAACTTGATGCAGCTGGTGATACTTGATGAAACAGGTGGCAGCGGCCCAGTTTATATCACTGCCACCACATCAGTGCATTACTGTCATCCAATAAGGGCTGTTCACTATCAGTATATATTTAAAAAGATCAAAAATTCTAAGTAGGTAAACAATTAAAATATGCAACTGGACATACTGATAATAATGTTTAAAAGCATTAAAAGGAGCTGCTTCCTAGGAATACAAATCTAAATTGTTATAACATGAATTGATAGCTTAGTATTACTCGTGTCAATAGTTTGAAGCTGATAATAGCATATGTACCAGGGTGGTATCCTCACTGCTCCACTTATGCTCACCTGCTACCATCAGAACACACTGCCAGAGCTGATGGAGTAGAGAGTCAACGAAAGCAAAGAATGTGGTCATGCACACTTCAAATAAAACATACTGCAATGAAATGAATATTGCAGAGGCTGTATGAATGTCAGAAAGAAGCAATGAATTTGCAAGATTTGTAGCAACAGTAAAAACCAAAATAATAAAAAGAATATTGTGGCCACATTTGTTCTGTCACTCAGGTCATTCAGAGACTTCCAAGCAGAAAATATTTACTTATTTATTTATTTATGAGAGGCAGACTTCAAGATAGAACAGAACCAGAGAGCTGTTATTTATCATAAAGAAAATATAATCAGATGTTGGAAACTGCTTGATTCTGAAAGGGTTGTAACAGATAGATGGTGACTGATTGTGATATGTATGCAGTTTGAGTTACAAGCTGTAGAAGACCAGCTTCTCCAGTCTTCACTACTTTTTTAACTAAAAGCATAGTGATGGAAGTGCTAGTATTCAAGGCAGCTAGTTCTCCTCTGCCAATTTACATTTATATTCTTAATGTCTAGGTTGAGCCTAGGGAAATTTAAAACTTTATTTCATTAATGCTAACTTCTACAGAAATCCCAACATGCACAGATGTTCCTAGATAGCAAGGCTAGTTAGATGAGAATTCAGAAGCTAAACGTAATTGCTGGGTGGTTATGATAGTTAAATATATACTGCCAGTTTTGACTTTTGAAATCCCTATGGACATAAATCCACTGTTCTAAAAGTTAAAAATATAAAATAACAGAGCAACGAATTACAGTAACTTTAAAACACATGCTAAGTTTAAACCCATGTTTGCAAACGTGTTTTACACTGAGTACAACAAAACGGTGTGGCTTGTTCAGGAAAAATTTCTGTAAAATGCTAGACAACGTAATCTCTGTCTTTGGCCTTTGAATGGATGGCAAATTACAAATATGCAGCTATTTTAACAGCCCAGATTGGGTTATGTCCTGGCAGGCTTTTGTGAAGTGCTGCAGTTTTACAATGCTAATGCAGCATTAATGTGCACCCATTTACTGGTTGTCATCAGCTCTGTGCAGAAAGCTCTGATACAACTTCTTTAAAAATAATCCATTTAGAGGTCTGTATGAAGAAATCTTGGTCACAGGCAGAAATCCATGCATAAGTGTAAGCACAGAGAATTAGAATCACCAAGGTTTGTCTAAAATGGCCATGTAACTTCTCTCCTGTAAAGATGAACATCTCCTCTTTTTATACCATTGAAACTGAGGAACAGAAAGCAGAGTGAGGGCATGCCAAACTGACACATCTGCTTAGGGAACAATTAGCTCAGGATGAATGAGACCTACTAGTTTTGTTATACAGACACATGACACAGACACAGTACTTAAAGCTTTGCCTCAACCGTATTGAACCCACTAAATGCACATCTAATTTCACAGTATATGACGTGTGCTTCTTTAAGTGTTCAGAAGGTTCTGCTCTGATCTAGTTCGTTTTCATCTTGCAAGATAAGACTGCAATAGTACAAGACTGTAGAGAATCAGACCCAGAATAAATAAATTAAAAATGAATATAAAATATGCATGGGGCATTTATATAAAACCATATTTTCTGCAAGGTAATCTCTTATGAAATTTATAGTACAGTATATCACCAAAGAGGGAAACTGAAGAAAAGGTTAATAGCTGAACTAATTATAAATCCACAGATACATAATTTAGTCTTCTAAACAGCATCAAGCCCTTGCGGTTTAAGTAAGAAGTTATAAGGGAAATACTCTTCTGGAACCTACTGGTCTTTTCTGTAATATTTATGAGTATACTAGTATTTAATTCATTATTTAAAGGTTTCTGACATTCATCTTATTTATTTCATATATATAATTTTTATCAGTACTTTGCAAACAAGCAAGTACTTCAAGGGAGCAGAGTATAATGTAAATCTGCAATGGCCTTTGGGAAAATGTAAGTATGTAAACCTGACTAAATAATGTGTGGAGATATGGGACACTGTTAAACTTACAATTTTGCTGTAGCTGAGGTAAGTTTTAACATTTATGTTATTCATTCTAACTGCAGAAAAATTTATTTTAAGTGTCACTGTACAGCAATAGATAAGAAACAACAGTCTCATAAGAATTAGAAATAAGGCTCTAGAGTTTCTCATGTTCCTTTTACATAAGGCTTCATTAGATTGTTTGCTTATTGGATGGGAAGAATAGAATTCAAGTATAACTTTTGATATAAAAAATAAAGTCTGGAGGAGAATCCTGTTGACAAATGAGTGAATTATGTTCAGTTTACCTGTACATAGAATGATAGCCACATATACAAGGGCTTCTCTGAAAGCTACATCCCATATTTAATTATGTTGGCCCACAAAGTCAGAGACGGATGGTGGTATGTCAATAGAGGCTGATCCTGCCTGACAGCAGTCCATTACATTTTGTTGCCATGTGACAGATGGCAGCAGATGTCTGACAGAATGGCATCTGACATGGCAGTGCGTATGGAGCAAAGGGGTCGAATTCCACCATGCAGGACAAAATGGCACCCACTGACATTCACTGATACATGCTAAACTTTGTTGGAGACCAAACAGTGGATGTGAGCACAGTGAAGGACGGGACGTGTGCTTCAATAGTGGTGACAGCGACAGCGGGTCCACAGGTGCAGACTTTTATGAATGCAGCATGTAGACTCTTGTACATTGCTGGCAAAAGTCCACAGCTGATGGTGGTGACTGTTGAACAACTGTCTTGTAGCTGAGAGTTTGCTCTATCAAACAGTGTTACTGGGCTCTTTGTGTCTGTTGTAGTTTCTATGGAAATAAACAACAGGCATTACTTTCGTGATAACCTACATATATACTTATCTATAATAGGTAGTTTTAAAGTAATGTAGAATGATTGCTGTTCGTCTTGTGGTCTACCTCTGAAATATATGTAGAATAAAAAAGTTCTAATAGCTTTGAAATATAGAATTTTGGATGACAGGTCCTTAAACCTATCTATTGGTTAAATGAGACTAATAGTTCTTGGTGAAAATGGAACATTTTCTGGTGTGAGCATAAATCAAGTATGTCAATCTAAGTAGAAAAATATAGAAATACTATGACTCGTGTAGAGAAATAAGAGCAAGACAAAGACCCAGTTGAAAGATGAATGCAAAAGCACAGTAATATTCTTTGAAATTGTGCTTAGCTAAGCAGTATGTATCTGACCAAATTTTTACAACCGAAGGTTATACCTCCTGGTTTTAAGTGCCTTTTTTGTTTCTCCCTCTTGTATTACTCTAACTGTCACAATTCACAATTATTTGGTAATTTCGTTTAAGTTACTGCAAAAGAGGAATCATTTTTTGAAGGCCTTATCAGATGCAGTTAACCTTTTGTTAGGTAACCTATCAAATGCACAAAGAGCTTCTCTCCATGACCGAGGAAAACAAAGAATTAAGAGACATTTTCTCTCAAAAGTAGCAAAGTGGACAACCTGTCAAGCATCTCAGTAACTGAAACTAAATGCAATGACTTCCAGTGTTTTTGGAACAGGATTCCCTGCTGATTCCCAGCTGACATTCTTCCTGAATCCTATTCTTTCACCACCGAGAATGGTGGTGGTAAAAGCAGCAGCACCGGGATTGCTTGGGATGCAAGCTGCAAGGGTCAAGGGGGTTTTTGTTCTGAGTTCTGCTGGAATCAGTCTTGCCAAGGGGAAATTAAAAAAATCAGTCTGACCTGCCATGTGGCAACTGCTGCCTTCCTGCCCACTTGGTCAGGTGGGAATAATGCAGAAATAAGTACAGCCAGTGTATCTCTGGGAAACACTGACTTGGGGAGTGAGCACTAAACTAGGTCTCTGCCAATTAGTTTCTACTCCCACTTTGCTAACTAGACCATATTCTGGACCTTAGTCTTTCATCTCCTAGAATAACACTGACCTTTATGAAAAGCATTCATCTCTATCAGCAGAAAGTACATAGTATAAGTGAGAAATGCCTCTTTCGATATTGCGTAAAGAGGAGCAGAGGAAAAGGTAATAATCATTTTTGAAACTCAGAAAAAAACATTCTGTATTTAGCTCTTGTGGAAATGCATGAAGCAAATTCTTTCAAACCAATACACTGTGCTTTTTACAAGAAAGTAAACAAAAATCAATTGACACCAAGCTGTTTGCAAGACATTTAATTTTTTTTACTTTTCAATGTGACCAGAAAAATCCTTTTAAAAAGCAGTCAAAAAAATCCACAAACTTTGCTCCCATTGGTATCTCATGCAGGCCTCCCATAAATACGAGCACTAAATCTTTAACTCATTACCTCTTTTCTTGTTAGAGGCTAAATGATACTTCTTCCCATTGTAAGAAGGAATGAAGAGTATGCATTTTCTGAGCTGCTGAAGCTTGTTATTGAAATTAAGCTTTATGACATTGCTGTTTTCCATACTTGGCCCTAGTCTATTGAATTTGTGTGGCTGCTTCCAGAAATAAGAAGGGCAAATGTCAATGAGTTTTCAAAAACAAAAGCAAAGATCTGGTTGTTAAATGGGCTGAGTGAAGCAATCTCCTAGAAAGGACACCTACCAAAAGCATTACGTAGAAGAACTTGTCCTAATCTGCTCCTCCCTTTCTGTTACAGTACAGTCCAAACTCAACCATGACCTCTCCGTTAACATTCAATGCCTTTGCATGCCTGTGGTTTCCATTAAGATCAATCCCTATGGAAAGGCTGGGTGACAGGGAAAGCACCATCCCTTTTACTCATCTTTTAATAAAAGAGTGTGTACTTCAGTGTTTATGATGTAGTGAAGAAGTACTGCCTTTATTTTCCAAAGAGTTCTGTCAATTTTCCTTTCCACACGTTATAAACCATATTGATGTGAATGCTTTCTGAAGTTACTCAGTCAAAAAAGTAATTCATTTCAGTAGAGCGATTTCTGAGGCACATCACTGCCCTGTAGACTTTCATCAGATTCCTTTCTCCACATGAAAAATGAGTACATTTCTAAACTGCAATTCTAAATATTGAATAAAGCTACTGATATCAAAAAGTTTGATTATTCAAGACATGAGCTTACGAAGTGTTGAGCATTTCCTCTGTTGTTATCAAGGTACAAAGTGAGAGTGTATAACCTTTTCTGTATAATATGCATTGCTTTGTGGGACTGGTCCCTAAAGAAAGAGGATTAACAGTTCACAGCAATTCACACAGGGAGTTGAAAGCGCACACAGCATAAACATACAATAAGTGACATTCACAAAAAGATATACTAGGTAATTTGTGAACATTAGTTTAGAATTAGCAACAGAGGGTCATCTGTAAAGTAATATTAACAATGGCATTGTAGGGAAAACAATAAATATTTTTAGCTTATTGTATGGGAACTGTAGAATCACAGCCTGAACCACACTGATTGATCACTTGAGGTGAGCACTGAGTCAGCTGTAAGAACACAGTTGAGGACAGTTCATCTGACTGGAAGGGGTGGCTCTGCCTCTCTTAGACGTCATTTAAGGGCTGACCATCACTGGGGAAGGATCTCTTGTTAAAGCTCCCTCCTTTGTGGATTTTTTCCTCCTCAATCCTTGGAGATGGGCAAACATTTCTCTTTATATCGATTGTCTCTTTTCCATCCTGATAATCTTTCTAATTATACCATGTATAAAATATATCAGCTAAAAACACCACTTGGTATTATTCAAGTTCATCCCTTACACTTATATACATTAAAATACTAAAGGACTCGTGTTAGCTTCGTATTTTCATATGGCTGCAATGGAAGTTCAAGAAAACTGAAATGAGATTTATGGTTACAATTCCATGTATTACTGTGTACCTCTGAAGCTTCTCACTATTTTGCTGTGTGCTGCTTCTAGAGTAGGAAATCAACATCTAAGTTCTGCATCTAGTCAGTTTCCTAGTTAGGTTTTATGATTTGAAAGCCAAGAGAAATTCTGATGGGAAATGGCCTTACATTCCTCTAACTGCCATAAATGTATCTTCCTGAAGCATTAGTGTTTTCATTATGAAATGCTGCATACTATCTGAGCACTTTGATAAACAACAAATGCAATTGTTTGCAAATTAGTTTTGTTAAGCTGATTTTTAACACGCATAGTACATTCTTTGATTCCTACAGTATTTTATCTTGCTTCCTGATTTTGTAGTTTCCCTCTTCAAGGAGTACTTGCTTTCAGGTGGACGTTTTGCCTAGGGTATTCCGATTCATCTTATTCTGGTGTGCTTTCTGTTCAGATATCTGTCCTGAATCAAAAATTTATTTTCTTTTTATCAAGAGCTTTCTTGTTCCAACAGGTGTAATTTTATTTGCTTTCTTCCTTTTGCCCTTTTTTTTCCTTGTTCTTGATAATTCATTTAAAGGAAACTATATTTTATTTAATACTATGTAAAGCATCGCTGAATACATTAGTTTAATGTAAACTGTTTTTCCTTCATGAAATACAATAAGAATTCGAACAATATTAATTCTGTTAAGTCCATGAAGTAACTTGATTGAATGAGAGAACACAGCATCCTCTAATTTTACCAATGTAGGTAGTACAAATTAGATAACAGAACATCAGTAAACATCCACAAGCTTATTTTGCAAATGCATAGTTAAGGACCAATAGAGAGGTAAATCTCCAGAAGCCTAATCCTAAATCTGGGCTCTTCTTGCTAGACAGCATTTGAAACCACGCATTGCACAGATTAAGGTAGCACTGGCTGTAGTAAATGTCTCTTCCTATCTTCTGAGCATCATAATCATCTACATTAAAATTTCCAGATACTTAGCAGAAATTCCTAATCACTTTGCTCATCTTCAGTGCCTGACTTTTCAAATATGAGGCCAAATTGCACTTTGGGACACAATGGAAAACTCCTTCAGCCTTTAATTGTCAGTGTCTCAATCTGTTACTGTCTTCTATATATTGTATACTACATACATAGCTACATGCATAAAAAAGTATTTTCCACATTGAAAAGATATTCTACAAATACAAGAATATTCCCAATTTATTGGAAATCACACCATTTGAAAACCTAGCATGTTGGGTAGAAGTAAAAGATTATTTTTTTTCCAGTCTCACATAGAAAGAATCCTATTTTCCAAGTTATACATGCAAGAAACCTGATGGATTTGGGAGAAGGAGGAAAAAAACTCTACAGTTAAGTAAAGAATTAATGTATTTGCATGAAAGCTACACTTTAAGACTTTAAAATGCAAACACAGAACCTTGATTTTTACTTCAGATCAGTAACATGTCAGGTGTGGCTTTGAAATAAGCTGATGAAGTATGTGTATTTTTTATGAAAGATTGTTTAAAAAAATCAGGAAAAAGATTAATGAGCAGGATAACAGAAAATTTGAAGCAAAATTCTCTTTTGTCCCTTTTTCCTGTACACTACTCTCATGGAGAAATGAAAATTCCAAGAAATTCTATATAAAAATGGCAGGTACGCCTCTTCTGAAATTAAGATACTGCAAAAGAGAACAGGGAAAAGGGCCATTCACAGTGAATAATAGAAAACACAAAGAATAAAATAGAAAAGTAACAGAAAAAACTGTTTTAGTAAGTTTTTTTAAATAGATGGGTTCTGTAAAGGGGTAGCAAGGTAACTTTTCCTGTAAAAATAGCCATCAAGAAAAGAGTCAGTGATAGAGGAGTAGTTACAGACACACTTCTCAACAAGCATCCAACTTTCACCAGTCTTTTAAACCTACAATCTTTAAAAATGTGACAGCTGCTATGCTTTACATTACATACAGCTTAAAGAAAAAAATTCAGACCATTGTTTCCTTATACATTGTTAGAAGTTAAAAGGTTGTTGATGATCCAAGGAAGGACTCTGAAATAAGAACTGTATTTTTTATATAGATATATTCTCTCTCAAATTCTAATTCTCACTTTAGAAATATTGATCTTCATAATTTTACCAAATTCCAGACTTCCATACGGAGGAATTCTTCGGTACTAGTATGCTTTATGTGGGACTGATTTGATCTGCACATCCCAGAAAGCAAACCACTGTGAAAAACAGTTCCTTAAATAACACAATGGTATTTTATCTTTCCACAGATATATTCCTTTATTGTAAGTAAAATGATGCCTGTTTTATCAGGGACAATGTTAATTTTGTGATTTAACGATCAAGCTCTCAATACCTATCCATAGACTGGAAGAAATTGGAATTGGAAAAAATGAAGCAAGTATCAATGACAATGTTTCTGATTCAATATCTGAATAAGATTCTCATTCAGCTCTTCATCTTTTGTTGGCCTATCTGGGAGGAACACAGCAAGAGAATTATTTCTATTACTGAAATATGCACAGAAAGCAGTACTGCTGCATAAGCAAACATCACATTTGTAATGACCTCGATATGCTCCTAGATTCATAAGTGGTGCATAATAAAATGTATAGCTCACCAAAACATCAGTTACTTTTCAGTGACATTCTTGCACGTATCACAGTTTCCCTTTAACTTTTGAACAATGGTTTGTCTTGCAGTTTGTATTCCTCATGGAAAATCCTGTAGATTTGCAGTACCTCTGCAAGTGCTATATATAACCCATGTATTGTTCATGCTGCTTGCAATTCTTCTGCCATGGAAGATCTACAATATGAAGGTCTCTGTCAAGTTCTGTACAATTATGAGTAGCATTTACTCCATTTTTTTGAAAAGCATTCCTCTTATTTGATAGGAAAATAGAAAAGTCATAGCAGACAAGAAGAGGTTTACCCTGGCAACTACCCATGTGAGAATATGTGTCTTTTACTTATTGCTTCCTACAGAAGTCAAGCTGCTTATTATAGGATTTCCTACTCTCATTATCTGCACTGTTTGCAGAAGATATCCACAAGCTACTATTATTTCACTCCATGCAGAATGATGCTCTCAATGGTGTGATGTTAGCTATCTAGACAATATCAAGAATAGAAAGGCAGTATAGAAAAGAAACATTGCCCTTCCTAAGAACTGGTGAACACTGATTCTCATCTCTGATCATGAGAACATCTTTCAGTTTATGGTTGGGATACAGGCTCCTTTACTTCTAGTGCTGAAAGAAGCCATCCGTCTCTGCACATCTGCACCCTCAGATGGAACATTCTGTCAATTGGTAAAGGCAGCTGTGATGGAAATTTTTATCCAGAGGACATTTCAAATACAGAGAAGTCCCCTCACTGCAGAAGAATAACTGAGAAATAGTTTTTACTGCAACTTGAAAATAAATTCAGCAGTTTGTCAATAGTCAAAAGTTACATCATTCTCATTGCAACTATTCCAGATGCCCAGAGCTGGCTGGTATCAAAGCAGTATTTGATGCAGGTACTCACATATTAACAGCAGAGTAGCTACTACTAAGTGAAGGCTTCATCAGTAGTTTTGAGGGGGAAAAAAGGCACGGATTTCAGAGATGGCAATGTGAAACTCCATTCTGTTTTGTATATAATGACACTTCAAGGTCCTAGCATTGTAGTGTTGAGAGAAGTCTACTGCTGCAACCTGTGCTATGTCAGCTCTTCAGAAAGCACGCTTTTTGGTGCTGCAAATAGAGACTTCTCACTGTAAAATTTACTTCTGGAAGATAACTATATCATCTGAAATATTCTTAAATTTATAAATATAAATAAGTATTTCAGCTTGATACGGTGCCAGTGAATACTGAGGAGTGAATATAATTCCATTTCTCTACTCAGCTTATTCCATTTTGTTATCTAAGAATTCTGATCTCTATTCCTTTGCCTGTACTGAATGGATGTTCAAGGAGTCAGACACAGCATTTTGATAACTCCTGCTTTAAAATCTGTTTATGTCTATTGCTACCCCCATAAATTTGTCATCCATACCATACCACTGCAACCCTAAGGATGAACAAACTGAATTGTTTTGCAGCTGTCTATTTACATAGCTTTATCCTGGTTGTTCTATGACTTACTTAAAATGAAGGCCCTATTTTGCTATGCACTGGGCACAGTAAAGTAGTATCTTAGGGCCTAAGACAATCTCAGGCAAACTCTGCATACACATGAGATGTGCAGCTGACAAACCATTTACTGCCTTTTAAAAATATATATTTTTATGTACTGTTTTTGAGACATGGTTCTCTACTGGTAGACATGAAAATCATGACTGACAAGTCTCAGGATATAGGATATAATCTCCTTCTCCTCCATTTCTTGCACCCCACATACAAATCCAGGCTTGCACTCATGGCGCTCTATCAGCTCTTGCCTATCCCAGTATTACATACACAGCATGAAGACAGCTGACAAATTGGGATATGGCTGCAAGCTGAAGATGCTCAAACACACAAAGAAACCCTGTCTGCAGCACATACTTTAGACTCTACTCCAGTCAACTCAGCCACATCTCTCCATTCACCAGAAAACATTTCCAAGACTGTATTTCAGTGAGTACCTCGACTGCTAGTATGCTTCTGCTTGATTCTGCTGGACTCCAGAAGGGGCCAGGATTCCATCACAACTGCTTGTAAAAGTCCAACATTACAAAAGAAAAGTTTTAACTGTATAGGAAGGGGTACAGAAAAATGATGAATGAATTCATGACTTTTCAAAGTATTTGAAAAATGATTACATTTCTTAATCTGCCTTACATCTTCTAGAAGCCTTCAGATTTTGATGATATCAGGAGATGATCATAACATGAAGGGCATCCACTATCAGGAGAACTGCTGCAGAATAAACTGTGCCAAAAGGATAGAAAGAAAAAGAAATTCCTTTTTTTTCTGCACTGTTCCAATACAGTTTTTTGTTTTTTGTTAAGCAAACTTGAGTCTCTCGTATCAGCAATATCTAAGATAGGTGATAGTGATTTAAATTTAGACTTTTTAATTCAACTGCATCTCAACATCACTTTATTTTGTCCTTAGCTGACTATAAGTCTTGTGTATTCCCTTTAATTCCACCTGTATACTAATGGAATCACATCTGTTTTCAGGTTCTCAAGCTCGCTGTTGTTAATAGAGAATTTTTCCTACAGTTTTGTATGGCATTTTCCATTTTAGTTGTAATGCTACTGACCTCCAAGTTTCCATTGTGCACTGAAAAGTATTACTGGTACAGATCTGTTTCTTTACAAAAATGTATTATGCTCCAACCTAAGAATTTTTCATATCTGTAAAAAAAGGTCAGTTCCTATCACAATAGAGAAAGTAATTCTAGAACTGCTGAAATTAACATGAGTTATTTCAACTCTTATTAAAATATTACTTGAGTATTAGTAATAGCATTTAAATAGGCTGTGAGTAGCTGCTTTATAAAACCATGATGGGATATTTTTAGACATCCAGCCTTATAGGATGGAGCTCTGAGATCTACATTAGAAAGTTCATATTTTTGTATTATAAAAATCTCTTACTAGTAGTGAGAAACAGGGACTGGGGAAGGAATGCGTGCTCCTTCCATTTAATTCAAATATTCCAAAAGGGAATTTAACATTAATTTTGACAGAACATCTGGCATTTAAACTAAATGCGAAGTGAAAACTTTGATGCCACTGCAGATTGAATACAAAGTGCATATATATGCTTTGTTTGAACCAAGTTAGAGGGGATATACAGCAGTAATATCTAGTAATGTTTGACATGAACTGTAATTAATCTGTTTTACTGGAGACAAAGTTAACGGTCACCACTGTTAGCAGTGCACTTTTGCCAGTGATTATGAAGGACTATGCCCGATGCCATTCTGTCACATGGTCACAAAATGTTGGTGGGAAGGTTCTGCCTCTGACGTTGTGGGAAAACATGAATATGAAACTGCTTCCAGAGCAGCCCTCATTCTTCACGTTCTATCACAGAGATACAGGTTAAATGGCTCCCATCGAAGTAAGGTGTTCCTGTTCTTATACTCTCAGGAAATGCCTGAGGCTTAGTCACCAGATATTTGGGAAACATACAGACATTAGCAGATGACAAAGGCTCTTGGTTCATAGGAATGAACACACCTACAAATACTAGAAGGTATGAAGGAGAAATCAATGAGTAAAACACAGATTTTCAAACTTTTAGTGCTGGAAAGCTACACACAAAGATCAGCTCTAAGTGTCAGGTTTAACTTTGAATGACCTGATTTTGGCCAAATGTGCCACAGCTTTAATGTTATTTAAATGTAGGCTTTTGTGTGTGTGTGTCTGTGAATATTAGCAAAGTCCTTGCTGCTATAGATAAGCAGATGACATTCCATTCCTCTTCGTTTCCCTCATTAAAGCAGAGAAGTAGAATATTAATGAGTGTGGAGAATTATGTTGTCATGCATGTTAGCCTAGAAAGTATAAATTCATCTCATAAAAAAGTCGAAGGATCAAAGAAGGTTTTTACTGTTAATTGGAAACAAAAGTGTCAACAATGTCCTGATTTAAAGGGCAGTCAAGGATGATAAAGCATTTTGCTGTTGTTGCTTTTTTGTTTTGTTTGCTAAAAAAAAGAAAATGGACATTTAATTAAGGTAGAATTATTATTAATTAAGGTAGGGTTATTATTACTGCTTCTTAACCAAAATCCTTTACGTGGCTTGTGGCATTCAGTGTGGAATTCCCAATGTGCAAAGTAATTTTTAAAAATAAAAAATACATTCTTGCAAACTACCTTCAAAATTACTAGAAGTAACATTTTTACAGCCAAAAGCACCTTCAACATTATGGTTGAAAGTATTTTAAATGCAGTAGTTTTACATGCTGCTTTTAAATCTACACATTTTATGCAACTATTAGCTTTTCATATGTCTTTTAAAAAAGGGACTTAAAAGTAGTGCATGTATCTCACAGATCATAGGTGTCCAACCTTTTGGCTTGCCTGGGCTGCACTGAGTAAATGGGAATTGTCCTGGGGCACATAAACAAAGGTTGCTCTGAAAGTAATGCCTCAAACTACGACTGATGTAAAGAGCGTAACAACACTATTTGATAGAGAAAATTCTCAACTACAAAACACTATTGTTCAACATAGTCACCACCAGTGACTATGCATTTTCACCAGTGATGAACAGGAGCCTGCATGCCACACTCAAAAATCTGCATCAGTGGAGATGACCCACTGTCACAACTTGTGGAATGCACCACCACCTCGCTGTGCTTACATCCACACTCACTTGGTTGAAGAGGGAGTTCAGTTCCACCCCTTTGTTTCACCTTCACTTTCATGTCAGATGCCATTCTGTCAGACTTCCCCTTTGCTGCCATCTGTCACACGGCCACACAATGTAAAGGACACTGGTGGGAAGGTTCAGCTTCTACTGCTGTACCACCAACATCTGCCTCTGACATTGTGGGGCAAGCATCATAAAACAGGAGGCATTACTTTAGGAGTTAATGTATATAAGTAACAAGATCTATGGACGTGCAGCAGCAAAAATTAAAACTGTTTGCTGAGCAAGCCTAGAAACCTTGTATTTCTTGCACATACATACATGTATCAGCATAAGAGACTGAGTTTATGCTACCATGGATTATAATTGTTATCATTTCCTCCAGTTTGAGCAATGTACTGAGTACACACTGCACTACTTCATAAGTTCATAAGTTCATAAGTTCATAAGGTTGGAAAGGACCTATAAGATCATCTAGTCCAACCATCCTCCTATCACTATCTCTACCCAACTACTAAATTAAGTCCTTTAGCACCTCATCTAAACGCTTCTTGAACAGCGCTAGGGATGGTGCCTCAACCACCTCCCTAGGCAGGCCATTCCAGTGCCTGACCACTCTTTCAGAAAAGAAATGCTTCCTGAGGTCTAATCTAAATCTTCCCTGGCGCAACTTGTGGCCATTCCCTCTCGTCCTGTCATTACTTATCAGGGAGAAGAGGCCTACCCCCTCCTCACCACAACCCCCCTTCAGGAAGTGGTAGAGTGCAATAAGGTCTCCTCTGAGCCTCCTCTTCTCCAGACTAAACAATCCCAGCTCCCTCAGCCGCTCCTCATAAGACTTGTGCTCCAGGCCCCTCACCAGTTTTGTTGCCCTTCTCTGAACACGCTCCAGGGCCTCAATGTCCTTCTTGTAGTGAGGGGCCCAAAACTGAACACAGTACTCGAGGTGCGGCCGTACCAGAGCTGAGTACAGGGGGATGATCACCTCCCTGCTCCTGCTGGCTACACTATTTCTAATACAGGCCAGGATGCTGTTGGCCTTCTTAGCCACCTGGGCACACTGCCGGCTCATGTTGAGCCGAGCATCAACCAACACCCCCAGGTCCTTTTCCTCTCTACATTCTTCAAGCCATTCTGCCCCAAGCCTATAGCATTGCATGGGGTTATTGTGGCCAAAGTGCAGGACCCGGCACTTGGTCTTATTGAACCTCATCCCATTTTGCTCAGCCCAGCTGTTCAGCCTATCCAAATCCCTCTGAAGGGCCTCCCTACCCTCAGGCAGTTTGACACATCCTCCCAGCTTTGTGTCATCTGCAAACTTACTGAGGGTACACTCAATTCCCTCGTCTAGGTCATCAATAAAGATATTAAACAAGATGGGCCCCAAAACTGACCCTTGGGGGACACCACTCGTAACAGGACGCCAGCTGGACTTAACTCCATTAACCACTACCCTCTGGGCACGGCCCTCCAGCCAGTTCTCCACCCAGAGAAGAGTGAACCTGTCCACACCACGGGCTGCCAGTTTCCTTAGGAGAATACTGTGGGAGACCGTGTCAAAGGCCTTGCTGAAGTCCAGGTAGACTTCAGATGTAGCTTGACTGCTGAAACTTCACTGAGTAACTTCTAAGAGAGAGCATATGTCTTTTACAGGTCAGAGGACAGACTGTCACAGCAGTACAGACAGGAAACAATTTTATGTTAATGTTCTCTCTAATTAAATACACAAACTGTAAACTCAAAAGTACAGATCTCTTAACTTCTCTGATGAAGTAACTGCTATGACTTTACACATTGCAAGGTCATTTGCACGTATTTTCTTCAACTTTGTTTAATTGCAGCACCCTTCAGATACCTCTTGCAAAAGAATCTTATTGGTTACTGTAGCAACTATAACCACATGCTACTTGTTATTTCCATATAAACAGAAATTTGCTGAAGAAAATGAAAACCTATTCTTTAAATTAACCTTGAGGGACCGTGATAAAGTCAAGTGGATATTGACAATACTATCTGAAGCTCTTCTGCTCTTTTTATATGATCTCTGCAGTTGCACTTAAAAGGTTACAGAATTAGATAGCTTGGGCAATCAATTAAAATGATTTTACACTGATCAAGCTATAAAATTCACTTACTAATGAGACAAAGTTTAAATAAAAATATTCTGTGTGCCCTTCCTTGTATATCAGCTGAAGTACTGAAATGTCACTAATTCATATTATTGGTATACTAGTTAATAATATAGTAATATCAACAAGTAGGAATTCAAATATATTAGAATGCATATTATTGCTGCTTAGACAGAGTTGTGTGAACTTTTCTTTCCGTAGTAATACAATTTACACGACTGCAAATGCAGAGTGTGCCACCAAAATTTACACATTTGCCACCATCTTGTCATTATAATCCTGCATATACTCAGAGGCAGTGATTTCAGAGGTCTTAAAGCACCTGCTACATCAGTATATTTCATCATAAAATAATTTGAATTTCTGATGATAGGATTATTCAGGTGGCTGAACTTGCTGCCGTTATTATTCTCTGAACACAGACCTTCCAGGTCAATGTTGACCCAATAGACTGCTGCACTGCAGTTGTTCAAAACACAGGAATTCATTGCTCATTTTAAGAGGATTCAAATCTACTCCATGCACGTGAGGTCCCACAAGGGATTCTTCTTTTCATTGGCAGCAAGAATAGAAATATTTTCTAATTGGCCTGAATGTCCCTAATTTGCAAAATGTATTTGCACCTTTATTACCAAAGGCTGCACGTGCATGAAGAATTCTTAATGGTACTTTCTTCACGTAACCCATCTATAACTTTTTAAGATTTCCCAGCTGCTGACACACTGCATGCCACAGCCTCCATGAACTCTCCCCAGCGATGGCACCAATCTCTGCCCCCAAAGCCAGATGGGGAGTTTAATTCTGCATTAAAGAGTGGAGACACTGCCTGCCAGGGGAGGGCAGTGGAATATACATGTTTTCCCACCCTTGCAGTTTGAAGTGACATTTCCTCTTTGCTGAACAAACAATTCCAAGGGATATCAATGTTCAGTGGTACATTTTCCATAGAATCACTTTACATTATCAAAAGCCATAAGCAGAAAAGGCCTCAAAGCTACAGCAGATCTTACATAAAGCTGTCAAGGGTGGACAACAATTCTGTTCCTCTAGTACTGGCATAATGACCTGCCTGTTTCTCTCACTTTTCAGGCAAGGTTTCTTCCCTAAAGACTGAATGCAAAATGTAATCTAGTCTCCTGCTATATTTGAGTGTTGGCTGTCCAAAGGACCTCAGAAAGAGGTTCCACAAAAGTTTGTCAGTTGTCTCACTCCATAGGATGAGATGGGGATGATGGCTCAAGACTGACCCACGCTCACTCAGTCTTTGGTGGAAGCTCAGTGTCAAACTCTTTGGAGTTCTCACCCCAGAGTACTCCCAGAAGCAGAGCCTTACAGAATGGCTAACCAGTCAAGAAAGTTCTCTCTTAAAAACATTCATACATAGAGGATATTTCAGCAATCTCTCCCGTCATCTTAGAGGAATCTGTTGACATGAGTTAATCACTCAGCTCACAGAAAAACGACTTTTGTGTGCATGCTTGGAAGGGAATACCCATGTGCCTATAAAGCAATTCAGCAACAGACATTAATTCCAGCATGACATAAAGTAATATCTAATGTTGTTTCAGACTGGTGAGAAATTAATCATTTTTTCTCCTCCCCACTTGAGACATGAAGGGCAAATACAAATTGGAGAGCTTGGGGAATACACGATGAGAAGCAGACGCTTTTATGCTTCAGTTTCAGAGCAAAGAGCACTGCTGGAGGCAGCCTGGGAGCGAGCAGGGCGGCTCGCCTGGCTCAGACTGGGTGAGGCAAAGCTGGTGAGACGTAACAGCACTGACATGATCATTCTGGCTGAGCAACCTGCTTTGTTGTTTAAGAAGAGAGGCAAAAGCACCAGCTTTCTGCATACTTGCCACGTGTTCTGCAGCTTCGTCTAGACTGTCAGTATTACTGCAGGTCTACATAGCTAAGTGGTAACAAAGGCTTCAACACTGATGTCTGAGCCTGCTAGGATATCCAATTACCCTGACTTCTCCAGGAAGGCACTGAAGAAGGACCAGCCTAGCTGCACTTCTCTGCTGGAAATGCTTTAAAAGATTCAACCTCAAAATGACATAAATATACTTTTCTATTAAGCTTGAGTGAGAAGAATAACAAAATAAGATAGTTGTTACCTGAACAAGAATATTACATTAACTGCTTTCATATGCTTGCTTAGATTTAAATATATAATTCATAGGATCAGCGTAGTCAGAAATATAAAAGACCTTTTTAGGTCACCTAGTCCATCTTTGCCAGCACTGTATTATTTTCATCTCTGTGTTCTCTATCTTCTCTCTAAACCTTGATAGTCTGTAAGTCATTAAAGGTTTATAAGCTTGGTTCTTAGCAGAAATGTTATTTGCTGATTATAATTACAGACCAAGAGAAAACAACATTGCAACGTACGCTAAATTTATTGATTTGGTTTTGTCCATTGCAAAATGATGATAGCTACTAGCATCCAGCTACTGCAAAGTCGAGTACAACACAAGCATACAACTGCATTCTTTTTATACATTTTAGCTGCAACATGCTACATAGAATTGCAATTTCTATTTGAACTCGGCCTCGGAGAACTAGTTCACACTGGTCCACTGAACAGCAGAATCATGCTGTCATGAAATCCATTTCACAAATGCATCCGAGAACTGTCCAGCACAGACACTTTGCTATAGAAACATGATTCAGTATGTGTGAGTGCATGAGCACACAAAGGGAGGCTATCAGTGGAGGTGTTTTATTAACAAGAGAGTGAGCCTCTACAACCAAGTAAGGTTATCTGTAATGTGTTAAACTCAGTTGAGGTGAATTCAACATTCACTTCTATTATTATTTTTAAGTGATGATAAATATAAGAATGCCAACATCTGCCATTGCACCATAGCGAGGTAACATCTGTGGTACAAGAGGGGAATACCACAACCTTGGAAGTAGGATGAGAGCTGCTGCTGCTTAGGCTGAAGTGGAACAGAACTATTACCCATGACTTTCAGAAAATCAAAACCGGCTCCAAACAACTCTTTCAGATAAATACATTTTTACATTTGAATATATATTTAAATGACTTTTGAAGGAGATGCTCAATCTGGAATCCAGCATTAATAGATTGTGTTGTTTGAAGCCTGAAAAGTGAAATCAATGCCTCAGTGCTTTCCACGCTTCCTCAGTGCAGTAAAGATGAACTTACTTAATGAGAACACTGATGTAGTGAGTTCTTGCACTTCCAGAAACCTGTGATGATGGAGGTTGCCTGCATTCTGATAGAGAAATCAGTAAGTTCTCAGGAGAGAAGAGAGAAAAAGATGCCATCTACAAAAGACTGCCAGGACAACATAGGATGCATAGAATATTTAATGTTCAGGCATTTTGTTCACTACAATCCGCTTCATGAAAGCAAAGAAAGAGATTTTCCCATATCTTTTGAATGCTCCAAAACCCTCCTTTGCCTTTTCCTCCAAGCCAGAACAGTCTCTAGCTGGCTGTCAAAGACTCTAGCTACAAATTTCCAGCTTTTATCTATCTTTTTGGAAATAAACACCTCTCCAATTCTCTGTGGAGTACTCTAATTAATGAAAGCTCACGCATTTATTCTGCATAGCATATAAGCCTTCTTACAAAACAAAGCAGAATAAAGTTCATCACATCACTCTCAGTCTGATTTTTCCATTGCTGGAAAGCAGAAAGGGTAAGAACAGTTGACAGATTCAGGGCACGGGATGACAGTCAAGGAGTGGAACAGTGTCCCAAAGAGTTTTTGTGTTTTTTGTCTTGGAGTTTTCAAGACCCAGAGATAAAACCCTCAGCTGCCTGGCTGGGCCTCATAACAAACCCTGCTTTGGTGGGAAGTTGGGCTGTTGGACATCTGGAAGCTACCAACCTGATCTACCCTACCATCCTTTGATTTTTTGCCCCCTTATTCAAACTAGTTTTAAAACAACAACCACCCATAAAACAAAGGATAATTAAGTAAGTAGACAGTTATCAAGAGTTACTAGAACTCAGAGATTACATGAATACCTTTTGAACGGCTTTGATCACCTTCCCACTTTTCACTTTGTGATTATGAAGTCCTTCAAGATGAAAAGAGCTCCATGAATGGCATGTATATTTATTTTTCCTGTATTTATAACCCCCTCGAGGAATCAACTTAGATACAGTTTACTTTCATGACAGTTACCTGTTAATTTTGCTCTGCCTTGTGGAAACATGCAATTAATGTGCATGTTCTGCCCTGATTTATTTCCCTGTCCTATCAGGCAACTCTCTCCTATTAATTCAGAACATTAAAATCTATGTCAGCACGCAAGGGTTTCAGAAACACTCTGCTATATCCTTTGTGTGTAAATTTACAATCTAAAGGTAAGTTAAACAACCAGAGCACAGACTCCATGATACAGGAGTGTGCAGCAGTGATCAGGCCTGTAACCAGGACTACAAACAGAGGAGATGAGGATTGTAGAATTCCCTCCAATGAATCTTTCATGAATTATATACAATCTCATTTCCTTTAAATTTATTCTACCATTTCCCTTTTAATCCACTAAGGAAAATAATGAAAGATGTATTTTATTCTCTACAGTCTTTCTTTCCTTTATTAGTGTATTACGTTTATCAACATCAGCTGTTCTAACACTTAGGGAACAATCTGAAGCATCGTAGAATGAATACAGTTCCTAAGAGCAGAATTTCCCATCTGAATACATCCCTCGTTCTCACTGACAAACTACCTACTCTTGCATATGGATATCCTTGCAAAAAAGGTCAAATTCCTAAATGCAGTGGAATTATTTTCCCCCCACTTCCTTCAGCACTACTACATATGAGATGTCATGGACTTCTGTACTATTGGCCACATTTCAATAGCTTTGGGAAAACGTAAAGCACAATACTACATTTGGTGGAAACAACAAGGAAAAGTGAGCTATGCATACTGTAGCTTGATGAACATAACATGGTGTTAGTACTGAAAAGTCCTAGTGGATCTTTACTGATTTCAGATTATGGAGAATCTCTTGCACAGCCCAAGTCCTCTTCCCCAGAGGCAAGTCACAATTCTTACAGAAACTCCTTTTTCCTCATAGTCTGTTTCTTGTAAAATTACATTTTGCAGGCTGTCTATCTGAAGGGAGAAAAGAGAATCTGTAGCAGAGAGATAGATGGGAGAAGATTGCCTGCATGTAAACTGATTTTTCTCCCAGGATTCTTGCAGTAACTGAAATAATTGCTTAGTTTGATGAAATTCAGAAAATGCTCCAAGTAACAGTTCATCCCTACCCTCACAGCAATGCTTGAGAAGCACAGGTGGAGACCAAACCAACTCCCTTGCAACGTCTCCCAGAGCTGCAGCCTGGAATCTTGCACGCTACCTCAAATGAGCTTCTCGTCAATCAAATATTAAACTGCCTCTCACTTACAGCATGAAATCACACAAGACTTCTAGGTTAGGATGGTAACTCAGATATGCTCTTCTACATCTATTTTTTTAGAAACACATATTCTGACACCCATTCCAGAACTAAAAACTGATTTACAGAGAGTGAAATTCTAATGAAGATCTGTGATAAATTCATTTCTATTCAAAATGGCCTCACCTGTCAGGTTTTAGATGACACGCAAGAACTTACAGTTTTAACTACTTAATTAACAATTTTTCAGTCTGCACATTACAGACTATGACTTACTATCTCTGAGTAGCTAATGAATGGGTTGAATTAGGTGACACATTTGAAAAAAGCTTTAGAAAAGACACTTGTCTGATAATTTTGTACTTCAGGAAAACACTTAGATATATCAATGTGCATTTGTTAATGCATATCGATTGTTTTAAGTAGAAATTATTCAATATTGAATGTATTGTAGATACCTAAGAGAGGGGGAATTTATTGATTACACTTCCATCTCACAAGCATTATAGAAAGTTAGTGCCTTAGAAGTGTGTCACCTTTGTAGAAAGACTGATCCAGCTTAAATTCAGATACTCGTGCAACCTGTTGTGGTAGGCAGTATCAAAGTCTACTTGGAAGGACTTCCTCCAGGCTTTCCTTATGACTTTGACATGAGGACAGAACAGATACCTGAATACAGCAAAGCCAGGTACGAGTCTAGCAGCCTCTAAATATGCCTTTCAACCTGTTCTGACACAGATGTTGCACCTTAGTTTTCTCCAGGAACTGGCTATTATAGCTTAGCTCAGCTCTCCTAGTGACTCAGCAAAGAATGGGAACAGTGGGATGCAGATGGTCTTGAGCACAGGCTCAAAGAGGATCTCTATCACTTTGAAAAATGCAGCTCCTGAACTCATTCCTGCAGAAATATTATGCGTGCTATCCATGTGCTGATGCACTTATTACTAATGTGCTTGGAACTTGTATAAGCAGAAATAATATAGACTGTGTCCTTTGGATTTGACAATCTGTATAAGAAAACTAAGGTCTAACTAGAAATGTATCTCTTTCTGAAAAGAGAATGATGGATAGATCCACTTTATTTACCCTGACAGAAATATCTCTGTTGATTAGCTTTGTGTCTGCAAAAGAAAAGGAACAGCGAGTATCTAGATTTATAAATGTGAGGTGAAATATTGCTTTTTACACTGGAATGTATAATTTCATAGATTATGAGTTTTGTTTAATGACTGACTGCAAAACTGATATTTTGGTGTTTAGCATTTCAGTGATTTATGGTCTTGTCAGCAAAGCTTTAATATGCTTTATGCCCACAGATGTTTTTACAATTGTGACATGCTGTACAAAGTCACAGTGGTCAAAGACCCTCTGGTGCTTTTCATGGTCTGAGGCAGAAAGGTCAGAGTTCTGCACAGCAGAGCTGAATGAACAGCGGGTAGGGAAATTTTGTCATTAGCTTGTGAAGTTTCTTATGGTTAATCCCTGTTGGCAAAGACACCCATGCTTCCAGAGGTGTGTAGAGGTGAAAGACTAAAAGATTATTCTAAATAAAAGCAGAAAAAAAATCAACAGAAAATCACTACACCGCCTTTTCAAACAAAGAAATATACATATACAGTCCTGGCTTATTCATACCTAATTTGAGATTAAATTGCTCCTGCTAAATGCACAGAAGTTTAATTAGAAAAAAAAAAACACTACCAAAAATCTCCTCAAATTATTTTCTCAATAGAAAAATGTCCCACTATGTATTGGATGGAATAAGTGGATTTAATGGGGTTTGTGAATATCTCATAATACGGCGCTGACGTTAAGGTGTTGCCCTCCAAATGGTTTGGGGTCCATCAGGATGGTGTGGAGGAACCCCAATCCACGGCAGTGCTGTATAATACAAAAACATCTGTACAATCTCTTGGTACATATTTCTGTCAGACTTGAATAAAATTAAACATCAAAGCACTCTCAGTTCTCAAAAGCAGCATTCGCTAGATCCCATGACTCCAATTCTAAAAGCAGAATATCTGGTCCTTGTTTTTTTGTTTGCTTTAAGGTTTATTTTTATCCGTCTGTTCCATTCACTTCATTTTCAAAGTTGTGCTCACTACCTATGGCTGTTTTCTCTGAGTACTTTTGTCTCACCCTAGGCCTAAGAAAGCAGCAGAGTTGTGATATTACGTGGTTATGTAGCAAACCATGGATAATATAGTTAGCTTGGTACTTGATTGGGAAATTATATCTTTCTTCTGCCTTTCTTTAAACTGTTCTTCAGTCATCAGTTTCACTTTTTGCTTGACAGACCTATTTTCAGTCTAACGGAGCTCATTGAATTGCAAAGGGAACTAATGAGTATGAGCACTGCAACACTCCCACAGATCGGCTCTTCCACCTGGATGCCTAACTGCCACACAAAACCCTCGCATGACGCTACCAGATTTGTTGAACAACAGCAGTGTATCAGAACAACAATAAACAGAATTCAAAAAGCTCTTCCCTCATATACGTAGGTGAGAAAAGAAAATAAGCAAAGCTGTGTTCAAAAAGTTGAGAATTGTTCTTATTGAATGCCTGGGAAAAGAAGTCAAAGTACATCTAAAATCTGCCCATCTGCTGTATTCTTTTGTTGGTGTAGCTGCTAGGAAGCAAATAATGCCAAACAAGAGCGATACCATTTTTTCCCCTTCTGAATTGGCTGATTTATCTAATACAGCAACATCAAAAGGACATTCACAAAAGATAACAGAGATGAGTTTCATCACATTCCTAATATATACTGCTTCTTCCACACTATCAGCAGGTTTGACTGGCACATCTCTGCAAATTTCTGGTAATTCCACGTTCCTCCCCAGATGGGATGACTACGCAGCACACTCAAAAATGCAGTTAGGTCTAAGGATATGTGGGAAATCAGCTCTTCTGAGATAAAGAATATAAAAAAGTTGATGGCATATTTCAAGTATGGCCACATCTGGCCATGCCTGGTTTGTAATTAGCTGTGCATGTTAACAGTAGTTTGCAGGAAAAAAAACCACAACAGTTCTTGCTTCAAAAATGGGTGTTTGAACTGGTTGTTTAAGAACATCGTTACAGAGAAGCAATACTGTCAAATAAGAACTTCTCTGTTCTTTACTGCCCTATCATTATATTTAACTTCACCATTTATATTTATAAAAATGAAAAACAAGAAGGTAAATTTAAATTTAGCTGTGAAAAACAGATGAGCCTTAAAAAAAACACTATGAGTGGTCAAACACATGGCAACAGACTTCAGCTCAAGTAGAGTATGAACAAACTCCCATATGGTAACGTGAGCAATTGCGACCAAAACAACACCATGTATCTTGCAGATGGAAAAACAAACAACTACATTTTACCAAAAAAGGAAAAAAAACCCACAAAAAATACAAAAACAAGAAAAAAACAAACCAAAAACCAAGCAACAAAAAAAGAACAACCAACATACCAGCAAAACTGCACCATTTCATTTGCATGAAAAAATAACTACTTTTTTCTTGAAGTTGAGCTATAGCAATTGCTGGATTACTAAGCATACAATGGCCTTCACCAGACTGCTTCCAGGAATCACAATCAATTTATATTCTTATTTTCTGTGCATTAAAAAAAAAAAGTAACTTGTTTTGTAGGCTTCACTCAACGCATATACAAGGATATTACTAAATTGGAATAAAGAAAAAATAAGCTAGATTCCACTTGAAAAAGGTGTTAAGCAAAGTAACATTATCTCTGAGTGAGTATATTATATATTTCTGTAGTGGTCCAGTCAGTGAGTGATATCTGCTGCTTCTGCAGAATTTAACACTCTGGGGGTGCTCTGTGATAGCTGTCCGACCACAGTAGGTTTGCAAAGCAGAGAGGTCCAGTGGAATAAGCTCAGAGCAGAATACCTGCTTGCTTGCATAAGGTCTAATTGGTTGGACCCTCCTAGAGAAGATACCTTCACTTCTTGTATGCAGAAGGGGAGTGGGAGGGCTGCCTGCTGCCAAAAAGCTCTCTTACCTACAGTGTCTTTATAGTTTTCAGTACAAGTGCGTTTACACTCCAACATTAAGCTTAGTGCACAGTAAATGAGATGACTGACATTTATTTCATTTTTTACAATTGTTAACTTTTCCGATTTCAGTGTTACAGTAAATAAACACTGCTGTAATGTAAAATAAAGGTTAAAAAAGCAAGAGCGCTTATGTGATATTCTGTTCCCAACAGAAAAACCTCTACAGTTTTGATGCATTTTCCCAAGAAACTTCTACATTGCTTGCCAGGTGGCATATCTGACCTCAGAATCTCTTTCCCAACAACCTGCTGTTGCTAATGCACTACAAATTCAAATTACTCCTTCTACAGAAACAGGTTGAACCAACATTGAGACAAGGTACAACACCTACATTTGTTCTATATTAATTACACTTCTGCCTTGTTCAGTCTTTTGCATCTGGCTCAAAGCCAACAAAAAGCCAGCTGTACAGAGCATCACCATGCTAACTAAAGATGTGCATAGAACAGTCTAAGACACCGTGTCGAGCTTCTAGCTGTCAAACATCATACACAACCCACCTCTCTCTTATAAAAGCACGAGTTCTTGTAACTATATAGCCAAAAATTCTAGATTGCTTCAGAATTATCTTACAGTATGTTTATCTATTCATCAGTATGTTAAAAAATAGCTAACTCCATATTTTTTCTATGTCCTGCATTACTCTTACATAGTATTAGACACCACAGGGAATTTCTGAAGTGCACGCAATAAATAGAAAACTGTGTCCTTAGTTTGCCCTGGTATTCTACATACTTCTGAATTCGATAGGAGGAACCACGTACCCTCACCAAACAAAGGTACAACAATCACAACACTATCCATAGCTAATACTTAGAGGTTTGTGTTTCCGTACCTCAAAGAACATTGCAAAGAGATAAGTATCAGCATGCTCACTTTTCAGGCAGGCACTGAGAAGTCTCAAGTTTGGGTCCAGTGCTATGTGAACACTATTAAACCTAACTGGATAGCAGACATTATAACTTATCTTAAATGGGAACACATACTGTACACTGTATGTATCAGAAAGGACAGCTTCAGTGAAGCCAGAGATTGCACAGTATGTGTGATGTTTCCATTACGGAGCTCTGGGTAAGACCTTTATGAGCTCAAGCTGACTGTGCACAGGCAGTGTATGTTTGTAACCTCATGAGCTGTCAGTGTTTTTCTAGTGGTATTGCACAACCAAGAGATGGTTATAGAATTGATTATTATAGCACAAAGGGAACAACAATACTATAAGTTAGCTGGTCAAACTCGCTCTTCATCTTACAAATTGCATTTAAACTGTTGGCAATGACTATTAACATCAGTAAGTGACCCCTGCTGAGAATTCATGCCACACACTGAATAAGTGGGTTCATAAAAACCACAGAATCTGCTCCTTTGATTTCTGTGATCAGTATCTTTTGAAGTGGAACACAAGAAGACTGCATGCAGCAGTTTTTGAATTTGTTACTGCTTACTCACTATCAGCATATTTCTTCCTCTCCCATGCCTTTCCAATACTCTAAAGGCCATTATAAACAGCAATAATAATTATAAGGAGAACTTTACAGATGCTTTATATGTTTTTCTTTCTACCTACCACAAACTGCTGTATTGTAGAAGTGATTTAGACAAATCATGCTCTTTGCCAATAACGAACGGTAAGGAACATCTGGACACACACAACACATGCAAATCCACCCCTAGCAAATAATCTGGTGATGGAGAATCTCAGTTTGCTTCCAGCTAGTTTTTGATTTGTGGCCAATAACTCCCGACCTCTAAAAAAGAAAAAAAAACAACATTCCTACAATTTAAACTTTTTAACCATTCACTTATTGCTTCTCCTGTAATATTAGATTTGAATACAGTCTAAACTCCACTAAAGATAAGAAATATAATTAGATCCACTAGCTCCATACAGTTTCTGTATGGATCTATCTATCTATCTACCTTTCTATATATATATTAATGATTCACAATATCAAGATCTACCTGACTGCAAATCAATAGAGATGTTTAATGTTAGAGGCATTGTTAATAAAACAGTTCAGTCTCTGGAACTCATTGTTCCATTTTGGAAATCTCACAATCTGTCTGATGAAATGGCCTCATTCTTTCTCTGTCCTCCAGTCTGTAGTGTTAAAACTGCACTGCAGTATAGAGTTGCACCAGGGAAGCAGTGAACTCCATTTGGATTTCACATTAGAGAAGAAATCTTTCAAGGTTTTGGGGGAGTTTCATATGATGAGTCCCAATGGAAGTGCTCAGCATCCAGCATAAGCATTCAGCCTATTACAGGAGTGAACCCGGACTATGCCTGTTTTACCAGGAGAAAATAGCTGATCCATTGCATATTTCTGTCTGACAATATGTTTATGTAAGTGTAGATCCCTTCCTAAATCTCCAAAGAAAACTATATTAAAAAAAAAATCAACATATATGCCCTGTAGTGTTTGCTTGTTTATCTTCCTTATCATCTAGTGTTCACAGGTCAACAGGCAAAGGAGAGCCATGCTCTGAAGGTTAGAGAATATTCTAATAAATATGAGTATTTCTGAGGCAGAAGTATAAAATACAAGGATTTGAATACAGCTAGAAGCATATGGACAAGAGCTCCCTTAGCATTATTTTCCTTATGAGATATTTTGGTTAAATAGCAGCAATAAAAACTATAAACCATACAAATTTGTAAAATCAGCACAGATAATACTGTGGACTTTTTTGTAATCTGTAACATCATAACAAAGCTGAAATGTGATAGGAAATAACAGAGACTTTGATCAGGCTTCACACTTTCTATTTTTACCCTTAAGAGACAGCACTTGTGGTATTCCCCACTGTTAGTACCAAGCACTATGTTTAAAAGTAATGGGTAACTATGTCCAGACTTGTTCCATTTCTTTGAAGGGGAGAAGATCCTGCTTGTCAGAGACAGAAAAAGGTCTGACACAACTGAAATCTGAAATACAAACATTGATGCCCTCCTGGATTAGCCTTCCAATTACTCTTATAACAGATGCTACAGATAATTCCAACGTGGACACTGTCACGAATTTTGTAGAATTTACACAATTCATAAGGTTAATGATTAGATGTGAGTTTTCTCCTTCTTGAAAATGGATATCTATTTACAAATTTGGAAAATTCTGCAGCCTAGCAGAGGAAGAGCATTCAAAGCAACATGAATACCTTAAATGTTCCCACTGCTCTCTGCTATAGATTGAGTTCTGCAGGAAGCACACAAAATTGTTATCCTTTCCCAGGTGTGCATAGTACTGCCCTGAAATGCCAACAAATCACCAGAGACAGTGGTATTGAGTCAGTGTTCACTACTCTCATTCTCTGCTACCACTTTCTAATTAATGAGAAAATAATGCAGGCGTGTGCTTTTGATGTGTCAGCACAGCTGACTGAGATTACTCCCTGGTTTGATTTTCAGCATGACTGCAAATTTTCCATGTCAGAACTGGAAAAGCTCCTTCTCTGTTGCACCAGAGCTGAGATAAATTTGCCCTTCTGCTTCTGTATAAGCAGCAGGGCAAATCACCAAATTTGTAAGACCTTAAAAATCAAGTGCAGTCTTTATACCTACAATATTTTTCTTGTGACAGAGAATCGTAATGCTGCTAGTAGAAAATTTCCACTAAAAATCACAGCAGTGATTACTGTCTGATGCTAGAGAAGCTCAGATCTGTTCTTATGTTCTTTATATTAAGTCTAAACATTCTGCTAACACTTTTTATTTCTAAGCACGTCATCAGAGAAAATGCAAAAATAGTTCTGTTTGTCACTATAAGTGACTTTGAAAATGCATATTTTTCTGCCTAAAAGTAACTAGAGAGATGAATATAAGATGTTAGTAAAAAGAAAAACAAAACAAAACAAAAACAGAAAACTTTGAAGAGTTTCTTACAGTATGCAATACTGCAAATACTGCAAAACTGTATTCTTCATAGCAGTAAAGTGTATCAACTTAAATTCTTTTTTGTGTGTGTGTTCATTACCTATCTACTTCCCAAGGGAATTTCAGAGACTACAGTGTAATTATAATCAGTGGTTATTTTATGAGATCTACAAGACCTCCCTGAACTAGATGGCTTTTCCCTTTTCAGTTGCAAGCCTTTCTATACCACCAGGAATTTCTCTGAGTGGTCAATCATACAAATTCAGGTAATGAACAGCAATCTTTATCAATGCTTTATCAGTTGGTGAACACATCTTATACAGTATGGTTTTTCATGTGCAATTACTTCTATTTCTGTTGTTATTTTTATCTGAAGTGCGATGGTAGAAAGATTTTGACCAGTATGCTGGCTGTACTTTCTAAAAAAACAAAACAACAAAAAACAACAACAAAAAAACCACCACTGAAACAAACAAATAAAATTAAAATATAAGTGCTGAAAAACAGAACAAGAAGTGTTGATATTTTTCATTACTTCTGTGATCATTTTATCATGCTTTTCATTATTTTCCTTCTTATTTGAAGGCTGAGTACAACTTACTGCTGCATGATGGCAAAACTGAAGGAATATTTTTAAAGGAATTTTCAAAGTTAGTTATACTTCCAACAATTCAGAGTACTTTTAAAGGAAGTACTCATGGGAGAGGACTCCACTCATAGTCTGACTTTGCTTTTACAATAGTTCACATTTTTTTACCTTAGCCATGTGCTGGAATATAATAAAGAATGCTAAAATAAAATGAAGAAGTGTCAAGTGTTCATAGAATCATTAAGGATGGAAAATGCGTCAAAATCACCTAAGTCAAACATCCACCTACCACCAACCAGTACTGCTCACTAAACCATGTCCCTTGCTACCACATCTACATGTCTCTTGAACACCTTTATAGACTCAACCACCTCCCTGCACAGCCTGTTTCAATGCATCTCCACTCTTCTGGAGAACTTTTTCCTAATGCCCAACCTGAACCTCCCTTGGTGCAACTTGAGGCAATTCTCTCTCATCCTGTTACCAGGCCAACTCATACCTTGCCGCAAACTCTTTTTAGGTATCTGTTGAGGGCAATAGGACTCCCCTAAGCCTTCTCTTCTCCAGACTAAAGAATTCCAGCTCCCTCAGCTGATCCTCATGAGACCTGTGCTCCAGCCTCCTCACAGCTTTGTTGCCCTTTTCTGGACACGCTCCAGGGTCTCAATGAGTTTTTTGTAGCGAGGGATGCAAAACTGAACATGGTACTCAACGTGCAGCCTCACCAGAGCTGAGTACAGAGGGACAGTCACCTTCTACTTCAGCTGACTGCACTGTTGCTATCAGCACTATTGCACCTGCCACAAGCCAGGATTCTTCTTGGCCACCTGGGCACACTGCTGGCTCATGTTCAGCTGAGCATTGACCAATACCCCCAGGTCCGTTTCTTCTACACAGTCTTCCAGCCACTCTGCCCCAAACCTGTAGCACTGCCTGGGGTTGTTGTAACCAAAGAGCAGGACCCAGCACTTGGTCTTGTTGAATTTCATTCCACTGACCTCAGCCCAGCAATCTGGGCAGTGGTGGGACCCATCTGCAGCCACAAGGCCAGGTGCCAGTGGTCCATGGTCAAGACAGAAGAAAACCTTCACTGAAAACCTTGTGTCGCAATGAAAGGCTTCAGTCACAATGCTGAATACAATTGTACATCCCTGCTGTTCTTTATGAATATGTAGTTTCTGCATTTCACTGATAATGATTACATTCCATAAACCAGACAAGTGAAACATTCAAAATTTAAAGTTGGGAAGCACTAGAAACCTTTGTATTTCAATTATATTTTTTTAATTACTTGAAGATGCTATGAGCTAGCACCCTGCTGGACAAAACACAATAGATGGTCACTGAAAAAAAAATGAGGTCTGCATAGTAGAAGGTGGTGGGTTTAGAATGCCAGGGGCCAAAGCACTGGCACAGTTTTTTTTATCTGCATAGCTCCTACCAGTCATGAGCATGAAGTAGAATCAGAATACAGTGCACATAGCCAAGCATATCTCAGCCACCAGAGGCAAAAGTTAGCATCCCAGTAGCTAAAGAAAGGTTTCAAAAAGCTTAAACCAAAGCACGGTCCAGCTGCACAGTAGAAAGCGAGATGCCAGGCTTGCTTGGATCAGAATGGGGTGTTAAGTGGAAAGTGAATGGAGAAACAAAAAGCTCTTTGAGCATTTCTAGTGCTGAATTACATCAGAGTAAGTGAAAACCACGCATAGGATAAAGAAGAACTCATTTCCAGCAGCACAGCACTTACGATTTCTTTTTTCCAAACACTTACAGGTCTATCTTCTCCCTCAACTTCCAACCCCTCAGGAAAGGGAACTTCATTTATTTTGGTGTATTTGCATTTAGCATAGTGCATACTTAATTACCACCATGTCACAAACACAAATATTAATGAAGTCATGCAAGCACAGACTTAAAAAAATAATAATAATCAGATTGGTTGGAAAAAGTAGTTAGAAGAATTTACTATAAAAAAGAATGAAGCAAGTAAAAACAGTGTGTCATGTACAGCACCTGCTCTGTAAAAGAACAGTGCAGCTGGTGAGATTTGCTCATACAGAGTGCATTCCTACCGAGATTATATGATTATTTCTAATTAAGAAACATTTCTTTTTACATTAGAAGATTCCCGTGATCATATTACTCACCTTCCTCAGTTTGCTCTGTGCACAAAAAAAGCTGCTGGACTAGAAACATCCATCATTTACTTAAACACAAAACCCACAAGGTGTGTGTTAAAATGAGATAAAACATGCCCCACTAGTCTCAAATGGTCCAATAAAAGAACTATCTCACAATACCACACTCTTGGAAACGTCTTATTGTGATAATGAAATGGCACCAAAGTTCATTTTGTTATAGGAAAGCCTTTTTCATTTGCATACCGCATGACTGTAAGCAAAACAAAAACAAAAAAAAAAACCCCAGACTTTGTTATTCTGAGGTACAAGCAGAGAAACATCCACTTAACAACTTAACATGAATTAAATAATGCAATGTGATAATATGTGATAGTGAAAAAGTGCATCATCATCACCACATTGCAGAGTACCAGAAAGACACTCTGCCAATTTCCAGTAAAATTCTAGACAGGAGACTGACTCTCTTCTGTATTAGTATCATTAGCAATAGCATGAAAGGAAAAAAGTAATCCATATTTATTCATATGTCTGGAAGAATTTTTCCCCAGACGCTTTCTACTGTTTATACCGAATTCTTTTTACTGGACAATTACCACCATTAGCGATAGTAAATTTTCTTATCTCACGCAGTGCTCTGTAATTAAGACCTAGAGACAACCGAAATATATTCCCTGTCTAGACTGTCATAATTCAGAAGCTTGGAAAGCAAGGAATCACTGCAAGTCAGAAAAAAGTTATGACATTTATGATCCTGAATATTTCCAGTCATACCTCAGAGTACGCACCAAGGGCACTTGCCTGTATGGCAATGGTGGAATGAGGCACTGAATGCATCACTCCATCCATTTCTCATGGAAATGGGGACTCCTTAAACACGGTGGCAGCAGGGCTGGCACATTACTCCTTCCTCTTCCTTTCTTCTCTGGCTAAAGCTGAGAGACTGATGCTCTAGTCCAATTCTATCACCGCTGCCATAGATTACTTCTTAAACCTTTGTTTCAGTTTTACAATGAAATGGGAACAAATAATTTCTCACTTTTGTAAAACGTTTTCCTTCCAAAGAAATCCTAGGAATGAAAGGGCTTAAATTGCCTGCACTTCCACCTAGGGAGCAGAAGAAAATCTGAGTACTTAGAAGATGCAATAAAGGCCATCTTCAGCTTCTGTCCTTCAAACAGTAAAAAGGCTGAGAGGAACAGAAAATAAAAAAGAGAAAAGATTTCTGAACACAACTCCAATGTGGTATTTGAAATCCAAGTAAGAAACAGTGACCTGTAGCCAGAAATTTTCATTACCGAGTTTTATCTTTTCCCTCCCTGTCTTCATATTTGACACAGATCTAGGCACACTGTTCTCTGTTTTGATGGTGAACATGAAGATAATCAAAGAAATCAGTTACTCAGATGAGAAATACTGTAGCAAAAAGAGAGTTCAGTGGAATATGGATCTTCAAAATAGTACAAAGGTGTCAATAAATGAAAAATTAGGCGAAGATTGCTTATATATTGTTTTAGATTGCAACATTTATCAAAGTCGTCAACATCTAATTGGACTTAATACACTTCCCAGCTTTTTCTTTTCCTTTATGCAAATTTGTTCCTATATTTAGGGATAAAGTTACAGACTTAATGGTTTTTAATCACAGCTCTTTTGCTTTTGCCCTACATCTTCAAATAAATTTATAACTGGACTGTACCTGAAGCATTTCTGTGGTGGGACGGCTGAGCTACTTTGTTAATGCACTGACACTCACCATAGTGGGGCTGTGCATAAAGAAAACCTCTCTTATGCCTTGGAAATAATACAAGTAATAGAAACTAAAAATATTGGAACTCAAAGGTGGTAAAAATATCTACCTACATTTATGGACTGTTGCTTTATGTTTGTGGAATGATTATATAATTAGCGTGTTGGCTTGAGATAATGATTCCATGCACAGTGTCTTTCGTCAAGGAATGAACCTGAATGTTGCTTTAATTTGGGAATAAATCCAAATATCTTCATTATCCCAAGCTCCACGCTTCCCGAATGTCTTAGCACTCGAGATAAAAAGAAAAGGAGAGAGGAGCAGTCAACATCTGAAACAATTTCAAAGATGAGTCCCTTCCCTCTTGGAGTGGAAAAACTAGTAGTGAATAGAAATTACAGCAAGATGACTCTGTGACTGTATTTTAAGGGAATCCACAGACCTACTGAGACACTTAAACTATTGATTATTTTTTTCCATTGACAGATTCCTTCCAGAACTGTAAAGAGAGCAATTGGTCATTAATATATGCACGCAGATTGCATGGGGATCCCTAACCAGCTGTCATGAAACAGTCATGTCATTTTTGAATAAGGGAAATGGGGACTCTGGTGGTCATTTTAACTGCTGTCAAATCGCTTGACAAAAGGTATCTACACAGTTCAATGTCAGATGGCTTTTTACTGCAGTTCATATTTCAAGCCTGAATTTGTAGTAGTGGAGCAGGATTCCTAAAAACTCCTCAGATGCACTGTAAGTTGTAAATTCCTACTGCACTGTAAACAGGATGTGTTGTTTACAGCTGTTTTGATCCACTAAATATTTGTGGATTTGCTTCCTCAGCTCTAGCAGGAACTTACAGGTCATAACTCCCTGCCTTGTTCAATAACTTCCAGTAATTATCATGAAGAAAATGCGATAAATTTATGTAATAGACTGCCCCTTTGCTGTAATATACAATGAGAAGCAATCAATGCTGCTTACAATAAAGGCAAAGAAATACAGCTGCGCTTTATTTCATAGCTTTGGCAGTGCAGCTTTGGTAACCACAAGAGGGAGTGCAGGGAGCTGGAGCCCAACTGGAGAAGCATTGCCCAGGGCTGGCATTGTACTAAGTGGCAACACAACACTGGTTGCGTGCTCGTTAGTAGACTATTTTATTTGTTCACAAACACAGCCATGAACTGCTGCTCTTATTTCATATGCTCGGAAACAAGAACAATGTATGAATCCCATAAATAACCATCAGATTTAACCTGTGGCAAAATATTTACAAAAAAAATCATGTAGGAAGATGACAGCAGAACACCAACTTTTGCAGTTACAGACAACAATCTTGGAAAACAAGATGTCTATATTTAATCACGGTTTTAATACATAGCTTTACTATAACTTAAATCAAAGAGCATTTCTGAGGCCTTTCTAGTTATGCTTAAAGTATAATTACACGCTACATATCTCAGAAAGTAAATGAAAGCCTTTTCTTGGTGATTTGTTATACATCTCTTTTTTGCCTCTGGCTAAGTGAAGGCCAGGCCTCTAAAGAGTTTCAAGTATAACGCACAGTGAATATAAAACAGTCCATTAATTGGGATAATAGGTCCCGGCATGTAATTGCATTGCTAAGGTACTATGGATAGCTGCAGAGTGGAATGGTATTTATTCAAGGTTGTTAGTCACCCGTGGATAACTTTATTTGTTCACTGATGCTTAAATAAATGCACCATCCATCAGTAAGAATACTTAGGAAAAAAAATTATAACAAAAATCATGATCATGTCTCAAATTATAAAAAGAAACAGTATATAAAAATTGCTGAACAGTAGTGCAATAAAGCCATGTCATGCTGCTATTTGCTTGTTTTTCTGCAGCACAGTACTGTTGAAGAGTCAAAGCTGAATGGTGAGTTCTCACACTTGCTATTTTTCCTAACCACTGAATACACTAATTATGTCTTATTTTTTTAACATAAGAAGTAATTCTATAAATGTTGTAGAAAGAAGTCTAAATAGAAGAAGTACATATTCAAATAGCACTTGCTCACATATTGAAAAAAGGAGACATTTAACAGTGCTGTGATATATATAAGGCAGCACAGTTTGTTCATCACCACTTTGTTATGATCTCTAATCCCTAATAAAATCATTAATAGTAAATTATATGCATACAGTAGCAACACATAGGTGTTTTGGCTGATCACGGATCATACTAAAGAAAGCTTAAATATGACAGAAAACACCTATCCCACTGACACTGCCAATAGCTCAGCTCAAAACACCTTCATACCTCATGTACATAAAGGGAGAAATTATTTATCATTTGATTTTCAGAGTGCAGCCACATTCCCTATCTTCACCTACATATGTGACTCCTATTATTCTGAAAATCCTATCCTCAAGATCTTATCATACATTCCTTCTGAATAGAACTGACTAATATCTAATATACAAAGGATACAAGTTTCTAAACAAGGTTTAGAAGGAAATAAATCCCTTAATTGAAATTGCCTATTACTGCAAAAAGTACTTTAATCTTCTTTTTCTTATTTCTTTCCCATGCAATATGACTGGGATCATGACACTTGTTCTCTTGGGTTCACAGGTACATCTATTTTGAAAGAGTTATTCTCAGTGATTTAGATAGATATAAAGAGAAAACCTTACTTGAATTCAGAAGTATAGTAGATGCTTTCTTTGCTGCATGAGATGCCTTCAAACAGGTCTGATCTCTACATCTCCCACCACTGCAAAAACACTGCAGTGAAAATTCCTCCCAGCTCACAGAAAGGTTCAGTAGTTACATGTAAATACAGTGCTTATTATCAGTGCAACCTGAGCCTGCCAATACAGACATCTACCACCAACTTCAGATATACAAGGTATTGCAAAGAAGTACCTAATGCATTAAATTAAATGTATCTATATATTAAATTGAACAGAACGTAGCAGCAATGTCTTTTCCTTGAGATTCACATTTGAGGACTTTGGGAAGTTTGACGTTTTGTCATATCCGATAATACAATATGACTAAAAAATGTAAGTGGACAAAAATCTCTCCAGTCCTCTCTCAAAAAAGTCTGTCCTCAAATAAAGCTTTTCCTCTGAATTCCACAGTCCATATGGGAGCTCTCAATCTCACCATGTTACTTTACTTTCACTGGTCTAGACCAAATATTAGCAGGTTTTTCAACTACACCTCTGAATATGCATCTAATTTATCTCCTGATCTTTCTGTATTCTTTAGATGAGCAAATCTGAATCTGTGGAAATCTGCCCTAATAGTTATACAAAGGTCTATAAAATAAGTTTTATTTCATATTAAACATCCATTTGGACACTTCAGCCTTTATTGCTGCTAAACAATCTTTTAACACTACATCTGCCACTCAATGTATATGAAACATTTCTCCCTAACTATCACCTAACTCAATATCTAGTCCAACTTCACTTCTATTTTTTTTTCCAGCCCAAGAGCATCACTACACACTTAGCTCTATTGCATTTAATTTTCCACCTCCCTGTCCATTCATTTAATTTATTGAGATTATACTGTAAAGCAACTAAAACAATTTTCCGATTAAACAATATTTTTAGTTTTGTAGAACCTGAAATATTTATTGGCTTACATGTTTAACTTAGATCAAATCAATAATTAAAATACTAAAGAGATCTATCCCAACAAAGAAAGCAAAAAAATGCTGCTCTTCAACAATCCCTCAAAATGCACTCTCTTTCCATGCCATTTCATTCTGATTACTTAAAATTCCATCCCATATTCAGCAAGATTATATTTCATAGTTCACACAGCAGACTGTGGTATAAAGTCTGTTTCTATACTACATAATTCTATACTGTCCCAACCAGTTGAGAGAATGCCATAAAGAGAACGCTAATTAACACAACTGACATTATTTCAATGCTTTTTAACCTATTCAGCGTGACACAGTTTTTGGCTCACACATATTCTACTAAGACTGATGGAGCCTTGACTTGTGCTCTTCCTGCAAATGAGGCATAGGATGGTTGACACCTGTAGTCATTCTTTCCAGGATCCCTTGGAAAGACAGGGTACTCATAGCATCCAAAATGCTGAATGCCTTCTTACACTTATTTTACATTCCTGCTCGTATTTAAGTTCTCATTTGAGTGTCTCTTTCCTTGTGTTCAACCCATGGTTTTATTTATAAGGATGGATTGTATGCTTCTGCTTTCACTAAACGAGCCTAAACAAGTATGTCCTATTATATAATACACTTTAACTTCTCATGTGATAGATTCACTGTTTTGCTAATCACTAATTGCATTTCTTCCTATTTTGCTCTCATTAGGATTCATTTTTCTTGAACAAGGATGACCAGATTGTACTCATGTACGCACTATTCTAAATATGATTAATACCCTCTGTAACTCATTCCTCACTATTTCTGTATTTCTTTTGGAAATACTTCACATGATCTTAGAGGACTACCTTTGCCTTAAAATAAATAAATAAATAAATAAATCACACAGCGAGAGAAGAACTGAATTACCAGAGAAGTGTAAATCAGCTACCACTCACAACTGAAAAATACTCTGACATTTTAATGTAAAATGCTACTCAATAAACTCGTTACTTACGAGTTTGGAATTCAGTATGAGGTGCGCTTTGTATAATCAGTGTTAAACTAGGTACATCAACTTATATCTGACTTTTGAATCTAGTAATAGAAACTGTACAATCATCTGCAAAAATAATCTCCTTACAGAATTTATTTCATCTTTTTTCAGTCATGATGTACCATCGGTAAGTTTGAAATTCTCCATGATTGCAAAAAATGCTGCCATAGTAGAATTTGGAATTCTCCCTTCTTACCATTTCTATTCATTTTCTCTACTTTTTCCCAACTACCCTCCAGCAATACTAGCTGGTCAGAGAACTAAAGACAAAGCAATAAGTCTGTTTTACTGTTACACAGATATAGAAGTGCCATTGTCAAAGGCAGTTAAATGTTTTTTAAACATTCTTTTTTATTTTCTTTTATTTTCTCTTCTTTTTTCCCCCCATTTATTATTCTTTTCCAAACTAGTAATACAACCAGTACTAACAAGTTTATGGTGAGAGGGATGAATGAAGGACTGTTATTAGAAAATTACCTAAACTGGATACATGACAGATACACAGGAAAAAGGAAAAGTAGAGTTTATCTAATTTATTTAGCCAATTCAGTGAAAAATTATTTATTCTATATTTTGGGCAAATACATTTATAGAAAACACAAGGTCACATGTAAGGCTATAAAATGGTGAAATTTGGAAAGAAAAATGCGTGTGTTCATTACCAAATGTACTTAGCAATGAAGCAGATATTTGTCCTAAGCACCACTGAATAATATAGCTTCTTAAAGGAATCTTCAGAAGTGAAGTCACATGGTAAAATAACCATTCTCTCTAAAGAATGCAATACCCATATCTTAAAATCTCAGCACTTTTAATTATTTGTCATTTATGTGTATACTAAGAAAATACTGGAGAAAAAACACATTTCAGATCCTATTGTATGATATTATAGTCCTTTATGGTCCATTCCCTTTGAAGAATTTCCTATTTAGCATAAAATATAGCAAGCCAAATTGCAAATGGAAAAAGCAAGTTTGTAAAAGAACACACTCATACCATTCCACAGTACTGCTAAGTTACTCAATGAAGATGGCAATTTCTGGAACAGAATGACATAAAGTAATTAAGACTTTTTCTCCCCCCTCTCTATCATATTGCAATAAAGAACATACTGAGTACATATTACTAAAAACAGCTAGGCTACTTCATGTCATAAGGAATCTTTATCACAAAATAAAGTTAAAAGAGTCTAATAAAAAAAAAATCACCCCTGAAATCACGTGTAGCTTTTATTGTAGAAGAGCCTGGCTCACAGCTCCAGGACTGCGATCTCCTGGCTCTTCCATAATTTGCATGAACACGAAACACATAAAATCATTCCCCTACTTATTCCAAGTACAAGTTTGAACAGCTGACATTAGTAATCACAAAGGAAGAAAGGGCCCGAGGAAAAGTGAGTGATACATTCAATCAGAAAGAGATTTTTCATTCATTTGCATATAATGTTCACATTTATTGCTCTAAAACAGAGTTTACCCTTTGATGGGGTAAAACTCTATTTTTTGAAACCTGGTAAGGAAATAATTTAAAGGAAACATTTTCCTGTAGTATTGCTTCTAAGAAGTCATTCATGCAATTTCAGAATTCAAATATACGACATACCCCTGCTCCTGGTTCTCAGGTTTGTTCCTTTTAGTGGGGGTTTTCCATGTCCATGTATCACAGTATATCTAGGCATTCAATAAGACACTAAAATTCACTAAAATAAAAGCTAATCTTACCCCTTAGACTAACACTTCAAAGATAATACCTTTACTATCTCTAATTTGCTCCAACATTCATAACAAAGGGATTTTTTCTCAATATAACAGGAATAATTCAACATAGAGATCCCAAGCTTCAAACTGAAGTCCAGCTGTTAGCACAGGAAAACACACACATGACACTTTATCAAGATTTATACATGTATATATGTGTGTGTATATATATACAGTTTTTAGTGTAAAGCACATAGATATGAAGCTTCCCAAAGTTTCACTCACGGGCCATCAGGATCATCTCCTGCTCCCTCTATTGCTAGGTGTAGGCAGCAAAGTTGTCCTGGTAAGCATGGATGGGATGGGTCTTCTTCAGCAGCAACAAATATAGAGGAATGTTAATGCACCTCAGCTGACTTTGTTCATGATTTTCAATCATTTTAGTACAACTGCTGTGGATTTTCTTTCCCTCTTTCCCTCTTTCTTTCTCTCTTTCTCTTTTTCTCTCTTTCTCTCTTTCTTTCTTTCTCTTTCTTTCTTTTTGTTTTTAAGGAAGATGACTGCATCTCTTCCACAGAACACTGCCCCAAATAAAAAATAACATTTGAGATCTTGGAATTTACTTATTTTATGTAGTAACTTTTTTTCAATGAAAGTACATCAGATACGCAGGCAATAATGGACATCAGTTGTTTTGGTAGGTATAAAATACTAAGATGCAGTATTTCTCATTTCAAACAATTTCCTCTACTTGACAAGACAACAAAATAATTACACTGGAAATAAATAATAAAATAAAAAAAAGAGTATATGGAACCCTTTTAGATTAATAAACCATACATCAACAGAGTTTAGCACACATGCATCGTCCTGTCCACAAAACGCCAACAAGTGTCACGCTACAGACTTCGAACCACTTGATTTGAGTTGAACACAACACTAGTGCAGCTGAATGCCAGTTTCCAGCTCCAGATGCAGGCATGCAAGCACGAGGCACTAACCCACCACCCTCTGCACAACCCATCTTCATCCCCACTGTCACACACAGGCTGAATGCACAAGTGGCCTTGGGGGATTCGTGTTGTTTCTGACTTATTGTTGGCCAATGGAGATACCACCGGAGCCACTCCAACACTGTTTAAAAACCCAAGGAATGTGAACTGGCTGCGTGTCACATCTGCCTACACTTCCCTTTGTTTCTTCAGTGAACAATAGCATAAGACAGTAGAGAGACTTGACCTAGTAGCACAAGCTAAGCAGAAATCTCTTAAAAGGCAGAACATTGCTGAGCTGATGTCTCAGACACCTGAGATAATGTGCCCTTTATTCTTCTTATGTTGCTTTTTTCTAACGTTCAAGGCTGCAAGGATAGCAGTAACACTAACTAAGAACTAAAATAATTATGTTCTCTGTATGTGTAATCATTACAACATATAAAGAAGTGAAAAGCATACTGCAATACCCTCGTCCTGTCTTGAACAGATGCCCAAAATGAAATTACTAGCAAATTTATCTGTAGTAGAAATATTAACGGTCACTGGGATTCTCGTTTCAACTGTTAGTAAAAATTGATGAACACTCTAAAAATCAGAAATGCAGCATATTCAGTTAAAAGCTATTTGTAAAAAATACCCATCAGCTGTCAGCAGCATGAATTTAGGCTGGAAGAATAAGTGTAGTATTTTGGGTGCTGGCAAGCAGTACATGAGAGCAAGCCACTGAAAAGGATTTCAGTTTTAGCTACTGGATTTGAGTAAGCTCAAGTAGGTGGGAGAATCCATCCCACATGAGTGGGCCCACTGCAGTGCAGGGAATGCCAGTGACACAGTACTCCCACGTTGCTAGGTAATAATTTCGATGCGGACAGGTAACAGGAAGGCTGACTTCTATATAGGAAAGTGAACTGATATATGCTCCTGTCTGATGTAAGGAGACATAAGCACAGTGCAAGGTCCCCCCATCAAGTTACTGCTCCCCCCTCTTTACTTGACAGGTGCAATAGAAGAGCTAAGCAAGCTTAAAACAGCCTTGTAAGACCGAGTATCATACAAGCATAGGAAATAATATATTTCTGCTGCATTACATACAATGAACGATCAGTAAAAGTGAACATGGGGTTAGCTATGTTTTTTTCTTCTTTTAATGATAGAGAAAAAGAGGCACAAACCTGACATAAAATCACAAACTAACAGTTTGGGAATGAAATATGTGCTCTGCTGCAGCACTCCAGCTCTCTTGATGGCAGCACACTGGAACCTCCAAAGGCTTTTCAAGTCTCTGCTGGACTGCATAGCTCAATCTGAATCACTTGGTAATGCTTCTGGCTGTCTTAAGTGCTAGATAGCTACTGGTTAGCTGCTATGTTTGTATCCACTAAATGTGGATTTAGAGAAATCTGTCAGGTATGTTTCAATAATTAAGGAGCTGCCTAGATGACCCAAATGGATTTTGATTAGCGTGGTACCAGAAGCTGCTCACGTTTTAGTAGTATTAAAATATAGGCCATGTTTTAAGAAAAGACATATTCCTCACAAATTTTCCTTCAAATTGGATGGAAAAGAAATCAAAGGGGAGGTCTGTGGAATATCTCATGCTTTTGATATATGCATTTGGGGCTTTATTTTCACAAAAAACTGGAAACTGCCTCTTCAGTTGGACTATTCATAACAACATCAATAACTCACCTGCAGCTTTGTACTTGAAAGTCTACAGAAACTTCTTGAGAAGTCTGAGTAGCAGTCTTGGCCCAGCAATGCAATTACAGCATTGTTCCTTGCCATGTTCTCTTAGAACTGCAATATGCACTTGAACAAATTGTTTGTAAGAACTGATGTCAGTTTTATTATAGAATGCCTTTCATATGACTATGAAAGCCTTGCTTATTTCTGTTTTTTTGTTTTTGTTTTGTTTTTGTTTTTTTGTTTGTTTTTTTAATATAAAAGTATATTTGAAGTATTTTATCTCTTAGTTGTTCTCAAAGTAACAAAGAATTAGCTCTATTTTACAGGTAGCAAATGCAAATACAAAAAGGATAACCAATTTGGTCTGAGTCTCCACAGAAAACCAATGACAGGACCTGAATTAAGCTGTAGCCTACCGAGCCCATGAGTTTTGTCATTAGCATGGCAGCATAACAAAAATAAAGAAAGCAACATGAATCAAATTTTAACGTGTTAAGTTTTCTTTCAGGAAAAAGTACATAATGTTTTGAGTAAGGGTGCATTTTACTCCTTATAAAGAGAAGCTGTGCATGCTCTGTATGAAACCTGGAGGATTCAAGGACAGGCTGGAAGGGGCTCAGGGCATCCTGATCTGGTGCCTGACTTAGTGATCAGCAATTCTGTCTGCAGCAGCGAGTTGGAATTAAACAATCTTTGAGGCCCCTTCTAACCCAAATCACTCTATGGTTTTATGATTGCAATTTCTTCCTTTTCCCAGAGAAAAGGACTTTAACCCCCACCCCATCAATACAGCCTATTGAAGCGTGTGTGCTAAGAGGCATACAAGGAACCACGTTGACCTCTGCACTGCAAGTGCATCCTCCGGTGCGTCACTACCTCAGATGCCTTAAAAGAATCACCAAACCAAAAGGATGAAAAACGTGAAAAAGGCAGACCATTTTTCTCCCAGTGTTTTAGGAGCTCTTCAGAAAACATGACCAGCTCAACAGCACGTTGCAGTCAGGAGCAAAGGAGGAAACGTGGCTGCAGCTGGATGGAAATGAGTTGGGCAGTGCTGGTAGCAGGAGCTGCTCGTGCCAGTGCGAGGAGAAGCTAACCCTGCATTTCCTTGTCAGAGGTAGCAACTCTCTTCTGAGCATGTGCAGAAACTTTTCAAAGCTTTAGTATTTCACTGACTACAGATGGATTTTCACAGAAAGGATAGAACATTTGCAACACAAAGTTTTCCCTCCTCCTGCCAAATTTCTCAAGCCTCTGCTTTGTAAAATGTAAATCAAAGTGGAGTCAGACCTTCCATTTTCAGAATATCTTTGAATTTGCCTTGACAGTTTCCTACTCTTTAATGAAATAAAAATGAATCATCTGAGAACTCCTGACCCATGCTGCAAGTTTGTTTTGGTTATTAGCTGTTTTCAAGGTACCTGTTTCTTGTTTTCCTCTTGCAGACAGTCTATCAAAATTAAGACACCATTTTTCCAGTTGTATTATTGCACATATTTGTTGGAGAAGAACATTTAGAAACAGACAAAAAAAACCAACAACTTTGCTGTGGCATTTGTGACAAGCTGCTTACACAGTTTTTGAGCAAATTAAAAGTCTTTTTTTTTTTTTTTTTCAAAATTCATTTACAAAAAGGCATATTTTTGAAAGCACAGACATTCAAAGGAGTTTAAATGGAGTGTATACTCAGAGTGGATAAAGAAAACCTGTCCATAAATACAGCAATAAATGAATTTGGAAAGCAGAAGAAAGGAACAGGACAAAAGTCTCTTTGGTTTTGAGTTCAAACTCTCAGTACAGATGGGACTGAAGCAGAAAAGGGATGCAGGGGGAAAATATTCAAGAAATATTAACAAGTGGATGCATATAAATAAATGTAGATAACCAAAATGTTTAGTGAGAGCTTCACCAAGGGACAAAGAATTTTATTTGGGACATAAAATAGCAAAATAATTTCCTGTGTTTTTACTTTTCATTAACTCACATGTATTAAAAGCACTAATAGAAAGGAACAGTTAATTGAATAAAATCATGCTGTTTATTTCCACTTCACATTATTGGAGAATGCTCTCTTTTCTGTAGGAAAAGTATTGAAAAGAGTCCAACTTTCTTCTAGGTTTGGGAATATGATCAACAATAAACAAGTATTCTTCCAGCACTCCACGCTTTTCAAACCACCGAACAACATTAATATTTAATGTCTGAAACAGATAAATATTGTTAGGGATCCAAGACAGGAGAGGTTATTTTCCTAGTTAAAACTATACAGCAATTTGGAAGGAAAGCTGAGATGCAAATCTGTATTTTTTTTTGGTCTTTTTTGTGTGTGTGTTTGTGTGCATAACTTAAAACGTAACATCTCAGTGGTGGCTGGTGCACTGTTGAGCTGTACCCCTGCCTTGTTTCATCCTGAAGCACACACACCCACCCACCCCTCCCCATCTTTCCCCTGTTTTTAATTCCATTCTCCTCTCTTCTGTTTGATAACCAGGAATGCTATTTGAAAATATTTTATACTCCTTCACTTCTTCATAACAACATGCAACACTCTAACACCCTTCTAGTACCTTATATTTTCATCATATTTTCCTCTCTTATCCTGTTATTGTTATTTAAGCACTTCTGAGGTTAATCTAGTCTATTAAAGTTAATGGGTGCCTTGCCATTAACTTCAGTTGATGAAAGATTAGCCTCTAACCTCTCTACTGCGTTCAGTTCTTTCAGGGGAGCATTCAAAGCTTATAACTCTTTATTCCTTATTTACATTGCTGTTACACGTGTGATATAATCCTCCCACTTTCATTCCAAGTTCTATGCTAGTTCCCTCCTCCATTTTAAAAGCCACTATTTGTTATTTGTTATTAATTTTATTTATTATTTTTATTAATTTTGTTACTTTAATTTGTCACAAATATTTGAAAATATTTATTTGAAAATACCTAAACATTCTTGCCACAGCTGTTCATTTTTTTGTGCTGATAGATGGCATTAGAAAAAATTCTCTGGTAACATAAGAGAGCTCTATTAACATCTAGGGAATGGCATAGCTACAACCAAGGGCAAAATGTTAGGCTTTAACAGAGCTGGAAGCCACAGCAGAATAGTTTATAGCAAATACAGCTCAGTAACAGGGAATACTACAGTACAGCTTCTCTCTTACGTCTCCATAGCCATCAGACAGAATTGGCCTGAACTCTTCCCCTATCAATAATCACAGTGATGTTCATGTTGCTTCATTCTGTCAGTGTATCTTACATAAATGTCTTTCACCAGGTGCTTCTGGGACAGTCTTAGCAACGTGCCAAAACACTGACGTGGAGCACTGCCTTCAGATGGCTGAATTCAAAACATAAGTGACGTCACTTTTGCTCGCGTTTGGAGCACCTAGCACTAAAGGTACTTTCAACAAAATAAAAGAATAAAACCAAAAGTAAAAACTTTAAAACAATAGCAGAACACAGTAAGATTAATCAAGAACATGACATAGCTTTAGTTTTTATTATTTAGTCTTACTACAGTTAAAACTGAACTCTTTAACTCTTTGTGGCCCTCCTCTGGATCTACTCCAACAACTCCATCAACGTTCTTTTGCCAAGGGCCTCTGACCTATGCTGTTGGAAATCTCTGCCTTTAGTCTTCAGCTAGCTACTAATTTTCCAAGGAAATGACAGCTATAGTATCATCCATCTCCTTCTGTTGAGCAGGTCTATTTATAATTACAAACTCGTGGCCTTTTCTGGATGAAATATTCATGTAAACCCAAGTGCCAAGCAGCACTTAGTGCATAGTAAATTGCAAACATTATCATATTAAAAACAATTCAGCAACATACTTCCTGCCAACTTAATAAAAATGCCATTTTAAATATTGTTTAGGAGCACCAGTGTAAAGAATTTTACAATGTAGGATCCCAAAATGTATTCAGGAGACAATATTTCAGAAAATGAAATCAAAGAGGCAAAGAGCTGAGCCCAGATAAATAATTTCTAACTACTAGCAAGGTATTTTATTTGGTGAAAAGTGTTCTCAATTGCTTCCCAAGACCCACAGCACTCCACAGGTTTGACAAGCACACAGAAGCATAAGTAGTTATTGGATACTTGAAGTAAATAAAGGTAACAAGATTATTTAGATAGCAGTTGAAAATAAATGTTATAAAATTTCTGTCTTGTATGTATATAGACTGATTTTAGAGATTTGTAAAGCCTAGAAAACTTTTAAGTCTGACTCAAACTGAAAACGATCAAGTTTTTTAAATTAAGTAATATTAAAAATGTAAAATCAATTCTAAAAGTATATACGTAAAAACAAAGATTGCTTACGTGGTATATAAGGATACTAAAATTATATGGTTACATAAATTTATCAATGAAATTTTCAGAAGCAGAGTGTCAGTTTTATTCTTACTCCAAAGATGAGTGCTAACTCAACAGGAAAATGCCATAAGAATATCTGAAACCATCAGATTGGACAGTGGGGGAAATTGCATTTCCAAGTAATAAGGGGTTGCTCGATCACTATGAAAAATAAGGCAAAAAAATAATTGGAGTGTTTTTTTAGCAAAATAAAGAATACACATATACTTTTACCCATACAAAATGAAATATTTGTCTTTTTTGACACTTAAAAAAACAAGAGTAGTTCAAATATGCCTCCAGGGACAGGGACTGGGCACTAGGGAATGCCATGGAGATATCAGGGGATGGTCAAACGGGGATTAGGGAAAAGGTCTGCACCAGAGGGCAGTGGGCATGGAGCAGTTCCCCAGGGCTGTGGGCATGGCCCTGAGCTGCCAGGGCTGAAGGAGCTTTGGTACACTACAGTCAGTGCAAAGAGTTTGGGCTTCTCGTGGTTCTGTATGCATCCCAGGTTTGGATTCAACGATCCATGTGAATCCCTTTCAAATCTGGAAATCATATGAGTCTATGATTCTAAATCACAATTTACACATGAAAGTAAAGATGGAGGCTCTGGTACTTAGCCTTACTTAGCAGCTAGTGGATGTGGTCCCAGTTTCTTTTTTATTACACATTTAATTATTTAATACAACATAGAACAAGACCAACAGTACAGACTGAGAACAGCTTAACGTATATCACTCTGCATATTCTCAACGAATATTCTATGTTCAGATTTTCCTATGATTTCGCTGCTGAAAACTCAAAAAAAAACCTCTTTGGCACAAGAGGAAACTGCCTTTCACCTCCATGGCCAAGTAAACCTGAGTCGTTCTGGAGTACTGGCATACAGCACATGAAAATAATCTTTCTAACCACAGATGTTGTGCTGTTTTGCCTTTCATTTTTACCCTCATTCCACGTCCATTCCCAAGTCCAAACTTTGCTTTCTGTTTTATCACTGTAACTACAAGCAATATTCATAGAGTTTCCACAGATATATATTTGCCTATTTTGATAAACTGTTCTCTCAAATTCAAAACCCTTCAGGGCAGGTAAAGTAATGAGGAAAAGAAGAAAATTTCCTCAGTTATCCCTAATATTTTCCTAATAGGAACGCAAATGAACTTTACATCTAAGGGAAAGAAAACAGGGATATTAAAGACAACAGTGAAATTACTGGTAGTGAGGTCCAGCAAGTTGCAATAGGAAGGTGCCCTGGTCATACACTCCAGTAATTCCGTGCTTATCATTGAAATCTTTTCTAGCAAATCAAGCAAGAGCTCTACATGTATATCCCCTGCTTATTTGTTGGCAGGGCATTTGTCCAGAGACTCCTTTCCTGCTCAAGGCTGTGCAGAAGGCACACAATGTGCACTGGCAAATATTTGCCAATATTCTACTACTGCTTTTTGTAATTGTTACAATCCAACAGGTTTTACCTGTAGGAATTTTATTTTTAAAACATTTAAAGTTACTCAGGCTTAGCGGATACTTCTGTTAAGAGAAAAACTTCAGACAGATGATAGAAACCGACTTTTATCAGCTAACACACCTTCCTAATTTATGACAAAAAATTTAATGACTTCATATTTTCTATCTTCCTAAGAAAATATATAAGCCACTGAAGAGAAGCTTCACTATTGAAATTTTATTATGTGTCAAAATATTTTTATAGTAGAACTTCATAAATATAACACTTTCAATATCTGTGGAAAGAAAGGAAAAAAAACCAAACCATCAAAACAACACATGCATTCTCACAGCATTTGGCTTCAAAGTAGTAAAAAGGAATATGAATCGTAGGACTGCAAACCCTGCTGGGTTCAGAGCTCAGTGCAAATGAAGGCAAAGCCAATGGCTGGTACCTTCTGGGGACGTGAACATGAATTTTCTTTCTTTTCATGCTTTCTTTTTTAACGTTACAAAAATAAATACTGCAGCTCTAGAGGTTTATTCAACCAGAGGAGAGAATTTGAGCAAATAAGCTCCTGAAACTCATCAGCCTCCTGACTTTCCCACTGAAAGCTCACATTTTACCTGGGGCCTGTCTGCATGATGCAGACTAGCTCTAACATAATGATAAGAATAAATCTAAATAGCACCTTCCAAATCACTTAGCCTTTGGGAAATTCACACTTCTTTTATGCAAAAGCCAACAGACCCACTCAATAAAACGCTACTCTACTGACATTACCAGTAAGTTGTTCTCTTCTTAATTCACAAGAGAAAGTCACTCGTCTGCATATAGATAGAATACTATATTCTGCCCTGTTGTCACTGCTTGACTGCAGTCATTTGCATCTTCCTTATGAAATCTGGCACAGTTCTCACTGTAGGTTTTGTTTTCCCCTCCCTTGACCAAGAAGAAAAGCTGCTGGTGGTGACAACATCAAAGTTGCTGCATTGACTAGTAAGGTCTTTAGGACCTTACTATTATCTCCCATTAGAAATGCTAAAGTCTTAATGATTTGTTTCTATAGGTGGAAAAAGTAACAGCACAAGTAATAAGCAAAAACATTTCACAGCATATGAAATGAGTGCATGCTCCACGAGGTCAGATGGATGAAAGGTATTCCTCTCCTGGAAGAAATTATTTGCACAACACTGCACAAACTACTGAAGCTTCAGAACCAGGCATTCAGAAATTAGCATACTTCATGATTTGGATAGGCTGCCTTCATATATCCTATTCAGTTCACAGTCCTCTAGTGATAAACGCCCAAATTAATTTTCCTGAGGAAATAACTGCCCTCCATCAGTACACAAGATGGCAATAAATCACCTCATGATACTTGTTCAATATTATGTTTTTTATCCCCACTGTTTACTGTATGGTACCATGCCTTGCTTATTGTATGCTGCTCAAACTTGTAGACTAAGTGATTAATTTCTTCAGAGCCTTTCTGTGACATCCATCAATGCAATGTTTAGGTCTTCCACAGCACATTTCATGACAACTATCTGAGATAAATGCATATTATTATTCTAAAGATAGCAGATGCAATGCCAGAAGTCTGAAATCAGATTTACTATTATATTATACATTATATATCTGAGGCAGAGCAATTTACTTCAGTTGTAGCCATGAAGACACAGCACTGGTATATATTACAATCCCAAGTCAGATGTCCAGAAAATACACAGCTAAGGTAAACCTCTTATCAAGTGTTGGTTTAGTACACCAGCATAGCATTACTGTGTGCCAAGAGCATGAAGAAAACCAATTCTTCAGGTCACTAACCATGAGGACACTTGCTTCTTCCTGTAACACCCTGCCTCATTCTCTGAATCCTATTCAGCTGCTGAAATAAATGAGACAAGGGATCTAAACAGTTTTTATTTCTACAGAAGTCATTGGGTCACAAACTGTTAGAGAATTGGAGAGTTTTCTAGAGGAGGATCATTGCATTTTATCACTCAGCTCTTGTCTAAACATCCCCTACAGGGGATACCAGAAAGATCAGCGAACTTTCTTGACACAGAAAGTACTTGCCAGTGTTCTTCTCTTTGACAAAATACCTGTATTGGTCATAATTTCCTTAAATTCCTTTAATATACGCCATCTTCATTGCAAGCATATACCTCCTCACAAGTGCTGGGACATTACACCCATCACTCATGCCCAAGAGCTGTCCTATACCTTGTGGGCCAGTTCTGGAAAATGGATCCAAAACTACTACTCTGGGTTTCAGGAATTTGCTGATAGCTGAAGAACAGGAAAATTCAGATATTTCTTCCCCTCTGACGAGGGGGTACTGAGCACGCAGGAGGGAGAGTTTTCCTGTCTATGTGCTCTCCCTCCTGGCAAAGCTTACACAATCAAAAGCTGCAGTTGCAAGAAAAGTCTTGTTTGGCTCCAGGGCTGGAGCATATCCACTGTGAATAAAACTTCTGCAAAGCTAGCCACAGAAACAAAGCCTGAAAAAACAGAATTCACCAGAAAGTTTTTAAGTTGATTTAATTGTCAGTTCTACATCAAATATTCAGGAATAGCACCCTGGATATAACAGCTGCTCTTCCTGCCTACTTCTAGGAATATTTGAGGATGGCATTATGAGGTCTCAAGGTTATCTTTCAGTTGAGCAAATGAATGTATTTTTCTCTCAATTCATTCTGAACATATATATTATTTTTTCCTGATCATTTCTGAAGTAAATGCAGATATAGGCAGTTTTTATGCATACATTCTTTCAGTCTGTGCAGAGTGGTACATACAAGAAATCTAGATCTGATGATGGAGCTGGTTAACATTGACTTGGCTGATGCTTTCTACTCAAGTAGAAAAAGGATGCCAATATATTTGTCCACATATTTGGCTTCTCAAATCATCACAAACCTATATTAAAGTGGATATTTGAGCACCTAATTAACAATAGCTATATGGCTTCAAGGAAATTCACAGAAAATATATGTAGCAAGTCATGATTGAAAATTCAAGTAAAGAAATAGCCCAGAATATCAAGAATTCTAAAAAGTAATAACATTTTACTTAAATAATTCATATAATGAAGGAAAATAACACAGAGCAGGAAATGTAATTTATGAAATTTGACTTAAAAACTTTAGGTGCAAAAACAGACAGAAAATGAAAAGGACAATTTTCAGGTCAATTTGTTATTAAAAAAAATGATATCAAGTTAATTTTTGTCACAATAACTATATAATATATAAATTTTTTTTTTCCTTCTCTTATGAGTTGACAGACTCAAAATTTCAATTTTTTTCCTGCTTTTCTTTTACACAGAGTGCAAACTTAGGCAAATATTGTTCAGGAATAATTGTGGCACAGTTGATTTCAGCATATAAGAATGAACTGGAGGATCTCTTGAGAGCACTTGCAGGTCTAATCTTCTACGATGAGTACCTAGAGACATCTGTAACTTGATGCACGTTATCAGTCATAGAATAAATATGCACACAACATAGCAATCATTATGGCACTATTTCTTGGCACACAGTCACTCTAGTACTGGTACATTATTTAATTTTGATTTGATTCTCACTCTAAAAGGAAAAAAATGAGACTTTGATGCATTAACTTTTGAAATAAAGTGTAGAGACATAGGAAACCATTATTCCTCAGGCCTACCGCTTGCAAAAGCGCTAAGTGTTTGAAGGACTGAGGTTAAAAAAAAGAAAGCATGTAAGGAAAGGATAAGAATGACAATATATGTTAAGTCTTGCATCAAGCAGTAAACAACAGAACTTATGCAAAGACCAGTATGTTAGAGAGAAAATTTATTCTTTTTTTTTAATAATTGCACAGCTTTTCACACACATTTCACATTTCTTGTTGACACAAAGCATAGCATTGTTTTATCTCCTTGCTTACCCATTCTTTCATGACATAAAGCTATCTCCAACTCAGTAACACCATCCCAATCCATCAATTCACCCTAATCCTCTCATCAAAGCCATGCAGACTCACTCCATTTCTACTTCACAATATGGCAAGGATTCATGCTCATTAATCAGGCACCTTCCTCTGGGAGCATTCTGGGATCTGAGTGGGATTTTATTCCTTTCAGTCACAGTACAGAACACACACTCTGTAGACACCACAAAAGAGATGCCCAACTCTTCTCACACTGACCAGTTGCTCACATTTCTCTTAAGTTTCTTTGCAGACTGTGAAATTGCCTGTCACGTATTTCATATTCTGTGTTCAGACGCCCGTCCATTAAGGCAAGCCCTACTTTAATTACCCACTATATATCCAGGCTCAACAAGATGTTTGTAGTTGAAAAGAAAATAATCAGGAATACTTTTCAGTAACACCCAGAATCTTACATTGATAGTTTTCGTATCTTTCCACATTTCTGGGAAATGGAAATAAATTTTCACAGACACTAAGTTTACAGATCAAGAAAAAACAGCACACAAGTGTAGGCAATTAACGGAATTGAAAGCTAATTATGAACTCTATTTCAGATGAAGAGAATCAGACTACAAAAAGAAGTGGAAGATTTAGTTTGATCATATAAACTCTCCATCATATATTTCAGGGAAGCACAGGCTAACAGCAGCAATTAACTCTTGGCTGCAAAATTTTCTCTCCTACAGCAGCACCTCACTCCAGCTCTAGAACCTGTAAAATAAATCTTCCAGCAGACCTAATGGATGTCAAATGATGTCTGTGTGTTTCAGGTTGTTTTTTAGCTTTATTCAGATGACTGTCCCTGTCTACCAATAGTATCCCATTCCAGAAGTCCACGCTCATCCTTCGTGGTGTATAAACATTAATATATTCTGTACATTTTGGTTGAGAGTTAGATCTCAACGTGTGGCTTACTCAGTCAAATAATCACATCAGAAGCTATTAACTGCTTAATACTCAGGGACTGTCAACAAGAGAAGATGTGACCATAACACAGAAGAGGTTTCTATTTTTGATTGAGAATCTAAGCAAATAATATGAATAGCTTTTCTGCTACCCAGTGCACCAGACACTTTAAGAAGGATGCTTCAGTAGCTCAGTATGCTGGTAACGAAAATGCTTCTCTGCAAACTGACTGGTTAGCCATAGTGACTTGAAAAATATGCAAACTAAATTCTGTTTGTTGAGGTACGCAATGGCTTTAACACTTTTTACAAGGAGACTTTCAAGACTGGATCAGTCAGGCCCTTGTTAATCTGATATAGCTGTAGTGTCCTGGTTCACTGCAGGGGAGTTGGACTAGATGGCCCTCAGAGCAACATAATGTTAAAACATCTTTTAAATTTTACTGATTATGAATAAAAAGTTAAGGTAAACGTCTACTGAAATAAAATCAAAACTAATTACAAGCTAATCACTAAAAATATTTTGTGATTTTCATTTATAGATGGCACTGTCCTTATCAAAATGATAAGCTATTAATATCACTTAGGGCAAGGACAGGTAAGCCAGCTGGGTTCATCACTGCTCTACACTGTGGCCCATTACCTGAACAAATGGGAAAGCCCCCTTGTACTCTCAAAGTGCACATCATTTTCAGATATATCTCACAGAATCATATTAAGAATCATAGAAAATATGCAGCAAAATGGATAGAAACTATCAAAAAAGTAAAAAAAAAAAAGGAAAAAAGAGAGGTTTTGAGTAGCAATAATGATAAAAAAGACCAAAGTTAAATTGATTTAAACTTTTTTTATAGACTGCATCATCTTGTAAGAAAGAAACAGCATGGATCTATAATGTTGCCTTATATTATCTATTTCAGTGTTAAATTGCACTGAGAACTATTTATCTACTGGAGACCTTTTCATTCAAGTGTTTATTCATCCAGGCTTTGTGATGCTCTAATCAGTTCCATGGTAGCTACAATAGCTAAAAGAAAGTATCAAATGTGATATTACAGTGTGAGCAGACACACTGAGAAAGGTTGGTCGTTTGTAGGAAAGGTTCTATTCTGTTTATATCAAAACATCTAAATCACAACCAAAGAGGTGATAAAAAAAAAGAACAAACTGCACATACCTGGAACTTTAAAAAACAGAAAGTATCATTAAAGAGTATCATTAAAGCCATTAAAGCAAACCATTACCCACGGTGTGCTGAGGTCTCCTGAGGTACTGTCTTATGCCCCAGCTCAACCTTTTGAAAATGTCCTTTTTCCTTTTTTCTTTTTCTTATTTATTTTTAAAGAAGCAGCTACCTTTCTTACTATTTCCCAAAATACTCCATTCTCCACGCTACATTTTTTTTGCTTGAGAGAGAAAAATTATTAAAATACTTGCTTGAAAGAGAGAGAAAGCTACGTTTCATATGTTAACATTTAATAAAATAATAGTTGTTTATAATTTAATCAAAGTATAGGCATTTATGGCACATAAATGCTGATGCTAGTTACATAGTATACTAAATACATAACAGTAGGGTTGATGCCCACAGCAATTCAGATATTTTTAGAAGAAAGGCAAGCCAGCTTGGCACATACAAATCCACACGCTTTCAGCAGCTGAAAAGCATAAATATTGCTGGAAGTAGCATTATGTGAGATTTTAAATAGCCACTAAGCTCTTACTACAGCTCAGACAAGAAGGCAGTCATTTTGGAAGCTTTTCAGGTAGAAAAGTCCTGCACGACAATTGGGATCTCAAATAAGGATCCCTCAACTTTTAATTAGTTTTAACAATATAAGAAAAAGTCTCTAAGTCCCAATTACCAAGCATAACAAATACCTTCATCCCTGGAAGTCTGTAGGTTATTTCTTTGTGTTTGTGTGCACAGCAATTCTTTAAAGGTGCAGCATTCGTGTAAAGGTGCGTGACTGTTTGGTGCTGCTCTGAGGGAGATGGATTAATCAGGAGATTGAAAGCAAGACTGCCAAACCTGCACAGTAACTGTATTGATATCAATACTGCATGCGTTGTAGAAACAGGAAAATTCTGAAGTTTAATTTTTTAATATATAATACTGTAGGGCAAATAATTCTAAAGAAAGGAATTCAGATGGAATAGTTCAGAAGATGGCATATTTCTGAATGTCTTTATACAGATGGTACACAGACTACTGGAAAAAGAAATGAAGGCTCACCTTTACCATGGTCAACCTTTACCACAGTCAAGGCGTGCTGATAACTCCACTAGGGAGGGATCTCCAAGAAGAGATCCTTCCCCAGTGGTGGTCAGCCCTTAAATGGGGTCTGGGAGAGGTGGAGCCAGACTCCACCCCTTCCCATCACACAGGTGCATTGCCTTCACCTGTGCCCCTATAGCTGACTCAATGCTCGCCTCAAGTGATCCATCAGTGGTTCAGGCCGTGATTCAACAGTTCCCATACAAATACGGTAAGTTGCTGAAGGCACAGATATCCCACTGCAATCCTGCCCCTAGGATTCCCTCACATCCTGCTACATTCCAGTGAAAAACTGAAAGTGGACTGCAGATGGAAACCAAATTAATGTTGCACACCGAATGCCACTGCCTAGCATCTGGCTGAAATAGGAAACAATAACTCAAAAGATAATCAAATATACAAATGGCACACAAAAAGCTTAAATATGAATACCACAATAGTTGTGCATTAATTAGAGACGCATATGCACTTAATTTCTTTTTGTTATTTAAGAAATGTGACAAGAAGCATCAAAAAAATATCATAGTGCACTAGACGTGCTAGGCTGCTCTTTTGTTGTAGGGTATTTCAGAAAACAACAGCGTATGTAAAAAATTATGAATTGCATGTGCAGTGCCAGAAGGCAACCAATAATCCATTTCAGGGATTTATAAAAATCTTGCCCTTCTTATGCTATTGATAATCCTGACATTAATGTTGACTCTTGAACTATCTCGAAAGCTTACAGTAAAGAATTAACACGCACTCTGGAGGGCGGGTAGATGACAAGCTACTGGAGCAAGCTGATAGTGTGGGAGCTAATATACAGAGTTTAAACCATATATTATTTCTTAGAAAACAGCTACTCACTCGATCACATTAAATACAAGCTTTAAGGTCTTTTCAGGAAAATGTGACACAGAATATTTTAGACCAGAACGCAACACCACTGAAGCTGTTGTGTTCTACTGTTTTTATTTAACTGAAGGTTATGCTTATATTCTTGCTACTGGTAGCATTACTGCTTTTTACATACTTTAGTTAAAAAAAAACACACATCTTTACAACAACCAGAAGACATTAACAGTATGTAAATTATTACTGAATGACGCTCACTCTATGACTTGGTTTTAGATGGAGAGCAACTTAAAGGGCCTTTCTGCTGATCCTAGGAAGTATAGAACAATCATGCTCGAGCAAGCACAGCCAGGTCAATCTGCAGCAAAATGACACACAGAGCAGAGCTTTTACCACCCTGAAGGAGAAAACTGGGTAGGCAGCCTGTGTGGCATGGAGAGCTGCATCCTTTCAGAAAGCTCATCTGCACTTTGATACGCCAAACACCTCAGGAACGTCTGTGTTATTGGACATAAGCAACTACATGTCTAAATTAACTCAATGCAGTACAAGTTCCTACATGTATGGACAACTTTCAGACCCAGTAAGTCCTGTATCAGTCTACAACACCATTCTAAATATCAAAGAGACTAAAGTGAATCACACATTAAAGTTCAAATGGCTTTCCCACTGAACCCAATGCAACACTGTACCTTCCTGCTCTTCAATCTCTAAATTCTAGATTTGCTAGCAGCCAGCAGCCACTAACAAGCCTTGAACACTGTGCTGTGCTCTTAATAACAAGCCCTGTTCCTATCTGGCAACCTCTGATAAATACCCTGATCAAAGCCACTGGAAGTTGGGCCAAAGCAAAAAAAAAAAAACACAAAAAAAAATCATCCCAAAGACATATGCACACAAAATTTTGCAAAGCAGGAAACTGCTGAGAGAGAAATGGCATTGTTAGCATGGCACAGCATCCAAGCAGCTGTGCCCAGGCCTTGGCACTATCAGTGAAATATCAATAGAGTTACTGAAAATGTTTCCAAGACTCTTAGTATTGCAAAAATAGCTATGACAACTACCCTCTAAAAATACAGGAGTAATTTATGTTGTTCCCTTCTTGCTCCCTTCATCCCCACCCTCAGCTTTTTCAGTTGCATTCACATTTTCTGTTTGTACCTGATGATTTTTAGTGTCAGTACTAAGTCTTTAGTGCCAGTCTTTAGTAAGAAGTGTAACAAGCATGTGGTCACAGGATACTTACCTGCCTTCCTATAGTTAATTCTTAAGTATTTCTAGAAAAAAGCAAATTAGTAGATTCTTATTTGCACTACACAGCAGGTAATAAGTATACATCCAACAGATGTGACTTCTGCTTTGCAGTCTCTGGACCATATCAGAAAGTTAATGTGTCACAGTTACCTGAATTTTCTTGATTCTGTGCAGGGGTGGCGGTGAAATCAAAACCATACAGATTAAGATATATATTCCCTTTGAAATAACATGAACTGAAGCACAGGGCTCTGAGCATTTGAAATTAGAAAAAGTCATGATCAAGCAATCATATAGATGAACTTAAGTTTGAATGATATGGAAGTCACTAAGATCTTTATTTCATTCCAGACTTCCAAATAAAATACTACATGTGTAAAAAAGGCAACATCAACATTTATTTGCATCAATACCTGAGTATTTTAAGATTTCACAAATGCTTTTCCTAGGATAAGGTTTCTAAATCCACCTACTTTGAGTTCTTTGGTTGATAATTGGAAGAACTTGGAAGAGTTCTGAATTACCCTGCACAGACTCTACACAGCTCTAAGCTGAACTCTTACCAGCTCTGACTCGGTCTCTTCTATGGCCGATGGCTATGTGGTTTTTGGCAAGTGACTAGGGACAAAACTTCGTTTACTAAAGTCTAAGGGTATTTCAGTGCTACTTTAAATGAGGCCAGCATTTCCTAATCTGATCATTCCCATCAAAAGAGACACAATCAGAAATGTCTGAAGTGCAAGATAGCATAACATCATTTACGTTATATAAAATCATATTCTAAAATGCTATCTTTCCAGTGCTAAATTTTAGTTCCTCTAGTAAATATGCATTTCATGAGTACCAGAGATCATTATTATTTTTTCTAATTACATTTGCAAGTAATTAATGCCATTGCTGCGTTACTAGATTTGTAGTATTCCCTAGATGTCCTGTACTGAGTAAGTGGGGAATACTGTGATAACATAACCTAATTGAAAAATCAAATGGTAAAGATTTTTAATAGCAACCACTCTATAGCACTTTAAATTTTCTGTCTGCTTCATGAACATTCAATAATTATTTCTCAGATCACCCATGTGAGTAGGTTACACTACTTCTGTCTCTAAGCTTCGTATATTCTCATTCTACTGTGATGTTGAACATGTTACGCTTGAGAGGCATGTATTTCAGATACAGAGGCTGACTATTACTGTTTCAAATGAGTCCTGTTATTGAGTTGTGTAACTTTCTAGCATCATCCATGGAAATTAACGTTATATGATCTAGCAATACCAAATTTGATTTCTGTATGCAGACAAAGTTTGAATGAAGATTTTTTTTCAACTTGTCAGATAATCACTCACGGAATAATCTGAAGGCTCTCTCTCTTTGCATTTTAGCTGTTCACATTCTAAATACCCATTGCCAAATACAGACTTCAGGGTTATTACTCGGAGCCAAATTACAGTCAACCTTGATGCCACAAGAAAGAAATGCTATAAGGACATACATGAAATAATTGTCACTGCATTAAAGCATTCTCACTCCCAAAATATATTTCTGATAGGAAAAATACAAGGATCTCTTGGAAACCAAGGAAAAGAGGACAGATCTTTAATCTTTCACAAGTCAGCGACCATTTTATCACCAGAAGCAGCTATGTACAACTATCCACTTTCTCTTAGAGTAAAAACTTTTAAGCTACATGCCGCTGTATGAGTCTCATAACAACCTGCTGTAAGAAGAGCAGACCAACATCCTACCACTAGCTGCCCAGAATCCCAACAGAAATATTGGCTGCAGCAGCCCAGTCTACGTGCAGGAAGGCAGTGGACTCACAGTGGGTTATCTCCAGGAAGCTTGAAAGTTTTTCTTCAAAACAGCTGAAGTTTTTCCTAACACATGTGCCACACAAAAACTCTTTCTTGGGACTTCGACTTATTTCTCGCTGCACTTAACTGTCAACCACCTCATCCTTTTGATTACTAAATCACTGATAAATTTTCAAAAACAACAGAGTATAAAGGGAGTAACTGTAATCATTTGCTTTGATTTCCTGAAAAACCACAAAGCATTGGATTATTTGAAGAGTTCTTTTTCGTGGATACAGCATACTTAAGAAAAAATTCTAGGCTTCATTTAAAGATAGCTTTCCAAAAGTCAGTTTTTCAGTGCTTAATTCTTTTACTGATAGCACATGGTGGTATTTCTCCTCACTTTTAATTCCACCTGCATTCTCCTCCCCAAGGTTCTTTTTCTTGCTGCTCTTCCGTGAATGCTGCAGCAGACAGAATTGGACTGTTTGCAGACAAGCACACATACTGATAAGTAACTAGTGTGCCAAGTATTTTGAAAATATAAAATTTCCACATAACTTAAGTATGAAAAAGGATGGGAGGTCACACAAACCCAAGTTAAGGTTAAAAACTGCTTACAACTTGCACTGGTAAAATTTGAATTAAGACAGAATGGTATAAGAGTTTTTTATTGAGGTTACTAGGCTTTTCCATGACCCCTTACAATCTTCAACTTGAAGTACTTTTACAACACTGATAATTTGCTTAATGCAAAATGCAACACTGTTTTTAAAGCTGTCTTGGGAATCTATTGCTTCAGGTCATCGAAGACAACTTTCTTTCTGACAGTCACACGGTCAGAAACCTAGTAAGTGTGGCCTGGTGAAACTTGGAAGTTGTTAACTTTACATAATAGCCCCTAGACATCTTTAAACAGAGTTAAGACAAAAATAAATGAATCAAGTCTAGAGGGAGAATTAAGCAAAATCAAAATACTACAAGATTCACTAAGTGTTCTAGTCCTATCAAAGAAAGGAACTAGAAAAGAAGAACTTAGACATTTTTAGGAAGTTAATATGTTTGCCAGACTCTTAAACTATTTTGCCAGTAGATGCAGTTAAATGACAAGTTTCAATCACAAATAAAGGATGTACAAGAGATCCTTATTTATGTTAAGTAGCAAATAACTAGTTCTTAGTTTTAGCAGTATTCTGTAGACTTTGAACGTTCCAGTGTATACTCTGTAACACCTCTATCCTGCAGACGTTTAATAAAATAAAGGATTTCTTTCTTCAATTGTAATTCCTGTTTGAGGCAACTGCCCGAGCTTTGACACTCATCATTTTATCTGTCCACTGCATTTTTTCCCGCACTTACAGACATGGAAGACCTCTTCTACAAAATAAAATCAGAACATGCAAGGCTCTGGGGAAAAAAAACACTACTAGTAACTACATAATCACAGATTTAAACAAATACAGAGATTTTTTTATATGTAAGATATGCAGGGCTTACCTGCTTGAACACTATACAACAGGAAGAATTTATGTACATTGTATTTTTCAGATCTGCTTTTGTAGCATCGAAACACAGAACAGCTTGGGTTGAAGAGAACCTCAAAGATCACCTAGTTTTAAACCCCTGCCATCGGCAGGATTGCCAACCACTCGATCAGACTGTCCAGGAACACATCAAGCCTCGATTTCTATTCTGTTTTCATACCGTTATTTTAGAACAAGCAGAATAATCAAACACATAAATCTAGCAAAATTCAGCAAACCAACCCTTACTGCTCAAAACTGTCTGATGAACTGAAATAAACTATTCAAATCTTAATGTATTTGAAATCTTATGAGCTCACTTGGGCCATCTCTTCCCTCATTTGTGTTCAGTGAGGTAAGAATTTCTTCTCGTCTCTCCTTCATCTTCTGCCAGAGTTATCCTGCCCTTTGCCATCCGCTTGTCCTTTCACCTTTAGCCATCTCCTATATTTCATTCATATCCCTCTTCTTTTGTGCTCTTTTCTGCACCCAATTCTCTTTCTTTTTTCTGTATGTTTTTCTCTCCACCATTTCTGAGTACTTAGCGATTCCACAATTTTTGCTAATTAACAGCCACAAAGTTCCTATGAGACTCATGCTGAATGACAGTGTCTGTTAGGTAGGTAAAATTAAAGGAAGGAAGTCTAATTAGTTTGACCATGCCCCTGCAGGATTCAAAACCAGAGGTGCTATCAGGGCATAGAAATCCCTCAGCAGCATTCCTCATTCCGTAAGTAGAACAGTCAGGTAAGTATATACCAGCTGCTCTGGGATTCGGTTATTCTTGGTGACAGCTTGACAAGCATCTACTGCAAAGCCAGCATTGCTCTGCACAAAGCTGTAGTGTGGGGAATTTATGGTGTTTTACAAAGAAATCAATATGAAAACCTTTTCATCTTACATGATTACGTTCCATATTTAAAGCTTTTGAATGGAAGAACTGAAAAACTACTTAAAAAAAAATAAATGGAATTTCAATGCCAGGTTCTGAGGAATAAAAATCACAGTAGCAGAAGGGAGGTTGAGCTAAAACTGACATAGACTTAACAGTGCGAAGGCCAAATTAACTCATACATCTGCTATCACAGTAAGCTTATAAAGAACTTTCACTTGCTAGGGGATGTCTTGGGTTTGATTTGGATGAGCAACAGAAAAGCCAAGCAAGAGCCATTTCATGGAGGAAAGACCGAAAGCTTAGAGACTGCTATTCACATATGCGCCCAACATACCCTGCAAACTTTTCAGCTTTTGCTTTGCTGCTTTTCCCTATCTGCAGGTAAATACAGTGTGTAACAGAAAGGGATTAATTTCATTCAGAAAATCCAAGACTCTGGGATGGGTTAAGCATTCCTCCTTGCATAGCAGGTAACTGTCCCAAAAGGTTAGCTTTTAATAGTGAAACAGGTAACAATTTTTATCCTATATATACTATTTTTTATCTGCAATTTATTTTTTTGTCAAGATATGATCCTTATTACCTGATTTCCTCTTGTTCTGGGGACATAGGGAAACAATATAGACTGAGCCTATCATTCTCAAGAACACAAGAAATGGAAAGCCTTTGCTTATACCTTCATTGCAAATACCCCATCAAACGACTGGTCAGGGAGCAAAACTCATTATTTCATAAGGGTAATTGGATACATCTTCTTCTGTTACAAGCAAATTGCCCCTTGGCACAACAATTTTAAAATCTTTTGGCAGCAGACCTCCTGAAATCCATCTGTGTTGGAAATTAATTTTTTGCTTTTGGGCATACTATATTTACATATTTTGGTTTTATTTCTCAATATTTAATCTAGTGGGAAGAGACTCTTAGGGCAAGCACTGAAACTTCTCAAAGGATACACGTATATATTTCAAACGTAGCTCTCCAGGAGAAATCAGCCATAGTCACACAGCCCATACGCAAACCTGGAAGTGACTTCACTTTCATTTATGAGATTGTCAAATGTTAATTTTAACACCATCTATTTTTAAACCTCCATTATTTATTATATTAAGCTGGAGAACATCTGATAGCATTTACTATAAAAGTAAACTGATGACTCTTCTCTCATACATTTGTAATTTCCCCAAACTTTCCCTCAGTACAACATGCCATACGTGGTCTCCTAACAACACTGAATTCCTGTTGTCTTCATGGAATTTGTTTAATATAAGCAAATTATAAGAAAATCCCAGCTACAAAAGTGCTGGACATGAGCACATACTCATCCCACCTAATTTAGCAATTTAAGACCACAGTCCCCTGGCTCTGGTACAAGACAATGGCATTCCAGATGGTAAGCCCTAAGGTAAATCTGTACTTAAACTCAGCTCAGTTAACTCAAGTCTCTTGGGTCACTTCTGATGAACATTCATCTTGCAGATGCGAGAGTGAAATAGAATAAACAGAACAAGTCACAGTTTCAGAGCAAAAGTAAATGTAAAAATCATGCTCAGTGTAAAAAAAAAAGTCACAATTTTGAGGGGAGAAAAAAACAAGAAGTGCAAATTCTAACAGCATTGATGTCCAAAAAAATTTGTGTCCTTAAAAGGATTTGCTAGCGTGAAAGTCCATGCTTTTTAACACAGAGATATGTCAGTAAGCAGAAAAAACCTTCATATTACATGCTACGTGCACAAGAAAGAAACACTGACTGTAAAAGCTTGACCTATGTTGTAGGAAAATTGCACTTGAACTATTACTAAGGCAACAACCACTTTAAAAACTAACAAAAAGTACTCAGGGTTATCAAAGGTGAAAAACTATGAAAAAGACAAGGTTTTAAAAAATCTGAAAGAAGAGCAAAGATGATTTACAGAGCTGACACAACTCTAAAACCATAAGTAGAAAAAGCAAATGCGACATTTCAAAGGACACATGTTGTGAAAATGATGAACTTCAGGGCATAAGCTTGTTCCCAGATGAGGTTTGGAACAAATTATTTTCTTCTGCAGCATCTGGCGATGCCTGCTGCCAAAGAAAAGGATACCCAAGTAGCTGAGCCACTACTCTGCTTGGCAACATCTATAATCTGAGTTATATGAGGAAGTGATACCTATGTATGCTGTACGAAGCATACGTGACCAAGGACAAAAAGAAATTCCTCCAAAGGACATGCATCAGATAGTACTCATTGTTACAGACACAAAAGGGCAGAATAACCTGAAGTGTTACAAATAAATTTTAAATTTATTTTGTTATTATTTTAAGTTTATAAATAACACTTCAGAAAACAAAATTCCAGTTGTGAAATAAATGAACAGGGTGGATTTCTCTATTCATATATGGATTAGCTATCTAAATAGTACTAATCAGCCAAATCCTACAGTACTTTCCCCAAGCAGACACAGATAGATGTAACTACTAGCACACTCATGGATAGGAAAGGATGTGAGTAATTTCTGAGGCACTTTTTGTACAGTGTGACATATATGGGAAGTATGATAAGGTTCCACTTTGAAACCCTGCCCAAAAACTGTGAAAGGTGCTAAAACAACTGAGCCTCAGAGAAAGCAGCAGACAGCATCTGCAGCTGATAAAATCTCATCGGGGGGACAAGAAGAAAGATGGCAAAAACTCCACGATGGCCAGACCTAGTAACGTGATAAAATGGTCCTTTTGCTATCTTTTAACCTTTCTTGATCACAGTATTTTACAAAGACTAAACTAACGTTTAACCCATTGTTTCGGCTCAGGCATTTTGTTTCACAGTCCTGCCAAGGGGCTGCTGCTGTTCTGCAGTGCCAGAGCCCAGAGACACGCCGGGTGCTGCCAGGGATGGCAGATCTGGGCTTGGCACTGCCAGCCCGCGCCTTCGGCAAACGTCACAGGTGCAGACTGCCTTGGAGGCATAGCTCCAGCCTGTGAAAAGCATCAGATGGCAAAAGGAACGTTCTCCATCAATTTCTATTTTCATTTGTAGAGGATATATTTTAATTTTCCTCTTTTTCCAAATTCTGGATAGACTGCCAATATTTCAGTCTTTGTATATCAAGTTCTGGCAGTCCTCACCCTAACTTCAACCTCTGCTAGGCCAGCAGCAAGCATTTAAAAGAGGATCAACTGAATGTGCATGAGACAACCGTACTAAAGAGTTTTGTTCAGCTTTCTCCCACAATATACTAAGCAGGTATGATGAGAAAAAAGACGCATCACATTACGCATCACATGTGTGAAGCCTAAGAGTATATCAGTAACTCCCTGTTAGAGCCAAGCTATCTTTCAGTTTTTCAAGGTGGAGCAATAAGGAAAAGGAAGTAAGAAAGGAATTGTTACCTCACCGGCACCTACAAACACAAGCCAAACAGGCAGGGTATTTCTATAATAACATAGCACTGAAGGAGTTGAAAAGGAAAAACAGTCCCACAGTGTCTGTATCTAGAGCACAGCTGGAACCTGACTGAGAGAAGGAAGAACTCTGTTAAACTCCATGACAGAAGTGCCTGCTACAAAGTAGGGCATCCTCTTCACTGAGAGCAATTTTGCATTGTGCTCATTTTTGCAAGAGGAAGAGAACAGTTCCTCGTTCTGGATAGCCAGAACAAAGCATTCCCAAGGTTTTCTGGCCAGAAGGGTTTATCACAATTGCCTGCTGTTTTGCATAGAACAGACCATACCATTTTGTTGAATAATTGCCACATCATCCCCTGGAACAAGAAAGCTATAGATAACAGAAGCAGTACTGATCTGAAGAGAACTTTCTAGCTAAAAAACTGGAAAAAGACCTCTCTGTATATTCAGAACATATTAAAATATATAGAATAGAATTAATGAAATGACCAAAAGCCTTAATTTACGTAGCACTGACAAATATAAACAGTAAATTATATTGATAAAAACTGAATTGTGTTTTATGACATAAAATTGCATGACTGCACAAAATTAGTTTTATTTTCTTTTTAATGAGCTAAGCTATAATTCCTGCTTTTTGTGATAAGGGGAGTAGAAAGAAATAAAATAGTAAATACACCTCAATCTGTAGCCAGAACAAAGAAATAGTCTTTGTAATATCGTCCCATATTGGCATTATGCCTATATCAGAAGGTTATAAACTTCAACAAACTGAGAGCTTTAGACATTTGGTTTATGAATATTATCTTTGGAATTTGAAGTACACTTTATAAGAATCAAAGTATGCAGAACAAAAAGAAAGGTGTGTGATGAGGAAGGAAAGCAAATTTCCCTCTGAAAGGATGGTCACATGTTATGGATATCTTACACGCTGTAGTAATTTATTTGCATTTTCATAGCATTTATACTGATAGCGTAAGCCCCAGAATATTTCAGAAGGAAATTTCCATACCTGCAGCTTTTTGCAACATTTGCTCATGAAAAAGATTACGCTTTTACTAATACTTCAGTAATTTAACAATCCCAATGCTCTTCTTTTTCAAGTAAGAGAAAACCATTTGGTTTTGCTGTATTGAATATTTTTAAAGACAGCAGCACACACTGTCAGCAACATCATTATTAGTAAACAATCCTGAATTTTAAAGTTATGAAAAAGTAACATTGATTTATTTTTCCTTAAACCAATCTTCACTGGAAGATATAGAACAGCACCTGTGAAATAAGCCACATAATCAGATTAGCTTTAGAGCGCTGATTACTCCACATTCAAATAAAAACCAAAGAATAATTTATTTGATGTGCTCGTTAAGCTAAAAATGCAGAATTGACAGAATATGGAAGTTCTTTGATCTTTTGTAGATGTTCAATATAATCTCAATGCTTCTTGATGAGTGACAACAATGTTTTAAAAATAAATCTTCCATGGAAAAATGTTTTTTTTGTTTTTTAGTTTAAGCTTATGCTTTCGTTATGTAACTGCTGCTTTGAAGATTTTTTCCTTATTTATACAACATACTTTCTCATCATCTTGGAATGCAAAGCAGAGAGCTGAAATAGGTTTGTAAAAGGGGAACCAAGTTGACTTAGTCTTTTTTAAAGAAGGTAACATTAAAAACAAGACTAGCAGGGTAAGGTTCTCATTTACTATCCTTTTCAAATGTGACAAAAAGTGACAAGAGTTAGAGTTCACTGTTATAGCACCTAGGTACGTCTTCCCGAATATCAGGTTCTCATTTGTCTCCCATTTCCCATTCTCTCTTTCACCAAAGAAACAAATTCCTATGGAATATGAAAAAAAATATATCACAAATTGCACGTAAGCTTCCTTCTCACTCATTTCCCAACAACATACACTGCCAGTTCTTGGTACCTCCTAAACAGTAAGAGTTGAAGTCAAGATTTTCTTTAAATTACAGATACTCTAACATCAAAATTGACAGGAAGAATCTCTCTTGGAACATTTTTAACAAAGAAGCAAATTATTTTTTTCTAAGTAGGAACATTTTTAACTTACAGACAAGCTGTTCCTATCACTTTCTTTATGTATAGAAGTAAATTAAGTTTATGACAGCTCTTTAAAACTACAAAGCCATAATTTGTTACACCAGGTCTTATCACGTGCAGTGGACAAAAAGATTGTTTACTATGGGTTTCCCACATTAAAAAAAAGAAAAAGAAAAAAGAAAGAAATCAGAGGTAAGAAGCAGGAATCTCCAGTTAGTATGCAGGCCTGACTTGCTATCTCACCAAAGTCTGTATCAGAACAATTTGTGCAGAGCAACCAGGTTAGGAAGATAATGGGGGCAAGACATTCAGCCTCACTGAAAAACCATTTTCAAGCAGCTACTGAGGTTGGTAAGATAATGGAAAGAGATTGCATTTCACTAACTCTTCCTTATTTCTTTAACTATGCTTCGAATTTGCCCCCACAGGAGTCCTTGATATGAAACAATTCTATTGGTACTGCACTGTTGAAATATGACCATTAACTCAACTGGAGCAGAGGGAAGTGAGTAATTCACAAGGCTACAGTGAGAAAAGTTTCAATGAAATGACCTGAACATAACATTGGGTTGGGGAGAGAACACAGGATATTCTTACTCCTATTCACATGATGCCTAATGTTGAGACAACAGTTACTATAAAATAGGAGTATTTTCTCTATAGCTGTACTATAGAGAAAAAAAAAAGAATTGACTGTGCTTATCAAGTGTGTGATTCCAAGTATATTTTACAGGTATATGATATATGTATCACAGAATTATAGAACAGTTTGGGCTGGAAAGAACCTAAAAGATATGATCATATGGATTACATAATTCTCATAGTTTTCAGAGGCTCCTTCAACCACACCATGAAAGGACACATTAATTAGATTCCTAATGTAGTTTCACACCAATTTATACAAGCTTGACTGTGTTTTTTACTCAGATATTTTTATTTTTTATGCTTTTCTCCTCTTTCACCTCCTTGACATTTGTGCCAGAGCACCAAAATAAATATCTTTTGCAAGTTCATACTAAAACAAAAACTCAACCATAAGGGAAATAGAAAAGGGCATTTGGTGGCTATTAAGATTCAGCTGCATGTATCTGCATCAAACGTTAGCATCAGAAACAATCTCTTCCCATGATTAAGTGCTCTCACACAACCTCGCAAGCTGAGCTCATGGGGGATTTTTGACGAACTGTAGTCTTGAGCATGCAACAGTGACTGAATTCCTCACAAATCACATATGATTTACATAAATGAGCGCCTCAGCTCTCACGCAGTCAGCATTAGACCTAGTTACTAACACATGAAAAATGCACTCCCAGACTTGGCACATGGCTTTTGCAGCTGCCAAATATACTTTGTGAGATGAGAGCAGGTGGATGAGGAGGGCTACAAAAACATTTTCAATACTGCTAGAGACAGGAAGAATGAGAATTCTGCTCATCCTGTTACAGATTTTCTGATCACATTAGTGATTTCATTAGGCTGTTCCTAGAAGCCAAACCTTTTAGAATGGTATGGAGCTCAAAAATGCCTTCTGAAAAGAGCAGCTATAAATCAGACTCGCATCACATTAACAGCAGAGGAATTACACAGTGCCATGAGACATACCCCATAGCTGGTGCAAGAACAACCTTTAGCCTTCTGCTTCACACAGCTACAACTGTGTGCATCATGGATTTACTCAGAGCCCACTCTGTGGCCTGGCTCTGCCAGGATATCAGCACACTCATGGGCACAGCTGCTGCAGTGCTTTCAGGCAGGTGCTGGGACATGGGAGCAGTGATGGATGGGAAATACCTCTGAGCAATCAGCTCAGTTCAGCCATGACTGTGAAACGTTCACCAGATTCTTTAAAAACTCAGGAAGTTTCCAGATAGATAAAAGAATATTAAGAAGGGAACCTCAAAAATTCCAGTGGAATAAGAAAAAAATCTATAGCAGCTATTTTTTGTCGATTCAGACAAAGTGATGCACAGCCCAATGTTCCTGTGGCTTTCACAATCATGTTGAGAGAGGCCTGAAGCAAGGTCAGAGGAATTCTAGCAACAGACCTGAATATGTTTCCAAAACTTGCTCTTTTTTCACATTTGTCTATAATAATTTTCATTTCCTTACTTCTGTTTACCTACTTTCTACTTCTTTCCTTCTCTTTAAAATAAAACTTTTCCTCCATGCCTATATGTAGTCTCCCTGCCCAGCTTCAATTGCCAGGTGATCAAATCTGTTTATCAAATCCTTCCTGGATAAAAAAAAACAAAACAAAAACAACCTTTTGGAGACATCCCAAACCACTTTGCAACAGAACTATTGTAACTTACATAAATCTTTGGACAAACACAAACCCCACCTGTATAACTAATGACTGCAAAAAAACTGAGTACCATAAGTAAACTTAAATTCTGAGAAATACATATACATTCAGAAAATGATATGTTTGAAATATTTCACAATTACTTCTCTTATGCAGACTGAGAAAAGTATAATTAATGAAAAAAACTGAAGCCACCATATATTGCAGAATAATCCAATAACTGGGGTAACTGAAAAAAATAATTTCCAGCATTACATAGGAATATTAGATTTTACATTGAAACCAAAACAAAAAAAGATTATAATCCAGACAGATGTTGGACTTTGGAAAGAAAGGCTAAGCGTTTTCCTTTTTTAAATGGGGTCTCTCAGCCAAACTTCTCAGATTTTAGCCTACGTTGCAAATGCAATTACTGGACCTAGGAACTGCATCCAGTGTCTTTAATAGCAATTGAAGCAGACCCTCTGTGCAGTGAAATACAAGCTGCTTGCTCATCTCTCTTTTAAACCTTAATGCTTTTACTCTGACATGATTTCTAAAAGGAAAAAAAGTAAGCTTCTAGTGTACATAACTAAGTTATATCATATCCTCCATAATTGAGGAGCGTTGGCAGAACTCTGTATGAGAAAAAAATTTGTTACCAATACTATTTTACAAAGCACACAAAGGTCCTCATCTTGACTTTCTTTGTATTGACTGTTCGAAGAAAAAGCATCCAAACATTCCAGGGGAGAATGAACTGATTTCTTTTCTTAAGGTATCCAGAATTCCTTTGTTATGCAAGACAAGTAAAGACAGAAACAGACATTTGGCTTAATCTTTCCTAAATTTTGGCAGTCTACAGAAAAAGTGGCAGACAGCATTTACCAGGAATACAAAATCCTCTAATCATGGACAGATTAGAGGTACCACTCTTTGTCACTAGTTTTCCAACTAGTGCCTATTTTGAAGTTACTACTGAACAGGAATATTTACAGCAGTAGAGTAGGGAAGAACTGCAGTACTGAACACAGGAAATGAAAATAAAGACTATCTGATATCACTGAATATTATAGCACAGAGAAGATTAAATAGATTTGTTATGATATGTCAGACCTCTTTTCTGTAGATTTCTCTCCTTGAATTTATGGACTGGGATAGCATTGCTGAACCATAAAATGGTACCCAACCTCTTTGATAAAAATGACTATAGTATATCCCCACAAACTTGACATTTTGCCAATACATGTAAGCAAAATGCATTTGAATGTGCCTCACTTGGTGTGCCTAGAATAATGTTATTGGTACATTTTCCAGAAGATACAGAGAGGTATTCAAAAGAGTACAATAGCTTCACAGGGGAGGAAAATAAAGAATTTACAGCTCAGAGGGCTGTGATCAGCAGTGACACAGTCAAATTAGGGGTCTGGAACTAGTACTGCTCCTCAGGGGTTGGTACTGGGTCTCTTTTTGTTCAACATCTTCATGAGTGACATGGATGAATGCATAGAATGTGCTCTCCAAGTGAGTTTGCTGAATAATACGAAGCTGGGAGGAGCAGCTGACACACTAGAAAGAAGCTCTTTGGAGAAGGACCTAAGAGTTTTGGCGGACAGTACCGTGACCATGAGGTAGCAGTATGAGGTGGTGGCCAAGAAGGTCAATGGTATCCTGGGGCAAATCAAGAAGAGTGCAGCCAGCAAGTCAAGGGAGTTCCTCCTCCTCTTCTGCCTACCCTACAGAGGCTGTATCTTGAATATTGTATCTAGGATTTGGGCTCCTTAGTTCAAGGAAGACAGGGAAATGATGGAGAGAGTCCGGCAAAGGGCCAGAAAGAGGACAAGAGGCCTAGATCACCTTCCATGAAGAAAGGCTGAGAGACCTGGGGCTGTTCAAACTGGAGAAGAGGAGATCTTATCAATGTATATAAATATCTAATAAGCAGAAGTCAATTGCATGGAGCCAGGCTCTTTTCAGTGGTGCCCAGTGACAGAGCAAGGGGAAATTTGGAAGGCTGATTAATCCAGATATTATATCCAGAACTGGATATAACATCTGGATATCCAGAACTACAAGTTCCACACAAACACTATACAAAAACCAGAATAATTAACCCAGAGAGGTTGTGAAATGTCCTTATCTATAGATATCCAAAGCCTTTCTGGACATTTTCTTGTGTAACCTGCTCCAAGGAACCTGCTTCAGCAGGACGATGGTCTATATGAACTCCAGAATTCTTTTCCAAACCCCTACAATTCTGTGATACTGTCTTGACTCCGTGCTGTGCTTCAGCCTTACCTTTGAACAGCAGTATATCTCACACTATAGTACTGTATCACCAACAGTAAACCCTCTATTCTGGTATGAGGCACATCACTCCTACTTTCACCTGCCACACAAACTGAACCCTCATAGCTTTCCCTGTCCAAATAATCAGCATCCCATGATAAACAAATAATCTAGGAACTCAGCATTTTTTATACGAACAGAAAAAGTGGATGGTCTGACGTACTCTTGGTTCAATTCCTTAAACTAATCTCTTCTCCCCCCCATCTCTTCCACTTGGGAGAAAAGCTAAGATAAATGATATCCCACAGAGTTAGAAATGAAAGAAAAATATGAAGAAGCAATATTGCAGATATTCAGACGTCATGAATGATTACTGTATTTTGATACTATTATTACTCATCCCAATATAAAAAAAAATACATGGCGGATAGAATGAACCAATGCTACAACCAGTGATAGTACTTAGCTGTTGCATGGTCTATCCTTGCCCTGGAAGGATTCTACCACAATGCAAATATTATAGCTATATATTAAAATTATACGCATAACTATTTGTCCCAGCATTTAATTGATAAGAAATAGCTTACTGAAGTGAAACTTTATGAAAACATCAAACCAACTGCTAATCCAGATGTAAAACTCAACAGGCTAAGCTACTGAATATCATCACCATAATATTAATCTGGGAAAACTCAGCCATAGGGTTGCCATCTTGCCTGAGAAACACACAACCCGTTAGCAGTATAATGCTGGTGATATAATCCATTAAAGTAAATGTCTTTAAAGGTATAAATAACATAAACAGCTATTCCTTAGGCAACAAATATTGGTGTGTAGCAATTTATATAATTTAGAGAATAAATTATTTTTCTTGTTACAGTCCTCTGTTGCTCATTGTGAAAGTCTTCTCTTAAACCATACAACTTCATTTGAACTTTTCAGAAAAATATATCTTGACATTCTTCAAAAGGGAAGAGCTGTTTTTCGAACAGAGTTGCATATACTCCTTTTTCAATTACTGCAGAAGATATCACTACAACACGTGACGTGATATCTGTGACATATTTTGGTCGATGGACTGCCACAGTCTTCTAATGTTCATCATCTCATTTGTGCACATACCCCATTTTATAGAAAATCTATAATATATGCAAACACACTTCATTGTAATCTTATAAAGAATTCAAGGAAACAATCACAGATAATGGATCACAGTTACTTGACACGTAAGGTGAAGTAAAATTAAGGGCACTTCACATATACATAGTCTTATACAAGTATTAGAATACATGAGAAAGAATCAATGTACCTAAATATCAGAATACAATAATATCTGAGACTGCAAGACTGGAAACACTAACTTGCAATTGCTAAGCGAGGGATTGGGTTTTAAAATCCAGGTTTCTAAACTTATTTAGCCATGAAGCACCATACACAGAAAGTATAATGGATTAATCAACCTCCCAGATTTTCCACTTCTAGTCCACAGAAAACTGATTGCCATTCTTTCAATCATATACACTCAAAAAACATATGGAAAGCATTATCACTGCCTTCCAATAATGCTTTAGCAATAAAGAGCAGTGAAGAGATCATAGATTGCTCCAGCCTGAAGAGAACAGATAAATAGATAAATAGATAAATCTATCACATTTTGTTTTTGCAGCTTGGCAAAGAGACAAACAGTCTTACAGCCAATCATTAAAATAATCCTTAATTATTTTATTTTTATTTATTTATTTATCTTGATTGAGGCCATTGTAATAATTCCTTTCTAATACAATATTGTTGTGTGGCCTCTTTGGGCCTCCTTTTTCTCCATTAGTTTAAAAAAAAAACTTTTCTTTAATCACAATGATATTTCCTTTATATATATATATATTTATTTATTTATTATATTTATTTCTATATATATATATATAGAAATAAGATTATATTGGAAAATCAGGCTGCTGTACATTAATGTATTTTTACATAATTTTAGGAGGAAAATGGTTTATGTTTTAGCCTCGTGACTTGCAAATGAAAGAAAATAACGCTTAGCAAAAGACATTAGAAGAACACATTCACCATGAATCATACTGCCCTTGAAGGTGCAGCTTAAAAAAGCAGAGAAATAGATTTGACACCACTTGGACTTGCAGCTTGGACATGCTGCATTAAACTGTTCAAAATTAATTTAATCTGAGCATGGAGAATAATAGCCTCTCAGTTCAAGGCTTCTGATAGCAGTAATTTGCACTCGAAAGTATTTCCAAAGGGAAAGAATAAATGAAGGGTGACTCTCCAAAACTGAGTGAGCAAATGTATTCACTAAATGAAAGCCTCTTGATCACCCTGTAAAAGAGCATTCAGGAAAATGACACATTTTATATCATTCTGTGGGGCAAGAATTTTTTCTTGCAACTGCTCAGCTGCTACAAGGATAGATACTGTTGTTCCCAGGCTGATCGTGGGATAGGTAGCCATTCTCTTAGGGTTCGTACATTTTAATTCAAAAGCCATGAGATCTGTGTGCCTAAGAGAAGAGCAAGCATGGTGTAATCAAAAATCCTCATCTTACAATACTAATAAGGCACTCTGTAGGCTACCTGTATAAAGAATACTGGCATTTCCTTATGCCTTTCCAGCAGAGGATTAAGAGCTAACAAAGTGTTTTAAGTTACTTATCAAACCCAAACATCCCGTATATTTCAGAAAAGTCATGTTCTTCCCACTCATCTGTTCCTAACTTTCATCTCCATTTGCCATGTCTGCTGCTAAAACCTTTCAGTAGCAGTTTCATTTCTCATTCAGTTACTAGGAGACACCGATCCCACAGAAAAGGCTCTGCAGTGGGTGACAAGAAGTGCTGGTTGTCTGCTCCAGCACAAAAATGTAATTGGTGTTTTATATCAGCATGAATCCAACAAAAACTTCTTGGGTCACATGAGGACTACTAAAAGAAATGCATTCAACTGCTAACACACGCTGTCTTTCCATATTAGTGAAGAGGACAAGCTAACCATTCCAATCATAATAGTTAGTTATGGCATAGCAAGGAAGCAGTGAAACACATGAGAGTCTTCCCAGGTATGGGAACAGGTAGCAACGAGGAGAAGGCTCAGAGCCCTAAGACATGTGTTAGGGTTACCATATTTCTATTGACTCCCATTCCTCTGCACTGTAACTTTCCAGTTACGCCTCTGAAGGAAGAGGAAAAAATACAGTTAGGTGTGGTTAAGGTGTGCAGGTGCACGCACCAAAACACACAGAGGATCTTGGTTTTCCTCTAAATCTAGCACCATTAGGAGCCATGCAGTGCATGAACTACACGAAGCAAGCCACACGCTCAAGCAGCAGTATTAATTAAGAACATCCTTCCAATGCAGAAAAGCAAGGACAGTGGTTTGTAATAGCACAGTGACAGCCTGAAAAATGAACTACAGTAAATGAAGGAAAAAAAAAATCACTGAACAAAATACTACACTATTTAATTTTCCCCCCCCCCTTTCGTCCCCCTTAAGAATACACTTTTCTGAATGGCTTTGTGATTGCGAAGAACTCTTAGGAAGAGATACAAAGAAAGAGTTTAATCAAACAAACAGCAGGAGAATAAATAATGTGTTAGTATTCAATTTTCATTTCCAATCACAAAGTAGCACTACTTTTGCAAATTTACAACAAAGAAAGCTAAAAGGTCTTTTAAAATTCTTTGATACCGCTTAATTTATCTGAATCATTTACCTGCCACTAGCTATTTGTTTAATAATAATTCAAAGGTTATGCCAAAACTCTAAAAAAAAAAAAAGTGTTTCTATAATATATAATAGAAGTTAAAATATCCTGAAGGCTTTCAATTTATTTTGACTCATACATGGTCAGTATGAATCACATGGTTCTGTTGCAGTCTTCCAAAAGCAAAACACCACATTTCTGGTACCTCTTATTGGTCAAAATTGGTGACTACACTGTGAACTTCCATTATCTTTAAGAAAATTTTTTCTTCAAAGAAAATTGCAAGCTGCATTTCAAGTCATTCAAGTCTTGGAGGGCTCATGTATCGAACAGCTTTCTTAAAAAGCCTGTTTTTATAGTTCTCAATGATGCCTAACACCTAACGCACGATGATTAAAATAAAGATAATTTCATTTCTAAAATTTGCTTTTTCAAGCACAACACTATTTGGTTAAGTATACTTTTATGTCTTGACTTTGCAATGAATTAGAATACCCATAATTGAGTGTGTTATGGAAAAAACTGCAAGCTAATAACTAACTGATACTTGTGAAATATTGGAGTGCATTATCTCACATGTCAATTTCTTAATACTGACAGCAGAGAACAACACAGAACAATTGGTCAATAATTCAACTCATGCCTTCTTAAAACTCACGTTCAATTGTATAGGCACTACTTTTTATGAAGTAGTATTTAAATTGTTTTTCAAAGCTAAACAGGCTAAACTAAACGATAAGTTAGTTCACAACTGAGTATCTGAAATAAGAGGGAGACAAATTTCACTTTTACTTTGACACAATGTATGAATTTGTAGGTTTTCTTAATATTGATGGGGGAATAAAAGAGTTTGATTTTACAACATTTTGTAACATATAGGCATTTTGTATATTTACAGGTTTCACAGACTGAAATCAGATAATTCCTAGATATGATACTAATTTTTGCTAGGCCATAAAGTTTTAAGCCATGAGTACATTTCAAAAATAAAAGCTCTAAGACCATTGTGAAGAACTGTATTTTAAAAGCACGTTTAATGTAAACATTATGGCTCTGCTTTAAAAGGTAAGTGCAGGCAATTAACCCATTCAATGACCTCTGACTGCACATCCAGCTAAGGAGCTCCCTCATGCCAATATAGAACTAGAGCATATTTTTAAAAGATGAACAAAGCAGCGTGGACTCAGAGTTCACACAAGGTTTATGCAATCAGAAGATTAACATTTTTTGCTTCCAGAAGAAATGAAAGTTTTTCCCTGGGAAAGCAAGATTACATAGAAAATTTCAGAACATTCTATTTGAGACATCAGCTTTTTTAGAAGACAGTGGCACAAGAGGTTGAGGAGCTTACCATAACCATGGTGGCAGAGGGAACTGCTGACCAGACTCTGTCCTGTTTTCCTCACATTGCACAGGCATAAGTACTCCCCACAACATAAAATCAAAAGACTCAATTATGCAATACTTAAATGAAATCATTGTCTTAAAATGAAGAAACGTTCATTGATTTTCATCACCAGACAGCAACTACCAACCACAGCATTTCAGGAAGCCTAGCTATCATCTCTAAAAGTGTTGTGGCTCTATTATTATTTTAACAGTGGAAAAACATTCTGGAGGCAGAAAAAAATGTTATACATTTACCTTCTAAGGGTAAGATCAGGAAAATGAAGATGCCTATCATTTTTATAATTCAGAGAGGGATAAACATCACTGTGAGCTATCTGTAGAATAGCATATTGAGCTTTCTGTGTTCATAAGCTTACTAACAAGTAAGTTCACATAAATTTAAGAAGTCCATTGTGAGGAAGTATCTGTGTAGAATGAGCCCTGGTTGTGGAAACTTAAGAGTTCTATCCCTCTGTTGAGAGGCGTGTCAGATCATGAGTTACCTACTTAACCAACATCAGACAGAAGTGCTCTAAGTGCTTTAATTTCTGCTAATACCATTCAATCTACAGAGCACTAAGAGTTTTCACGGCGAGCAATGATAACCAGGTTATTGGTAATGCTTTCTAAACAGAAACCAACAACAGAGATTGATACATGCAGGAGAGAACAGAGAACTAAGAATGAAAATTTACCTTTGGCACAGCCCAGTGCAGAGAACTAAACAATACACAAACCTCTAAAGACCAATCAGGCTTGTACCTGTATATCTTACTCTGTCACAACATTCATAGTTGAGAGAGGATGGATTTTTCACAGCATCTGAAAGAGTTTTTCTTGTCTGAATTGCAAGTGAGCACAAATTACAAAGTCAGAAATATTAAAAACAAATTCTGCTTTAGGCAACAAACTTGTATTCTTCAACTGGGCAAAAATAGCATCCCTACTGAAAGGAAATCAGCCACTTCCCAGTACCTAGTGGTGTCTCTACTTTTCTAAAATAATATTGAGCATCAGGAGATTTGTGGCACCACCAGCCTCATTTCTGACTAAGTCCAGATGCAGCTTGTCCCTAAAATAGCATCAGTACGCATAAAGGATAGTGCACTGTAGCTGGATTCACCACACAGATGGAATAATTTTGGGAGGATAGAGAAGCAAGGTCATTTTTCCATTCCAGGAATTCATAAATAATACAAGAAACAGAGTAAATTGAAAATATCACATACAGATAGGTTAACGGTTGGGTTAAAATCTGCAGATTAAATAAATGAAAGGAAAAAGCAGTACATCTTTAGGTCTGCAAACAGCGTCCTTCCTTTCCACCAGAAACAAGTCAATTTTGTTTTTTGGAAATTACACAGCTGATACAATGTACTGTGGCAAACCAAGAGTTACTGAGCATCAGTACTGGGAAATACTTAAACTAAACTAAGAGGTAGCGAAGAAAATCAACTCTGGTAATACTATAGCAAAAGAGTAATGTTTCTTTTGAAACTTCTCAGTTTAAAGAACAACTGAACGAAATCAAAAACATGAACTATAAAGACTATTAAACAAGCAGATGGTGTGAGAATAATTTGGAAGCTGATATCCAGTTAAAAACACTGCTGCCTAATGACTGACAACGCAAGGGATTGGTGGCATTTGTTACTGAAGTGGGTACACTGTGCTCAGTAGCTGAAGACCAGCTTCAACGTAAAAATGCAGAAAAGCAAAAGGAAAAGAAGCAGAAGCAATTATTGTAAAGAAGAAATAGAGCAGAAAAGTGGAAACGTGGAATTAAAATGAAAGCATGGCAATCAAGGAAGGGAAGTAGGATGCAAAATGAAAATATTTTGTTTCCAATCAATTAATTAGAAAAGTAATTTATGATCTTTATCAACCATATGAGAAGTCTACCTGATACGGATCACAAACTCCTATTGCTATTACTATTATGTTAGTCACCACTCTTTATTAACTCTATTACATCATACTCCGTTCACACACTTACCTATAATTAAGATCCTCTCTTATGCTGCACCTTTTAACAGCCCAGATCACCTTGAAAATGCTGCAAACAGACATGCCTCTCAGCACAGACACCACGAATAAGTTTAAGAAGATCAGATTCACTGTGACTGGTTTCAAGATGGACCGTTTAAGAGCAAACCTGTACTTGACTTCATTCCAAGCCTCGTTAAGTTTCAACAATGTATTTTTACCTTCAAACATACCTGGCAAACCTTGTTAATCTTCCCAGGGCATGTATGTCACCACATTGTTGATAACATATGAACTGCATTTTAAGAAGTCAAATGTCATTTTTCTAGAGGCCTTTTACTTTTGAAAACGCTGAGGGGCAGTCCCTCCCTCTCTGCCCTGCTTTGCCCTCTCTAAATGATTAGCACCTAGATAGCTCAGAACTGCAGCTCACAAAACATCTACTCAGAAATGCTCCCAGTTGACCAAGTACTCACGGATTCTTTGTCATAACATCCATCTGGGATCCTGCAGGAAACAGCTTTGAAAATCTTCCCCCTTCTCAGAGGAAATATGCTATGACATACCATGGTAACGGTCAGTAATTACTTCTATAAAACACTGGCTTTCACGTGAGCTAATTCCACTTCTTTTGTTTGAATTCTGTCTTTCTTTATTAACACTTGCATAGTAAATATTGCATTTGCACGTTCAGATCTTTTACCATAATATTGTTTTTCCTTGCAACTATAATGAAGATTGATTTAATCTCAGAATTATTAGCCCCTTGCCAACCAAACACTGGGCTGTTTTCATGAGCCAGAAACAGAACTCCTTATGATGACATTGTTTATCATTCTGCTCTCTAAAATATTGACTTTCATAAAACACAGTTTATTCACTTAAAGTCTGAAGATCTCTTACACTGAAGGCTCGAAGATTAAATAAATATTTTTGCCATTTCTTTGAAGGATCACAGTGAGTTACAAGCATTCCTCTACTAAGAACTTTAAAGAATTAAATAATTTATCTTTTCAAGTGTGCCTGAATTAAATGTCACTTTTCTCGTTCAGGTCATGCCATATCAGTTTCATCAAAATTAGAGCATACTCTCAGCAGTGTGTTGCTAATGACTGCCATCATTACAACCTTTTCACAGTGCCTCACGTATGGGAGAAACGGCTGTAGACCACAGCTTTCAGGATGAGCAGGAGGTCCCTTTTCTGTCTCTCTCTTTTAAATTTCTGTCCATCTGAAAGGCACATATCCATCTGCTAGTGCACTTCAGGAAAGAATCAATTTTTTTTGTTTCAAACATGTTTCTCACTGCAGGGATCATTAAACACTTGGACTCACTGATAAATGGAAGGATTTATCACGTTTTCCCTCCTGGACTGAGCTCACCGTTGAAACTCTTTCCTACTGTGTTTTAGTTATTCTTCCCTAGCTAAAGCTTAATCACATGGCTCAATCACCATCTTCTTTTTTCAGGACTTGGAGAGTGAGTGCTAACTCGTGTTTGCATGTGACAGAACAAGGTAAGTAAAAAGAGAGTTTAAGACAGTGAGATGTTAGTGGTACAGAGGTTTGCCTCTACTAATACAAATGTGTTCCCAAAGTACCACTAGATATTCATAAAAATAATGAATAATGAGAAATAATTCCAAAAAAGATGGCTATGATATATGGCATATATATGATATAGCATATGCAAAATACTGTCATATGCAGGGAAAGGCATATGGCAGTATTTTGAGATCACTAACTGAAGAAAAAAAGATTGGATAAGAACAGTGAAATTACAAGAAAAAAACAGTGACAGTTCGTGTTACTGCAGCATATAAATTTGACTATGATGACTTTTCTTGATATAAAATTAAGAGCTGATTATGCTGTCACACTATCTTCCATAAAAGACCTAACTGTAAAATCACACATTTATATAATTTTCATTTTTGTAGCAGTGTAAAACTTTGCATTAGGCAGAGGTTTGTATGTTAGCAAAGACATGAAGTGAAAATCCTTGTGTAGCTGTCCAGTGATTCATGGCAGATATATTCCCCTCCTCCAAAACAAACAAACAACAAAAACTACTGAACAATTATATGGAGAAACATATCTATCAAGGAACACAGTCCTGTCATATTCAAGCATGGAATTATCTGTAGAGATCCCCATTTAGCTCAGCTGTTCTCTACACAAGTTACTTATACCTGTTCTTCAAAATACAATAAACAGTGTATTGTATTAAGTACTGCCAGAAAATGCACTGGAATCTACTAACAGAGTTCTGTTAAGATGGGGTATTATTCCCTTTTCTCAGTGAGAAGTGAAGAAAAAAAAACAGTAATCTGCATAGGAAAGTTTCTGTGCCTTGAAGAAAAGATTGGGCCTGAAACTGAATTGTCTGAAGATAAAAAGCAGTCAAGGGCTAGGATTTTTTTTTTAAGTGTTGATAATACCACAGACATTATCAATTTAAAAGACCTTTTATATATCATTTCTTTCTGAAAGATGAAAATGAAAATACTTATTATCTAAATTCCCTGTATTTTTAATCATTTCTGAACCTACCAGAAAAAAATCACCAACATATTCCTGCTTCAAAGTTACATTGTCCATGACACACAGCATCTACCTGAGCAAGAAAAGTCAAGGCTACAAATGAATTATAGAATTGTAACTTTAAAGACTAATTTTTCACTTGCTATCTTGGGATTGTTTTAAGTTCACTTTGCATCTTGGTAGGATGCCAATACATACAGGAGAGCTGTCAACAGCATGGGTAGACATATGCAACTCAGATTTGATAACAAGAGCTGTGAGGATATGACAAGAGCAACCTTGAGCACACCAAGAACCTCAAGTATGCACTGAGTTAGCCTGGGCTGAAGTTTGTGTTGTCACATCTTCACTGCCACCAGAATAAATGAGATTATGGCTTGACTACGGAACTTATTCACACAGCAGTTACTTTGGATAGGGATGGGGCTAAACAACACATGGAGAGTCTTTCATATACTTCAGAAGGTTTTTTTTCCATATTCAATAAATTGGTTAAATCCTCCAGAGTTAATGTTTTGATTGGCTAAATCTCATGTGTGCGTGTGTGGAGAAGGTTTGCATAGTGCATTATTCTTGTTTCTGCTGCTCCAAAACAGCAGCCTTTGATGTGGGTGAGGCAAGGTATCAGCCACCACAAAATTCACTGAATCAATAAGTTTACTTCTATTTTTTTTTCTATTTAAATATCTCAGAATAAAGAACAACATTGCCAATTAGATCAAAACGGTGGGAATATAGCTGTTTCAAAAATTAGAGTCTTTATAGTCAGACTTATGACATTTTCTTATTACACTGTACTTACGCTTAATTTTATTTGATACAAGAATATTTTTTTAAGATGCACAGCCCCCAATTGGAAGAGTGATACCCACAAGCAAAAATGGCTGCAACGATCCAGTCAGTAAATAGGATTCAGACAGAGCAAACACCAGATTACCTGTTTAAACATGGTCAGAAAGCCATGATTTTAAGCCATGTCACTGATTTTCTCCTGACTCTACTCTTTAAGAGCTACTGGTTGAATTCATGCAATACAAACAAATATAAAATCAAGTAATCTCAATAAACCGATCGACTTATTTCTTCAATTTAAAATATGAGTATGATATTTTTAGAAGATGTAGCTAATAATAGAAATATCTAATAATTTGGAGAGTCATATTATTTCAGACTGTGCTCCCAGATCTCCAGCTGTCTCTGTTTCTATTACTGTGCTCAAGTTATACCTACTTATTACTGACCTAATGTTACTGATACATCTACTGCTATTGATGTACTTACAAGAACACTTTGAGCACAGCCTGCCACTATATAGACTGTTAACAAATGCCTGCATGAGGAAAGCAGTTTCAGGGACAAAAATACAGCTTTGTGCTTCCTTTATCATCTCTGTCAAGGGAAGTGAACTACAACTTAGCCCAGCATTCTGTAGTTCTGATTTGGGACTGGGCTTTTATTTTCTTGTGTAGGTGTTTCTCACACACTTAAGATACCCAAAAGAATCTGAAAATGATCACACACACAGCTCAAGAGGTGGATAGAGCAGGAAACAGTACACCCCTCAGTTCTACTGATGGAAACTCCTAATTTATTGGCAATAACTAATGTCCAGTTTAGTGTGTGAAAAACATTTGAGAAGAAATACTAAAACAGAAGGTGGCCACTGCCTTTGGAATGAGTAAAATTTTTGATGGTGTTCTGTTCTGACAGAAACACAGTGTTTTTCAAGACTTCCCCAAATTATCTCACTTTACAGTATAATTTGAACTGCCTAGAGATCTGTTTCCATATTGGCATATAGTGGATTTTTTTTTAACTGCTTGTTTTTTTTTTTAATGACTCTTTTCCCTGTCACAATGGAACAATCAGCTGTCAATCTGTGCTGTAAAATGTTCCTTGGGAAAACAAAGTATGCCCAGAAATCCTCTTTGGATCTTATCTACCAGTGTATAAAAATATTTTTAGAACAAAAATGAAGCATATTTTTATTCCCAGAAGGGTTGGCTCCTTCTTGACCTTTCTCATGTTAATTGGGTCCAGATTCTGCAAAGCAGCTACCTACATGCACCTTAACTTTCAAATTGGCACATTATGGTGCCAGCTGAATCCACGTAATTATCTCCTCAATCAGTCATTTAGCATTCAGTCCACCATACTCTACAAACCTATTTAATAAAATATTAAATGTGTACACAAATATGAAGTACATCAAAAAAGACCCAAGTAAATGTCAATCTGGGAAGAAAATCTCCAAAAAAAAAAAAAAAAAAACCCAAAACCACCAAAAACCACAAATCACAAAGACTGATACAAGAGAAGGCAATAGATCACATCCTCAGCAAATGTCATCTCGCTTCATTCCAGTTCGCCTCCAACAAACCATAGGAGGAAGCATCTCAGGAACTGCTCCATTCTGTTGACCAAGTAATAAACAACTTCTAATATTTACTACATTTTGACAAAAAAACAGTTATAAACTTTTGCAGTAAATGTGTATCTTATTAATATGTTATTAACTTAGAAAAACATCCAGAAGCACTGGAGCTGCCGACAGCACGTAAAGCAATGAAAGAACTTATAAAGCAGGTGAAATACAACTTGCATGTACAGCCTCAGCTATTTCTGAACTTTTGTGCAAAGCTCAAAAATTAAATAGTCAGCATGTTTCACCTCCCTCTCAGAACCCCTTATTTCTACTCCAATGTTTTAACCAGCAGTTTAAAATTTATCAGCTTGATGGATAATATGATAGAGAGTTCAAGAGCCACTTGACGTTTTATCAGACTGGGACTCACTTCTTTTCTTTTTAAGAGCCTAGCAAATCTGCTGTGCAATTTGGTATCCTTGCTACTCACAGTATTTATAAATATTTGTTGAAGGCAGATAAACGCATCCCTTTCCTTTTCCTCATAAAGCACTCCAAGAAAATCCCGGGTTTTAATGATTTCTTGAGCAGAGTAACAAATAGTCTGTGACTAGACTTCTGTATACAGAAGCTCTTTTTGAAATTGTGCTGACATGAAGTGAATGTAAACTAGAATCAACCAATTTTAAGACCTCCGCAGAGATTTGTTCTTTGACAACTGACAGAAAGACTCAGAAATTAGCATTTTGGTAAAACCTTTATTTGTTTAAGACGTCTCTTAGCCAAAGAGACTGTCTGTACAAAAGGATTAACCTATTGACAATGACTTTCCAAATCCAAACTCATTGAATAACAAGTACTGAATGTGTTTACTTTCCTAATGCACCCACAATTCTCAACGAAGCAGACTCTCTTGAAAAGGTCAAAATGCACAAAGAGCTGAATTTCAATAGGAAAGCCTACAGAAATTTAAAGCTGAATAGAATGTTACATATTCAAGAGGAAAAACGGTTTGTTTAAGCACATTTTGATTATCTACATGGATAAAAACCTAAAAAGACTTAGAAAGGCTACTGTTACAGGCCTCTTCCATTTAACCTGGTCAACCTTTAATTGCCTGTCTTAAATACCTCAACCAACCACTTCGGCTATGCTACAGGAACGCGCTTATTTGTTTTATTATTTGAACAAATCAGGAAGTTAAATAAAAGACATAGTATCCTACTTATCTACATAGGTGCATTTATGTTTTCATGTTCATCACAGCTGTATGTCTCCAGCAGGGAGGCAGGTTCAAAAATGTGACATTAACCATTAGAACTTATTTCAGTTATCTCCCAAGGAACTATTTTAATCATATGAGGCAGGTACAGTTGAAGGGTTGTTTGCTTTGCTGATGTATAGAGCTATTTATGAAAGTTTTATATATTTTACAGACTAAATTGGTACAAGTTGCTCATTTAAAATGATGCAGTGTGAGTAATTATTAAGATCACTTGTAAAACAAACATTTTTTCAGGCAAGATAATAAATGCAAATGAAGTAGTTTAGACAAGGTAGTAGCAGTCAGTAAGCTGCAGATATTATCTAAGTAGCATGTGCATGAAAAATTATGGAGCAAGGGTAAAAAATGCAACAGAATCAACATAGAACAATGTGCCTGGAAGAACGAAGTCTTCACAACATTACAGAAACATAAGACTCCCTTGAGTACTTTCAGTTGAATTTTCTAAAGCAGCTAAATTATGCATGGAGTTTAGAAGTCATTTCTGAAACATTACACAGCCATCACATTCAGGTGTGGCTTTCACGTCATATTCTGCTGGTGGATAAATCATGGCTGAAAGCAATACTCAAGTCATAGAATCATTAAGGCTGGAAAGACCCTAAGAGCACCTATTCCACTAAGCCACATTCCTTAGTACCACACTGTTACGGTTTTATGATTTTTGTTGTATTATTGATATTCCTACACACACCTATACATTTCTTGGACACCTCCACAGACCACGTCTCTCCCAATACCCCGGGCAGCCTAGTCCAGCATCTGATCACTCTTGGAGAAGATTTTTCTAAAATCCAACCTGAACTTCCCCTGGTGCAACTTGAGGCTATTCCCTCTCAAGAGGGAATGTCAACATCCACCTCACCCCAACCTCCACCTCACCCCAACCTCCCTTCAAGTCAACAATAAGGTAAATAAAGCCTCGCCTGAACCTCCTTCTCTCAAGAAGAAACAATCCCAGTTCTCTCAGCCACTCCTCATTCAATTTGTCTTCCAGTCCCTTCACCAACTTTGTTTCCCTTCTCTGGGAACACTCCAGGGCCTCAATACCTTTCTTGTAGTGAGGAGCCCAAAAGTGAACACAGTGCTCGAGGTGCAGCCTCACCAGAGCTGGGTACCAGCACCTCACTACCATCTGAATAAAAAAAATGTCTCCTTAAGATATAACCTAAATTTTCCCTCTTTTAGTTTAAAGTTATTTACCCTTGGTCCTATCACTATTACACCATTTAAAAGTCACTCATTTCCTGCTAATAAGCTTCTTTCAATTACTAAAAGGTCACAGTGAAGCCTTCTCAGAGCCCTCTCTTCTCCAGGCTGAAGAAGACCAAGTCCCTCAGCCTTTTTTCATAGAAGAGATGCTCCAGCCTTCTAAGCATCCTTGTAGCCCTCCTATAGACCTGCCTCAACAGCTCCACATCCCTCCTGTGCTGAAGAACACAGTTCTACAGATGGGAAGCCTTTCAAGAGCAGAATAGAGGGGGACAATCACTTCCTTTGGCCCATTGGTGACCCTTCTATTGATGCAGCTCAGGGTACCATTGGTCTTTTTGGCTGCAAGCACAGAATCCTCGCTCATATTCAGTCTTTTTTGTCCACCAGAACCCCTAAGTCCATTTCAGCTGGGGTGATCTCAATGAGATTTTCTCCACTCTACACTCAAGGCCCTGCACTTAGCCTTTTTGAACCTCATTAAGTTCTCACCGGTCCACTCTTTGAGCCTACCCAGGTCCATTTCAGTGGTATCCTTCCCTTCTGTGGTGTCAAATGAACCACTCAGCTTAGTGTCACCAGCAAATTTGTGGGAGGTGCACTCATTTCCATTACCTATGTAACTGGTAAAGGTTTTGAAGAGCACTGGTCCCAAGTCAGACCCTTGGGGGACGCCACTTGTGACCGACCTACAGCTAGACATAGAAGCATTAACAAACACCCTTCAGCTATGTCCATCCAACCAATTACTTATCCACCTAATAGGCATGCCTTCAAATCCATCTCTCTTCAGTTTAAAGATAAGAATATAGTGTGGGACCACGTCAAAGGCCTTGCACAGGATCAGGTAGATGACATCAGTTGCTCTTTCTTTGCTGATTGAGGCCATTGTGGCCATAATAGAAGGCCACAAAGATAGCAGATGACCTCATTAAAATTGATGTAGTGTACTAAAATAGTTCAATATTCTTAGAAAGAAACCTGAAATGAAGCTTAAGCGTGTTTGCATACATAACTACATTTATAGGTGTGTATACACTTTTATACATAATCACTAGTTTGCCCTTTAGGATATGGAATATCAAATATATGGGGAAGATGAACTAGAAAGATAGGATTATACAGTAACTCATTTTCTTGTTTTGTAGTACAGAAGCCTGGAACTTCATACGCAAAATGGGAACTGTGCAGACAACCTCTGAAATGTAAACTGCTTAGACAATCAAGACTGAAGAGTTCTGATTATCAGGGATGTGATTTGGAAGACAAAAGCCAGAGATTTAGATGACAACCAATACGCTGTTAATATATATAAGCATCTGTAGATCATTCAGAATATTTCAACCAAGGGATGACTTTTCATTAATACCAGCTGAGACAAAAAGAAAAATGCAATATATGGTAATGACAATAGAATGAACAGATGAAAAATTCATTCTTAGCCATAAAGCACAAGGAAATGACAGTGTAATAAACCTATACAATACATGTTTGAGAACAGCATATCAATTTCCTCTGTTATTTGAACGGAGTACCACATCCAGCATAGAAACCCCAAAGATCTTTCCAACGTTATGAGAATCACAAAAAATGGCTATTGTCAGGGAGAAATGTTTATCATAATTTCGGCTGTGTAGCCACATATGGGATTTTTTGCACCTTCAAACTTGTTCAAAAACATCAGGTGCAATTTGCATCAGTTCTAAAATTAGTTGGAATTATTATATAAAAATGGAAATGTCTATAGGTCTTTAAACCACATATTAATTCACTTCTGCCTAGTAGTACGTAGCAGGAAAAAGTCCACAAATTAAGGGTGAGCCAACATTCACATACTCTTAATGATATTACAAATAGACCAGTATGCATGTGTGCAAACGTCTACTTGACAAGTGCCTATGCCCAAAATTCACAGCTAAGTTAAAAATACTGAAAAGCTATTGTTTTCTTCCAATCTGACAACTCACTTAAAAAAAAAAAACCTCGGTGAACAATAGGCATGAAAAACAAAGGTGCAATAACAAAAAATTATAAGATGTTTAAAAAGTACTTAATTGAATCTTGTCATAGAAAAATTAACTCTAGTGCAATAAAACTCCATGACCTTTGAAAATAAATCTTAGCAAATAGGCTACTGAAATTAAGCACCTGCATAATATTCTTATTATTAAAAGCTGAAAACCTTTAAAATAAAATCCTTTTGACTTAAAGAGCACGTTCACTTGCACAAATAATTGATCTCCTCCTATTGCACTGACTACATGTTGAAGGCAGACTAGCATCGTTTTTTCCACATCTTGTTACTGCATCAAAATAAAAAAGATTTCCCAAATTTAAAGCCATTGGAAACAATTAGAAAGTATCTTCTAATCTTGCCATATGGTAAGCGTTCTTCAGTGATAATAGGGAAAGTCAGTAGGATTAGAATAACCTAACAAAATAAAGGGCTCTGTTCTGCTGAGTAGGTATTTTTCTTTTCTGTGCATATTTAAAACATGTACATATGTCTCTCACCATACAACTCTGTTTTATTATTCCTGTTTTAACAGTATCATTCCCTATCAGACTTTTGATTACTTACAATAAATCAAAAAGTAATAGAAAGTGAACATACAGTGTTTCTGAGCCACAGAGAGCTGTAACTGCAAGTGCTGGAGAGCTATTGTGCTGTTGCATTTAAAATGCAGGTCAAAGGTGTTAACACATTCAACTGTGTCATGTTTTCCTTCCTTTCCTGATACCATTCCATGTGATTTTCCCTTCATTTTGCTTTTCTATTGTGGTAGATCTGTTAAATCAATGTTGAAGTGGTGTGTCAGTGCTGAAGGTCATACTAAATATTAACCATCATATTGCAGCCAACTGATCACAATCTGAGTGCATTTCTGCTCCCATGCATGAACACGGAACTCGGTCCTATTCTCATGGAATCCTTACAGTGATGAGGCCCAAGAGCAAATGAAACAATTTAAAAGCACTTCAGCTGCAAAGACTTATTTTAGGATCTGTAGGCAGACAGGTTTAAACTCTATGCTAAAATTAGCAATATTTCTTTTAAGAGGATTACTTGTCTTACACAGTTCAGACAGAAGTAAGTAAATGTGTGTGTCTACAGCAATGCAAGAAATTTAAGATGACATGATTTGGAATATCTGTTTTTAAATGAGGTCACAGTAACATGACAGGCATGTAAGAAACTCGGTAGAAGGGAAACAATGAGTTGAAAACACTAATATCAGCAAGTACTGTGGTATTTCTGTATATTACATCACTCTCTGCTAAAGATCACAACAGAAAAAGTAAATAATTTACCAGTATCGGAGACTCAAATTCCAAGCTTAAATAGAAAGGAGATTAGTATTATAGGTATAATAGTGACAATGTGACCAAGGGCAAGAGTCTGTGAAATCCTAAGGCAGATTAAACTACAAGGGCAGAAAACAGCAGGATTGAAAGACTTCAGGTTTTTTTTTTTCCAAGGCAGACAGGGTAAACGTGATCAATGGTTGTTGGTTCTCACATCAAATTTACTGTTAGAGAGGACACGATGTTACCCAGAGACAAAATTGTAATAGTAATAATCATCAGGATTCTTCCACGCAAAACAAAGCATATGCTCTTTGCACCTTTGTGCCTACCAGAGGCCCTGCTCCTCCCGTCTTCGGAGCTCAGGAACTAAACCTTTCCAGGCACACAGCTGATCTGAACACTGCTACAGAGGCAAGGCATGCTACGCAGACGGGTAACATTACCAAGAAAGCTCCTGCTTTAATTGCATTCTGACATAGGAAAAGCAAGATGACAACTAAGGAATGTTTATGCATGAAGATATGGAAATAGTAATAGTTCTTTGGGTGGGATTTTGGAAACAGTGACTCACTGACATTTGGTTTCAAGCTGAAGCTGTAGTCCTATGCTGTCTGTGTGGGATACTGTTATCATCTGAAGTTCTGAGTTCATGCAGAAGGGACTCAACAGCATACAGATTGGCTAGAAAGAGAATAAAACCTATAACAAGATGATCTTACTCCCCAGGGAGGTTAGGGGAATGTTTTTCTATGGAAGAGGCACACCTTTACACGCTCCACTGAAAATTAGCTCCACTGTTTTACATTCATGGTACCACTTCAAGTACAAAGGATGAGTTGGAAGTAAGGTGTAAATCATAGGCTGCTTTGAATATCTTTATCTAATCCTTTACACATACATTAGTCACACTGTAAAACAGATGTAATTTTCCTTTGTCATCTCTAACTAAATTTTAACATTATGTAAATAGACATCTGTTCTTTAAAACAAAGCAAAAAAGCACCAAGCCACATCTACTACAGGGTAACACAAGACTGAAGGATATCGTTACAATCCTGCTTTTACTTTATTTGCTCCCACAGCATCCAAGTCTAAAAGCACTGAATTTCTCCCATGACTGATGTAGCAGTTAATATGTTTCTTTGGAGCACTGGTACAGTAACAAATCTACGCACAGCAAATCACCACTGTTTATATGCACCGTTTTTAAAGCAGCTTCTCCTTTTAAAAGTATCCAGTGTAATCCCATCACAGTTTAAAACTATCAGAAACATAGGGACAAGAAAATTAAGGTTGAACAAGAACACCTGACTGCAATCCAGATAACAGAATCAAGTACTGAGAAAACACATCTCTTCATTTGCAGGAATGTGCTTCTTTGTGCTCACATCTGCTTATCTTAATATATTTGTTTTCCAGTGGAATGAAGTTTTCCACTTCATTTTCACTAGGAGTTGTTAAAAAGCAGAGCTGCATTCATCTACTTCAATACTGTCAAGAAAGAGATCGAGAAAAAAAGTCCAAGTATTTCAGACTGCTTTTAAAACCTTAATGAAACTTAACTCAATATATATTACAGAAATTTCCTAAAAAAATTAAGTAGGACTCTTTGAACTGAAGAACTCCCTGACTGGTCAATAAATATTTATTAATATGAGTATGGAACAATACAAGTTGGTATAGTTCTATTGAAAGTCAGAATCCAAGACAATTCTTGCAAGTATAGGATCATGTTTTAACATGAGATTTTATATTCTGTATGCTGTAACTGAAGACATCAAATACCTTAAACTGCTCACGAGGGTGGCATTCAGGTATAAGGCACATAAATTTGTACAAGATTATAATATACAAGATGATGCTAAAAATCCTTGAACGGGTAAATGAAATCCACAGATATGCTGGTTGTTGTTTCATGAAGAACTGATAAGAGAAACAGTTTTTTAAAGATTATGGTGACAGGCAGCAATATAAAGTTCTCAAGAGAGAACAAAAAGCACATTCAGTCAGATTTTGAAGTGCTCAATCAACATTACACTGGCAAAGTCTAAACTATTTTAACAGATACTCCTTTATGGATGAAGACTATTTCAAATCACTGTAAAAATCTAAAGGTAAGGCATGGTGGTTGTATTTCAAAACGCTATAGAAATGTTACCAGGTCTTCTAAACCCAGGATTAAGAAAAATATCATCGTGGCTTGAAAGTTCTGTGCACTGACAAAACAGTGCTGCTTGTTTAGCTACCATAAAGTTTTCTGACGCATCTGGGATAATAGAGCACATAAAGGAAAATGGAAACTGCTCATAATTCTTGACGCTGTTATGCATATGCAGCAAAACAGCTCTTCAGTCTGTTATGTTTCTTTACACTGGACAGAATGCAGACCATGCAGCTTTCTACACAGAGCAATATTGTGTGACAGACAGAAAAATAATCATTTTTACCTCCTAAAATTCCTAGCGGTGGCTGCTTTGAAGAGATGGGACTTTAACCTAATATGCAAAGGGCTGATTCAATGCAATATTAGATTTACTTTATTGTATGCAGAAAAGCTACGTGCTTATTTGGGGGATAGATCAAAATTGTTTGAATTCCCTCAGGGGGCTTTAGATTTTTGAATGCTATGCTATGTCCAAGAATACAGATTAAGACAGAACATGAATTCTTTTTTTCTCCCTTGCATTTCAGATGGTAAGAACACACACTGCAGGGTCACGTATTAGATTTTATAAAAAGGTGGTTCAATACTGGAGCACGCTTCTTACAGCCTGCTTATCTCTAGTGAGAAGCTAGAGGGGAAGCTATATTGTTGGCCAGAAAGCCACCCATCTTATGTATGAAGCAAGGAAGACAGATAAGTAACCAACTTTTAGAACAGTATGTCATAGTTATCTCTCTAAAGCAGTTTTGAATGATTTACCTTGCATTGAGTGGATTTAGCACTTGTCTTCAATTTCTACAGCAGTTGTTAGGGTTTTTTTTTAATAAAACTCATTTTGTGTGAAAGGCAGTGTACTTTAACTGATAGACATCAACGTTCTGAAAATAGTTTTGCATTTTCTTTCTTACCTACTATTGATCCCACCAATTAATTCTGTGACCTTTGAGGGGTCTGGGAACAAAACTCAGTCATTACTTTTCTGCTGGTGTCTCTTTCAGTTTATTGTTATGGTTTTCTGGGCACCATCTTGCATTCATATGAAAAGACAGCAGGGACAGCCTTTGCTTAGACCACAGTCTGTGTACAACCAGAAAGCATGTCATAACAGAAAGGGGAGGTGGGGAATCTTCAGGGGTTATTTTGGAGCTATGTCTCTATAGCCTGGGGTGGACAGGACAATCACATTGGCACGTGGGTTCCAGTTATCAGACTTCTAACACTGGGGTGTTTTACATCATCTTTCACAGAGTAAGCACAAGTGAAATATTTTCATCAAATGATAAGTTTTGGCAGATACTGATTACTGGCAAGGTTTTACACATTAGAGAAAATTATACTTTTCATGACAACACCGTTGTAAAAATCCATTGGAGCTACAGTGATGAGGGTTTCTGGCCCTTTACATGACAATATTCTCTATGAGGTGACAGCCTCATTTGAGTAAAGAAAAACTCTGCATAAGCCAATTACATATAGCAACTCTGTCTGGAAGAAGATCAGCTTCAAAGTAAATCATCTTTAATGGTGACGAGATTTCTATACAAAGTGTTTCATTGGAAACTTGGAAAATCTTTTAAGTGCTAATTTTTCACTTCAGTAGCTAGAATGGTTCTGCTAATTTTTTTTTCTAATTCCTTAATTTTTTTGCAAGATAACATTCATGACAAGAAACAAAGAAAATCATACATTTTTCATGTTATGGACCAATTAATAAGTCTAACACTTTCTGTACACTAAAAATAGGCTGCTTTAGTTTTGTCAATTGCTTTTGTAAACATTCATCTGAAATGCATTACTACTATGAGTGACAATATATCTACAGAGTTTCTTTATGCTTAAAATGCATAGTTGATCAAAGGACAGACCATTTTCTAAGTACATTTTCTTTCCTGATTTTTTCTACTAACTTAAGTATAAAACAAAATAGAGAAAACATTTTCCATTGCATTTTCCTAGAAGTAAAAATCTGTCCCATTTTCACCAAGATTGCAAGAGCTTTGAGAGAGAGGTGTGTGAAATCAGTACTGGAACTTTTTCTCCACAAAAGAAAGTGAGTCTTTGAACACCTATTTAGGGGCCAATCAGTTTAACAAAATCAATGCTTTTTGGAACCTCAGTAACAAACAAGTGCTTATTGCTTGGAGATTTACAGAGATTTCTAGAATGAAATAAATTTAAATGAATCACACCTCACCAGAAGCTAATTTTAACGATGTGCTCTTCTTGATTACCTCCAATACTTAGTGAACTCTTAAGTAAAAACTCATACCCTTCTCTTACAGGAGTTACAGGGTATCGCTTCTACTTACAGTCTCAAGTCTCACTGTGAGAATCTGATATTTCTCTGTAAGCTAAAACATCTGAATTTAAGTGCTTTCATTAAAAATATTGTATCTTGTGATATATATTCCTCACATTTGTCCATTCACAGAGTCTTTATTCTAAGGTATATAACAAATTTAAACCAGAACACAGAAAATATACACCATCTCCTCTGTATCCATCAGGAACAGAACAGGCTTAAGTTTCACAAACTACTTTGAATACTTTCAGGTGACATTTCTAAAGTAAGTTCACTTCTTGTTTTTCTGAACTGATCATCCTCATGACAGAACACAACGATTTCTGGTCTGAAGCATAACAGACCACAGGACAGGAGAGCAGGACATGAATTTCAACAGATTTTATTTTGTTTCCTAATCTCACACATTATAAGAACAATCCCATCTTATCTCCAGTTCCTTTCTTCATTGTCAAAAAAAAAAAAACCCACGACATTTCAGCACTGGATTTCAGTCCCTCAGGCACCAAATACTTTGTACTCCTTGGACGCTCATGACCGCCTGCTCCCTTCATGCTCACAGAGCTGCTGTCACACAGCCATTTCTATGCTTAACAGTGAAATTGCCTAAAGCACTCTATTCCTGCAGAAGAGAGTTTGACTTTATAATTTGCTTTGTTTCCTCCACAGGTTTGCCCAAACTTGTGTCTGCTTCTCCACCAAACTGCAGGTCTGAAGGTAAGCAAACATAGCCTTATTTTGATGGGGATACTAGAAACATCTGTTTCCATATGGACCCAATTTATATACTTTGCAAATCTTTACTGTATGATAAGCTTGCAAAAAAGATATATTAAAATAAATACCTGAATTTCCTATAAATGTTTTAGCTGCAAATTATAATATATATATATAATTGACATATGGGATTAATAAGTATGAGACACCAATACTCCCAATTTCATTTAATGGCAGTAGCATAGCAAAAATTTCAGCTGCAGAGGTATTTAGGTGCTGAGAAACTGAAGTCCTGGCCTCCAGGCAGAGAACCAAATGAGCCCCAGGACACAGCACAGCTCACTAAAACAGAGCTCCTCTAAAGACATTCTTGCGAAACCAAGGCTCAGCTGATCATTCTCTTTCACCAATTAAATCAATAGAACCACTTAGAAATACACAAAAGAGATTTCTGTAAGAGGTAAATGGAATTTATATTTCACAGCACGAGCAGCAAATCTGAGGAAACAATGAAGACAGGACAACTGCTAGGAACTGGCTATTCTTTCACAGAAGTGGTGTACACAGTTCAGGAACCCGCTGGAGAATAGTGCATTTTCTATAGTTTAACAGAAACTCAAAAGAAATAAGCACTCACTTCTCTGTATTGGCTGTTTGTGGAGATGATGCTTACCATACTTTGCAGTATGGTCTCTATCTCTGTCATCACTAGATTCCACGTTTCAGATACTTTGGCTGCTGAAACGAGGACTACCTTACAGGTCAGGACATCAGTACGTTGTAATTTATGAGACTGAGGAAGTATAAGGTTTGATTTTGCTTTTGCAACAAGGTTTGCAGCTAAGACTTACAGTGAGAGCCTCTTTACACCAAAGAGAGCACCGAACATTGAAATAAATAGACATAAACAAATAAATAGAACTGTTTTAAAAGTAAACTTTCTTTAAAATTTGCCAGACTGCTGTCAGGGTCAGAAAAAAAATGAAATATTCATTTTGAGTATAATCTTTTACTTATGGAATAACTAGAAAGATTAAACACAATAACCTTGTGGAAAATATAACCCTCTTCTGACATTTATCTCAACACAAAAAGGCATTCTTATGGTGGAAAATAGAATTTTTTCATTTGACAAAAAGTTCCATTAAATAGATATTTTTTATACACGGTCTAATTTCTTTAGCATGGCAACATGATATCCTGTATGCTTTGGCAAGCTCTTATATTATTTATTACTTATTTTTTGCAAAGAGTATTATTTAAAAAAAGGAGTTTAAATTCACAGCTCCTGGTAAACAGAAAATAAACTCAATATGGAAATTCAGTGATTGTGTGAATTATGCACAGAGGTTTTCAGAGCACTGCTCAGTAATTGTAAAAGCTGTAGAACGAATCATAAATAAGTAAACTCCATAGTTCTCCTAAGCCTCCTCCTGCAGCCCTCAAATAACTACCTCCCTCTTATTTGCTCCAAGTAGAAATCAAAACACACCGCATGAGGAACCTGGATTGAATGACAGTTAGAAGGGTTTCATTATTTCATGTATTTTTGAATCTTGTTACGGGATTAACTAATCTGGCTGTTGTATATTCATGCAGTGTTTATTTGAAAGAGTCAATCCTAACATTTCCTGATCCCTTCATCCAAAATTTTTGCACTGGACTAAGACCATCATGTCATACTCTCTCTAAAACCGGGAAGTTCATTACACAACTCATTCTCATAGAAATGCAGCCAGTTTTCCAGAACCTCTGACCTCCTGAGATTGCAGTCAGACAGTGATTGAAAACCTGTTCCATTCACAACGTGATCAAAGTCTCTGAAACATTTGAGACATGAGCACATGGGAGTGTAGGATGAAGTTCCTTACTGTATTCTCCTTGCACATAATAGCCAATCTAATCTTTATTCCTTACAATATTTACACCAGGGCTGATGTTTACCTGAGAAAGTTTGTGTGTGGAGTTAAATGCAAGAACTGCATTAAAGGAGGCCATGACAGACCTTCCCTGTTATTTCATGCTTAGCATTATTTTTGCTAATAATAGTGACTGTGTAGGGAGCATGCACAACTAGCTGCTGACTTCAAGGAAGTAAGAGATAGTTAATGCTCACTACTTCAGTAATTTGCAGGCTGCACTGTGTGTGGCACAGTTAAGGAACACTTCATCTAGAAACAAAGTGGTAGAAAATATCTATAGAATTTACAGAACACCCAGAAAGCGATAGTAGAGGGACATCATATACATCACACAAGTCTACAGACTCTAGGTGGTACAGTTTCATAAGTAAAAGCAACATTCTGAGTAGTGGGAAGTACAGTAATTATTGCCCAGAAACGGGTTTATATTGGAAATAATGTCTCTCATTTTCATTCAGATAAAACTCAATTTTAATAGTTACTGCTAACTTTACTAAATCTTCATTATCAAGAATTATCTAGACCTTTTGCCCTTCTTCCTTCAGAAAGATTAGATGAACATAATCCATTTTGTTCATGAATTCTGCAAAGCTACTGCATTTATCCAGAGCAAACAAGAAGTCAGGTTTGCAAACACTCCAACTTCTTCAAAGGCACGTTTTAAAATTTAAGGGCCCTGTGGACATCCAGGAACACAGTTTGTGCTCGAAGAATCTGGAAGCTTAGGTTATATTAAATATTTCTGTATTTCCTGATTACGTGAGAGAATTCACTTGTGACAAAAACTCTAGGACTACTCCTAGTATTCCATTATCAGAAAATGATATGTAAATATGAGTATAAGAGTATGAAGATCTAACTCATCAAGCTGACTACGGCAAGCTGGAAGGCAGAGATCAGATCACAAGCACAAGCTATGGATGAAACACAGAGCCCATCTGAAAGCTCAGCTCTACTTTTACGTCCCATGATGAAAAAAAATAACACTTACATGGGGTCATTTGGGGGACACTTCATGAAGAAGCTGCATTAAGTGAGGATGTGAACAAATCTGCTTCCTTTAATGCATCACCTTCAGTAATGGTAGAAATGTTTGTAGCTTAAAGTACTCTAAGATCCTTTCAGAACCTGCAAAGTGTAATACAGTGGAAACTAAGTAAGTCTTAGTGTAATCTTCTGTGCCATGCTTTCAGTAGAAGCTTTTAAAAAGCATGGGAAACTTTTTTTGTTTTTATAATACACGTGGGAATTCAGAAGCAAAACCTAGATCAACAAAACAAGGTATGCATGTCTGACTTAAATCTGGAAAAGTCTTCAATGTGGTATCCACGCAGGAGGTTCACTAAGAGTATCAAAGCTGTTTTCTGAGATCACTAGGACATGGCAGGACTGACAATGCCACTCCACTAGTTTCTAATCCACATAGACAAAAAAAAATATATCCCTAAATCCACCCAAATGCTACTGTACTCACCAATATTAACATATATTCCTGAACAGATAAATATAGTGCATTTTTCTTAGCATCTTAATAACCTTACAGTTGACACAAAATACATCAACATTTTCCTCTCTTCCACCAGAACGATAATTATTAACCCTGGTACTTTCAGTGTCAGAAAATTGTGAAAAGAGTTTTTCAACTACAGCCCAAATGTTAAGCAACATATCAATTCTACAACAATTTACCACTAAAATTATATAGAAAGATTTCCAAGTGATTTAACCGCGTATATAAAACGACGTGGATCTAAAATTGTGTTAATCTATTTACATCTACAGAAGTGAAGAAGAGAATAAACCATGCTAATTTATGTGCATTTTCTAGGCTAGGGCAAAGTATTCAATTCTTCAGTCCTGACTTTCAGTTAATTTCAGTAATGATTAAGAATAAAAATAAAGTCAATATTTTATGCATCAGTATGCTCAGTAAAGTTGAACCAGTGAAATGGTAGGGATAGGACAAAGGGACAGTTAATTTTGACTTACAAAAACATTTTCAAATGAAGATGTATAAAGTTTATCTACAGTATTGCAAAATAGGCCCCAATGGATACACGTAACATAGAATGCATTTTTACCTTCACTTTCGAACATTCAAGAGTATGGTAAAACGAGGTGATTGAACAGCCATCAAAACAAAATTGGATTCAAATTCTACATTACAACACAACAAATAAAATTGATTGTTTTCTACTAAGTATTTTTTTTGTTACATTTATTACAAATCACTGCATATATCATCTTTGGTTTATACACCTGAGAACCATAAGAACAGATTTATAGATACCTTATAAATGAAACTTGACTGGTATTGTGAGAATCGAATATAAAAAAAAAATTAAACTACTCTGCTCTTATACTCAACCCAACTAATGTAGCTATCCTTTCTAAAAAGCATGTTCAGAAACTGCTTTAAGAAAGTAACACATCTTTAAAAACACATTACAGAGCTCCTGCCACAGAAACATGAATTATACACCATTACTGCCAACATTAAAACAAGTTATTCATTGATCGGGATACAATTTTTTCTGCACAGATAGGAAATGATGCATTCCAAGAAACACCACGATATTTTAATTAAGTAATTTTACTATGGCCACCACTACATTTTATTTATATATATATATATTTTTTTTTTTTTACTTTGTACCCACATTCAAGACAATAACTGCTCTTAAGGCAAAACATACTGTATGTATGGAAAAAAATAATAATTACCTTCTATTTCAATGCTTTTTTCCCCATAAAGCTATGAAAAAAGCTCGATATGAAAACTTCTTCCTTGAAAACCGACATAAAATCTATCAGCCTTAGTTGACCACTCTCAAAAGAGATTACAGCTCAAATAATTGACAAAGATTCACAAATGTGATTTAGCATACAGTGAATTCTTCATTTTAACTGTAAGATTATCGCAATTTGATCACAGATCATTCACAAAATACATATAAAATAGTAAAGATTTTTTTAAGTCATGCACAATTTCTGCAATTATTTAATTGATAAAAAATGAGCACTCAGGAAGCGATCACCCTATGTCAGAATACTAAGAGTAAGCGACGGCACTGATGACAATGGAGGCACTTTTCTGCCTTTGTTTGCTAGTATCGGTGTTCACTAGATTTATGAAATCTGACATCATTAAAAGCTCAACATTTCACCATAAATCCTTCAACTCGGAATACATTCAAAAATTGTTTATGTCTTTCCACTGAGAAGCTTAGATATAAATGACTTTGAAATTAATATTTGAACTTTACCAGAGGCACGCACTCCAAAGTCAATGAAGCAATGCCTAAAGCATTAACAGCAGATGCTCTTTCAAAAGCCTCCCTGCTCATAGTGCACCCATTTCACTGACCTTGTTATCCTGTCATCTGTGCCTGGAAAAGCTGCATTCACAGTTACTAGACTGAATTTTGGAGTAGTTCATCACTATACAAGGTCTACCTAGAGCATCTGATCACTCTTCATTTAGCAAGTTACAGAAATCCTACCTTCAGTCCTACCTATCTTATAGGGATGGTCAAGGAGAATTCTCAAGGATGAAGAAATTTCTCAATGTTTTTTTTTTTTTTTAAAGATCTCCAACTCTGAAACTTGCTCCACTGTGTGAAAAAACTTCACTGAGACAGAAAAAAAAGTGTGACTCACAGCCCTCTGGGTTGGCACTCAAGAGAGGAAAGCTATCCGTGCTCCAAAAAATTATTTTTATGTAAAAATATTATTGATGAAAATGTAGAAAACACCCTCTAGCACCAGCACATGAAATACTAACCTTTCCATCACCTTAGCACCATAACCAAGAAATTACGTGCTTTATGATCCAGTCAAAATGGTACGTATTACCAAAGCATAGCTCTTTTCTAAGGAGCCAGTGAAGGAATGAATGAAGAACATTTCCTATGGTTCAGTGAGTCTTCTGAAAACAGAGATATGGGCTTGTACTCTTGGGCAAAGAATAAAGAGCTTTGATTCTTTGGAAGATTTCCTAAACACTAAAGTACCATGTAAAACAGAGCACTGTCATCATCAATTTTAAACAACAGTAAGTGTCTGTTCAGCACTTTAAATGAAAGGGGAACACCTCTTGCTGTTAAGACTGCACATGGTTGTTCCCAATGGAGGAGATGGCCCTATGGGGGATGAAATTAAAACATGCCTTTTCTCATCATTTCCACACAAATTAAACAGTGGGCAACTACAAATAGTACTTTAATATTGTCTGTGCCCTGCTCATACTGAAACACGTCAGTACTTTTGTTCATGTACAAGGTAATTAAATATATAGATTACATAGCTGAGTGTCAGCCTTTTCATAGGATTATAGAACCATAGGTATTAGAAGGGACCTCTGGAGCTCCCCCAGTCAAACCCTCTGATAAAGGGATTCCCTACAGTAGGTTACACAGGAAAGCATCCAGATGGGTCTTGAATATCCCAGAGAAGGAAAGTCCACGACCTTCCTGGGCTCTGTCATCCTCACAGCAAAGAAGTCTTTTCCTCACATTCACATAGAGCTTCCTAAGTTCCTGTTTTTACCTTGTTGTGCCACTGCTGAAAAGAGCCCAGCTCCGTCCACCTGACTCCAACCCACTAGATATTTATAAGCATTGAGAAGAGCTCCCCCAGTCTGTTCCAGACTCAGCAGTCCCAGGGCTCACAGCCTTTCCTCATACAGGAGATGTTCCACATCCCTCATCATTTCTGCGTCCCTTTTAGTTGTTAAAAGCTAATCCTATATCTATCCTTCTGTGAGTAGCTAAGACAAAACACTTCTGTAATACACTTCAGGTTTAACCAAGGACTTCTGGTGTTAGTCTAAAAAGACCAACAAAAACAAATAAATAAATACTGTTGTTTTTGTTGTTGTTCATCTGAAACCAGCAAAAACATTCTAATGGCTATCAGTGAGAGGACCATATACCTAAGGGTGATGAACTACTCTGGACACAATATAGCTGAAGGAAGGTAGAGATCAAAGCAAGAGAAACCCCTCTCAGCCTGAGAAAAAGAATACTTCATCACTAATATTAAACAAAGCATTTTTCAGAGAACAATTTACAAATTTAAATAGGCCTATAGACCAATTACTCAAGTAACTTGAGTATAGTAACACATAAAAGTTAATGGCAATTTAGAAAGCATTATTTTGCTGTAAGATGATTGCATTCACTTTCCAAGCATTCTTAATTTGTATTAGCAAAACTAACCAGAGATACTCAGCCCAGATCACCATCTCTGTATCTACACATCCACACAACTTCCATTACAGAATCACTGAGGAGGTATGAGATTCCCATATTTTTCTCTGACCCACTGACCAGACCCTAACTCCATGGGTTTCCTCGCTTACACCATGTTTTCCACTCCAGTTTTCCATGACTTTGAGCAAGTGGAAAATAGGGCAGGAGGATTGTTTTTACTGATGACCCAATGAACTGGTGAATTCCCAAATCAATAAAGAAGTTTCATAAGAAGCTTTTTAAAAGATTTCTCCAAGCTGTGTGCTGACATTTGCACTGGTCAGTGTGGGCATAAGGACCGAGAGTATTCATCATGAAGCCTTACGGTCTTTCTCAGAGACTGAGCTGAAAACCTTCATCCCAGCTGGGAAGCAGATGTAGGTCCAGGTTGACAGCACTGACATCTGCCATAGCACCCAGTGGAGTATTCTTCGTGAAATACCCACCATGATACAGACAAAGACTGGGACAAATAACACTTGTTCCTAAGTCAATTATTTGAAAAGAGAACCCGTAATGTGAGATTTACTGTGATACTGTTAACTTTGTAGTGAATTGAAGTGTTTGTAGCATCTGTAAAACTGATGGATTGTTTCTCATAGAGCTGGAAGTTCAATAGCAAATATGGGTTTTATGTGCAGGAAAGCAGCAAGGTCAAACAGCTGTGAAGGTTACTCTGGAAACACAACTGATTTCTAGGGGAATAATGCATGCAACTAGAGCTTACTATTTCTTCCTTTGAAAAGAGAGCAGATGTGAAAGCATCCACCAATGTAATTTTTTGTCAGCTTTATCTATCTAATACTAACAGAATAACTAAGAAAAATATAGCTAGGTTTTGAGTTTATTCTTAACATTCAACAGGTTTCAACACAGACAAATCTTTCTCAAGAAGACTTCAAAAACCTTAAATATATGCTCAGTTCCTTCCAAATGTAGAAACAGTATCCAGTTTGTTTACCACCTCTAGAACTATGCAGCAATAGGGAGAGGAGAGGCAACTTCTTTCTACTCAAGCATAAAATAATTGCAAGTTGGGAGAAAGTAATTCCCATTAAAATTTTACTTTTATTCCCTTTTTTCTAGGTCTTCCATTCACACTTCTGTCTTAAAGAAAGAAAAACAGGATATAACTATTTAGAGAAGGTATTTCTCTATGACATGAAAAAGTATTTTTAGTTACTAAATCCACACTGAAAAATTCACTAGAAAAAAAGTCATCACAAGGTAGTTTTTTATTTTGAAATCACGAGTAACATTTGAACAAGTCTTCTAAGAACCATTCAGTGTGAAGAGTATGTGTTTAATATGCTCAAGTTTAATGAACTCTTTGACTCTGTAGCTTGTCATCAGTGAAGAAGTATTTACTTTTAATATTAACAGTAAAACATATGCATCTTGTCAAGTAATGAAAGTTGGCCTGAATTCAGCTACTGTCCAAAGAGCCCTAACTGAAGTGCTAAGAAACTTAAATGAGATATTAGAAGTTACTACAGATCTGTTTAATTCTGGGCTTTGCTAATCTTCCTTTCACCTTCACTGAGGCAACTTAATCTCTATGTAACAAACTTTAAAAACTTGTCTGAGAATGACTAAGCTATGCTAAACAGAATATAAGCATCAAGCAAAAAAAAAAAAAAACCTAACAAGTTATTCATCCGTTTTATCAGAAGCTTGCTTCCAACACGAGTAAATAGAGCTTTTTCAATCTGATTTACGGTGTACATTCAATATTTTCATTAAGATGAACTCATTTTATTTGCCATCTAGTTTATGTGCCTCCAACACCTGTAAAGTGGTGTCAGCCATTCTCTTTCAGGTCATTTATGATGAAATTACAGCTTCACTCATCAAACTTAGAACCTAAATAACATTCCTAACACCTCCTCAACTCAGGTTGTGTTCTTTATGGTAGAGTTACCACTTCGCTTTCATAGGATTTGTTCTTCTAAATCCAGAAAGTAAAAAAAATCTCAGTTTGAAACCACATTGCAAATTATATCATCCTGAAAAGTAGGCCCAGAAGGATAATTTTCGCACAGACAAGTTAGAAGAACAACAGGGACAGTTGATCATCTAACCAGTTTCTTATTTCATCCCACCCAAGAACGCAGCGAGGACCCACCCACCCTGCCAGCCTCCACCACTGCCTCCAGCACCAACTGTCATACAGATGGAAAGAGAAAGCTCCAGAGGGCAGGCAAGCCCACTGCTGCTTCACACCAAACCTTTGCCAATTTATACACTTCCCCCTCACATCTATTTAATCCTTCACTTAAGTTTTAGCCTCAGGAAGGTGAGGTCAGAAACAAACCTTTTAGAACATTTGAGTACTGTTTTATTCTCTTTCCTGTCCAAACAGAACGATGCTAAGACAAAAAATAAAATAATTGGTAAAAAGTAGAGCAATAAGCAATTTGTTTAAAACTATTTGACAAGTCAACTTGAAACAGTTTCAGAGATTTGCCTTTTTACCTAAACCTTAATTGTCATTGCTCCAGGTACTTCATAGTGCCAGGTCAACCCATCCTGCCTTCCATGAAATAGGAGCTTCGCGTTCTACAGCAGTGTGGCACTGAAAGCACTCATGATTGCTCGATGTAGAAAACAAAAATTAAAAACCTAATTATACTCACATCCAGTAACAGAACTGTAGTGCAATGACAGTAAAGTATTACCCCTTCATTAAAATGTATATAATTAATTTCAAATTTGTGCATGTCTAATAGGATGCCTTGCTAGTAAAAGAACCTTAACTCCTCCATGATGTCATGAAAATAAATTCATGGAACTTTTTTCCTATCTCATTTAGCAGCAAGATGCAAATGTAACTAACATTTCTCTGAAAATTGATGAAAATATGAACATAACGTTACTGAAGTTGATTAGACTCTATGTCATTTATCACCAACCAGAAGTGTAAAATTGCTTTTGCAAAATAAGTACTGCTTTTGGTTTGCATTGCACTTTAAAGTAACTTTCAAACTGAGAAACATTTTAGCTAAAATATGGACAACAGATTCTGATTTTACTTTGATCTTTCAGTATGCATTACTGGACCTGATTCCTACACAAGTTTAGTAGAAGAAATTAAAGAAGCTTCAGCAAGTGAAGTGCATACATCAAATACATATGAATAATAATAATTTAATAACTCAAAAAATAACAATTATAAAAATATAGATATATGATGAGATGCTTCTGAATCCAAAGTGGTCACAAAAAAGCTAAAGTATATCTTCTAAGAGGACAAGCTTTACCTTACTGCTTGATTTTAGCAGAGCAAGATACCAATTCTTTCAATTAACATCTTACATGCTTAATATATAAGAAACAAACAAATCCCACTGCATATATTTCTATTTCAGATAACCTCAGTAAAATAACATCTGGGAAGCAATTCTCCTGGTACGAGTTAATAGTGATCCTGAAAAACAGTAATTATGGACATGCACTAAATGAGGAAAAACAGAACAAATCAACCCAAAAGAAAGTAATGAAACATGTGCATGTGTTTCCAAATATTGAACCAATTATTTATCGTAAAGAAAATGAGAGAAATTAATCCGACCAGAATATAAAAGTTTTCAGGACTGCAGTAAGTTTGAAACAGGTGGAGAATGTAAAGTGGCACTACACATAAGATCACACAGTGTGATAAACTGAGCAAAGTACAGGATTTTATTGAATTTCTTAGCACATGTCAGATCTGTCCTTTACTCCATTCTCAATTAACATCCTACTGATGGGTTCAAACTCTGAAGCAGCCTTAGCATTGTCATGATTGTTCTCTGGTATTTCTTGATGACAATTACAAACATGTTTAACAACTGGTTTCACCCAAAATCTGCATGATCAGAAGACTGGATGCCCAATTCCTCTGTGTTTCTTGATTTGTCTGAAATCTATTGTATAAGAGAGTAGAACCTACTCAAAAGAATAACTTCTGGCTAACTGGTTTCAAGTCAGTTAGGAAGAACTTATTCTCCAGAAGAGTGGTGAGGTTCTGGAACGGGCTGGGCTGCCCAGTGAGGTGGCAGTCACCATTTCCAGAGATGTCTGAGAAACATACAGGTATTATTTTAAGGGACACGGTTTAGTGGAAAAATATTGGTTGTAGGCAGACAGTTGGATTGGAGGTCCTTTTCAACCTTGGTAATTCTGTGAACTGCTGTAGAGTCCATACAAGGTGGGCAAAGCAATCCTTCCTAAAATAATTTTTTTGGAGTAAACTCTGAAAAGATCCTTCAGCTCTCATTTTCATCAAAGCAGTTTCATTGAAATAAACAACATCAGTAGGTTTAAAAGAATTCAGAAGTTCAGCTCCTCATTTCTATCAGATATAAGTCTGCCTATAATGAAAGAAGCTTCTGTACAAAGCATGAAACAGTTTGAAAAACTGTGGCACTCAAAGTAGCCTCAAAGAACTGTGAAGTAACCTACAAGACCTTTTCTATATGAGAGCCTGAAATGAGGGGAGAACTCAGATCTTCTTGCTGCTACCAGAGTCACTTCTGGAAAGCTAGGATCTCTTAACTCACCTGATTGAAAAAGAACTTTTGGATGGATATGAAATGCAAAGATGTTAATCTTAAACACACATTTTCAACCAAAAATAAAAACCCATGGTTTTAATGGTTTTATTTTAAATAAATAGAGAATAACTCGGAGCCACATTAAAATAATCTTTTTCTATTGCAGTGCTAGTTGAACACGTTTCACATGGCACCAATACCTTAAACATGGAAAAAACACTGCTTGAAAGCTATGGACAGATGGATCAACATTTATTGAAAGCTCTCACTGCTGCTGAGTGACTTCCTGTTCACATGCACAACACTTCATCCCTTCTTAACCACACTGAATTGTTTCTCCCCTTGTTCTGCTACAGACTGGATCACATGAGAGTGATAAAATTTCATCATTCCTCGTAGTTAAGTCTCCACAATTGCTGCAGCACCAGCTTGAAGTCTCATTCAAAGCTAGAATGACCTCAACGTTCTCTAAAGACTTTTTAACTTCACTGTGCAATAGCAGTTAATATAATTTCAGAACAATGCTCTCTAAACTGATCAATTTTAACAAGAAAGTTTCAGTCTACTCATTACTTTCCTGACTTTTCAGTTCATCCCTATTCAGTGAACTGCCCTGTCACATTCTTATTTTTCTGATTAACTGATCAAAACTATGACAGCTATAAGATTACAAATGAAACAAACTTTGTTGCCTTCATATTTCTTTGCAACCCTTAATTGCTTGGGCTACTGAATATACGTGAAGTAATAAATATCAAAAAACTGTTTATCAGGAAGCGTTATAGAGATCAACTTGCAAGTTAAGCAAGCATATTCATCTTCAGATAGAAAATTTGCTCCTAATAAAGAATACTTAGCTGTACCCTAGTGAACTTAGCAATGCTAACGAATACCCTGGAAAAGAATTCCTATTCTACAATAACCACCCCCTAAAAGTTAATTGAAAAAGACCTCTATTTATTTAACAATAAAAAAAAAAGAACAGATTGAGACTATAGATATTCACTTCATTACAATGAATGCCCCTTCATCTTTGTTATCATGTCGTAAGCTAAAAATCACATCTGTTTGGACCAAATCAAACTGAAGGCCATTTATCCGGCCAGATATCTTTTATATGGTATTTGCATGCACAGCAGGAATGCAAAGCAGGGGACTCCACAACTGAACAGAGTAAGAACCTAGCTTGATTTAACAGTTTCACAAATCCTTTTTTTTTTTTTTAAAGAAAAAAAATAATTTCAGGCTGCCTAGAAATCTAGGCAACATAATGATCCTTCCAGGAAAAACAAATGTAGAGTTTTTTCTAATCACACTGAACACCATACAGATAGAGTTTAGAAGAGAGAGTCAGTACAAGTTTGAACAAGTTCCAGAGGAGACAAACATTCTCACAAGAAATACAGTAAGGAGCAAATAGCCAAAATTGCACTGCTTCAGTCTATTTCCAAAGAGCTGCTATATTAAGTCTCCAGCTCAGCTGCATCCTTAGTCTCCAGAAGGCTAAATCTTATTCCACTATTGACAACCCAGATCTGATCCCCGTGTCTTCAGATCTCTGGTTTCTAGGTTTAACCAGAAAAACATGTTCCCTAAAGATCATGAGTTTCTGAAAATAGCCGACCAGAATCAATGCTTATACTTCTATTGACTTTGAGAGACTACAGATCAGACATCTGGTTAATCTACAGCTCATCAAAGTTTATGAAGTATAGGATTTAAGTTATCCAGTTTTGAAAGGTACTCTGTTATTTGGCAATCGGAGATAATGGAAAGTGCACTACCAATCACAGAGACTTCGTATGATCCAGATAATTTCAGGTTAAATGAGAACAGAGCTGAGCTCCATTTATCTATTAGATGTCTGCTAGTCCACAATTTTCGTTCTCAGTTCACTGCATACCTCTTTCCAGTCAGACAAAATAAGCAAATGATTAAGAGGTTGCATTTATGCATGGTCTGAATATACAAAGAGTTAAAGAGAATGGTGACAACTATTTGAGTCATACCAGCTAGAGACAACAGCTTATACTGCCAAACTCAAGTTACATCCATCAAAATAAGGAAGAAGCTCATCAGCTTTGGTGCTTGCAGTTACAAGCTGTCTAGGCTACACAGATCCAATGCGTTGCATCGTCTTCTGATGGCAGAGTGAGAGTAAAGTAGCTTTTCATACATTCATAACATATACACAGCTAGAAATTTTAAAGTAATTGTCCCTAAGCAGCTGGTATAAAGGTCACACTATGAAAAAGATACAAAAAAAACTATGCAGTCTATCATGTGTCTGGTTAGAGAATTTGAACAAATAAGAAGTACAGAGACCTTACCTAGAAGAAAACCAATGCAAATTTCTAGAGTTAAGTATATATAGGTTATAGGACATTTTGGATATCAGACAACATAGAAATCATATACTTCATCCCCCATTAGAGCGAGTCTGTGGGAAGATAGAGATGAGTAATTCCTAACAGGATATACTCTCTATGATTTCTACCATCAGCACAGTGCTGTTAAGTAGCATATGAGCACTGAGAAACCATAACAAATCTACCGCTGAGGAACGATCTGTCTTTGAAAAGATTTTTTGAATACAGACAACCAGACAACTTAAGATAAATATCTTACTTTTTAAAATCAACAAAAGCTCTGGTGGAGAGCTTTCCTCAAGTAATCAGCTTAAGGAAACAGGAAAAAGTTTGATACTGAAAAGCTTCCATTGTTAGCAAAGAACTACACAGCAACTGATAAATCCTCCACTGCAGGAATACAGTTGTAAACAGAATATGCTCAGTATCACCATATAGGTGGTGGGGAATTCCCTCCATCTACATTAGTGTGTTTCCATTAGCTTAAACACAAATTAAAAACAAAACAATCAAATACTCAACAACGCAGGATGTAAAAACCTTCACTCACAAAGAAGGAAAATTACTTCTACAGGTTCTTGGTGATAACAGGCAAAGAACTCACAGGTGTACCAATGATTACATACAGAAATAAGAGTTCAACTCACCCAGCTAGCAAAGGAAACCTCCAGCAATGCAGCACTCCTCAGAAAGCAGCCTAGAACTAAAAGTTGCTCCCCCTTCAGCAAGCAGCCCTTGTATGGAGCCAGCTGAGCTCCCCCTGGGTCCACCCCTTCTGGTCAGTTGGAGAGCACAGGTGTCCTTCACCAGGTGCTCAATCACCAGTTCAAGCCCTGAACTAACAGCTGGCCTACACAATGTGAACTTAATTGCATGCCATTAAGAAAACTATGCTTTTTTTTTTTTTTTTTTTTTTTGCTAAAAACTTTAGGCTTAATGCTAGGGAGGGGAAGACAGACAGAAAAATATGTGTGTTTTTATTTGCCAGGTTAATAGAACATGTAGAAATAAATAAAATAATTTAAAAAAGTCATAATACTAACTGCTCTTATTTTTGTGACAGACCCTATCTGTACCTCATTCCCTGAATTAGGATCATCAATTCCTTAGCAATTGCTTAGATTTCTTCTGAAAATAGAGCACTCTATTTACCCATTACAATTTTATACCAATTTTTATGTACTGTTAGAAAGCACATTTTAAAGCTAGGATGTTTATCTTGGATTCAGGTTCAGAATTGTTTAAAAACGTGACAAAAATCACATTCTGTGATAGACTGGAAATTGCCAGGCAGTGGACTCTGAAGAAGGGGTCATCGCTCTGAGAAATGTGTAAATACATCATCAAATATTAAATTATTTTATTTGAATTTTCTCTTAAGTGATGATCTTCCATCAGTATCAAATCTCCATAGGAAAAAAAAATCCAAGTTAATATCCAGTACAGTTTACTATGATCTTACACAAGGGTATAAAAGTTCGATTAGGTTCATTTGAGCCAAATTCTAATAGTGCCTTCACATTTCAGGGTGGACACATGGCAAAGTAAAACTTCATAAGCCAGATCCAACTCAGCTGCCAAATAACACACAGCCTTTCCTTGTTTTTCCTGCTATTTCTTTGTCAAGCAGATTTGGCTCTCAGCTTACTCTCTGATTAAGATAAATCTGAGAGCAAAATACAGACTACCCATCCATGTTATTTTATATCTCAGTTTATTTCTGCAACTGATATCTTAAGCTGCACTAATATTAGATATAGACTATACTGGAATACTCTAATAAATCCAGTGTTGTTTTTCTAGATACCTACTTTGCTGGATAGTACTGTCTAATCTGTGAATTAAATAATTCCACCTTTCAGCTTACTACAGAGATCCAATAGAAATGCAGATAGTGGGAAATGAGCTCAACCATTTCTTACAACTATATTTGATCATTTTCATGCCACATTTGGTCTACATCTTATGGGTTTCCTCCATATTCTTTGTTCTTTGTTTATTTTCTCTAGCAGTTTTCACCAATACAAGCTGAATCACCAACGTTCTCATTCACTTATTCACTTAAAATCTTTGTACTTGATTTTGTTGTTGAAGGACTTTCATACATGGAAGGATTCCAATGCCAACTTTCTCTAAGAATTCTTTCCCTTCTTTAGGAATGAATTCACTAGCTTCTTTAATAATATTTCTAATGAAAGCAGAATTACTCTCTCAAACAAAGTTAAGTTACAGCTACGTCAAGTAAACAACCTATACCCAAAGGTCATGGCAAAGCTGAAGTTTTTAAAATAAAATGATACGTTTTCAGGATAAGGTACCCAATGTTACCCAAGTACAGATAATATCAAAATAAGTGAAAAAGGAAAAAGAAGGAAAAGTTTTCACAAAACCATCAAGAATGTCAAAATATTTTTGAGGAGTGTATGGAAAAACCCACTGATTTCTGGAGCTGACAATACTATGCTTTCTTAAGAAACAAACAGAAAATGAAAGAACTTGAGGTAGCTGTAAGTAGTGTATGTACTGCAGTTAAAGCAATAAAAAAGAAGTGTACTTAATTTCAGTCTGTATATTTGTTACAGCTAGCCATTCAAGCATAAAAGTGGATATTCTGCTGTAGCAAGAGTTTTAGTTTCTGTTTTTCATCATAAAACTAATTAAAAGAAGAGAATGGTTGAATTGGTTATATACGTGGATGTATTTTAATACAGGATTATTCATTAAAACATATATCACTTACCAAACATGGTTCATTTCTACAGACTTCAGGCTTTTCAACACAAAAAAGCCTCAGAGTTTGCCCAAAGCAACTTCCACAAAAGTAATATCCCTAAAATTACCCCAAAATATGTTTGTTTGTCTCCCTAAAATATATATATTTCCTCTTTCTCTGTTAGCTAATAAAGGGCAACATTCTACTGTGGATTTGCCAAGAGGAAGCAACTAACAAAAGCTGTATAAAATATTTGAAACAATTTTAATTAAATGTGTATTAAAAAAAAATCTCAAAGGATTGCTCTTAAACTCTGTTGTTTCATGTTCCTATTTATGTGCACGTAAAAGCAATGGAAACATTTCCTGAATTGAACTGCATGCTGCTGAAATGTTTTAAGGTATAATCCAGCAACCCTCCTACTTGTTTACTCAGGCATATGTGTATAACTTGAAGCATTCTCAAGAAGAAGAGTAAATGGAAGAGACAGTTGGTTTAATAGATAAGCCATATCAAAACTCAAGAGAGATTTGAAAATGAAGATAATGGATGTGTGTAAGAACAGTTACCAAAGACTTGATAGAATATATACCTGGAGGCCAGAAGATGGCTTAATGAACCATAACTTTCCATTTCTTATTTCAAGAGCGTGTGGAGTGCTTGTATTCTCACCCCAGAACCTACAATGGCTTGCTGCTGGGGACAGAGGACCTCAAGGTAGCTAAACCTGGGGCGTGTTGCACAGATCAGCCCAAGCCATTTGTTTATTATGGCTGTACTAATACCTATGAGCCACAAGTACTTAAAAAATTCTTTTCAGGGATATAGAAACCATATTTTACACAAAAACTGACGCATTTTCAGGCTGTATACTTGGATAAGACAGGCATCTGATCCTCACCTGCAAGGAAGCAAATGATTTGAGTAAACTCTCTCCTGATTGTTACAGCTGTCATGGTAAGCTTGAAACTCAATCCCGTCCAATTTCTAATTAAAAGATGTGGATGAAAAGCTATTCTGCTGTTGCACCTGTGAAGACTGTTTTAGTCAGAGAAGTTCAATGCCAATTTTACAACTGAAATATATTTATAGTGTTTAAGTCATATAGGGTTTGTAACATTCAGACAAATTGTTACCTATGATAGCATTTAAAGTTCAAGTACATTTCCCCTCAATACTTGCAGCCCAGCAAAATAGTTTGAATTCTGGATAGATATGTCTCATAATATAAATATTATGAATAAATAGTTCCCTAAATATAAGTGCTTATAAAGCACTATTTAGTTTTTAATAAACCTGCAGTACTTCATAGGTATGTAAGCTTGTACATGCAAAAATTATTGGTATGTTAATAATTTATTTGTCAGTGTTACAGACTGTTATCATAATGATTACTACAAGACAAATGCTTTTTGTCATAGCTCATCTAAGGAAAGCTATTCAGATTAAGACAACATAGCAAGTAAAATTGTATTATTAAGAATAGTATTTCTTTATTTTATACCAAGGATCAACTACAAAGTTACAAATGCATAGGTAGTGTACATGAGTTAGGTGGTGATTCCCACTGCTCTGCTGAGTATTGGTGTGGGAGTTCTCTTCTTACTCACAGATGTGTGCACATTTGTGTACAAATTCCTCTACATGAAAGATCCAGCATTTGCTATTGGTGCCTAGCATCTTCACTGTTCTCAGCGTTATGAATAGCTGACAACTAACTGCTGTGAAACTTTCTCAAAGTACCAAATCCTCTCATCCTCTGTGCCCCACACAAAGCTTAGATTGAAGCACTGAGAATCTGTTTGCCTTCACCTTGTAGTCAGAGATTACTGTTGCCCTAATTGTAAGTACTGGATGGGAGATTTAGAGTTGCATGCACTAATTAAAGCAAGGTTCTTTTCTATCTATTCTTATCCTACAGAAAAGTAGATATTGACTTCCACATAATTTAGAATTTCTTCCAAGTATTCCTGAACAGATATTTTACTAGCTCTACAAATGAGGAACTGGTACCATTATTGCTTCCTTTTTTTGGTAGTTTCTTTTCAGGTATGTAGTTCAGCTACTAAGATTTGTTGGTGAGCTTCTAGACTCTTCTTTAAAACATTATTTGCTCAACAATATGGAGACTTGTAGCAGCTAGTAATCAAACAAATGATGGATTCTGTTCAGTTTGGTGCTGTTCTGTATATATGTCTGTATATATCTGGAGTGGCTTCCATGACCAGATCAAGTGGAACTATGTCATTAGATACAGAATTAGGTGTTCAGCTTCTAAATTTATTTCTGTTGAAGTACACCAGAATGGATCCACAATTTCCAAAGCATTTATCAATAGTTAATGAGGTGAAATATGAATTGACCTTCTTGTGATGATATTTAATGAGGGTGTCAGTCTTGCTGTGTGACGACTGCTAAGTCAGCTCTCTACAAATGAGACTAGAACCATTCCCCACACAAACTGTGCAGTAACTACAAGGAACTAAGACACAGGCTTTTCATGGTTGCTAAACTGAAGCTTTTTCCCATTTCTTTATGGAAAGAGATGTATATATCATTGAGCTTTGCATTCTCTTTTCTTTTGCTCTTCTTCTATTCCACAAATATGTACATTCCTCCATCCCTTTGGAGTCCATGCTAAGTTTCAATATACAGCACTATTCCCATGGCCATCAGATCATTGTGGATGACCTTGCAAAACTCCAGCTGTACACTGTGTCAAAACAAGCAAAACCCAGAATCACCTCTATAAAGCTCATGGTGAACTCAGGAAGATTTAGCACAGTAATAGCCTTTGGGATTCCAAAATCACAGCTCCTTTTATTGAAAATATTTTGGAAATTAATTTCAAGCTGGCAAGCTTTGTGAAACCCAAACAGCTAAAATTGGCCAATCTACTATTTAAATGAAAGTGAAAAATGTGCACTTTTGTTGTTACTGCTCCTGCAGAGATTAAGCAATTTTCTATTGAACTGTTTATTGTTCAGTAACATGATTTACAATATGAGCTGTGCCAATATTTTGAAAGGAACACTAAAAGAATGTTCCTTTCTGAGCCTTTTTAATGAAATTAAATTTTCCCAGCAACACTGAAAAATATAGGAAATGGGAAAATTTTACTGAGTGCAGTATCTGCAGTGCTTACTGGACAAGGAAAAATACCAATCTGTACAGTCCTCACTCACAGTAAAATTCAGCTTAACTCTTTATAATTTGAGCCACCACCCCCTCCCAGAATTTTGAAATATTTTCATACCACTTTGTCATTAAAATATTTGCTGTGCTAAAGGACCACTATGTGTCACTGGCTGTGAAAGAAATAACTGCTCCTGAGTTGTGTAGTTCATTATATTTTTACATACAAAAAAGAAATACAACTGAAAACAAAACAAAAGAAAAAAGCAGGACTGCATTTAAATGTATGTAGCAGGTACATCACAGCAGGAAACTGGATTTGACGGTGAGTACCAGTGATAGACTATTTCCTGTGGAGGATATCACGGAGTAATAGAGTAGCATTTGAAACAACGCTTTTGGTAACACATTATAGTGGCTTCATTTATCTGTTCAATGAATAGGAAATCTACTTAAGCCATACTGCCAAGATATGCTATTTCTTTCTCTTTCAAATGCATTTTTCACATTGCCATACCACTAATGGAAAACGTGTTACAAACAACAGAAAAAAAATCTATTTTCTCTCACAGAACACTTAATTCACGCAGAGATGATTTTAACTGAAGTTTCTATCATTTTAAATATGAATGAGGGTTTTTTTTTTCCCTTAAGTTTTATGACCATTCTAAAATGACGTATTTAGTACAAGTTAAAAATACCTATATGCATCATGGTCAGTAGCACAGAGCATATAAAAAATAAATGTCTTCTATTTATTAAATCTGTTTGTTTTTTTTTTTAAGTGGTGGTCAGTAGTAGAGGTCTACTCCATACATCACTTGATTTGTATTTTCAAATTTCAGTGAAGTCCAAGAATGCACATATACAAATTCCATTGGTAAGAAAATTCTTCCCAGTTTGCTCTGGCCATTATAAGCATGGGGAAACATGACTTAATCATTTCTGTGCTTGACCCAAGCAGCATGATCTATCTGGTAGCTGACTGCTGACTCACAGGATAATTCAGTTCCAGTCATAGCTACCTGCTGCTGAACAGGAGCAGAAGGGAGAGCACAGCATGGATCTTCACTGTGAGGTGGCTTTCAATGTCTTAACTATACATAACAGTATTTCTTGAGATAAAAAAAAGAGAATGGTTTCTGAAACTTGATCATAAAACCTATCATTTTTCATAGAATTATAAAAGCATAGAAACGCTTAGGTTGGAAGGGACCTTTGAGATCATCAAGTTCCAACCCTGAGCCATGGGCAGTGTTGCCCACCAGCAGATCAGGCATCCCAAGATTCCATCTAGCCTGGCCTTGAGCACCTCCAGGGATGGGGCATTAACCACTTCCCTGGGCAGCCTGTACCAGTGCCTCACCCACTCTTTGAATAAATATTTTTTTCCTAACATCTATCCTAAATTTCCTCTCTTTTAGTTTAAAACCATCCTCCTTGCTGTTAGACTGTATAGAAAGTCTCCTTTGCACTTACAAGCTCCTTTCAAGTTCTGGAAGACCACAATGAAATCTCCCTGGAGTGTTCTCCAACTGTGTGAAAAACAGTTCAATGTTATCCTGTACAAATATTAAATTGCATTAAAATTACAAAAATATTGAGGAAAAAAACCAATGATTTCCTAAGTTATAATCACTGAATTCAGGACAGAGGCATATTATGTAATGCTATGATTCACCATCAACAGTTATGTAGCATTACTTCAAAGGAGAAAACAAAGGCAGTTGAACAAGTTTTGCATTTTCTGAACGTAACAGTCTACATTCCATATATTCAAAATCAAAGCACAAAAAGCTCATGCTACAGATGATTTGTGTGATAGAAGAGAATCAATGACAAAATCAGAGCTAAAGGATACTTATAAGAGATAAAACATTTTGAAAATCCCTATGAGGGTGCAGGGTGGATAATTCTAGAGAATGAAATTCAGAGGAGATATCACAGAAGATGGTATATTTCTGTAAGGCTTGATATAGATGGTACACAGACTACTGGTAAGTAAAGGGAGGCTCATCTTCTACGATGCTTGAGGCTCGCTAATGACTCCACTAGGGAGAGATCTCCAAAAAGAGACCCTACCCCAGTGTTGGTCAGCCCTTAAATGGGGTCTGGGAGAGGTGGAGCCAGACTCCACCCCTTCTGGTCAAACAGGTACATTACCATCACCTGTGCCCCTGCAGCTGACTCAGCACTTGCCTCAGGTGATCAATCAGTGATTCAGGCCGTGATTCAACAGTTCCCATACAGTGGGAAAGGTGTGGAGAGCAAGAATAGCACTATTTATTTCTCAGATTTACTATCTATTCAATAGAATCTCTTAAAAGACACACGTCTATAAAAGGCCACTCCTGTGCTATGACAGTACTCTCTACATTATGTTCACTGATAATTTCACCCAAAAAAGAAAACATTCCTGGTACTATTACAGTAAGAAAATGATGGAAAATTGTTATGTCAACCAGTATTCAGAAATATTTGTCCCCTTCAAAATTTACTTGTTCTTCAAATTTCCTTCTAATCAACACGTTCAGGTGATCCACACATAGCAGTAGTCAAGCATTTTAGTGTAAACATTTTAGGCATGTTGCCCCATTCACATTAAATTGTTTTATTTTCAGTGCTGCATGACTGCATTTTTTGATAGCATAGAGTGCTATGAAATAAGTTTTTGTGATTTGTGAAGGGCATAGGCAATCAAACACAACTCTTATGTCATTACCACTGCATAAAAGTGTATGTTCACAATAATGTTCTAGTGCTATAGGAAATGCCAAGTTAAAGAAAAACAATGTTTGATTGTTTACTCACTCCATTTATCCCACATTTCTGTGAAATAAATAAAGGAGCTGTAACAGGGCACCAATGGCACACCACATTTAACTCTTGCTGTTGAAAAATTGAGATATAATGGATGATTCCAGAACATTATGGAGAATTTTATGGTATCCACTTTCCCATACAGACTCTATCCCAGAACACTGCAAAAACTACAGAGGAAAATATTTAAGAATATTTATTAAGTCCATGTGTGGCTTTTATTACACATCCTATTGCAACTGAAAGTAAACTATTGATTTGGCAAATAGCAATTACTATATTAACATTTTGAAAGACAACACTCATTTATTGTTTAGAGCAAGAACAACTTGTTCTTTGGCCTATTCCAATGGCATCTACTGTGGCAAATGTCACAAACTGTCTGGAATCCTACATACTCCTACCTAGCTGAACATACACTTAATTGCACTTCAGTAATGTATAAATTCCACTTGGTTCAAGATAGCAGGGAAATGCAGATTTACCAGATAGGCTTGGACTATATTTTCATATTTGTCATGCAGAAGATATGCCACTGAACTGAGTGTTAATGTGAACAACGGATATAGTTTTTAACACATGTATTTTGATTTTAGATGCATGGGGTTTTTTTGAGAAAGATTAGGCAATTAAAAATCTAATATACAGCAGCCAATGCACTGTGACTGTTTATGTTTAAACTATTACCCATAGCAAAAGTGAGGTATGTTCCACTGAAGGAAAAGGGGAGCTACAATGCCACACTATCCCAAACACTGAAAAAAACCCAAAAAAGTAACTGTTTTAAATGCCTTTATACTTTCATTTATCAGTAGATGAGAGGTGTTAGCAACAAGAATTCTTTCTTTGGTACACACAATGATTCTTCTAAAATCAAGTTAATGATAGTTTTCACAAAAGACTGTAAATAAACACAGCCCTGAAGATCACACTGCTTTGCTCATTGGCACTTCGATATTAAAACAGTGAATGTTGCTCTCATGACAGCAGTAATTCATCATATCTGTGTGTAACCTCTTACAGTGTCCACTAACAGAAGCTTTAGTTTAACTTGGAAGAAAATCTACATGGACAGAATAACCTACATAACCTAATTCTTTGTCACTTCAGGGAACTGGTGATCTGGGTTAAACTTAAAGCTTAGAGTTTTGTCTCCTTTAAAGAAATCTTTATCAACTGTAATTGCTTTCTTATGGTTCATTTGTAGTGCCAATTCTCTCTGGAACCTTGAGTATCTAAATTTCTCATTTAATTCAGTTTCTTCAATTTAGAGCCTAACTTCTTTCTTTAAATGATTAGTTTTCTATTTTTTATATTAAATATATTTCTCTTGATGTTGGGAAAAACAGAATGGCGTGATATGCTTCACTCTGTTGTTTAATAATTTCTACATAACTCCATTGTGTTCCAAAGATTAGATTATCTAATCTTTAAAATAACATTTACATCTTTTCTTCCTTTCAGAGGTGTGACATGTGACATACCACTAATATTTTTTCTTGACAAAATTTCTTTTATATTTTACTTTCTTTCTTTTTTTTTTTTTTAAGAAATCAAGGCTAGAAGAAAATATAATAGTACAAGAGAAGAGAAGGGATACTGTATAATCTTTTTTTCCAGTTGCACTTATTATTGTACATTAGGTTTATAGGAAAAAGCAGCAGCAAAAAACAGGTTAGGTACATGGACCACTTCCTCACTGATGATATCCAGACATTTTTTTTCAAGGTATTACTATCAAAACCTTTTAATAAGTATAAATATCTGAATTGTTATGTCACCATACAGTTTGTGTTTAAGTCACTCAAACTGGAATCAATTGTCCACATGGAGCTTATTTGCCAATTTTGTCAAAAGTCTCAGTGGGCCTTAATCTTCAACAATACTTCAAAGAAAGCTGCTTTCTGCAAACTAACACCTCACCATACTCACAGAAGCATTAAACATATCAGGCAGTGTTGTTTCCAGTACTAACCCTTTGGCACTCAAAAACTACCCATTTATTTCCATTATTTTTTTTTTCAATTTTAGCTACTTTCTCATTCAGTATCATTCTTTCCCTTTCAGACAAAACTATTTAATGGCTTTGCCAATAGTGTCTTCAATCTGTTCTCCACTAGTTGATAGGTAAAACAGGTATGTCTTTTCTTAAACAAAGCCATCCTTGTTTCTTCTGAGAAATACACCTGCAAAATACATTTTTAATTAAAGCTTGCCATGTTTAATTTAACAACAATTCCTCAACCATGTTATGATCATAACTGACAAGAATTAAGTCTTGAAAAGATAACTACAAAACAGATAACTAAGACGGACACAGCTGAACAGCATAGATCAAAAAATCACCATCAGTTACAACAACAATAAATGAAATTCCTACAGTGATCGAGGTTCACCTGAACAACAATATGTACGCCTTGAGAATTTGGTTCAGATGTTTGGAGATAACGTAACCATGTTGCTAAGGTAACAAATGTGGTTTTTTGCTTGGAAGAATAAACAGGCATGTAAAACCAGTATAAAATCAGCAAGTAATATCTTGACACCCTAGGGCTTTTCTAGTTTATATATCGCACTTTGCGTAGACACTTGATATTCATCTTTCACAGCTGATTACCCCTTTCCACATTTAGAGATTCCTTTAGAAACCCATTGTGTAAAATGGAGAAATACTGATAGATTCACAAGGAATTGCAACACGGGCAGGGAAGGCACTGCTAGTCTTACCCAGCTGCTGCATTCATGAGTGAAAAGCTGCATTTTTTAGTCTAAAGTACAATAGAGAAAATGTCAAAGCAAAGCAACTTGTGCATATGGGAATGCTAAGTCATACATAAATAAAATTATGAAAATAACTTTTACATAAGTAAAATTGGGCATTTGTAGTGCTGTGAAAACTACAAAAACAAACAAACGAAGGGATTAGATTCCATCTGTAATTTTAATTACACTGGAATCTTCTACCATTTCACATTCATTTTTCTTCAGCTGTGTTTTTATTTTCGTGAGTATTCTTGAAAAGTATTAAAAAAAAAGCATTATAATGGTAAATCTCGAGGTCCAGAGAAAAATTACTTACACCAGTAATAGTCCTAATCCTTTATCAATTAAATTAATTAGACATATCTAACTCCACATGCTGAGATAATACAGGTCTGGGGTCTAATGACATTGCACTGCAACAGTGCTTTTCACTGATGTCTTATTATCAGGTTTTATTCATAGAAGGAAGAAATTGAAGTACCAGAAGTTTCCATTTTAATTCAGCCAACTACTCTTTTCCACTAGAATCTTTTTTCTTATGCTTCCTTCCTTTCCGCTATCCAGTTCCATTCTCTGAGGGAAAAAATAATTGAATAAAGATTCACAGAAGTTTACAGATTTGAACTAGATGTCTATAATACAAAATTTAGCTGTAGTTCTGAGGTTTTTATTCCCATGTATCTACAACTTGCACTTCTGGGAAATTACCATCCTTCCATTTACTTTCTTGCAATTCAAAGCTATGCATTCTTTTGGGGAGTAAGGTCAAAGTCAGGAACAAGATTTTCACTCAGTGCTTCCAACCTGTCCACATGCATCATCACTATGAAAAGAAAAGATACTTATAGTTTAATGAATACCATTCAGCGCTTTCCCAAGCTAATGAGCATTTCTAGGTTATACTTTAACACATGATTTGCTGTCAGAAAAGTCTAATTTGGCCATGGCAGTCATTAATAATATGATGACAGGAGGTGACAGCATAAAATAGGGCTGAAGCAGTGAGATATGATGGCAATGGCATATCATAGAGTTGGAGTAGGAGCTGTACAAGGGCTTGAGCACAGACATGAACAACAGATGACTGAACTGATATAAAGAACTGGGAAACTGGGCTGGGAGATGCCAGGAGGAACGTGGTCCTCTGAGGTGGGAGTGTTGCATTCAAGAAGAAAGGAATGGGGCTCTCTTACAGTTAAAAAAGCTTGGAACACTAGATGGTACAAACTGGGCAACTGGACATTTTATGTCAGGAGGAGGAGAAAGGGAGCTGGAAGGAAGGGGGTGTTGAAGCCCTGTGTTCACAGAAGTGAAAGGGTGCCTTTTTGATAAGAGATGAGCTGGGAAGGGAGACCTCAGGGCCTTGGCTTGGCAGCTCTGAAACAATTCTAATTGTGGTCCAGTTCAGCAGTAGACATCATATACAAAACTACCGGGACACTCTCACTTTCCTCTCTCGTTCAGTATACTCTTTTGCTTTCAAAAGTACTGCCTAGACTGAAATTCTTTCCAACTGCAAAGTTTTGGGGGAAAACAGAATGACAACATAGTACTGGGAAGGAAATTGAGATTGCTGTCTGAACCAAACAGGCTGCACAATTGCAGCATGCTAGTTTATAGGAGTTTCATATTCAAGGGAAAAAACAACAACTAAACCCAACACTTTCAAACATTAAAATAATACAATAGAAACATATTTTGGGTATACATAAGATGTTAAAAAGTAGTTTGAAAATTATGTCTTAACACAACCCAGACTGTCAATCTACAAATCATGTTTTCAATATTGGAAAAGAGCAGCATACTCATTCACAAAACAAATAAGCTTTAAATTATGCATAATTAACCCCAAACAATGTATGTATGTATTAAACATTACTATAATAGTAGAATAAAAGAACATAGCTCTAACTAGAGTATATCAATAATTGACAAGAAACCTTCGCCTGCTTTATCATCAGCTACTCAACATCTGTCACACTCATACACATGGCACAAAGCTGTGCAGTACTGCATTTGAAGCCCTTACAACCATTTTGGTAGCTGAACAAATATACAAAACTTTGAGATAAATCAGAAGAAAATGAAAATATTTAAGAATATGTAAAGAACCTGGCCACCAAATGTTACTTATGTAGAGAGTTGCTGGATCATAAAACTGTCAATTACTGCTATCATTTGCCATGTTTAATTCTTATGCATTTAGTAACTGTTCTTGAGAAAGCAAACGGAATGAAACATATCTACAACAGTTTAAATTAATGGCCTGTTTTTGTACATCATAGAGCTTCTTCAACAAGCACTCACAAAAACAGCGTACTCACAAAAACACTACTGGAATTACAGCAATCCAAGCTTTTATCCTCAGATTTTGGCAAAAAGGCATTTCCTAAAGCTCTTCCAAACGTCCTTTCCTCCATGCTGTAGAAATAACTCTTCCACCAAATAGTTAATATAGCTCACTGATACCTTTGACACCATTTGCACAAGTCCTTTTCAATATTCTTGAAAAAGGTTTTAAGGAAAATGAACCTCATTAATATTACAGATAACTAAAGTATTTTGCTTGACTTTCAGAGGTTGAAACAACTTGAGATTTCCTATTTGATTGCTGAGAGGACCTTGTTTGTTTTAAAAACCCTAATCCTTCACAACTGAGTAGAAGCACCAACAGGAAGAGCTTAGCCCTGTATGACATAGGCCAGCTTATTCAGAAGCTGGGATCTAACCACATTCTTTGGGAACTAATGGAAGTGGTAATTAGAGAAAACAAAACACAGTTCTGCACATTTGCTCTCCTCTTTCTCTTCTTTTTCTATTAAAGCACACTGAAAATGCTCTTGCTGCTAACTTCCCATCTGAAACCTTAATTATCATAAGCAACCATTTATGATCATTGTATTATAATATAATGCTAGTAAAGTGTTGTAGAAATAAATATAAGCATATGAAATAAAGTTACCTTTTATTATGACTATTTCCACAGTTTTTCAACAGCTGCTGAAAACAAAGAGCATCCTAATTAGAACAAAGTGGATTCTTTTTAATAAGCTTCGGAAGAATAAAAATGAATTCATTTTCTTAGGCTGATACTATGTGTTATGTTGAATATCTTGCTTAAGTGCATTAGAAAAATCTTTATCGTACATTATATCTACTCTCCATTTAAATAATGTCATAAGTTGATTTGATGTGCAATAACTGAATTGAACAGATAATTATTTCTAAGTCATTATCTCCATTTTTCCTCCAGTGATATACTATCAAATGTAAACAATGTGGACATTTGTATGTTAAAAACCATACCCAAGATTCTATAGATCCCACTTATTGATCCTTCCCTTGTGCTGCCTTGTTGCTTCAAGCAGCAGATTTCAGGGCAGCTGTAGCAAGGTGATGTTATGAGCAACACTCAAGAATGGTCTCTTCTGCTCATACACTTTATTCTGAAATTGACTGACTGACAGCATCAAGAAGCACAAAACCCAGAATGGGTTAAACTCACTGGTTTTCTTACTAATAATCAAAAAGAAACCTTGCATTTCAAAGACATGTTTGTATCTTGGAGACCTATGTGGGTTGAAAGAATTGGCCTCCTGTGTAGGCGAACAGCTCACGGGTATATGATCAGCCAGGCTCAAAGCAGCCTCAGCCCCTTGTGTCTGGGCTTTGAGTCTTCTACAAAATGAAGCAAGAGAAGTCCCAGTTATCCAGAATGGTTCTGATCACAGAAAGTTAACAAAAAGCGAAATGCCATTTCTTTCAATGTTAAGGTTTAGGAAAAAAAACCTAAAGGTTCCATCCATCAAAGGATTCTAAAGGATTTAGGATTCTAAATTTTGAAGAACATTGATACAGATGGAAAGCAGCAAAACAGCAATATCTCAGGTTTGAGAAGAAGCATCACATTACCATCACAGAGCTGACAAGAAGTGACAAACGTTTGCTTCATCCTATAAGCTTGTTTAACAACCAGAAGGGGACAAAATGTAATGTGTCTATCACCAGCATGCTGTTCAGGATTCAAGTGGTAACTCACAATCTCAAATACAGAATTTTAGAATGAAAAAAACAACACTGTGTGCCCATTTCTATTAAACTGCTGCGAGATGCAAACTCACTGTGATAGCCCTGTCATCCAGTTTTATCCCCAGCTCCCAAAACTTGCACAAAGAATGTTGCAATCAGCTTCAGAATGACAAAAAATCTCCCAGGCCCTGACAGGCATAATCCTTTGGTAAGATAGACTTCTTTATCTGTAAAGCTATCATCTGTTGACAGAAGTGATGTGATGCCACATCAAGGACAGCATATAATGCGATTCAGATATAGATTTAAAAAAAAATTTCAGTGTGAAATAATCTGGTCTAGAGATTTCTGACAAGTGCTGTAATTATTTGAAGTGCTTATGACAAAATGGCATCATTTGTCAATATAGAAACCATAATTGCAAGGTGACTTGTCAAAATAATTCTGATTAAAACACTTTCTAGATGCTGTTTAGATGATGATATAATAAGAACAACGCAATCCAACTACTGACATATAGAACCCCTGGAAATATTTCAAACACCTCAGGAAATATATGGATGGAGAAAGGTTTTCTGTTTTGATTTGGACATTACAGAACTGTTTTTTTTCCTGTGGACCTGTTAGCGAAAGACTCCAGCTTTGCACATGATGTCCCATCTGTCTAACATGACTGTTCTGCCCTGCATATTCTGGAAGAGATTCACCACTCCTGTTGTCATTTCTACATCAACCTGGATCCCTTGTTAATGAGTTCTCCACTCGACAATGTGTTTTACAAACTATGTTATTTCTCTCAGGTCACCACATTTAACCATTTATTCCATACATGCAAATATTTTAAGGACAGAGAGGACAGTTTTATGATCATTCAATTAAGTCTCCTGCATTTTGCAGAACCAATAACTCAGGCTGGTGGATTAAATGTTACATTACAACTACACAGCGAGTTCATCTTTTAATAAGACATCTGGTTTTGATTTAATGACAACACATTATGAACTCTAGCACATTCCTACAAAAAGATTATGCTTCTTTACCACGTGGCATGGGTATTTCCTAGGAACACTTGGTTACCTAATTCCCTGCTACACAGTGGTGCTGCCCTTCATCTCTGTTACAAACATCTCTATGCTTTTGTCTCATAAAAAAAATCTCACGTTTGTACCACTCAGTATTGCAGTTTTGCAACCTGCACAACGCAGGAAAGCTTAAAAAAAGATGTTCCTTTGCATCCTTCTGAGAGTGACAAACAAGACACTGACTGCAAGCAACTGGACTACGTGACCACCTGCAGTCGCAAGGGATTGGACTTGTTAAATCTTCTCATGCTGCACTTTCTTATTGCTGGAATGTTTCATAACCTTATTAATAATTAGTATTTTAATTCTTGTATTCTTGTTTCCTCCTTTATTTATTTATTTAGACCTTTTCTCCTGAATGTATCTCTAAATATATTTTTCACAAATTATAATTTCTCTTGGAAAAAAAAAAAAAAAGAAACGGGTAGCTTATTTTAAGAAAGATCATTCTTCTATTATTTTTATGACTAGTTTCTAATTTCAACTTTTTTTTTTTTGAAAAAATATCCTCTGTGAGTGACTTATTTTGTGTCATACACAGGCAATAAAGCACCTGATTTAACCTAATAACTTTGGACTTAAAAGGCAAGGATTACCTCTCATAGGTATCTTTCCACAGAGGACAAATGACAATGGGTTTCACTATGTTGACACTTCAGCCATCTTCAGAATTATATTTTTCAAGACTATATAATCACTCTTCCCCTCGTACAAACTCCCATCTTTGAAGTGTGGCAAATCTTTTTATTCCTTGAAGTGTGATCTTCCATTTTAATACAGAATAAAAGCGGAGTGCCCTAGGTGACCAATCCACAAAGTGACCTAAACTTCTCTATCGAATTACGCTTTTATGACATATTCTTCTCTCATTCAGTCTTTCAGAAGGTTTCATCCTCTGACCCAGCAGTCAAAATGTACAAAATTACAACATTTCTTCAATTCCTTGCACCTCAGCTACTAAACAAAACTGACATTTCCACAAACTTATAATTACTTCTCTATTTTCAACTCCATCTCTAGCATACGTTTTTTTCTACTGCTTTTAAATAGATGGCAATAAAGTTCTAATACAGGTGATAGCATCTCTGGTTCTGAGGAGTAGTAAAGTTTATGGCTCAAACCCCTGTGTTAGTTTTATATGAAATTAATATACCAATTTTTAAGAAAATATATGCATGGAGGCCTGACTTAAAAATTCATCTTCAGCACAGCGAGTTTATATCAGAAACACTGATCTGAATGCAACACAGTTTTATGGAGCTTTAACATGTTCAGATTAACTATCCAATGCACTTACTGAACCCTCACAGTCCTGACAGACTCATAAGCCTTTAAAAGAAATATGACCACCAAAATGCACCCTTGAACTTGGGAGGGCAATGTGCAGTAGATCATTTTAACAGTGATTTGAGAGTCGATGTCTTCTGGTATTTTAATAATGCCAGCTAGTATTATAGTAAAAATAATGTGCTTGAACTTTGGAAAATGCAGTTAAACTTGTGTGGCACCTTCCAAATTTTTTCCCATCTACCTAAAACCTATTATATGATATTATATGATATTGATTTATTTCTTGAGTCTTTTTTATTAAGTTATTACAATTCTTTGCAGAGTAGGGTGAAAAATATCCATCCCCAGAGTTTTCAAAATCTAGATGCTTTTGTTTTAAAAGTATTCTAGTTACTCTTTAATTTTCACAATTCTCAGAGACTTATAAAACTGACATTTAGTAATCAGACCAGAACTACACTTTCAAGCCTGACCCTCCAAATCTTGCCTTCAAAATCAGCTCTGTCTTGTGGGAAGCAAACAATTTCACATCAGAAAGCAAGCAGAACTGTACATAAACAGGGAACTAATTCTGCAGCCATATTTCCTACACTTATATTCTCAGTCCTCTGATTGTGGGTCCCATTGGCATCTCCTCGGTGGGGCAGATTGCACAGGGCAGGGACTGGGTCACACTGTGAGCCTGCAGGTTGGGCATGGGTTGAGGGCTACAGGTAATGTGAAGAATGTGCTACAGAGAGAATTTTTAAATCTCTAAAGAGCAAACTGCAGAACAATCACTATGAAATAAACAGTCTTTCTAAAGGTGTGCATAACTAGGAAATATTCATTTCACACGAAAAATTGTGTCAGCCACCTTTTCTTTTCTTGGTACTAGCAATACATTTACATTTCCAAAGAATACCTCTTACAGAAGTTACAAACCTGATTGAAAGTCTAGAGTACCTGTTGGTAAGTTTGGCTACCACATTATTACTGTTATCTCTGCCCTAAATTTGTCAGTCTTCTGCTTTCACTTATCAGACTTCTTTTAGTATATATTTTTAAATCCTTCTCTGCTAGATTGAAGGTACATCTGTTATGCATTTTCTACTCCACTGACATTTAGGAAAAATCTGATCAACATCTTGTATTTGATAAACACTTCAAAATTTAGCTTCTGGAAAGTTTTCTCTATGAATTGCATTTTCTCCTTAATCATTCAAGTTTCTCAACATCTATATTCTTAAACGTTTGACTTGAATTATGGACACAAGCAGTGAACGCAGAGCTGGGAACAGTACTGACAGGGAAAATGTGAACAAGATTAAAAAAAAACTTACTACAAATCTGAAAGAGTAAATTCCTCTGTTTAAGAACCATCGTCATTAGAAACTCAAAGACACAAATAACAAAAGTTCTATCCAGCTATTTATTCCACATGGAGGCAGGTGTCATTATCAGCAAGATCCTACACTACAGAGCCAATTAACAATATTTCTTTTATGATTTCTACCCAGTGCCACTAATTCACTAATTCAGTGTGACCACAGCAAAGGCTAAAACCCCAACTGGGTGAATATAAGAGTAAAGTCTTCCCAATAGTCACTGGTAGTTCATCACTACCCTTTCAAGGACATCATTTAGAATGGCAGCTGATTAACTCCTTATTAGTTCAGTTTAAATCACATAGCATTCACTGAATTAAGAATTCAATAATTTTAAGCTACCTTCCTAGAAGTGCTTTTGATGGGAGTAAGGAAGGATGTCTTAAATTTTCCAGTCCTTTCTTAGCACTTCTAGTCCTTTTCAAGCACTTTGGCTTCTTGTTAAACCATGTTACAGTGTTTTTTAGTTTCTTTCTTTCAGCTACTTTCCTAATTTCTTCCTCCTGTACACATTTTAAAACAACGTGAAAATTGAATGAAGTTTGAGACAAAGTTTACTTCATTTGAGACTGCCTAATGCTGAGTACTGGGGTGAATCAACTGAAATAAATTTGTTTATTAGTCTCAAATGGAATAAATAGGCTGGCTACAGCTTTTGATTCACTATCCTGGTCAACTAATAAAGCAGTACATTATTTATTCACAGGCTCAATTTAGAGTGAAGACCTTGGAAGTCAGTTACTTACAGCACCTGGAGAGCAGCGCACTACACATTTATTACATCTATATTTAAGTCCACATATTTATTTCTTAAGTAGAAAGAGGAAAATGCGCAAGTGAAAGTAAATGAAGAATCAGTGAACAAAGCAAGGTAGCACTTAGATTTAGAAGGTCAACTGCCAACTTTTTGTCTACAGAAAGTATATGCACAAATATGGGAGGAATGTGAGTAATCTGTTGTCCTGAAGTGAATTGTCATCATTTTACTATCATCTTTCAATCTTCCATAAACTCTCTGGGGTTCTGTAAATAACACCACACTGTATTCTGTTCTTGTCATTTTAGAGAGAGATTGATGTATTCTCCTGCTCTAAATACATAGCAAAGATGTCACAAACCTTTGTGAGGCCATGATTTTTTTAAAACTAGTATGGAAACAGTGCTGTAATCCTTCAGAATTACACTGAGCTCCATAGTATTTTATTACGGTAATTCTTCAATACAATAACCCATCCCCACTTTTAAAGCACAGTTGCACTTGGAAGACCATAACAGGCCTCAGATAATAGAAATAATAGTGGTAATTGTAATCCCTCTGACATGATCTTGCCTAGCACTAGCCAGAGTATCCTCCCATTAACTTTCCATTATACTTAGCATCATTTTTGCAGCTCCCATGTCACTCTCTGTATGTCTCACTGCAAAAAATAAAAATAAAAAAAATAGCATCTATATTTTATAGTAAGATCCAAAGAAGCAAGGATGCTGTACATCCAAATTTACACTGTAAACAGGATAGGGATTGTACACAGGGAACAGAAGGAAAGTATGGTCCCATATTAAAGAAAATGACGACTTGAGCCCTCTAATTTGGAAGATGACAAGCAAGATGTGAAATAACATAGAAATGAATCATTCACAGCCAAGGGAATCATACAGCCAGCAGAGTGATGAAGCCAAATAAAAAATATTTCCTCAAAAACAGACACTGTATGAGTTTTCTTGTTTTATTTTCATCCTTCAGTAATTGATTAAGTAAATTGTTACGTGGTTTCATTATGATGGGTCATAATCAGTAGTAGCACTGATTCACTTGAAAGCACTCATCAGTAGAGCAAATTCCTTCAGCACTCCTTGTGTCACTTTCATCTATCACTAAAAAATAAAGAAAATCCTGATGATGACTTGATCAGCGGAGCTCAGAAATGCATCACGTTTTCCATATTCATATCCACTTCTTATAACACAAAATATTTTTTGAATAGGTGATGTTGATTGGTGAGTATATTCCTTAAATAACACTTATGTGCTCTGTGTAATGATATAATGACAGACAGAAGAGAAATGAATATAATTTCATTTTAAAACAGAGACTTTTTAGCAGTCTGAATGGGACTTGGAGTTGCTTATAAGATTACATCTTCAAACATTAGCAAAAAATACTAAATGGGAATTTAGCTGCTCATTATTTTCACCATCATTAGCTGCTGAAATGCAGCTAATTAAAATCCAGCTATACTGAAAGGTGATGGGTGTAGTTTCTTTTTCTCACATTGTATCTTACTTTAAAGTGTTTTATTGATGTGAAATATTTCCATTTTTGCTGGTAACAGAAAGAAGCTATAAGACTAGGAGTGAAAATTTGTTTTGTATAGCAAGAGGTTCAGTCAAAAACATCTGGCCAGGACTCTCAAATTGGTTTTTACAACCTCCATACATGGCTCCTCCAAGCTCCAAACCACTGATTCAGCACATGAACATGCCATAAAAACCCATATTGGTTCACTGGCTTAGGGAACAACCACTATTCACATCAGCTGAAAAGCAGAAATGTGCATATATTCCTATCAAATTAAACTACATAGAATTTGTTGATGTAATTATAATTCAATTCAAACAGAATTTGAAAATATAATCTTGCTAAAGCAAAAAGTTGTATTTTTTTTTCTGTCTGTCTCCCACTCATAGGAAACACTGAGTTGGTCTATTTAAACCTTTCAGATTTAAGATGAACAGTGTTATGGACACATCATTTTTAACAAGTACATTCTTTCAAACTGATGTCCTCCTCCTTTTCCTACAATATGTTGCATATCATGGGCACTACTACGAAGATAAATTAACAAGAAACTGGTTTGCCTTGGAAGAGACTTCAGGAAGAATGAATTGAGAAATCTAATACACAAAAAGGAGTGTTACATTAAATGCCTAAATAAAAAAACAACGTGAATCAAATTCTTCCCCCTAGAGATTGACTCAGCCAGAGTCAGCAGGTGTGAGAGAAATAAGCAGAGTCGCTATATATATTCAAGTTTCCCTTTCTGCTAGTACATAAAGATCAAATTAAGACTTGAATGTGTAAACCCCTCACCGCCTGGAACTTATGGATCCACCTTGTGAAGCCTTTTCACTAATATTATTATTTTAAATAAAAATAAATAATGTTCTTGGATATAAGGAGAAAGTCTTTCACACTGAGGGTGGTGAGGCACTGGAACAGGCTGCTTAGAGATGTGGTTGATGCCCCATCCCTGGAGACTTTCAAGGGCTGGACCAGGCCCTGGGAAACCTGAAGTAGCTGTGGTGTTCCTGTTCATTACAGGGGAGTTGGACTGGATAGCCTTTAAAGGTCTCTTCTGACTCTAATGATTCTATGATTCTATAGTTCTATTCTATGATTATGAATTTTCAGATGGAACAAACTTGGAAAAATTCATCAGTGCAGAAAAGGATATAAAAAGGAACTTCAGGTCCTTGAAGACTTATATAGTACAAAATAAAGTTCAGTAGTGCAAGAAAGGTGAGGCTAGAGAATTGGAAACTACCCACAAAAGCATTGACAAGAGTTGAAAGAACACAAAAGAAAAAAAATATGAAGGAACAAAAATCTTTAAGTACTAGCAGATTAGGAATGAGTTGACCAAATGCAGTCAGTGAGACTTGACTGAAAGAAGCTTGGTGCACGCAAAAGTATTAGTTTGTGCAAGCTATACTCCTGTGTATAATTCATCATACATATTCAAGGAATTGTACTGGAGTCTGAAACTAGATTCAGAGGTAAATTAATTCCCCCCCAAAAAATCAAGAAAATAGATTCTTTGCAAAAGCAAAGATGACCAGACTCTCATTTTTACTCCAGCAAAACGGAAGCCAAAAGTGAAAGGCAAAGACTGACTTCGAAGACAATTTGAAATCCCACAGTAGGTACTCAAAGCATAGCTGGGTTTCAGATGAGTTTAGGAGACACCTTTTTACAAGGTTTCATTTCTTGTAACATTTTCTATCTCCCTTATGGGAGTGAAAAATAATTGCCTTTGAGATACATACTTGTAGATACAGAGCACCGAACTGCAGAGTTTTGTTAGCTGTTTACATCAACTAGAGTATAAAACAATTTCTATCTTCAAACCATGAACTTAGGAGACCTTATTTTTCTTTACACTTACTATGTTGTTTTTACAACACATCTAAGTTCTAAATTACATCAACAAAGAAGCCCATCAATGTATCTTCTTATTACACCCAATTATAGAACCCAGGTTGCTTTGTTAAGGTATTCATTAACCTTTTCAGAACTTATAATAAGAAATCTAATCAAATAGAGGTGGTAGGGTGCTTTCTGAAATGAGAACAGTTGTCATGTACAGTAAATTTTAATACCCTGACTGTTCTTAAATTAGCTAGTTTTATTAAATTCAATGAGGTGAATTTCTTTTAATCAGCACTAGCTGTACAAAACAGAAATTATTCTGCACTGTAAAAATAATATATACGTCTGGAAGGTGTGTTTCAGACTGTTTTGACTTTTATTCAAATTAAAAGTGTAGCATTTATCACATTTATTTATTTATTTATTTATTTATTTATTGCCGGGTAAATTTGTATTCTTATAGGAGTCACACAAGCAATTATAAAATATACATTATTACCTGGTTCGTTTCTTTAGGATTCTAGAGATACAGATCATGCTTTAAAACAAGTAGAGACTGAAATGGTGAACACTTTATAATTTTACTAAAATAATCATTAGTTACCTTATGATTTTTTTAAATAGTCCCTGTGAGAGTAGTCTGTGCATGAGGTGAAGTCAAGTGGGAGGGGCATGTGTTGCATGATGGCCTATAAACCTAGGTAAAATTTCCAGTGAAAGTCTGGTTAAGAAATCCGATGAAAACGGCTCTTTGAGAGATACAGGTGAACACAACAACTAATTAAATCGGTCTCCTGAAAGCTAGGACATCTGGGATCTCGTCCCTGTTCTAATGAAAATTTAAATACACTGTATGAAATGATACAACTTCAGAAGGAAAGATGAAGAGACCTCGGAACACTTTATTGATTGACATATTAGCAACATACTTGGGGTAAAAAAGGAATTATTTCAAACCTTTGCTCTGAAGTAAGTAGAGTGGATCTGAGCCCATGTGTCTTATTTACTAGAGGTATACTGTAACTGCCAGAAAGTATTTATTAAATCTAGATCCTCATTGTGATTCTAGCCTTTGGCTTTTACCTAGCTTGAAAATCAACATAGTTTCCTTCAGCCTCAATTTTCCTTTCACTTGTCCAAATATTCTGCCAAGCATATAAGATTTCCTTTCCTAAAACATGCTTCAACTTCAACTATCCTAGAGAATTTATGTTTTTAGAGATCATTGCAATTTTAATAATCTATTCAAGATCACTTGCAGCACCTCCTCCCCGACTCTTAACTATCTCCAGTACAGATTCTTGGATGTGGGAGGACGCATGTGAGGCAGTTTTAGGACATGTATTTTGGGCTCTATCAGACTGTATATTCCCGCTGGGATAGGGTTGTTTTCTTCTCAGTGATGTTCTGTTCTGTCTGGTTTCCTCATGTCCCTAGTTAGCTCTTTGCGTGGGTGGCTATTGATTTCAGTGGTATGGAAATTGGTTGCTGTTCACATGTGATTCTCAATCCTATCTGAAGTTGTACAGTGACACTTAGCAACATCATGCAACTGTGTTCTCTTCTACAGAATAAACCAGTTTGAAAAGAACTTCAGTGGAGCACAGAATACCTAACCAGATGAATATTTTTCAGCACTGCTAATGCTCATTTAACCTTGTACACTAGAAATAAGCTCACTGCTTTCTGAAGTAGCAATGGTCCGTGTGAAAATGTAGCTTTATAGATTACAATACCAACTGTTTAAAAACACAATTAGAGCTCTACTTGCACTGTTCTTTAGGTACAAGAAACTAAATGGAGAGATTTAAGAAATACATAACATTCACCATAGGTTTGGTAAGTTGGTTTCTACCTTCTCTTATATCAAATCCTTAAAACTCGTCTCAATCATAACAGCCAGTTAATCATCACTAATTATTCAAGGGATTATTTCCCATACATAATTAGAGTTTTTGGTTCACCGATTTCCTGTAAAATATTGGCCTATAAAAGCCCCCGTTAATTTGACCTTGCTTGTAAAATATGTTATGAAATGACTAAAGCTATTATGAGGAAAACTAAAGGACAATGTGTGAAGGACAGGGACATCTTTCCCCACATTTAAGTATCTCCAGTACAAGATTAGAGTGTATATGAAGCGAAGGTCAGTTAATTAATCCTGATTCTTATTAGCAGTTTCCTTGGGTTACTCTGTATTAGCAGTTCTGGAGCTGAATGAACGAAGTTGATTAAAATCACAAAATTTCAGTCAAAATAAAATATTTGTGGAAGCAAATAATGAATTGTAAAATTGTAATTTGTGTTTGTACCACACAATTCCCGTGCTGAAGTTTACAAAAAGATCACAAACTAAGAGTCTATTGAGAAATTCAGATATACAGGAATCTGTTGAACACCTAGGAAGTGGAAGTGTGCAACACAAATGTTATGGTTATGTGGTTTTAAGGAAAGAAAATATCTCTATAGTAACTGTAAGTGGAACAAACACCTGTTACACTTCCTTAAACTGTTTGTAGCAAGTTTCTGTTTCAGTTTAGATACTTCCAGTAGATACACTCCTACTACAACATGAATAAACGTGTTACACTAAGACTTGAAAACATTGTAATATGATGAAATCTCAGGAGTTTTTGTTTTAATATGCATTCTCTGTCTTCACAGAACTCATCTAGCACCAATGCTCCAAGGTCTTTGGAAAGAAATAAATATTTTCTGTTTTCATTTCAGAGAGAAATACATAATTTATCCAGGTGCAGAAACATTTCCTGGACAGAACTGCACATTCTAACAAAACACAGGCAACAGATGTGTTGGAGCATGCAGAATTCTCACTGGATAATATAAGAAGTACATCTTTTCACTATGAAGGTGGTGAGGTACTTGAGCAACAGCTCAGAGATGTGGTGGAACCTCCACCATTGGAGTTATTTGAAACAACTGCACAAGGCCTTTAGCTAACACAGAGCCAAAAATACTCTGCAGTGAGAACAGGGCAGAACAGGGGATAACAAGATCTCTCTTGAGCTCAGTCTCATAGGGATTATTTTCTTAACCTACTGCAAATGAGTAGATCTTACCACCCTGTATGTTGCTATTCCTGTAACTTGCTAGCAAGCATTTTTTTAATTAATTTCTAGATAACATTAATTTTCAAGAGGGGTACTAGTTTGGTAACAAGTATATATTAAGAATTTTCCCAATTCAGCTCCTAAAAATGTAATAATATTTGTTAATAATAATACCCAAAACTAACAGCAGATGCTCACTTCATTTGTTTTCAACAATGTGGTTGTTATTCCTCTGCCATCAAGATCACTTGAAAGAGCCCACGCAAGGACAGAAGAAAGGAATTTAGGAAAAGCTACCATGACACTTCTACCAGCAAACCCTCCCAAATGCATTTCACTATACGCAGTCCTGGTGCTGAATTATTAGTTATTAGGATTCAGATTTTGACGCACATGTAAGCATTCATGGAGACTATAAAAATATTTTGAAAGAAATTATAACAGAAAGAGCACAAAAATAAAACAACATCTGGAATGTAACCTTAATGTGTGACCCTGAAATAAATCAAAGATAGAAAAATGTCAGGAAGCAAAAAGAAAAAGCATTGTTTACACTGGTATGGTTTGTAATCATTTTCATTTTACATGTAGTTCTGTTACTTCAAATATTGAGCCTCTGGGCAAAGAAAAAGCATTGCTCAAAGCATTCCTCTTTTCCCTTGTTCTCCCAAAGAAGAGACAACAGACTCTTTGACTACATCCTCCACGGAACAAATGTTCTGCAGTGTTCAACACCATCAAAAAGAGAACGAAAGACAAAGGTGAAATCCTTTCCTTTCAATGCATTTGAACAGCAGCCTTACTTGTAGAAGTTGTCAATTTTTCTCCATCTCACAGTGCTCTCTGCCTACCCCTGACCTATCACTCCCTTGCATCCAAAAGCTGCATTTCCAGTCCCCAGTGTTTTATAACACTCCTCACTATCTCACACTCTTCTCTGAAATAAAGGTAGACTGAAAATTCAGAGTGAGCTCATGTGTAGAAGGAAACAGTTCATTGCCATTTTGAGTCTTCTTACATGAAGAATCACTACATTTTTGACTCAGTTGAAAAATTGAAAGGAGAAGTATTTCTACATACATCAAATTGTTTCTTTAAGACATTTTTCAAGCTGAATTAAAAATGCTAAATAATGCAAAGTCTGTCTTTGGTGACAGCTCAAGGGATAAGAAGGGGTTTAAAAACAGCAAGGTTTTCTGGAAAAACAAATTGAAGTAGAAAAAAGCATGATATACTTGGAGAGACTTAGAGATCATCTTTTAAAACAGAAAAGTCACAAAAAACAATGACAGTCTCTACAGTTCTGCTATTAATCACAACATGGAGTGGAGAATTCAAAAGACAACATTAGAATCATTTTTGACATAGATATCTGCAAATATACACTAACAGAACACCTTGTAAGAATTAGTACACAGCACTATAATCACGGTTAATCTTAGAGACTGTCATGAAAATTAAATTCTATTTACAAAGTGATTCAGAGTTAAAAACATTAAAAGCTGATGTAATGAGTTAATTCCATGTGTTCAGTAAATGTTCATCTATTCAACTGAAAAATACGACACAGTCTCACCATCAAAAATGGTCCCCCACTACCAGTATTATGTTTGTACACCCAATGCACCCCAGGAATGTAAGTAGTTTACACAAAAATAAATGTAAATTGCTCCAAAAGTTACCCTTTCTATTTATCTTAATGGAAACTGCAGCTACGAAGAGCATAATAACACCATGAACAGAGCAAATTCTCAGCTATAGAACACTCTTTTTCAACGTACCACCATAAGCTATGCATTTTTGCCAGTGATGAACAGGAGTCTGCATGCCACATTCATAACTGTTTAGCTGTAGCAAAACATTTGTCTTACACGACCCTGTCACCACTACTGAAATGCACCACCCACCTCACTGTGCCCACGTCCACTGCTTGGTCTCTATCAACATCCAGAAATCATCAATTACTGTCAGTGCGTGCCATTTTTTTCACATGGAGGAATTCAATTCCACCCTTTACTTCGTGTGTGCTTCCACATCAGACTGTCAGACTGCCCCTCTGCAACCACCTCTCAAACGGCCACACAGTGTAATGGGATATTGGTGGAAGGGCTCAACCTCTACTGCCATACCACCAACATCTGCCTCTGATGTTGTGGGCCAAAGTCATAAAACAGGAGGCACCACATGCAGAGTAGCTATCGTACATACTAACACTTCTTCCCCCATGCCTCCCATAAAAAAAATTAGATGCTTCACAGTCAACTTTTCATTTCTGCTTTCCTAAACACACGGCTCTGAACACAGCACAGAGCTTAGTTCAGCTCATACCCATCTGTGTGAAAAGCAGAGTACTCACAGTAGTGCAAGAGGCAAAATGTACCGGTTGATTTACGTGAAAAGATGTTTTTCTCCATAAATCAGGTATTTGCAAGTCAGCAACACCAGTAGAAGAACTGTCAGTAAAATTATTTAGGAAATGGCTTAAGTCAGAGCCAGCAGTTCACAGTAATGGTTTTCACGTTTGTGATAACTGACTGAGGTTAAATGCAGAAGCTGAAGAGATGCTTATGGAGCACAGTGTAAACATAAGTCAGTACAATATTAGATTTTTATTACTTTTTTTTTTTTTTAAACAGCTTCACATGAAGTTTCCATCTTCAGTGAAGAGCTGGAGTCAACATATGTTGTCATGGATCAAATGCGCTCCTTTAAGAGGCCGGGGAAGGAAGTAGCTGAAGAGAGAACTACTCCCACCCTTACAGATTAGGCAGAAGAGCTTGCTAAGCCAAAGGTACGGAGCAATCATATCGTTTGCCTGGCATCTTCACAAGAGGATGGCTTCTCACCAGCCACAACTATCACACTGGAGAGAGACTGGGACTTTCTTTTGACAAGTGCCAGGGTGCTACGCTGTGCTGCATATGGATACGTGACTGGATAAGTAACGGCTCCCTGGCAACAGGAAGCAAACACCTGTTCAAGGCAATATGTGCAAGGAGTGGATATAAAATCTCCCTTCCCAATTTCTGGTAAAGATTCCAAATACCTATCAGTTCTGCTGGGAATAAAGAACACAACCTATGCAACAGATCAGTGCTGCTTTGCAGGACACAAAAGAAACCTTACTGTATGTCCCTTGCCACTTAGTTTCACTAGGGAGCTACTAGATGCTAAAAAAGCAGAATACAACATTATTAGAACAGTTATTGTCTTTTTTTTTCCATAGATTGACATATAATGGAAAAAGTACCAACCAGTTTGATACAGTTGATCTAGTTTTCTAAAAACTGGAAGGCTAAAAAATGAAACAGAACTATAAGTGGAATGATTGCACAGCTCTGTCTGCATGATCTGCAGTCAGAAGTGATTTTGCATCCACCTTTTAAGGTTCACATACACACATTTTAAATATGCTCACAGGCAGAATTTCACACAGTTATAGAAATGCTGATAGATGTAGGAAGAAAAAGTCACCACTCTGTCCTCAGCTGTTCTTACTCCCTTCCTTCTGGAGAAGATAAGAAATTCATCAGTACTATCAAGGAGAATCGCTTGTCCACAAGGATGGACAAGAAAGTTACTTTATGCAGCATTAAAATGATAAGAAATGTATTTAATTCCATCCACAAATGAATGAAGTGTGCCTGAGTACTGTCATATTAACTACTGCTCTTTGGAAATTAAACACAATGATTACTTCATCATCATTTGAATTTGTTTCTCATAGTTGTGTTCTACAGTCCTAACTTCTAATCTTCACTATTTTTGAGTGGAACATACTTTGAAAAAAGAAATACTACTATAATACTGTATAATCTTAATATTGATATATTGGTATAGCAGTTAGATTACAGTGTTCATAAGTAAATTAAGCTTATTACTTTTTCTTTGTATTTGCTTACAGCATATCTGTGATTTCATAAAAATAATTCTGCTGGCTAAATGCACTTTTTAATTAGCTGATCTTCAGTGATACAGAGAAATGTAATATCTGTGACAAGAGCGGCATCCAATTGCTCATATAACTCAGTATCTGCGTTGTTGCTAGGGAATGCATTCACATTTCATCTGTTTTTCACCATACTAAGGCTATTCCAAACATTATTATTGAGGTTACCATGTACTTCAGGTGACAACAGGATTATTTGCAGTTCAATTATTTATAGATAAACCACGCAGAACTCTTTGCCTACCAAGCTTAAGACAACGCTAAGTTATAAGAGCAGGCAGGTCTGAATTTTAAAGTGTCTGACAGAGAATAGTCTCTTATCTAATAACTGTGCTTCTAATGTAAGCACCTCCTAGACAGGTCAGACTGCAAAGTGAAAGGATAGAAGAACTATTTACCCTACTGTTATGATTTTTACATAGAATTTGAGAGGTGTTTTTGTTTCATTTTGCAAAATGGTTCTTGCTTTGTACTGCTAACCTGCCTCTGCAGCTTCCAAAGAGAGAATTTAAGCACGATCTTAACCCAAATATTATGACACTATCTGCTCGTTGCTTCACTGTTTTTGGAAAATCTGTCCATACATCAAAATAGAAGAACCCATGTGAGCTGAGCTCTTCGGAACAGTGGGCATCCTGCTGGGTCTCTCCTGAAAATGCAGACCAAGGACCACAAGCAACCTAGAATTATCAGTCTTGAAAGAAAATGATATTCCTTAGAATTTAATTTTAATGAAAAGTTATAAATGTGAGAACTTATGAAATTAGATCGTTTTCTTCATGCTGAGTTTCTTCTAATTCTCACAGTTGCACCTTTTGGCAGAAGCCATGTGGATTGCTAGTGGCATTTTGTTTATGAGTAACAGAAAGCAAAACTGCAGAACAACTTCAAATTGAAGAAGCTTCTGTGGAAGGGAGCAGTTATCTCAAAAAAAAAATCATGCAAAGGTAATAAATCTAGCAAACAAAGAAGAAAAGTAAAACAATAAATGAGCCATGAGCACATGAAGCAATAAAAATTTAGCTGAACTGCCATCTAAGGCAGAAAAATAGCTAATTATTGTGCATGAGAAAAAACACTATTAGAAGAGTTTTATCTGCTGATGGATAGAAAGAATATTTAGACTTGCAATGCAGAGTCTCACGTTGCTGGTGGTGCACAACTAGGTTGGAACTCTGACTTCTGTATGGCATTTCCAAATGCTCTTCAAGCTGCTGCTCCATACTTCTACTTTCATAAACTCTGTCCCAAGTGTTACAATTGAATATGCAACTACTACATGCAGTTGGCACGAGCACCACGGCAATAGCAAACAAAGCGATGTGTTATATGGAAAGCACACTAGAAAAGGAAACTAAGGGATCAACAGTATCAAAAAGGAAAACTTAGTAATACTACCGACATCAGTGGGAAGTGGCAGCAAATTTAAAATCTATTCCTTGGACAGTGAAAAGCAGCAACTTGACTTATGACCCAGAGCAGTTGTTATTGCAGTGCCAACAGTGAAATGAAGTACTTGCTGAAATACTTCAAGGAGACAGCATAGTGCTGAAAAAACAAGCATTAGTCTTGACTGAATTTCACGTTCATCATTAATTTAAATAGAACCCCAATTCTTATCCTTCAATTGGTGAAGTAATAAGATGAAGTAATATATAATATGAAGATAATCGAGATTCTCCACCTGCTTTCTAGAAGTTATTTGGTATACAGCTTCTGAAAAGCACTCATTTGCAATCTGGATGATGCACTGAAAATCAAGTCAGTAATATCTGTATTAGAATATTCCTTAGAAATATATCCCAGTAGTCTGAGAATGAGAGTTTTTCCCTCTTTCACTTTAGATAAAAGTTTGTAACATGAAGTGAGAGACTTCCTAGTGAAAGTAAGAGACTGTGTCAATAGATGAACGTCACTGAAAGCAAAGCAATAATGTGACAAAAGTAGTTCTGCTAAAAATTTACCAGCAGGATTTCCTATTTTCTACAAGAAAAGCCACAGTGACTTTCCTTATTCTACTTATTCTACTGCAATGAAATAGAGCAAGACAGACACCAAACAACTGAACCAGTGCCTGGCATTCGCATCTAATGGAACAAACACACAATCTGAGAACATTAGGAAAATGTGAAAATATGGACATTTATGAAAGAAATGACTGAGAAATGGTCTGAGCTTAGAGGAGTTCATCAAGGTAAAAATCACTAACACTGAAGAGTGCATATATCTGTCAGCAAAGCAGAGTCTAGGAAGCAACTCTAAAAGAACGAATGAAACCTGGAAATACGGCGCATATTTTGGGGATGATTATTCATTGGAAGACATCCTACACCTTCCCTCCCACAGCGTGCAAAACCTTTCACTTTTGCCCCCCTCCCCTTGTGATGTCTTCAAATCAGAATCAGACACTTTTATGGAGGATGAGCTGAGTAATGTCAGTGTGAACAAAATAAAATACAAGGGTACACAATGTAAAATACAATAACCTCTGATATGCACGAGCCTAAATTAGATTATCTCATGATGCTGTTGTGCCTCAGACTAGAGGCAGCTGACACTTAAATCAACAGGAGAAAAATCTTTCTCTGAGCTCACAATGTATGAGCAAGTTACACTCAGCAGAATTTTGTTATTTGAATTTTAAATAACACTGTCCAATGATATACACAGAGATCTATAGTCAATGTTTAAGATAATGGAAGGACAAATGTCATATGCAAGCAGAGCTTTTCTGACTCCATAGCTCTCATTGTCACATAAGCCAGAACCTGAAAGAAAATAAACAGCCTTAATACATTTATGCTCTGAAGTATTACAACACATAAAAATCATATAACATTTAACACTGACTATTTTCTACTACCTGCTAGGTAAGAACATCTCACACCTAAGTTAAGTAACTGTAAAATCTTTAAATGCTGCAAAAATCTATTCAATTTAAAATCTGCTTCGTGTCTCAAGGCAGCTCCTTTGCCTTATTTGTTTTGGACTGTGGGATGGGGATATTTAGTGGTGGTTTAAGATTTGTTTCTGTTTGTTTTCAAAGATGGGCACTGAAAATGTTCTATTGTTGCTATTGATGAAGTATCCTCTCTATTTTATTAAAAATTAAATAAAGACCCTGGGGGCTGAAGGAAAATGGATTTTTCATTTTTCTCCCTTTTGCTCTTGAGAATGATTTATGAAGTACAAGTGCATTCATAAACTAGATACTATACCCTGGAGAAAATAAACTAGCTATTATTCAATTGTTAGTGGTTCATATTATAAATGGCTGCCACCAATTTCACATTGTTTGTTGAAATCATTTTTAACCACATAACTCTCACTCAAACCATGAAAAATTGGATGGAAAATGCCCCATTTATCATTAAGATCAAAACCCAAATTCTTGCCTCTCTTCCACAGTTACAGCCAAAATTATCTTGTCATGTTTTATTCCATTCATTAGAAGTTACAAACACACTGAAATAACGCACTCTTACAAAAGCTGGTCATTCACTTGGCTGTCACACTGAACCACACCAACTCACACCATCAGTTACATACACCTCTCCAATTGTCCTCCAAAACCATATAACACTCACATTATTTTAAACAACCCATAAACTGTTAATGAAGGAAACATGAGGTAAAGAATAAGGGTGGATCTTTAGACTAACCAAAAAAGCATTTGTCAGCAAAATCAACGCAGGTAGAACACTTTGGCTATGTCTAAAGCACAGATAAGCTGGTGTAACATGAACTTGTATCCTTGAAAGATTCTCCAAGTCTCCAGAATACATGAAAATGGCCCAGCTCTTCCTTAAGCTCTTTCTCACTGAATAATTTCAGAGGTGATCTTCAGGACAATTAATATTTATAAGCCAACCCACAAAGAAGCTAATAGATACTGCCACCCCATAACTGCAGTAATCTACAGAGAGACCGAATGGAGCATTTGTTTTTACTACTGTGTAATATGCAGTCAGTCTAACAAAAGTCTTGGTTTTTGTTAATGGATCTCAGTTTATCAAACACAGATGAAACCACAGTTTTAATGATTTGAATCTTAGAGAGACTCTACATTACCTGACAGTGCTTGACATGCTCTGCTTTGCCATTTCAGCTAACACTGCTGACAAGATAGCAGTTACATGTGTATTTAGAGTTCAATAAACAGCCACTGGCAGTAAAACTGCAAGAAACTGCACGTAAACACAACCTCTGCTCTGCTACTTTTTCACTCATTCCCAGATGCAGAGCTTGAGCTGCTGCAGAAAAGCTTTCCTACAGCTCACATTCATTGCATAGCCCTGTATCAGAGCATCCCTGAAGTTTAACTAATGATGAGACAGAGTGCATTAAGCACACCATTTTTTAGGAGACAGCAAACAGTCTCATCATGTAAACATTTGCGAGCTCCAGGAAAATGTACAAGGAGTCTGGAAGGGAAAAAAATGATGAGACCCAACACAGCTTCCCAACCTGGCCCAGATTAGAGAAGTTCCCATCTTCCTGACATTGGGGTTTCACCAAGAGAAGGGAAGATGGCCTATCTCAGAAACCAAGGCTCAAGGTTCTTGTTTAGTAAGCTGTAGAGGTACTGGCACCTATGAAGAGAAGGTGATTATTTAATGTAGAGGTCTAAGGATATTCATTTTGCCACATCAAGGAGAAAGTTCAAATGCAATACCATTAGCTGTCTAGCAGACTCATGTTCCGGACGGGAGAAATATCAGCAAGAGCCTCTTTCCTCCTATTAACAAGACAAGTCCACTGAGAACCAATCAACCCTGCCACAGCAGAGCCTGCATGAGGATTGTTCTGCACTAATAGACCGTAAGAAAGTAAATAATGACTTTTTAGTATTCTGAAAGCTCTCTGTAAATCACAGAAGGCTCTAATAGCATAGTTACACACTTAAAAATAATATTCACGTAACACAAGATGTTGGGAATGATTCATAGAGTAGGTTTCAAAGCCTTCCCATCCCCCTGCATCACGAAATAGCAAGAAGCAGTTACAGCAAATGATTTTTGCTTTACAAACACGATAGCTTTTGTTTAGTGCCTTGCCAGTTGGCCTTTAAACAATTATGGAAACAGCAGTTTTAAACTGAGCACTAAATTCAGCTTCGTATTTTAAGGCGATGAATTTGGTAAGGATGCAAATCACACATTCCCTGTTTGTATTTCTTCTTCAGTGGAAGCCTAGAACAACTCCAGACAAAAGTAATGTGGCTATTTGTACACGGATGGAAGAAAGATTCACCTTCTTCAATGTCTACCTTATTTAGATCTCTTGAGAGCATCAAACTTAAGCACTGGTTTGCCATTGCTCATTCTGCTGAACTTCTCTGCCATGCCAGCCACATAAACAGGGCACACACTTTATGTGAAAAGAGAAAAATAAAATATATTTAAGTTACAGTAATCTGAGCATTGCACATTTGACAGTATAAAATAATCTAGGTTGATTTGGAAGTACAAATTAAGTAGCATTCCACGAATGAAAACTGGGTCAAGTATTCCAAATTTGGTGGTGTAGCAGACTACATTGAAAAGGCAATAAAGAAAAACAAAAAGACTAAGAAGTCTACTGTACTACAAGGAAAGGACAAAGAAATACTTGGAAATGGGCTAAAATAATAATATGACTAAATTTGGTGGATTCTCAAAGCAAAGTACAGGCATATCTCAGGTGGTACACTGCACGCGCACACTAAGGTACAAGACAGGCTGGCTTCAGTAGTAAACTTACAGTATTTAAAATTGACATTATTTGTTAATATTTAATAGCAACTGCTGCATAGATACACTACTATCCACGTACCACAGATTACAGAATTGTAGGGGTTGGACAGGATCGCTGGAGATTATCTAAGCCCAACCTGTCCAAAGCAGTTACTACAGAAGGTTGCACACAAAAGCATCCAGGAAGGTTTAAACCATCTCCAGAGAAAGAGACTCCACAGTTTCCCTGGGCAGCTTGTTCCAGTGCTCTGTTGAAGTAAAGAAACCTTTTCTCATTTTCATATAGAGCTTTCTGCTTTTCACTCTGGGCCCATTGCCCCTTGTTCTGTCACTGGTCACCGCTGAAAAGAGCTGGCCCCATCTGCCTCACTTCCATCCATTAGATTTTTATATTCATTGGTAAGATCCCCTCTCAGCCTTCTCCAGGCTGAAATGTCCCAGGTCTCTCAGTTTTTCCTCATATTGGAGATGCTCCAGACCCCTTATCACCTTTCAGCTGCCTGTAGAATGTCTCCTCAACTTCCCGTTCCTGTAGTTAACACACACAAAGGTGTCACCCATATTATCTTGCTCCTTAATTCTCACCCATTAGCTCTCCACTCATTCATCCTGAGGCAAAGCTTGATATGGTCTGTTATTCTCTCACATAAAAAGCAACTCCATCACGTTGCCTTCCTGGCCTGTCCTTCCTAAAAAGCACACAGTCATTCATGGCAGCATTCCTGTCATGTGGACTATCCCACCAGATCTCTGTAATTGCAATGACATTGTAGCCCTCTAACCCTAATCGTTCCTATTTGTTCTCCGTGCTGCATGCACTGGTATAGAGGCACTTCAAAGAGAAAAAGGGAGCAGAGGATGAAGGTATAGCTAGAGGGATGTAGGAGTATATTATTACTGTAAATCATGTAAGGAGGAGTATATTATTACTGTAAATCATTTAAAAATAATGCCATGTGTCTTTCCATATTTTGTGACTATTTAATGCATCTTTTCTCCAACTGTGAACAGCTTCTCACTTTACATCAGATATATAACACATGACATTTCAATATATCAATATCATATACATCATATATATAATATAGTTGATTTTCTAAAGTACACAAAAGGTCAATTTGTTATACTACATGGAATAATTAAGTTTATCAAGATAAGCATATCCATACTAACTCTAACTGTGAAGCAGTGTATTCCTTTGGAAAAGGATGGGTTATTTTAAATTGAATAGTTTGTGTTCTCTCATCCAACGTCTGACTTACCCCTCCAGTTTAATTTTTCCAACAGATCTCAGCTGAGCTCATTCATGCTTTTGTGGGGGGAAGGCTGCATCTTTGACATGTTTCTGACATGGCACAGGAGTGTTCCTCAGGTGCTGTAGTTTAATGGTCTTTTCAGCTGTCTACTAATAGAACTCTACATAGCCAATCTGCTTTGTAATTGCAGACATGCTTCATCATGAAAGAGGAAACAAACTCCAGAGGAAAGAAGTGTATGTTTCAATGAAAAAGTACTACAGCCGAAAACTGAGGAGAGGGTCTGCTTCTGAAAGCATCTAGCAGACAACGTTACCTACAGCCAAGGGCTAGACTTTCTTTCTAAAAAATCCTTTCCAAACTGTTTCACGTATGCTTAATTTTATTTAGAGCTTGGGATGGACAAATTCTTTCTCTGTGATCTGTTAGAATAATATGGAACACTAAAAACAAAACAAAAACTAAACCACAATCATCTAGAAAATATAATTTTCCTCTGATTTTTGAGGTTGCAGCGTGATGTTCCGACAGACACAGAACTCAGTAATTTATAGACGCAGCCCATACACTCTTTAATGCATCCTCCTCTCCTCCCACCGGATTCAGGCACTACATTACTTTGGCATTAGACTAGTACTCCTTAAGAGCTGGCTTTCAGCCTGGATTCTGTTGGCAATTAAACCACTACATTGTGTAGATTTATATAAGCCAAACCAGACATAAATGAAAACAAAGCGAATACAAGAAAACCAATAAATCCCACTAGTTGTGTAACTCCAAATATAACTGCACAATGGCTATCAAAATATTCTGCACCTCTTCTATAAGAGATAACATCTAGTATATCAGTGCTTGTTTTGTCTATACAAGAAGCCAACAAAGCTGCAAGAGGTGTGGTTTAATTACTCTACAACTTCATTAAATTTCTTAGAAACAACACAGAGATAAACTTTACAACGCAGAATATCATGCACCTCAAAAAATGTTCTTTACTCACAGCATTATTAAAGGTTTTAAGAATTTTTTTTTTTTTAATAACGATAACTGTCTCAGACTCATTAGTAATATGCCCAGGCCTTAGCATCACCCAGTTAACCATGCAGCACAGATAACAAAGAGGGCCTACAGGGAAAGGTTGGCTGGGTCTTCTGACATCTGCTGTCCTTCTCCTCCCCAAACCAAGGAAATCCCTACAGGAGGAAAATTTTGTTCCTCATTAAGAACATCTTCATTAAAAACCACACAAGTCAGGAGCTACAGCAGCAAGCAGCCATTTTTACCCAGACAACAGAAAACCGTCCTAATGCGCTGCAGTGCCCTTCTAATTAGTCCAGCTTTGTAACTCAGCTGCAAAGTTTTGCTCCCCAGGTTCCCTCAGAGTCTAATTAAGGTTGTCATCACCCTGCTAATCAACACTAATCACCCACTAACAAACAGGCCCCTGGGTGCTGCGGAAGGGCAGGTATCACTGAGCTCTCAGCCCAGAGCTGCCCTGCATGAGCAGGCGTGCCTCCAAAGGGACAAAATGAACCCACAAACCTTCCATGGCAAAACCCCACCAGGCTCTAAATAATAACCATTTGCTGAATGGTAGTTACATAACGTAATGATCCATGCTGAACCAAAATCAAATGTATGCTCAAAGGGTTTTTTTTTTTCTAAAAGGAACATAAAAGACCAGGGATGGGATTTGATGAGCCACAATGCCCTATCACAGCAGCATCAGTATTAAGAAATTATATCCTAACAGCATCAATAATCACAGCACTAAATCATCACAAGCGAAATATTACAAACAGCACGAGCAGTAGTCACCATCTGAGCAATAGCTCAAAGCTGTTTGCATGCGGATGAAGCAACGACTGCTCACAGCTGATGGGGCAGAGAAACCCCAAGCAGCAGCATAGTGCCCTTCTGCATGGGATGCCCTGGGCACTGCCTTCATGACCTGCTAACGGCTGTGAGCAGTGGGGGAGGCACAGACCGGTGGAAGTGGGAAGTACATCTCCTTTGGAGCCAGCTTATCCAACAAGTCCAGATAGAGATCTGAATGTGTAAGGAGGATTGTGATGGTTTTGAAGAATATTCCAGAGTGCAGGAACGGAAAATGATAAAGAGAATGCTACTGAAAGATATGGAATTCTATGAGAAAAGAAGCAAAGCTTCAAAGATGAAAACCTAACTGGAGAAAATAAAGAGAAAAAAATAATAACATTGGGAGTTGTGGGAATGGAAGATTTCTCATCAGATCTCTGAAAAACAATTGCAAAGCAAGGGGAAAGGCAGGAGAAGAACAAAGAAAAGACAGAATTTTTACCTTTAGTACAGAATGAAAATCAAAAGACTTAGGTAAAAATGGATAGGAAGGAAAAGCAGATAGAATGTGAACTTTGGAGAAGTAAAAAAATGACAAAGTTCAGACATTGCTGGAAATCAGGAAAAAGTGAAAAATTCAGGGAAAACATGAGACAACCAATTCTGAGAACAAGATATGTAGCCATACATTTACCTTTGAATGGTCTCTTTCTTACTTTCTCTCTCTCTCTCTCTCTATTTTTCTTTCTTTCTTTCTTTTTTTTTTTTTCTTTCTTTCTTTTGTTTATAAAGTAGCCTGTCAGTATGGTCTCCAAGTGTTGGAGAACAAGCATGACTTACAGAAAACAACTGATTCAGTTTTGGAGTCTCTCTGAATTTATTTTTATTTTTTTCCTAATACCTCAAAAATTACCTTTGTGCATTAAAATATATCAATATTTAACTAAGGACGTATTGCATCTCATCTGGCTTTACCTCTCTTTAATTCAGGCAGAAGCAGGGAAAACAATACCATATAAATAAGGAATATTATATCAATATGCAACATCCATCTCCCTTCTCCATTTCATTTGTTAGAGAGAGAATTTTTGTGCTGTACTCTGCACACACATGCAGCATTATACCAAAGTGATACTTTAGCCTTTTCCACATTCTCTTTAGGGTAACGTAAGTCTACTGTCTCTGCAGATACATTATGAAATGATTGATTCTGAAGAAGTATTCTCTGGTACTTCTGAATGTTTCAATAATACAAAAATAAATTGAGTTTGGAAATTTCCATCCTTTTTACTCTCTTCTATCTCTGTGGGGAATGTGTAATTTTTTTTTTTACTTAAAAAAAAAAAAAAAAAGAAGTGATCACATTTCAACCATTACTGTTCTCACTGAAATTACAAAGCAACACTAAATGTATCCCTTTGACAGACATATATGAGCACCTACTCACCAGTGTACTGCAAAGAAGTTAGTGATTATACATACTGAAGTGATTGAGCCAATGACTCTAATGCAGGGAGAAAACCTTGATTAATAATAAGTGCTGCTAAGAGAACAGATTGTTTTATGAGGAATGAATCACAAAGGAAGTTGCTATACGATATGTTCTCTGTCACTGGCTGAGAATTGGTAAGGGAAAAAATAAAAATACAGATGCCTGAAGATCCGTAACACTTTGCTAGAAAGATTTCTAGAATAAATTTCTCCTCTCATCTCCTCCAATTCAGTCTGTGGACAATCTTCTATACTCAGCTCCATCTTGCTTTCATGGTTTGTACTTAATGCATGTGAACCAAAAGACATTACAAGTTAATAGATCACCAAGTAAAAACCTTTTGAGCGTTATGTTTGCATGCCAGTTCTGTAAATTAAATATCATAGAGCATCACAGAATGGTAGAGGTTGGATAGGACCTCAGTCCACTTGATATGCTCCAACTCTTGCTCCAGCAGGGCCACCCGGAGCAGGATGCACAGCGTTACGCACGGAAGCTTCTGGCTATCACCCAGAAGGGAGAACAGCACAGTCTCTCCAAGCAAACTATGCCAGTGCTGTATCACCCACAGAGTACAGAACTACTTTCTGGAGTTCATGGGGAACTCGTTGTTTCAGTTTCTGCTTGTTGCCTCTTGTCTTGGCACTGTAACCACTGAAAAGAGCCTGCCTTGGTCATTTTTGCACACTACCTTCAGGTTCTTATGTATAATAGAATCGTTCCATATGCTTTTCCAAAACATATTGGAGCAGGTGGACTGCACACATGTGCACAACCAGTAGAAGCTGATAGCCAGCAGTATGCTTGGCATCATCCCTGATGAAAAATCACCTGTGCTGCAACAGCATGCAGCTCTGGATATGGACCTAATCAAACCATACCACTGCATCTATTTCTTACCAATTTTTCACTTGTTAGAGTGCTTAAAATAAATCATCAGACAGAATTACTTATTTGGTGCATATTTGTTTCAAATATTCTCAGGGGAATGAGCAGTCCTGCTTTCCTAAGAACACAATTCCAGACTTTTCAGCAATAACACCAACCAGATATTGGCTTTTCTTCCTAAAAATATTCAGATCTGTAGCTCCACAACAAATGGTTTCAGATACAGTATTTGAGTAGAGCAACTTGAGAAACTTATTTCGGGGGTGGATTGGAGGACAGGGAACATACAAAAAATACAGAATGCAAATGAACAATTAGCCCCACCCTACTAAATGTTACTGTTAAAAGAGTATAATTTGTACACCAATACTTTGTAGGGACAATGCTAGCTTGTACAGGAAACAGTGTAAGTCATTGATGGAATACTGAAGTTTGGTGAGTAGGCTGCAAATGGCACATTTCTCATACAATAGGCTTTGCCTCTATTGAGTACTCAAGTATTCTAGCTCTGAATCAGCAGAACACTTAAGTAAGTGTCTTAACTGTACAATTATACCAGTAAGTATAAGAGTAATTCCACTGATTTAAGTGACGTGACGCAAATGCAAGCACATGGTTACTTCAAGTATTTTCCTGCATAGTAATCCTTAGTGTCCATCTAAGCAGGAGTGTATTCTTAAATCTCTGTAGTTACTCCTGACCTCAAACTGAAGCTTTGTACTCCACCAACATCTCCACAGTTCATTTGGAAAACAAGGTAATAGGCGTATTTTCACAGTTCTTTAAAACAGGGTTCCTTGCTGCTGTAATAAAACAGATCAGTAAGCTCAACAGAATAGGAATTGAGCAAATCCATATTGATGACACTGTATTATTAATAAATTACCTTCTGTGAACTTTCCATGAATTATTAAAGTAAATAAATCCTATTTTCAAGTATTATAGATACTAGATAATTTATAAATATGGGATCACTGAATTATAATTCCATCTTTTCCCCTGATCTCTCTGGATTTCCATTTCCAAATTGCTTTTAAAACGTTCATGCAGTATTATTGGCTATAGCTGTTTATATATGAATTGGAATTCTCCTACTTCAATGCACTGTTGTAAAGCCTGATACATACCTGATGCATTGTGGGCACCATCAAAGGCTGCAGTTACTTATCTGGAATCCGTGATTTGCAATGAAATGACTCTTAGCACCACTCTTTCTAACAGGACAAACTCATGCCATTCTACACCAACAATGAGTTAGTTATTCCAGTCTCTCGCTCCTGGTTAGGGAAAGCTAACTCTACTTGAAAGAGACTGAAAAGGGAAAGGGAATGAAACGTGGATCTGTCTGTCAAGTACTCAAAAAACAACTTCTACAAGCAAGCAACATTTCTTTACTTTACAAGTTCACTTCTGCCCTCTGACACCTGATGGCTCCCAACAGTTCTCCTGCCATCAGACCTCTGGTAGAGATTCTCCAAGTGCTGAGATGAGGTGACATATGCAGCACTGTCCCAGGGCGAAGCTGGGGGTGGCACAGCACTGAGCAATGTGTGGCAGCATGCTGATGACCAGGTGTTATTGCTGAACTCTGGCAAATGCTTGAAGCTCTCCATTTCAACTTATTCATACATGCAGAGATTCACTGGGCAGATGCAGTGTGGGAACTGCAGGTTTTGTACATTCTAGTAATGGAAACTAAGAGCCTAAGTGAGTGCCATGGGCCTGGATCTCTGCAGCTGAAAGCGCTGCTGACATTGGGGTGTAGGATAACAAATCCCTCCAAGGGGGTTCTGGAAATGTCAGGGAGAGTAATCTCCCGATGTCTAGATGGACTCCAGTTGCTGGTCCTTTCCTTCTTGACCTTATAAGGAACAAGCAACTCCACTATTGAAATAACCAGTATAATTATCCTGAAATTTGTTACATGTTGAAAATAAAATGTAAAACCTTAAATGATGGAGTAGAAAATACAGCTCTCCAGCTTGTAAGCCTACGGAGAGCTTAATGGAAAATACTGTGCATTGGAATGATCTATTTTTATTCCAGCAAACAATTTCTCTCTCTTCTGCCTGCTGTGTTTCAGATACAAATCAAAATAAATCTGCAGTAATTAAATTAAGAGCTTACACATGCTGGTTTCATTTGTTTTCATAAAGGTTTTTCCACATTTGATACCTCTTTAGATTTTTCAGCTGAATTTAACATGAATACCATGAAGGACAGTACCGCCAAGGCAATGTTAGGTTACCACAGTTCACCCTTCCCCACCTACACACTCCCTGACCTGTAGCACCTATTATTTCAAGTAGTGAGCTACTTGAGTTAAAATTAAACATAGATTAAAAAAAAACAAAACACTAAAACCACAGCATTGAGAGATTACAGCAACTGTAGTTTTAGGACTTGGAAGAATGTCTAACAAGGATTAGGATGAGATTAATCTACTAAAATAGATTTTCCTGTATCTATGGAGGTAGAACTTCATTACATCATGTCAGTGTAGAGCTACGTAACAGTTACTATCCAAGAGAATCTCCAATAAGTTTTCTGGGAATGGAGGGAAGAGCTGCAGTAGAGTTTGCTGCATCCATAGAGAAATGATATGAATATTAATTCTGAAATTATATAATTTTTCCTTAGCTGCAAATAGAATCAAGTTATCAGTAAAAGATATTAATCTGTTCTGTATGGTCTTAAGTAAAATTAAATTTGGACAGCAGCTATTTAGAGATCACATACTGTCAAGGAACAAAGAAAACACCATAGTGCTCTGCTTCACTGCCACAACTCCGGAGTACAGTGAGGCTCAGATGTGCACAAACACTCGGCATATTTCAGCAGAAGACCTTGAAACTACCACCTTGCTGCAGGCCTGTGCAGGACTGCACCAGTGTTAAGAGGGACCTTTTTGCTCCCATGCCTAAAATGATTTGAGTTTCTCTACTGATATGATATTTCTACCTTGCTGCTCGCTGACAGCTTAAGAGAAGGACAATTTATGGCTGATTTCCTACTAAGCGAGGCAGCATTCAACCCCAGTTGCATTTAAATAGACTGAGGACCTACCATTTTGTGCCTTGGGCTTCACTTGCACTGGAAAATATTAACCAGTTAAACGATAGAAAGAACAGGATGTGAACACTTCTGTGGGAGTCTAAGTAACATGTGCCAGGCAGAAGACATTATATATTTAACAATTTATTACCTTTCTGATGCCAGCAATATATAACAAAGAATGTACTCGCATGATCCTTCTAATATTAGTAAGAACACATACAGTTATATTTATAGATATAGTAAACATCTATCATCTTTATCTATTCCAAAACTCTTTTCTTTTTTCTTTTTTTTCTGCAAAATTATGGCCTATGGACAGGAAAACAAAAAAATATATTTTTAACTCTGAAAGGAACTCTAGTCCTTGGTCAGTATTGATATATTTTGCATTACTCATTTTATCTTTCTTGCTACTGATTGACTGGTTTATAAAACACATTAAAAGAGGTTTGAAACATATCTACCACATAGGAGCATTTGCTAGACCAAACTCAGATAGATGATTAAGTTAATACATCAGTGATTTCTAAAATGGGACTTTAAAGATTGTAAAATAATTTGAATTGCATAAGGATATATTTTTCTTAAAGGACAGAACTCTGGAAGATTGCAAATAACCGTCTCCATGGAGAAACTGCACTGCTGGAATTCTATAGCAATTTTTTTCATGTTCATAATTAAAGAAGTAACGACATTTCTCTACTTGATAGTTCAAGTTCTCTCCAAGAAATGTTCTAATTCTGTTTTCCTTGTATTGCTGTTGTAAGTAAAAAAAAAAGGGTGGATGTGAGATCACGATTCAAAAGGCAAGGCATAGCATGTGTGGACAACATGAAAAATGTTAACCTTTGCATTATAGATTGCTGTTGACATAAAAAAGATTTTGTTGCACAGAATATGGGATTCAGTGTACAGCTGTATATACACTTTGCTACCTCAAACTCACACCAACATTATACATATACTTTGGAATCGTTGTGACATACCACTAGTACATTTGTGGCCTCTGAAGGTGGAATGAGGTTTCAATGAGACAACTTAATAAGACACAAGCATCACAATTTGACACTTTCTGAAATGGATAATTCAGTAGTTCCTATCCCACAGTAGGCCATTTTGACAGAGAGAAATAAATACAGATTGCGTGTACATTAATATACAAAAATCACTCAAAAATTTGAATAAACACAATTTTTGTAAATTCACAATTACTTGTTGAGGTTTTCTATAGTGTAGAACAGACACTGAACACGGTCATTGTAAGTTTCCATACGTTCACAAAGAAGTTTCAGTGAACCTACATCTCTTCTCCTGTTAGAACATTTGTTTACTATTGATTCTCCAGATTTCTTTAAAATTTAGATCAAGTTAATACAAAGCTTCATACAAACCAGAGCCCTGACCAATGAATCAAAGCTCTCAGAATAAGAAAACTCCAGTCCTGGGAAACTTCAGTTCAGGAGTATTTTTGGGATCAAAGCTACAAGGACCTCTAAGATGGTCTACAGGAAACAGAGCCCAGCACTTGGAAGGTAAGTTTCCACTGCCATAGTGCAGCTACTACCCATTTTTATCTCAGTTTGCAAGTTTATAGGACTGTATGCTCAGGAGCTTACTGTAACACTTTATTAACATTAGTAAATTGCTTTCACAATCTAAAATGAAAGTAAAAAGGACAGTATTGTTGTAAAGTGTTTTTCACTGATTTCTTTGTGATTTCCAGCAGTCTCCTATTTCACTATAGCATTATTAATAGAGAATCTGTGATAAGAGAACCAGTAGAAATGAATGTTTAAGATCCTCAAAGTGAACTATCCACTATATGGAGGAGAACCCTCAAGCATTTCAAACAGTACTATATCTAAAATAGAAAGTGCAAGGTATGCTTTATCTTTTATAGCCTGCAAATCCAAATGCATCTTGAAAATACGAATACCTTGAAGACACATTATAGAAATTATCCAGGAAACCAGTTTTCATCTTTAAGGCATGTAACACTACCAAGGCTTGGCAAAAGCTGGGGATTGTGCATGGACATATACTGTATGTTCTTACAGACTTCACAGCAGAAACCTTCCCTGAATCTACAGGCTAACAGGAATTAATGAACTAGCAATGTAAGACACAGTTTATAAGAGTGATATCTAATCACATGCCTAGTATATGTAATAACAGAGATAATCAAATTCTTTCATCCACGGTATAAGAATTGCTACTATTCAATAAAAACAACAGCTGTCCCATAAGTAAAATGAATGTGGGTTTTTTTGGTTTTGTGGGATTTTTTTGTTTGTTTGTTTGATTGGTTGGTTTTTTGCTTTTTACAGTTGAAACTGCAAATATAATAAGCCATAAAACACTATGCCTGGCAACCATACATATAATAATGCTCTTTGGTCTTAAACACAAAAGCTATAACCTGAAAAGAAACGTTCCTAGCACTGCGAGATTGATCCCCTAGTTTTGATATCAAATATCGGCATCACATAAAGAAATAGGAAACATACCACAGTAAAGATGTTCACAGCACAGAGGCAGGAAGGTAGTTTGATTTCCAGAGCAGAACCCCAGGACAATTCCCTGCATTCACAAATTTTTTCCTTTGTGGATTTTCCCGTCTATAAGTGGCACAGGTTCTGACTAAAACACTTCTCTAAGCTTGGCACATTAATTAGGTCTCTTTCTTTTGTAGACTGTCTTAGAGGAGCTTACTAAGCAGCCTTCCCTTAGGGCATTTTTAAAAATCCTTTTTCTCAGCACAGCCATGTTTTTTCACTAGTATGTCAGGAACTTAATTTTCTTTCTAAACTCTCTTCCCATTATAAAAAGTCATTGGGCTAAAAAAAATTTGTGTCATTAAGATCAGAAGTTACTGGGGATAGAAACACAGACACCCCACTCATAAATACGTACTATTGTGATCAGGTAAATCTAGAGACTACAACAAAACCTTGACCATTTTCTGTATCAGTGGGGATGCCAAGTGAACTGCATACACAGTCAGCATGTTTTTCATTTCAGATGGCAATTCACCGTACAGTCTTTTAAAAACACCATCTGCACATCATCTCAAAGTTAGTTACGTTGTTAGTGTACTTCACTAGCAGGGTTTTGAAGAAGCACGAAGGTTTTAAAGGTGGAAAAGTTAGGGCTTTAAGCAACAAAATACCAGAAAATCTTTAAGGCACTAGATATCTAGCAGATATCTGCTGAAAGAATAGCTTTGAAATGTAATTATAAGGCACTGAAAAGTAATTAAGAGCTATAGATGGATCTAGTATGCTTTTTTCAAATCCTATCATTAAATGTTAATGTAAAGTTTGAGGGTTTTTTTTTTTTGTTTTGTTTTGTTTTTTGAAAATCAGCCTTGTTTAGAATTAGTTCCCTGTAAGCCTTTCACTCCTTCCATACACAATGCTAATATGTCATTTTTTATTTAATTATACAAATGTCTTTATCCTCCTATCTTTTGCTGTCTTGGAGACCAATAAAATGAGATCTGGTTTGTAACTGCTCAATAAATGGACGATTCAGTCAAATTCAGAAAGATCAAATATCAGTCAGAATGAATTCCTGTGACAGTCCCCACCTTTTAGCAGAAATGATGTCCTAGATGGCAAGATAGAAGACAATAGAAATGTAAGACACAGCCACAGCAAGATGGGAGTCAGAAATCACAAGATCATCTGGGAAATCTCTGAAAATTTAAACACTACATATAGAACAATCTTCATATGTAGGAGTAGTTTCTGACAGCCATTGTATAGAAAATATGTTAGGAATGCTCAAAACAATAATATATATTATCATTTCTATCTGGAGGTACAAATCTTTCTGTGATACAAGATTTAAAAATACACCTATTAAAACCAGTTCTACTTATGGCTGATCTCACACTCTGATGATGCCACATGAGATTTCTTTTCCATCTACATACTGATATCCTTTATGCAGCTAAAAAAGCAAAATTATAAACAGTACTCTTGACTCAATATAACGTATATATTCCTCAGTCCTGAAAGAAATCTATGAAACTGTATATTGAAAAGCAGAGAAGCCAAAAGGCTTTATAGTCTGCTGGCTTTCATATGAGGAGACTGAGTAGCCATCAAGCCTGGTCTGTACCAGCTAGTATTAGTTCAAACGTGACCCATGGCAGAAATCTGAGAATGCAGAATGGAGAAGGGAACAGGAAAAATGAGAGTGGGATTCCAATATTCTCATGTGTTGGATGTCAGCAGTGACTACAAACACTGCCACTGCAGGCTATATTTTTCACACTAAAAAAAAGTTCATTTTTTTTCAAACCACATCTCCCTTACCTGTTTATCCCACCACAGCTATATCACTGTACTACTCCTCTGTGTCACCTGTAGTTCTACCTGCCTTATTGGATATTACTGCAATCCTATGTGACATAAAAAACACTTCCAGGTATTTCAGAAAGATCCATTATCAACAACAAAGGGAATCATAGCTCTAGTTGCAAGAATGTGGGAGCCTTAATGCAGCACCCAATATCTCACTATACATATCTGGAGAACATAAATCTAGACTGACTCTAAACTAAATTTGAAATAACTCCAGAAATGTAAATCACATTCGTGAGTTCAGCATCAAGATTTCAAACATCTTTTAAAGGTCCCCAAAGTACAGTGAGGTTCATTTAGCAATTCCGGAGCTTTTATTCCTATTTGTCATTTGTATCCTGTGGCTACATCTACACATCTACAGTAAACCTCTCAAACAAACCACCCAGCCCGGTGTACGCAAGAATATAATGGTATCAACAGAGCCTCAGTATTAAGATGCTTAACATGAACACATTTAGTCCTCAACGAAATTATTTAATGTCATTGATCCTCGATTTTTTTTAAAGCTACTTTCCGTTCCTTTGACAGATGTGCTATGCTGCATTTCATTACTTTCTCTCCTTACCTCGTTCTTCTTTTGTTTTAGATAAGTGATGAGGCTTTCGGAAAAGATTAAGCACTAGCAGGCAAAGCAATGGCCCAAACACCGTTTTAATTGAAACTTCAAATCCTGTGGAAAAAATAAGAAATTAAACCATTAATAATTCAACTTTACTAGCAGAGTGAGTTCATGTATTCTGTTGTAGGCAGATTTTAACAGATTTCTTCATATTTGATTGCAACATGTATAAATTGATTTGACAAATCAAATTAGAAATAAAATAATTACCTCTAGATTTCAGTGAGGTATGGACAGTTGCTTAGAAATGCTATTGTGACTACTTCTCATCTAGAGACGTAGTCCACTGATTACTAGCACTAGGCCAATTTACCTAAGCTTGAATCCAAAAGCCTTTGTTCTGTAAAAATCTTGCCATTACTGTATAACATTCCTAGTACTATTTTCTTATGCTGCTGTAACACATTCTTTGCCCCATGAATGCTTGACAGAGTGCAATCATTATATGGTAATATGACTCAAATGCAACCAAGACATAATGCTAAACAATTCAAGCTTCAAGACAAAAGGTAGTAAAAGATATTTCATTTCTCCTGAGATGGCCAAAGACTCTAAATATAAATAACTCCGTAAAAATAAACCATAAAAGCAATATTTTTAGAGGGTCAGAGGTTATGCATTGCAGTACTGGGCAAGCAGCAACCAAATAGTCAACAAAACAGAACAGCTCATCATACGAATAACTTCGTTATTTCTGCAAATAAGACATTCTTGCATTAATAATTTTTCTTTAGGGATACACTACTAAAAAATCCCAGATGTATCACAGAACACCTTGAAACATTTTCTGAGAATTTCTGTTTCAAAAGATCATGGGCCAGATTCTTACACATCGTAACTGCAACTGATCCAATGATTTCAGTGGACCAGCAGTAATTTGTACAAGTATCTCATCAGGACAAAAGAGATGGCATTTTCTAGGTTCTCAAAGGTACATCAAGGGAGGAGACTGCTTCATTTTCTTTCTTTGGCTGTTATGGACAGTAAGTGTATGTAAACTTGGGATTAAAAACAACTTTAAGTATCATGACCTTAGTCACACCAGACCACTGAAATCTAAAAGACATTTTTTAATAGGCAACTCATTATCATTGTTTGTGTTCAATTGCATATAGTGCTGTTACTCAGTGCAGTAAATATATCTAAAGCCTATACAGGAAGCCGTGTTTGTGCTGCTGTGTGATCATCTGCTTCCAGGAGCTCATTTCATAATGATAGTTTAGATGAATAGTGTACCTATTTGTTATTATTTGTTAATTGAGGCCTGCAGGCAGCCAGAGGGGTTTAAAGTCTAAATTGATGCTTACAACTGAAGGGGGTGGCAATTTTTATTTATTTTTTATTAAGCTTTCTTTTCTAGAGAACAAATTTGCTGAAACATTTCTATAAACAATCCACTGAGAGCATTTCTTCAGACACAGAAGGAATATCTGGTCAAAATGAAGGTAAGAGAAATGGAAAGCCACCATTCAAATTTCTTGTCAGACCAAGATTTCTTATAAATAACATTCTTCTTTCTGAATTCTACCCAGGACCTGAATCCACATAAGTGTAAACAAAAGCAAACTGTCAGATTACCTGGTCTACAGCAGTCTAGTGTTTCACAAAATGGATTAGCCAAAGGCAACACAGTGCAGATGTGACAGTCCACCCACAAAGCTGCTTGGGATTCAAAAGCAGCTGCAGTTAGGTTCCATGCAAGGACAAGACTAGATGCCTCCCTTTATGTCCTCCCAGAAATCAGAAGCAGACAACAATGCAGGTGCAACAAAGTGGTTGTGCAGAAGCCAGTGCAGACCAAGCACAGCTGAAGAAGAATGGTTAAGCAAATCTGAGCATAGTCACTCATGTTAGTCTCTGCGTTATGCTCTATAGTATTTCTGGTCATTCCTAGGTTATCAAGATCTTTTCAACTGCTGAAGTAGGTCAACCTTTCCTCACCCTGCTTAACAATAAAGGAGAGATAGACATTATCACTTCACCAGGGGCAAAGCCAGATGATATATGTACTACACGAAAGCTGTGATGAGCACTGGGAACGAATTTTAACCTGAACAGAGATGGAACCAAAGCAGAGGCAGCCTAGACCATCATGTTTATTGTAAGTCTTACTACTCTTTACATGATATACTTGTAGAATTCTAATGTTCCATGTGTAGTAAGCAACTGATGCTCCACACCAGCAATTTAGCCTTACACATTTTTAGAGGTTTATAAGACTGATATTTGTCCTTAAACTCAGAAAGAAGCTTGAGGGGGAAAGGAGGATATTTCCTCCTGAAAACAATTTTTACTCCAAATATCACTTCTTCACTTACTTCTCCTATGAGAAACAATTTTAAATACAACTATTGAGCTTTTCTATGTACATTTCAAAAATGTCATGCAAACTGCAAGCTCTCTGAGCAGCTTTGCTCCTCTTAGCAAAAAGAAACATTAAAGTCAGTCATTCAATACCTAGCTATTCAAGGGCATTATTAATGTTTCACAGGAGGCAATTTCAGAGCCTGATGTTCTAAATGAGATCCACATACTAAGTCTCTGCCTAATTTTAAAAATGTATTTATTTGCCTATACAGCTATAAAAATAATAAACACAAAAACAACCATCACAATAGCTATCATTACTGTTTTGTAACTGAGCCTGCCAGAAACAAAAGTTTTGCAAAAATACTAATTGATGCTTCAGGTGTAGATAATTCAATAAAATGGCAAAGTATCAAGTAAGAAAAGCCCTCCCATTAGCCTTCAAATTAATTCACAGAATTATTAGAAAGATAAATTGAAGAGAAGCAAATGAACTCCATCTGACTAACAAACTCAATATTTATTTAGAGAATAACTACATTTTGCTTGATTTACTACCAGCACATCCTTTACCAGTTCTAGCTATTGTACATGCCAATCTGCTCTCATTTTACAACTAAATTTTTCAGTATCAAATGAGGGCCACACTTTACTAAATTGTATAATATATTATCAAATTTCTTCTAAGTCTACCTTTCCGCAATGAATGTATGCTTTGATTGTAAGAAGAGAAGAAACATCAGCATCTTGTCCACAGCATATGCTTGTGTAAGAATATACACGAAAGAAGAGAGAAACTGACATGCCCTTGGGGTATGATTAAAAGTTCATAAAAGAAAACATTTCAAAAAAGGCAGCTCTGACTGTAACCACTGCTGGGGACAAGAGATCTTTCACCCAAGACATGTCAGTCATTCATAAGTACAACTGAAATCATAATAAAGTCACATTTTAAAAACCTGAAGATTTAGGTACAAACTCCAAGCCAGAGAGATGCCCTGGGTGACAAAAATGACAAAAAGTTTAACTGTAGTTTCATTTTTCATGATAATGGTGATCCAAACTTACCCACTTCTTACTGATAAAACTAAATGATAAAGAAGTACTATTTGGGAAAAAAAAAGGAGGAGAAAATTTAGAACATAGTTCTTTAGTAGAGGAGAAATCTTCTCTAGGCTGGTTTCTTTCCAGTGCTGCATTTTGGCCATCTTACTACACTTGTGTTGTAAAAATCTGAGTTTCTTCAAAGCTACTGGGATTTGTAACATATACTGTTTTTTAAATAATGCTGTCCTTTAAGTGGTTGTATTTTATTGAAGATATTGTTTCATAAGCTTCAGAGCCTGCTCCACTTTTGTGAAGGTTGAAAAAGACCTCTAAGATCATCCAGTCCAAACATCAACCCATCCCCACTTCCCACAGTGCCACGCTGAATCTTTTCCTAGACACCTCCAGAGACAGTGACTCTACCACCATTCTGAGCATCCTGTTCCAATGCCTCATCACTCTTTCTGAGAAGAATTTTTTCCTAATATCTAATCTGAACCTTCCCTGGCTCAATTTAAGACCATAACTTCTTGTCCTGACAGATATTACCCCAGTGAAGAGGAAGAACCCCAGTTCACCGCAGCTCTCTTCCTGATCACTGCAGAGAGTGATAAGGTCTCCCCTGATTCTCCTCTTCTCCAGACTAAACAATTGCAATTCCCTCAGCCATTCCACATCAGACTTGTGCTCCAGACCCCTCAGAGCTCTGCTGTTCTTCTCTGGACCCGCTCCAGGCATCCATGTCTTTCTGGTAGTGCAGGGTTCAAAACTGAGCACAATACTTGAGGTACAGCCTCACCAGTACAGAGTGTAGGGAGACAATCACCTTCTTGGTCCTCCTGACTACACTGTTTCTGACACAAGAAATGCTGTTGGCCTTCTCAGCTACCTGGGCCCACTGCTGGCTCGTGTTCATCTGGCTATCAGCTTGCACCCCCAGTCACTTCAGCAGAGCTCAAGATTTTTCCTGGCTGTGTTTGCTTGAACACTCAGTGGGTAGAACTGCATCAGCTTTTTAAACACATTGATACGGGATCTACAATCTCAAATAATAATTCAAACTCTTGAAAAAATTCTGCCCCTTAAGACTCATCCCTGCTCTCACTAACGTTGCTGAGAGCAGGATCCAGATTCCTTTAAGGGCAGTGGTGTCACACTCGGATTTTTTAAGTACTTCCTGCAAATGCATGTGGTATTCTCTGTATTGAGATTCTATGAATGGATGATTCCTGCTGCTCCTCTATAGAAATCATGCAATAAGATTTAAAATGGAATCAAAGGTCCTAGCTGCTTTACTTTAACTTTGAATTGTAACGTCCTTGTAAAACAAATTCTACAATACTTCATGTTATTCACACTCAGAGTTATAGTTACTATTTCTACAAACCAGTGCCTAGCTTCCATTTAGCACCTGCTAGGTGCAGTTACGTGTGTCTCCGTGCGGCTGGTGTTTTCTTTTGTAATGTTGCATTGTTTAAATAAATACAGAAGGAAACATAAGATTCACCTGATGCTTCCTTCTGGAGGCTTATCTTTCGAAGTTAACTACGCTGTTGCTTTTACATTAATAGCAAGTCCATTAGTAACAGACTACAGCAATTAGGAGACAGTCTCCGTCTTTATCAAGCATGATGTTAGCAGAGAATGTACAGTGTTCAAATTGCTTTCTCTAGTGTGCAGGGTGTCGCAGCTTTGACAAGCCTAAAATATGCATGGATTCCTGACAGCAATGAAAACTCCAAATAGTGGTGTTTTCCAGTTGAGGAAAGATGTTTACAGACAACAAATTTAACGCTAATAAAGCAGTCAAACCTCTGAAGGCATTTTTCTTATCCATGAACTCCTGCTTTGCTACACTATTATTCTCAGGCATTCTCTCCCTTTGAACGCCTTCCTTAGTTTGTGCTGAAATCGTCTAGCTTCTATTTTAGCCCATAATAGATTTGTGGACTTCATTTAAGGCCTACATCGTCTTCCTTCTTTGTGGCACAACATTAGGATTTTCTATTGGCTTTCCAGCCTATATGGAAAACCAACTTCTGAATCCCTTGGAACAGACTCTTAAATTCAGGACACCTATTTCTGAACAAACGTAATGTTTGGTTTTTGAATAATAATCCCTTTTCTATTAACAAATTTAAAGCTGAGTGAAAGCCTGCTTTGTGTCCTAATGAGACACAAAAAGGGTTGCTCTTTTTTTGTCTGGGTCTGTGCTCTCCTTCCTTCGAAGTGCTTATGTTCTTCTACCTTAGGAATATTTTCAATCTCATCACTATCAATAAAAAACTGTTACCAACAATAACAACATAATTCAAATACAAAGTTGTATTTTTTTTTTAATTTCAACTAATAAATAGATTTTCTTATTTACTTATCCCACTCGATGTTATTGGCTGTTCTGACAATCTAAACACATAGCTGTGTTGGTCCCTACACAAAAGGTCTCAGCATTACCATGTAATTACTTAGTTAAGCTTCTAATTCATTCGTTGTTAGTTTTGTTCCTTTGAATAGTTCCTCATTAAGTTATTGCAGGGAGCTGTTTGCACAGCAAAACAGAACAAAACAAGCTCTTTATTGCATTCTTTTCATACCCCTTTTTATCTAGCCAATTAGCATATTAATTAATTAGATTATTAGCACTCATGATTCTACAATTGACTATGGGTACTACATTTTACTGATTTAGCATAATGCCAGCTGTACTTACATCATAATAATATCTTCACTCAACTTTGCTCAGCTATGACAGGTATTTCCAAATTAAAACACCTAGTATTGTAACATATCTTATTAAGGGTAAGTTTCCAAGTGAATTCTTTTTGCATTTTGTCAGAACTTTCCAGTTCTAACAAACAAACACACAAGGCTCATTAACTAGCTGAGAAATGAATCCGCACAGGTTAAAAGCTTTGTCCTTTTCCAATTTTGCCAGATTCTAGTTTTTCTTTCTATGAGTTCTCTTATTTTTCTTTTAGGACCCTACTGATTTTCCTGACAACTTGTACAATTTCAGTAGATAGAAGAAAGCAAAAATTCAAAGCAGTTGCTTTGACTGAGAATAAACACTTGCAAACCAAAGCAAAAGTAATTTCTGCACCGATTCAGGCTGCTGCTGAATGGACATTTTGGGCATTGCCAAAACCTTACCAAGAACACCTCCTCCCACCACCATAGTTGGTTTGTTCCCTCCCTTCCCACTTCAGTTATTAACATCTTACCTGCCATGGCTGGAATTACAAGACACCTACCCAAACTCAAAATTTTACCCCTCTAAAAGACATCTTTTAGAAAAGACATCACACAAAAGATGTGCTTTTCACAAAATGTAAGAGCCATGCGTCTCTACCAGGCTGAAAATGGAGAAAGTATGCCAGCTGCTATTCTGTGCTTCATGTGGTTACGTGCCCAACATCCAGACATTGTTACTCAGCATCTGAAGGGAATGGAGGAGCAAACACAAAAACTACACCCCCTCTCCTGCAATTAAGTCCTCAATAAATTTTCTCCATCCAGGTTGCTTGAGAGCAACTTCAAGACTGCCTAATTGATAAACAAACAAACAAACAAATAAACAAAGCCTCCAAACAGCAGCTGCACAACATTTCTGGTCTGTTAATCATGCCAAACTGGCTTCATCCCACAGTGATTTTTTGGAAATTAATCTGTCATAAGTGGCCACATAGTTGCTGCATCACGGTAGCCTTGGTGATCCGAAGACAGTACAGCTACTAGACAGCATGAACTAGGGGTCTGTAATCTTGGTCAGCCACTCTAGGAGCTGTACAAACAGAAGGGAAGAACAACTACATCCCTCACCCCATACTGTGCCTGCCCAGCAGGGCTCAGCTGGGGACGGACACTCCAGCTGGGGCTATTTTTGAATATAAAGCAGCTTGGTAATAAACTCATAATTGAAAAAAACTTCTCATTCACAGTGAAATTAAAAAAAAAAAATGTTGCTTTGTGTTAGTACATCACAGATTTGTGTACAATGATCAAAACAATTCTGACAGCCAATAAGTATCCAATGACAATTTCAAAATAAGTGCTCCAATTCACTGAGTAAAATTCATCACTGGAGCAATAAGGTTATGCTTTTGGTAGCTGAGCATTTTGTAACATGAAGAATTCATTTATATGTAACGTTCTGGCGATGCCCTCATAAAACTATGGTTGCTGGGATCTATCTTTTCACATGAAATCAAAGCAGCACAAACATTTATAGCATGGCCTGAGAGGCTGAATACAAAATGCCTATCCGAATAGTTATAAACTGACTTCAACAAGGATGTAACAAGACTGAGGACTGCACGGCTGACTGCACTGTAGGGACAGAGCTCCTGCACTGCTATTGTCCCTGATAGTTTCCAAAACATAAAAAGACCTTTTCCTGTATGGTGTGATAAATGTCAGCCTTGTCCGTGCTGTTCCCTCTCTTCTCCATCCTGTAACTCCTCAGTCCTCTGGACTCGGGCAAAAATCCAAAGCAATTTAAAAAATGAAAAGATAAATTACAGGCTGCCTGTTTATCATATTTCTATCTTTGCAAAAGCTTATTGATATTAACAGGTGTTTATGAAGTCACATACACAACGAGACAGTATTTCAAGCTGGCTGTGGCCTTGTGGGAATGTACATAATGTATATGATATTTTTTGAGAAACCTGGCAGACCTGGGCATTTTATATTCAGCTTCATATAGACATTGATATATTGGGTGATTTACACTGTGTATGCTTTGCATTTGTTTGAAATATCTGACAAGTAGATATTTTTGAATTAGTGATCTAAAGATTTTTTTGATGATATAATTATGAGCTTGAGGCTGAATTTTTAGAAGTGAATTTGGTGGTAGATTTGCAATTCAAAGGAGTTACTTAAATTAACAAAAATGCCCTAAAAGAACAGCTGTCTACCTGACTGATCCAAGAAAATGAACGCTGAAAATAAACAGCTGCCCTGTAGAAGACTATGTGATAAAAACTAATCACCCTTTGCATAATGTATTTATTTTCCCCTGTGCTTATTACAGACTCGGTGAACCCTCAAAACTATAAATATTTAAAGGTAACAGACATCCCAGGCATGTGGGTTCAAGTGACAGCAGCCTGACTACAGCAAATCCAGATCTCTTGAAGAAATCACTGGTTCTGAATGCTATGTAACACTCCAAAGCACTTTGGTTATACCAATCCTCATTAAGAGGACCTATTTGCTTAAATCTGAATGTTCTCCAAACAAGAAAAAGCTCAAAGGCCACAGCTTTCTAGTCTCATCTCAACAACGTACTAGACACTACAGATGATATCAGAGGAGTACATATTTAAAGTCACTAGGATAAATATCCCCAGGTGCTGTACTTCATCACTAATCCACCAGGATCAGATCACTAAGGATGACCAAGAAAGGACACTATCCAGTAGTTAAGATGTCTGAGCTGTATTTTTTTTCCACTTTCAAGAAGCTAGATAGATGCATTGACACAAGCAAAGGTGCTTTGCAGTATTTTTGGGGTGCAAGCTAGGGGATTATCTTTAGGTGAAGGTCTTTTCATAGTTGTGAGAACTCAGCATTTGCAACTCAGATACAGACAGTTTAAGGAGTTCCAGCTGGAAGAAACTACTGCATTACAAATGAAAGTGTTTGGACATGAATCAAATTCCCTCTCACTTTGTCCATACCATGAAGGAAGGTGGGATGTCCCATTCTTCAGACCTTTCTTTTCACTCCAGCAATTCTCAGTGGCTTCCACCATTAAAATACTCCCCATAGCATTTGATGCTCCCTCCCACATTCCCAGATCTTACAGGGATAACCCAATCAATGCCAACAAGTTCTCCTATGGCAAAGAGCACAAGAGATATTAAAAGAGCACAAGAATATTAAAGCAAAACCAATCCAATCATCTGTCACTTGTCTTGCTTTATTTAGGGGAACAAAACAATGTGGTCTGATTTACCAGGAAACTTGTGTTGTCCTGAAAGCCTGTTTTGGAAAGAGTGATTTGGGGTGCTGCCAATGGCACTGAAGCAACCATAAAAACTGTGAGAGCTGTGGATGTGGTCTCTGCACTGAAGCACCATGGATACACATTTTATAGCTCCATTCATCCCAACAGGTCATGCTATACACAGGACTTTCTCCTAAAAGCCTCCTGTTTCCAGGCCTCCCACATTCTGCCAACCCTGCTGCCATGCTGCACAATCTCCAGAACAAGTGGTTTTTGTTCTCAGCGTTGGAACAAGCTCTTCTCTCCTCAGGGGTTCAATTTCAGCCGCAAAGATGAGGGAAACAGGCTGACACCTAGACGTACCTTCTTAAGTGTAATACACAGACACCCCACAGCCAGCTAAACAATTATTTCATTTGTCAGATTTCACATATTACTTGTATCCATGCACAAGCTTTATCAGAATAAACAGCTGCAGGATTCACTAGGCAGAAACACTGTGAGAAGCAAATATATAATATTTACTGCATTCAACCTACTACAAAGTTTATGCTAATTTATAAAGGCAAGGATCTGCCTATTATCCAGTCAGTTTCCTACCTCTTTTGAATCCAACCATTAAAAATCAGATTCAGTTGTCACTTGCCCAGGTGCACAGCAGGAGAACGATGCGAGGAGCAGCCTTCCTGTCACACTGTCACGAGAGGTGTACATTAAAACTAACTCCTATAAAAACTGAGGGATGTAGGTAGAGATGTTTCAGTTAGGCAGCAGAGGTGCCAGCCTGGACAGGAGAGCACAAAATTGACTTACAACAGCTTTGCCCTGAGGGTTTTAGCAGAGGTCTGTCTTTTGGAGCCTCATTTTCTTCTCTCTTTATCCCTACAAAAGGGCACACTATGTAGAAGCTCCAGTTCCCACCAAAGTCAACTGGAATCTTTTCACCGATTTTAATGAGGTTGTGGGTTGGCCCTCAATGAGGCCAACATTTCTTTCTTACCTTTTTTTTTTTTTTTTAATTCCAGAATTGCCTTGCACAGGCTGTCTGGAAGGATATAAAGAAGATTATCAACAATATTCTGAACTAGCTTAACCTAAGAAAAAGTATTTGTTCTAAAAGGTCTCCATGCACTCAACATGCTATGAATATTCAGCATAACCCCCCCTCAGTAGCCATTCTTTGCAACACTATTTTTACTAAAAGCCATTTTCATGTGACATACAGAAAAGATAAGACTTCTTTTACTAAATAGGATTCACTGGAAATACTTTCTAATGAATTTTTTATTCTGTGTAAGCTATTCTGCCTGCATTTCTTTTGGCTCATCCTACATTTGCTGCTACAGTACATTTGACTGTAGAGCGAGTCAAAAGAAAAACCAACATGATCATCCATAAGCCTGTATAAAGGAATATGCTATTACAGCTGGGAGATGACCCGGGCTTTTCTCAGCGGTGAAATATTAAACTTGCATATCCTCACCGTGCTATCAAAATTGCTACATGTCCTTTAAAATTAACAACAAAAATACATCTTAAAGGACAGTTAATAAACAAGCACAAGAGAAAGGAATTTTAAATAGCTCCTGTTAATTGTGTTTATCTCAGTGTGAAGCCATGTCAAAAAGCCTGCAGCAAATGTATTTTGTTAAAAGTACCACTTGCGCAGCAGGCGCTGAGCATTAGAAAGCAAGCTTGTCATTAGTGGCCTACAACTGAAAGGCTACTAAGACTCAAGTAAATTATTAACATGCTAACTTAATGTGAGATCGAGAATTATCATTTTACGTATTACAGGATTGTAACACTACTTTTTCAAGATGTTATTTTGCTCGCAGTGACCCAACTCCCTGAGGAAACGGCAGTAGGCAGCCCAGTGGCAGCCCCTG